>NC_138299.1:53740000-54460000 GCF_965601325.2 Salmo salar
TACTACAGGATTACTACAGGATTACTACTATAATTTACTACAGGATTACTACTATAATTTACTACAGGATTACTACTATAATTTACTACAGGATTACTACAGGATTTATCTACAGGATTACTACTATAATTTATCAGGGCACTTTACAGGCAAACAGCAGTTTAATATGAGACAGTGTCCTCAGTCACTGAAAAGACTACTACTGCTCATCCAATCATCAGCTTCAGAGCACTGGTAGGATGGTTCTGTTAGAGACAGGACAGACAGGACAGGACAGACAGGACAGACAGGACAGGACAGGACAGACAGGAGAGACTGGAGAGACTGGAGAGACAGGACAGGACAGGCCAGATAGGACAGACAGGACAGACAGGAGAGACTGGAGAGACAGGACAGACAGGACAGACAGGACAGATTGGACAGACAGGAGAGACTGGAGAGACAGGACAGACAGGCCAGACTGGACAGACAGGACAGACAGGACAGACAGGAGAGACTGGAGAGACAGGACAGGACAGACAGGACAGACAGGACAGACAGGACAGGACAGGACAGATTGGACAGACAGGACATGACAGATAGGACAGACAGGAGAGACTGGAGAGACAGGACAGACAGGCGAGACAGGACAGGACAGACAGGACAGACTGGACAGACAGGACAGACAGGCCAGACTGGACAGACAGGAGAGACAGGACAGACAGGCCAGACAGGACAGACTGGACAGACAGGACAGACTGGACAGACAGGACAGACAGGAGAGACAGGAGAGACTGGACAGACAGGACAGGAGAGACTGGAGAGACAGGAGAGACTGGAAAGACAGGACAGGACAGACAGGCCAGACTGGACAGACAGGACAGACAGGAGAGACTGGACAGACAGGGAAGACAGGAGAGACAGGACAGACAGGAGAGACTGGGGAGATAGGACAGACTGGACAGACAGGACAGAATGATAATGGGAGCAGCTTTTGGGACAGATCTGAACATTTAACATTTTTCCAAGAAGTTAGTTAGATATTAAATGTATTATTTGGAACGGTAGGATGAGGAAATTTATTTTAGCAAGTACCACATCATTGCACATTGATTTTTTTTCCTCCCAATCCAACAAAAAATAAATGCTTGCACTTACCTGTTACAAAGTGTCCAGCCTTTAAAGTTTATAACAGTTTTAGACAGTTCCAGGGGTGGACTTAAATCTACTAAATTATATTCCCTCTGTTTTCAAAAGTCGACAAAAATATATCAAAATAAAAACATTTAAAAGTGTTTCGTCTTGATTTATGCCATAGAAGCGTTCGGTTTTACGGGGCAGAGAGGAGAGGACAGCCTATAGGCAATTACGACTTTCACCCCTTTTGGTTATAAATTGCCAGCTGTACAATCTACAGCTGAGAGAGAGAGAGAGAGAGAGGGGGATATGGAGCAGAGAGAGAGAGAGAGAGGGGGGGATGCGGAGCAGAGAGAGAGAGAGAGAGAGAGAGAGAGGGAGGAGTCAGGGAGAGGTGAAGCTGACTCGTGGGATTCTGCACGACTTTTAAAAGGGGACGGATTTTCCCCGAAGACAGACTGCCTCTTTCAGGCATGATTTTGTAACGGTGCATTTTCCATACAGGATTTATCACTGCAGTCAACCTATCCTGCAAACGCAAAATCGTCGGTCAACCCATCCACCGCTGTAGAACATAGATTGTGATGTAGTTGTACTTTATTAAACCATTGAGTTTTCTGACTACCTATTTTGAAACAGTCGTGTAATTTTCCCCCACATTTATCCCATGTTTGCGACTCAATGTTATGTAAGTAGGTTTTTGCAGGGGTGAATTTAGAAAATGGCACAATAAAGACGCTTCGAATACATAATCCATTGAGTTTGCTGACTACATATTTAAAACTGTCCCGTATTTGTAAATGAGAACTTGTTCTCAACTAGCCTACCTGGTTAAATAAAGGTGAAATAAACAATAAATACAAAAAATGGAGTCTTTAATATGGGATAAATGCCATTATCCCATATGTGATGTACAGTAGGTAGATCTGTAGATCACATATGGTCTTGTCACGTCCTGACCAGTAAAAGGGGTTGTTTGTTATTGTAGTTTGGTCAGGGCGTGGCAGGGGGTGTTTGTTTAGAGTGTTTCGGGGTTTTTGGTTTATGTTCTATGTTTTCTATTTTCTATGTGGGTTTTCCAGTTTTTCTATATCTATGTTAGTTTTGGGAACGATCTCCAATTAGAGGCAGCTGGTTGTGGTTGCTTCTAATTGGAGGGCATATTTAAGTGGGTTTATTTTCTCTTGTGTTTGTTTTTGTGTATAGTCTGAGCACCTTACAGGACTGTTTTCGTCGGTTTCCTTCCTTCCTTCCTTCCTTCCTTCCTTCCTTCCTTCCTTCCTTCCTTCCTTCCTTCCTTCCTTCCTTCCTTCAATAAAAGAAGATGATTCATATACCCACTGTGTTTTGGTCCACTACCTACAACGACGCTTATGACAGGTAAAGCAAAAATGCTTATGGTCCACAACATAGATAGTGGAGTAGCTGGAAGCCTGACCTGTTCACCAGACGTTAACTAGTCCCGGATAGTGGAGTAGCTGGAGGCCTGACCTGTTCACCAGACGTGTTAACTAGTCCCGGATAGCGGAGTAGCTAGAACCCTGACCTGTTCACCAGACGTGTTAACTAGTCCCGGATAGCGGAGAGCTAGAACCCTGACCTGTTCACCAGACGTGTTAACTAGTCCCGGATAGCGGAGTAGCTGGAAGCCTGACCTGTTCACCAGACGTGTTAACTAGTCCCATGCCTGCTGTTTCATCTCTCTCTGTATAAGCACTTTGGGACAACTGCTGATGTAAAAAGGACTTTATAAAAATAAAAAAAAGTGATTGAGCCGTTGTACAACATAAATACATTGAGTTTGTTGACTAAAATATCTCGTACTAGGTCGGACCCACCTTTGCCTCCAGTACAGTACAATTCTTTGGGGGTATGGAAACGTTGATCAAGTGGTATTAAGGGACCTAACGTGTGCCAGGAAAACATTCCCCATACCATTACACTTCCGCCACCAGCCTGTACCGTTGAACACCAGGCAGGATGGGGGGGGCCATGGACTCATGTTGCTTACGCCAAATCCTGACTCTGCCGTCACCATGACGCAGCAGGAACCAGGATTTGGAGGACAAGGCGATTATTGTTTTTCCACTCCTCAATTGTCCAGTGTTGCCCACTGGACTAGGTTTCTTCTTGTTTTTAGCGGATAGGAGTTGAACCCGGCAAAAAAAAGCCCATCCACGACAAGGACTGACGAGTTGTACGTACAAAAGATGCCGTTCTGAGGTAACAGATGTGATCTTTACGTTCTCTTGCGTTGTGTAATAAAAATGAAAGAAGGCCAGTCAATGGTCCCAGTTGATCTGTAGTTGAATCTTCGACAATAGACAAAGGACAGAACATCAGATGTACGTTAACTCGACGATGATGGCTGTAGATCTGTGCCGTTTATTAAGATGAGGAAGGACTTTTATTTATTTTTTTCTTCATGAACATGGCCTTATTTCTATTACAGCATATTGGATGACTGTCATTCATATTCCATTCATCCAGTTCAATGCAACAGTGATAGGTTTAGGATACTAGGTGATACTCAAATCTTCCCCTACACTCATCATGAGGTTGCTACAACCTAGCCTATAAATGAAAGTTTACAACGTAGGTGCACACAGGTCGAGATACAGATTTGAGGTGACAGACGGTGTGACACATGGACAGACAGTGACACATTCAACACCGCCTTGCACACTCTGGGCTGCAGCTAGTTTGATCTAGGGTGTAATCGTTGGTTCAACAGTTGCAAATGAGAGTTTCTATTGGACAAATTCAGGTATGTTTATCCTTTTTTCATTCCATTTGCTTCTGTTTAAGAAACATTTTAACAGAAGATTCAGCGGAATGAATACACCCCTTGATCACACGTAAACACAGTTCACACAGATTCATTCTCTGATACTTTTGATTGGGTGAACAACATGTCAGTTCATGCTGCCAGAGCTCTGATAGGTTGGAGGATGTCCTATGGAAGTTGTTATAATTACTGTGTAAGTCTATGGAAGGGGGGTGAGAACCATGATCCTCCTAGGTTTTGTATTGAAGTCAATGTACCCAGAGGAGGACGGAAGCTAGCTGTCCTCCAGATTCACCATGGTGCTACCCTACAGAGTGCTGTTGAGGCTACTGTTTACCTTTACTGCAAAACAGTGTTTTAATCAATTATTTGGTGACATGAATATATTTAGTATAGTTTTATCTAAAAAGGATAACTTTAAATCTTTTACAATTTCTATTTTTATGAAATTCACTGAGGATGGTCTTCCCCTTCATCCTTTTGAGGAGCCGCCACTGCTGTAGATTCCCTTGCATGTCAATATCAGACTGAATATTTTGTAATCAGACATTACAAAATACAATAAATGTAAGTACCTGACGATTGTCCCTTTACATATGCAGGACAAAAGTATATTGATGGCTGTAGATTCATAATTCATCCGTTAGCATGGAAACAACTGAATTAGCAGTGAGCCAATGCGATTTGACCTGCTAACTCACTCTTACAGCAATAACATACGAAAGCACAACCCAGGATGCCCCCAATATCCAGGATATCTAACCATATCCAGAGCAGATCACTGCACCTGTACATAGCCCATCTATTATTTAGCCCAAACAACTACCGCTTCCCCTACTGTATTTATTTAGCTCCTTTGCACCCCATTATTTCTATTTCTACTTTGCACTTTCTTCCACTACAAATCTACCATTCCAGTGTTTTACTTGCTATATTGTATTTACTTTGCCACCATGGCCTTTTTGCCTTTACCTCCCTTATCTCACCTAATTTGCTTTATCTTGGCCAGGTCGCAATTGTAAATGAGAAGTTGTTCTCAACTTGCCTACCTGGTTAAATAAAAGTGAAATAAATTGTTAAAAATCCAGGATATCCAACAGGTACCATACACATCTACAGAGCATTCGGAAAGAATTCATAACCTTGGAGTTTTTCCACATTTTGTTACGTTACAGCCTTATTGTAAAATGTATTAAATCGTTTTCCCCACCTCAATCTACACACAATACCCCATAATGACAAAGCAAAAAAAGGTTTTTAGAACATTTTGCAAGCTGTGTGCTTAGGGTCGTTGTCCTATTGGAAGGTGAACCTTCACCCCAGTCTGAGGTCCTGAGCGCTCTGGAGCAGGTTTTCATCAAGGGTCTCCGTTCATCTTTCTCTCGATCCTGACTAGGAGGTCAGGGCCCCTTGGAGGTCAGGCCAGTGCCTTCAGAAAGTATTCATACTCAATTGGTTGGACGATTCTCTTCTCATCACGCATTTTGAAAAAACGTACACTAAAAACGTGGAAATCAGTCCATCTGCCATCATAAACACAATGGAGCAATATATTATTTAAATATTGAAAGTGTGTGGGCTACGGAGAGACACAAAATGGTGCAGTTTGAGACCTCCGAGGGGCCCTGAACTCCAGTGGGCCCTGGCCCCCGGTGGGCCCTGGCCTCCAAGGGGCCCACATTGATTTTGTTATTCATTCAAATATCACTAACATGGCATAAGTCATGGCAAAATGTGTAGAATTGCAGGAAATCAACTTTAAACGTACATTTTTCTCTTTGCTGTCAAGAGGGGGGGGGGGGGGGAGGGGGGTCATGTTTTGCCTGTGAGTTGGGGGCCCCCAACCAAAATCTCACTTAGGGCCCCCAAAAGGCTAGAACTGACCCTGCTTAGATGTTTTTTTGCTGCAAGACCGTATTTCTGACCTATTTCATAACATCCAAATTCAATTATAGTTACGTGGAATGTAAACCACCGAAGAGGCCCTAACCAAACTACTGCCTGGGAGGCCTGTGCTTCCATGTTGCATGTGTGTTGCTAACGAAACAACAAAAAAGTCAAAAATAAAAGTCAAAACAATTTGCCTTCACTTTTTGAATGACGTTACTGGGTATAAACATATCACACACTCACTAAATCTGTTTAGAAGAGGTTCAGAGATCAGAGCTGATCTATAGAGGTTCAGAGATCAGAGCTGATCTCCTATAGAGGTTCAGAGATCAGAGCTGATCTCCTATAGAGGTTCAGAGATCAGAGCTGATCTCCTATAGAGGTTCAGAGATCAGAGCTGATCTCCTATAGAGGTTCAGAGATCATAGCTGATCTCCTATAGAGGTTTAGAGATCAGAGCTGATCTCCTATAGAGGTTTAGAGATCAGAGCTGATCTCCTATAGAGGTTTAGAGATCAGAGCTGATCTCCTATAGAGGTTTAGAGATCAGAGCTGATCTCCAATAGAGGTTTAGAGATCAGAGCTGATCTCCTATAGAGGTTTAGAGATCAGAGCTGATCTCCTATAGAGGTTTAGAGATCAGAGCTGATCTCCTATAGGAGGTTTAGAGATCAGAGCTGATCTCCTATAGAGATTTAGAGATCAGAGCTGATCTCCTATAGACATTAATGGAGCGTTTAATACAACTAAGAACTGGGAAATCTCAGACTTCAGTGGGTTCAAGACACTGGGAACTCTGGGGGGAAAAAAACTAGCTCCAATTAGGAAGAATCGTTTTGAACGGTCATCCAACTCGGGGAAACTCTGGTATCTTGCTAGACCTCCGACTTTCCGACCTGAAGATCACTGACGTCATTGATTTGACGTTGTCATTGAGTATCCCTATGGGAAAACTCCCGATTGCACATGAAGCCGGAAGTATATGAATTTGAAGCGCACCATATTGTTGAACGGGTGGCTGCAGTCCAATATGGCGACCGGAGTATGGGCGAGTGGGTGTTGTCGAAAGGAGTGGGTGTATGGAAAGCGAATCAGCTAATTGGGCCATTCAAGACCATCTGGCGTGGCTGATTGGGCTGCACAACCAGTGTTGTATCGACGTGCCCGCCGACTTGAAGGAGAATGGGGTAGTTGCATCCCAATATGGTGAATGGAGTATGGGTTAGTGGGCGTGTCGAAAGGAAAGTAAACACAAATGCTTCGTTTGTAAATTATGTCTGCATGTTGTACTGTGCCACTGGCTAAGCGTAAATTGGAGAGAAAAAAAAAACAAGAGAATTGTGCCATCTGGTTTGCTTAATATTAGCAATTTGAAATGATTTATACTTTCAATTTTGATACTTAAGTATATTTTTGAAATTACATTTACATTTGATACTAAAGTATATTTTAAAACCAAATACTTTTACTCAAGTAGTATTTTACTTGGTGATTTTCCACTTTTACTTGAGTCATTTTCTATTAAAGTATCTTTACTTTTACTCAAGTCGGGCAATTGAGTACTTTTTCCCCACCACTGCTATCTGACTCCATTACCAAGTTAACAGCTTTTCAAATGATTGTTTTTCAAACATTTTTATTCCTCTTATTTTATTTTCATATCTTGCTATCGAAAAAAAACCCACATATCTTGTAGATTTCCATTGCAGAATTTGCTATTATGAAATAAATGAGCATCACCTAATTTATATGACACAAAATAGATTTATTACAAAACATTTAGTAATAATATATATATATAAAAAAAAGAAGTACATCACCAACAGAGAGAGAACTTGGTGTATGGAGTCAAAGACAAGTCTGATTTCAACAACAAAAGAAAAAAGCATGTCTTCACAGGATTGTCTGTATTTCTACCTTTTCTAGACTACAACATACCAGGCACTTAACAGAATGTATACTGCTCAAAAAAATAAAGGGAACACTTAAACAACACATCCTAGATCTGAACTTGGAGTTACATTGTGTTGTTTAAGTGTTCCCTTTATTTTTTTGAGCAGTGTATTTAGCTGAACGTGAAGCACTAGTACCTTTATATTCTACAATAAAATAATGTAAAACAATTACGCTGCACCATAACACACAACAGGGAAATTTTTATATATATATATATATATATATATATATATATATATAACAGCTGATTTGATGAGACTGAACACAACCAACTTGTATACGTTACTTTGAGATGGGACTAAAGCATGTATACGATTACAGGCTGGTGGCTGTTTTCCTGCCACACGTTAGGTCCCTTGATACCAATTAAGCAACGTTTCCACGCCTCGGAGAATTCGGGATGTTCTGGAGGAAAAGGGGAGTCTGATTCCCTGGGACTCCCATTTAAACCCCCATATATACTGCACAAATACAGCAGATCCAGATCCCTGAAAGTGTTGCCTTACTACCGTGTCTTAATGTAAACTGTAATGTATTTTTAGTTGTGTGTATAGACTCCAGGAAGAGTACCTGTTGGCATAGTGATCTGAATAAAGGTAGTTAAAGTAGGCCTAATAATGAGAACAGTTGAAACTAGTATGGTAGAGCGAGAGGAGACGGAGAGAGAGGAGACGGAGAGAGGAGAGAGGAGACAAGGAGAGAGAGAGAGAAGGAGAGGAGAGAGAAAGCGAGGAGAGAGAGAAAGAAGGAGAGAGAGATTGTCTCAAGGCAGTAAAAATACTAAATGTTTAACTATCATGTAAAGTTGAATATGAGTCAGGTTCGTTGGTAAGAGTTCATTCAGGTGAACACAGAATAACTTAACATTTATGTCCAAAACAGACCCCCAAATATTCCATTTGTCATTATCAAATATCAATCAAAACCTCTTCCATCAATATTTAACAATTACTTTGCAGCTGAGCTGAACAATGTCACAGTAAACAATAGTAAAAGAAAAAGAAAGTTAACGTTAACAGTTAATCAGGGTTGAGATTAATTTCATTACAATTCCTGTCAATTCAGAAAGTAAACCAAATTCCACATGTTCCTAATTGAAAAGCGTTGAAGAAGAGAACTGTAACGTCAGTGTACTTCCTGTATTGACTGGAATGTGTGCCAGTAAAATGCCCATTGGACCCCAGCCATTGGCCCTTCTACGGAGGTCAACAATTAGAGCTGAGCCATCGGTTGCCGATGGCGATTTATATGAAACATGCCAAACAGACATGTGATCATCCAGCAGTTAAGGCAACAGTTGTGGCGTTCCTGGAAGGATGCATATTCCTGTCAAACATATACAGACGGAACCAGGCTACCTGTCTACTATACAGCCTACCTACCTGGCTACTGTACAGGCTACCAATCTAGCTACTGTACATGCTACTGTACAGGCTACCTACTTGTACATGCAAGCACACCGCACCAATGGAGTGAGGAGGATAAAAGTATAAAGGTGTAATCCTGCTGGACGGACGGTCTTTGGTTTAAGAGCTTAAGTCTAAGTGCGAGTCTGGCTTTGGGTGAGAGCAGTCCTTGGATCTTAAGTGCTAGTTTGACCTTCAGGGCCACCGTAGCAATCAGGATGGATCCAGGAGCTCCAGCAAAGCCCCGACTGATCCGAAGTAGCCCTGACAACAACAACAAAACAATAAATGTTAGTTTAGTTTACTGCAGATCTTCTCACTTTCTCACAGTGTTTGATATACAAACTGAGTAGATATACAGTGTCAAGAGGATATGTTGTTCTGTTCCATCGCTTTACTTTGTCTCAAGGATTGATCAAGGAAGAGCTTTACCTCGTCTTACTCTTGTTACTTTAGTCCCTCTTCCCATGGTGTTTGATGTACATTTTCCAGTATGTGTATCTACAGGGCCTTCAGAAAGTATTCACACCCCTTCACACATTTTGTTGCTGTTGTTAAAGCCTGAATTTTGAATGGATTACATTGAGATTTTGTGTCACAACACCCCTATAATGTCAAAGTGGAATTATGTTTGTAGATAAAAAAAAAAAATGAAATACCTTAGAAATGCTATTACTTCAATTTCTCAAACATGGCTATTTTACACCATTTTAAAGACAAGACTCTCGTTAATCTAACCACACTGTCCGATTTCAAAAAGGCTTTACAACGAAAGCAAAACATTAGATTATGTCAGCAGAGTACCCAGCCAGAAATAATCAGACACCCATTTTTCAAGCTAGCATATAATGTCACATAAACCCAAACCACAGCTAAATGCAGCACTAACCTTTGATGATCTTCATCAGATGTCAACCCTAGGACATTATGTTATACAATACATGCATGTTTTGTTCAATCAAGTTCATATTTATATCAAAAACCAGCTTTTTACATTAGCACGTGACGTTCAGAACTAGCAAACTTCCGGTGAATTTACTAAATTACTCACGATAAACGTTCACAAAAAACATAATTATTTTAAGAATTATAGATACAGAACTCCTCTATGCACTCGCTATGACCGATTTTAAAATAGCTTTTCGGTGAAAGCACATTTTGCAATATTCTCAGTAGATAGCCCGGCATCACAGGGCTCGCTATTTAGACACCCAGCAAGTTTAGCACTCACCAAAATCTGTATTCGTCAGAATACACTCCCAGGACTTCTACTTCAATAACAAATGTTGGTTTGGTTCAAAATAATCCATAGTTATGTTCAAATATCCTCTGTTTTGTTCGTGCGTTCTAGAAACTATCCGAATGGTAAAGAAGGGTGACGCGCACGACGCATTTCGTGACAAAAAATTCAAAATATTCCATTACCGTACTTCGAAGCATGTCAACCTCTGTTTAAAATCAATTTTTAAGCAATTTTTCTCGTAAAAAAGCGATAATATTCCGACCGGGAATCTGTGTTCAGGTTCAAAGACGAATGAAAATAAAAACATGGGGTTGACTCGTGCACGCGCCTCAGCCCATTGTCCTCTGATAGAGCACTTGCCAAAAGCGCTAATGTGTTTCAGCCAGTGGCTGGAATTACATCATTCAGCTTTTTCCCGCCTTCTGAGAGCCTATGGGAGCCGTAGGAAGTGTCACGTTACAGCAAAGATCCTCAGTCTTCAATGAACAGAGTCAAGAAGCTCAAGGAATGGTCAGAGAGGGCACTTCCTATACAGAATCTTCAGGTTTTTGCCTGACATATGAGTTCTGTTATACTCACAGACACCATTCAAACAGTTTTAGAAACTTTAGGGTGTTTTCTATCCAAAGCCAATAATTATATGCATATTCTAGTTTCTGGGCAGTAGTAATAACCAGATTAAATCGGGTACGTTTTTTATCCGGCCGTGTAAATACTGCCCCCTACCCCCAACAGGTTAAGAGACTTATCCAGAAAGACTCACAGCTATAGTCGCTGCCAAAAGTGATTCTAAAATGTATTGACTCAGGGGGTTGAATACTGATGTAATCAAGATTTTACATTGTTTTACAAATATTCACATTTTTCTTCACCGTTGACAGAGTATTTTGTGTAAAAATGACAATTAAATCACCTTGTAACGTAACAAAATGTGGAAAAAGTCAAGAAGTGTGAATATTTTCTGAAGGTACTGTACAGACTGAACCAAGCAGATATATCGTAAAGGGACATTATTGAAATATTATTCTACTCCATCACTAGGGCTTTACTCGTGTCTGAGGAACAGGGCTTTCAGACCAGTAGACAGTCTTACCTCGTGTCTGAGGAACAGGGCTTTCAGACCTGTAGACAGTCTTACCTCGTGTCTGAGGAACAGGGCTTTCAGACCAGTAGACAGTCTTACCTCGTGTCTGAGGAACAGGGCTTTCAGACCAGTAGACAGTCTTACCTCGTGTCTGAGGAACAGGGCTTTCAGACCAGTAGACAGTCTTACCTCGTGTCTGAGGAACAGGGCTTTCAGACCAGTAGACAGTCTTACCTCGTGTCTGAGGAACAGGGCTTTCAGACCAGTAGACAGTCTTACCTCGTGTCTGAGGAACAGGGCTTTCAGACCAGTAGACAGTCTTACCTCGTGTCTGAGGAACAGGGCTTTCAGACCAGTAGACAGTCTTACCTCGTGTCTGAGGAACAGGGCTTTCAGCTGGCCTTTAGACCAGTAGTCCATGGCGTAGGCCAGCAGCTTCATGGACAGGGTGTTCACCCTCAGGAAGTTCCCTACGAACACCACCCTCTCAATGTTCTGAACAGAAACACAAAACACGGGGGTTACAGGTCATTAGGATCACTTTCTCTAACCACCTCATGGTTATAAAACGGATGATTACAAATGGGTCATTTCAACCTGATATTCATATAATTATTTTAAGATTAAGTTTAATTTCTCAAAATCAATGACAACAGACATGAAAAATAAAACACAAGTTTCAATGCAGACTGGCTGAAGCAGAGCCCAGTGCCTTCATAGCCCTGTACAATGCTGCTTGATCCAGATTCCACAAGGCAGCATCATAAAGAGGCTGAAGGCAAAGAGAGAACATCCAGCTCTCCCCTGAACATCTCCCCTGAACATCCAGCCCCCCTGAACATCCCCCACTGAACATCTCCCCTGAACATCCAGCGCTCCCCTGAACATCCAGCCCCCCCTGAACATCCAGCCCCCCCTGAACATCTCCCCTGAACATCCCCCCCTGAAAGTCCAGCGCCCCCTGAACATCCCCCTGAACATCACCCCTGAACATCCAGCGTCCCCTGAACACCCCCCTGAACATCCAGCTCTCCCCTGAACACCCCCCCTGAACATCCAGCTCTCCCCTGAACACCCCCCCTGAACATCCAGCTCTCCCCTGAACACCCCCCCTGAACATCCAGCTCTCCCCTGAACACCCCCCCTGAACATCCAGCTCTCCCCTGAACACCCCCCCTGAACATCCAGCTCTCCCCTGAACACCCCCCTGAACATCCAGCTCTCCCCTGAACACCCCCTGAACATCTCCCCTGAACATCCAGCTCTCCCCTGAACATCTCCCCTGAACATCCAGCTCTCCCCTGAACATCCAGCTCTCCCCTGAACATCCAGCTCTCCCCTGAACATCTCCCCTGAACATTTCCCCTGAACATCCAGCTCTCCCCTGAACATCCAGCTCTCCCCTGAACACATCTCTTTGTGATGTTTATCTGTCTCTATTGTCTTTCCATCGTCTTCAGAGCAGTGTGCACTATACCACAACAACACGCAAACAGCGCCTGAAACGGCAGCCTATTTCCCGCCTGAAACGGCAGCCTATTTCCCGCCTGAAACGGCAGCCTATTTCCCGCCTGAAACGGCAGCCTATTTCCCGCCTGAAACGGAAGCCTATTTCCTGTCTGAAAAGGAAGCCTATTTCCTATATTTATTATCGCTATATTTATTCACAATTTCAATTGAACAAATACGCTACGACAGTTTAGATATAGTGCACTACTATTTCCCAGGGCCCTGGTGATGCGCTATATAGGGAACAGAGTGCCATTACGTTGTGAAGTAGTGAAGTACCTCGTTGAGCGCCACCATCCTGGTGATGGAGCCGATATTGTTGGTGATGGAGACCAGGGTGGCTCTGGCTAGGTCCTCTTTAGAGATGGACTCCCGCTTCTCTTTACACACCATGTTCCCAAAACTACAAAGACAGAAATACACCATGTTCCCAAAACTACAAAGACAGAAATACATAATGTTCCCAAAACTACAAAGACAGAAATACATCATGTTCCCAAAACTACAAAGACAGAAATACATCATGTTCCCAAAACTACAAAGACAGAAATACATCATGTTCCCAAAACTACAAAGACAGAAATACATCATGTTCCCAAAACTACAAAGACAGAAATACATCATGTTCCCAAAACTACAAGACAGAAATACATAATGTTCCCAAAACTACAAAGACAGAAATACATCATGTTCCCAAAACTACAAAGACAGAAATACATCATGTTCCCAAAACTACAAAGACAGAAATACATCATGTTCCCAAAACTACAAAGACAGAAATACATCATGTTCCCAAAACTACAAAGACAGAAATACATCATGTTCCCAAAACTACAAAGACAGAAATACATCATGTTCCCAAAACTACAAAGACAGAAATACATTATATTCCTAAAACTACAAAGACAGAAATATATAATGTTCCCAAAACTACATCATGTTCCCAAAACTACAAGACAGAAATACATCATGTTCCCAAAACTACAAAGACAGAAATACATCATGTTCCTAAAACTACAAAGACAGAAATATATCATGTTCCTAAAACTACAAAGACAGAAATATATAATGTTCCCAAAACTACATCATGTTCCCAAAACTACAAGACAGAAATACATCATGTTCCCAAAACTACAAGACAGAAATACATCATGTTCCCAAAACTACAAGACAGAAATACATCATGTTCCTAAAACTACAAAGACAGAAATATATCATGTTCCTAAAACTACAAGACAGAAATATATAATGTTCCCAAAACTACATCATGTTCCCAAAACTATAAGACAGAAATATATAATGTTCCTAAAACTACAAAGACAGAAATACATCATGTTCCCAAAACTACAAGACAGAAATACATCAGGGTTAAGTGAATTGCTCAAAAGCACAGACATATTTTTCAGTTAAGTCGGCTCGGAGATTCGAACCAGTAACCTTTCCCTTACTGGCCCAACGCTCTTAACCGCTAGGCTACCTGTTGCAAAACATTTTTTTTTGCTACGATGTGCACTAATGAATACACCCCTGGTACTGCTAAACGGTTTACCTGGAGGCCACAGCCCAGCCGGGAAGGCCGAAACGCTCGTAGTCCCCTCCGTAGATGTCCCGTACTAGCTTATCCACGTGTGTGCTCTCCCCCTGCGACGCCATCTCCAGAGCCTCCTCAAAGCTGGAGCAGCCAGTCAGTAAACAGCACAGCCCCAGGAATGTCCCTCCACCCAGACTGCATGGGGGAAACACAGGACACTGTTATAACCTCTAGTAACCTACCGCCATATTAAAACTCCAAATGTTCCAGGCTCCTCCTTCCTAGGCTCCGGAGGGGGAACGTTTCCCCCTAGCTACAGATCTAGGGTCAGCTTCCCCTCTATCAATCCTAACTTTAACGAAAGGTGGTGGAAATTCAAATCTGTCCTGAGATCAGAATCTAAGGGAAACAGCTCTGTGTCTCCTCCTGCCTCTAGTCAATGCAGCACACAGGACCATTATGACAGACAGGGAAACCACCAAGGACAAGAAACAGAGGCAAGGGGAGCAACCGAAGCCTGGGTACCAGTCCGGTTTAGCTCCCATAGCCCGGGTACCAGTCCGGTTTAGCTCCCATAGCCCGGGTACCAGTCCGGTTTAGCTCCCCACAGCCTGGGTACCAGTCTGGTTGAGCTCCCAACAGCCTGGGTACCAGTCTGGTTGAGCTCCCAACAGCCTGGGTACCAGTCTGGTTGAGCTCCCAACAGCCTGGGTACCAGTCTGGTTGAGCTCCCAACAGCCTGGGTACCAGTCTGGTTGAGCGCCCACGGCCTGGGTACCAGTCCGGTTGAGCTCCCACAGCCTGGGTACCAGTCCGGTTGAGCTCCCACAGCCTGGGTACCAGTCCGGTTGAGCTCCCACAGCCTGGGTACCAGTCCGGTTTAGCTCCCACAGCCTGGGTACCAGTCCGGTTTAGCTCCCATAGCCTGGGTACCAGTCCGGTTTAGCTCCCATAGCCTGGGTACCAGTCTGGTTTAGCTCCCATAGCCTGGGTACCAGTCTGGTTTAGCTCCCATAGCCTGGGTACCAGTCTGGTTTAGCTCCCATAGCCTGGGTACCAGTCTCATCATCAAGCTGGAGGCCCTGATAATGTTTACTTACAAGCTACTGGTAGAAACTTGGTACAGTTGGCTAAACATAGTGGTAAGTAGATCTAATGTAGGTCTACCTAGCGAAGTTAAACAACATCCCCTTTTCAACATTGTTTTTAAAAGTGTTTAATTACGATTGTTACTGACAGACATGAGGCTACTTTCATGTACCACGTCAAATTTGCTAGCTAGCTAATAACAGATCAGACTATATGGCTAGTTAACAAGCTAATAACAGATCAGACTATATGGCTAGTTAACAAGCTAATAACAGATCAGACTATATGGCTAGTTAACAAGCTAATAACAGATCAGCCAATAAGGCTAGTTAAGAAGCTAATAACAGATCAGACTATATGGCTAGCTAGCTAATAATAGATCAGTCAATATGGCTAGCTAGCTAATAATAGATCAGTCAATATGGCTAGTTAACAAGCTAATAACAGATCAGACTATATGGCTAGCTAGCTAATAATAGATCAGTCAATATGGCTAGCTAATAATAGATCAGTCAATATGGCTGGCTAATAATAGATCAGTCAATATTGCTAGCTAGCTAGCTAATAACAGATCAGTCAATATGGCTAGTTAACAAGCTAATAACAGATCAGTCAATATGGCTAGTTAACAAGCTAATAACAGATCAGTCAATATGGCTAGTTAACAAGCTAATAACAGATCAGCCAATATGGCTAGTTAACAAGTTAATAACAGATCAGCCAATATGGCTAGTTAACAAGCTAATAACAGATCAGCCAATATGGCTAGTTAACAAGCTAATAACAGATCAGTCAATATGGCTAGTTAACAAGCTAATAACAGATCAGACTATATGGCTAGTTAACAAGCTAATAACAGATCAGTCCATTAAAATAACATCAAATTGATCAGAAATACACTGTAGACGTTGTTAATGTTGTAAATTACTATTGTAGCTGGAAACGGCAGATTTTGAATGGAATATCTACATAGGTGTACAGAGGCCCATTATCAGCAACAATCACTCCTGTGTTCCAATGGCACGTTGTGTTAGCTAATCCAAGTTTATAATTTTAAAAAGGCTAATTGATCATTAGAAAACCCTTTTGCAATTATGCTAGCACAGCTGAAAACTGCTGTCCCGATTAAAGAAGCAATAAAACTGGCCTTCTTTAGACTAGTTGAGTATCTGGAGTATCAGCATTTGTAGGTTCAATTACAGGCTCAAAATGGCCAGAAACAAAGACTTTCTTCTGAAACTCGTCAGTCTATTCTTGTTCTGAGAAATGAAGGCTATTCCATGCGAGAAATTGCCAAGACACTGAAGATCTCATACAACGCTGTGTAATACTCCCTTCACAGAACAGTGCAAACTGGCTCTAACCAGAATAGAAAGATGAGTGGGAGGCCCAGGTGCACAACTGAGCAAGAGGACAAGTACATTAGTGTCTAGTTTGTACGTCTACATGTTTTTGGGTTTGAATGTGTTTAAATAGACACAGGTGACAGCGGCCACAAAGCTTGACCACAAAGCTAACATTACCTGGTCCCAGTTACTCGTTTGTAGTTGTTCTTGGAGTAGACGGCCAGGATGCTGACGCCAGAGCCGATGTTGACCAGCAGTAGAGGGTAAGGGTTCTCTAAAGCGAAGGGTTTCTGGACACAGTGTTCAGGGTCTGTAGGGTTCTCATAGTAGTAACACTCTGAAGGATTGGACACCACTGAGTCTATGTAGAGGACACCCCGTATCAGACAGTCCAGCTCATCTAGTTTCAGCAGCTGGAGATCAGCCATCTGAGGAGAGAAGAGAAGGCAGGAAGTCAGCCACCTGAGGAGAGAAGAGAGGGCAGGAGGTCAGCCACCTGAGCAGAGAAGAGAGGACAGGAGGTTAGCCATCTGAGAACAGGAGGTTAGCCATCTGAGAACAGGAGGTTAGCCATCTGAGAACAGGAGGTTAGCCATCTGAGAACAGGAGGTTAGCCATCTGAGAACAGGAGGTTAGCCATCTGAGAACAGGAGGTTAGCCATCTGAGAACAGGAGGTTAGCCATCTGAGAACAGGAGGTTAGCCATCTGAGAACAGGAGGTTAGCCATCTGAGAACAGGAGGTTAGCCATCTGAGAACAGGAGGTTATCTTCCCCAATTCATAATATAATAGGATTTTTAAAAATATTTTTAAAAATAGCCTAATACATTTACTGACTATACCAAACATTAGGAACACCTTCCCTTTTGTCCTCAGAACAGCCTCAATTCATCAGGACATGGACTCTACAAGGTGTTGAAAGCGTTCCACAGGGATGCTGGTCCATGTTGATTCCAATGCTTCCCACAGTTGTGTCAAGTTGGCTGGATGTCCTTTGGGTGGTGGACCATTCTTGATATACACAGGAAACTGTTGAGTGTGAAAAACCCAGCAGCGTTGCAGTTCTTGACACAAACTGGTGCACCTTGCACCTACTACCATACCCTGTTCAAAGGCACTTAAATATTTTGTCTTCCCCATTCACCTCTCTGAATGGCACACATACACAATCCATGTCTCAATTGTCACAAGGCTTAAAAATCCTTATTTTACCCATCTCCTCCCCTTCATCTACACTGATTTGAAGTGGATTTAACAAGTGACATCAATAAGGGATCATAGCTTTCACCTGGATTCACCTGGTCAGTCTATGTCATGGAAAGAGCAGGTGTTCCTAATGTTTTGTACACTCAGTGCATATATTCACTTAAAATCAATTGACATCAGGAAGAAAAATATTAACCTTTCTGATCACGTGGTGTCGTACAACAACCAAAAATTACACCACCCCCCAGCTTCTAAATGTATAAATAGGTTTCTGGGAGAGACGGGCCAATTCATCACAGAACAGTACTGAGCGTTTCCCTTCAGATAGACCAGCTGCAACACTCCTAAATTCAAAATTGGCTAATTTGTAAAAAATTAAATAAATATATATTAATAATTTGTTAGGCATTAGGATTAGCAGTGTGTTTAATGTTAGGGTTAATTTTAGGGTTAATAACATATTAAGACTTTGTGGCTGTGCTTGGATGAGAAACGCTAATCTGCAAACATTACAGTAACTAGAGGGATGGTCTCTCTCTCTTTCCCGCTAAAATCTTTTTCCCCCTGACTGTTTACTGGACCCACCTGGCGGAAGTCGAACTCAAACTTGTAGGCCCCCCCTCCGGTGGCACAGAGGGTGGTGTGGAGACTGGAGAAGTGTTTGTTGCGAGCCATCTGTAGGAAGGCCGGCAGATCCTGGGTGGGGAAGCGGATGAAGTGGAGGTTACCTGTGCGTCCGCATATCGTCAAGTCCTTCATCTCCAGGTGAACATCTCTGATCCCCGTCTTACCTAGCATCACAGATTCACCGTCATAAGGATTACTTTTCTTAGTCCATAATTGTGCTTTCAACCCCCCCCCCCTCAGGTACACCCCTCCTCAGATATACAGGGGTTCCTGGGAATTCCCCACATGCAGAAACGCCCACGAACTGCAGTTCCACACTATTGCGGATCTCAGTCTAGTAGGTGTGAGCCTGAAGCTCTCACCGTTTCGTAGGACCAATCAGAGTCCTTTGATGAACTACGGTGGTGTTTTAGGTGAGGACGACCATGAGCATCACCTGTACTGGGGCGCGGAAAGAAAACAAAATCAACCTCTTGAGGAGGTTAGCGTTGATGCCGCTATAGCTGTCAGTTATATCAGGACTGGAGGGCGTTGCTACATTGAAAGAACAGCAAGTAACCAGAATGAAGGCTTTTCTCTGGGGGAAACAAGATGTTTTTGCTCTTCTCCCAAACTGGGTACAGCGAGAGCTTGATTTACCAGCTGCCTTCGCTGTTGGTAGTTAAGAAATATGAGACGGATCGACAACCCAATACTGCTAGTCGTGTTGCCGTTGGTCGCCCTCGTGGAAGACTAGATCAGAGAGAATGCGAAGCTGGGAATCATTGCTATGCAGCTCTGTGTAAATATTTTTATTTTATTTAACTAGGCAAGTCAGTTAAGAACAAATTCTTATTTACAATGGACGGCCTACCCCTTGCCAATGCTGGGCCAATTGCGCGCCACCCTATGGGACTCCCAATCACAGCCGGATGTGATGCACCCTGGATTCGAACCAGGGACTGCACTTGCGCGGAGATGCAGTGCCTTAGAACGCTGCGCCACTCGGGAGCCCTGGGACATTGGCCAATTGTTTTTCGGTGGCCCAGAGTCCTGGTCACTAGACGACAAGTGGAGGAATTGGAATCAAGTGTTTTAACAAAAACTCAGGGGAAAAGGATAACTAGTCAGTCGCACACATTTTACACCTTGCCGGATTGGGGATTTGAACCAGTGACCTTTCTTAAAGGCTAGGCTACCGCTCTTAAACGCTAGGCTACCTGCCGTCCCGGCAGGATTTTCGTTGATGAAGTTTGCATCATATAGAAAAGAAATGGTAAATATAGCTTTACTATGTTAGCTAGCTAGCTAGTTAGTAGTGCATAAGTAAACAACCTTCTCAAAGACAATAAGTTATCTAGCAAGCTACCTATATGCCTTGCCCTTGCGCTAACTAGCAAGCTAGCTATATGCCTTGCCCTAACAGCAGTATACCCCCACCCCCATGTAAAACAACTATTATATCTAGAAACACAGCATTGTGCATATAACTGCTTTGTAGATGCCTCTCGAGTGGCGCAGTGCTCTAAAGCACTGCACCGCAGTGTTGTTGCGTCACTACGGCCGGGGGTTCGATCCCAAGCTCTATCACAACCAGCCATGACCGGGAGTCCCATAAGGCGGGGCACAATTGGCCAAGCGTCATCCGGGTTAGGGGAGGGTTTGGCCCGGGGGCGGGCTTTACTTGGCTAATCGCGCTCTAGCGACCCCTTGTGGTGGGTCAGGCACCTGCAAGCTGACCCTCAGTCATCAGTTGATACATTGGTGCTGCTGGCTTCCGGGTTAAGCGATGCGGGTGTTAAGAAGCGCGGGGTTAGGCGGGTCATGTTTCAGGGGAGGCATGACTCGACTTTTCACCTCTCTCGAGCTCGTTGGGGAGTTTCAGCGATGAGACAAGATCGTAATTGGATCACAATTGGAGATCATAAAAATTGGGGAGAAAAAGGGTGCCCCCCCCCCCAAAAAATATAAAAACTGCTTTGTAAATGCTTAGCTGATATTTTCCATTGTAATTGTTCTTTAGGGTGGCTACCATCCATCCCAATCCATCCCCATCCATCCATGGCTGCCTCTCACTCAGCACCACCTTGTCGTCAATGAACACTCATCCCCAGTCTAAGTACTACACATGGAACACCTATGTCTTCTGGATAGTGACGGTCACCTTGCTCTACTACAAACCTATGGAGAATCCTTTAACATACTTAATGAAAAAGTTAGAATGTCGCCGCCTATAAGATTTGATAATAGGTCACAGTTTTTTTTTTTAATTAGGTTGATTATGTTGAAAATGAAAGTTCAATCATTTTTAAAAACACATTTTCACTTAAAGTCATTATGGGATATTGTGTGTTGATTTAAAAAAAAAGAAAAAAAAGAAAAATGTAATCCATTTTTAATTTAGGCTGTAACAACAAAATGTGGGAAAAAAGTCAAGGGGTATGAATACTTTCTGAATGCGCTGTATACAGAGCCTTCAGAAAGTATTCAGACCCCTTGACTTTTTCCCCACATTTTGCTACTTCACCGCCTTATTATAAAATTGATTACATTTGAGTCTCATAGCAAAGGGTCTGAATACTTATGTAAATAAGGTATTTAAAAAAAAAAAAATATTATACATTTGCACAAATTTCTAAACCCGTTTTCACTGTCATTATGGGGTATTGTGTGAAGATTACAGGATTTAAAAAAAATATATAAATTAAATACATTTTCGAATGGATATGACTTCAAAAAATAAATAAAATCCATATTGATTAGTACAACCCCTCCCTAAAAAGAAAAGTAGCCTATGCCTAAAGGACAGAATCAGGATTATCTGCATCAATCCAGTGGACATTTTGTTTTGAAATCTCCATCACAAGTGCACTACAAAGCTGCTACCCAAAACACAGTCTGGCTGGGCCTGAATTATTACAGGGTACTACACCAAAATTATCGACATTTCTCAAACCCTGATGTGGTTTAAGCACTGTTGTGGAACAAAATTGAATGTTCTAAGAACAGAAAAAAAGTGTGGTTTTGAGAGCAAAAACCTGAGAGGAAAAAAAAAAACTGGTTGAAATTTGCAGTTTTTTTTTTGCCTTGGTATTGTTTTGGTATCAAGTATTGTTGGTCGCCCTCAAGTATTGTTTATAAAAAAAAAAAAAAATAAAAAAAAAAAAAGAAGGTTATTCTGCCCTCTAGAGGACTTTGCAGAAAAGAAGATACTTTGAAAAATCGGCAATAAATAGAGATTTAAACAGTCTCTTCTCTTTGCTTTAACAGTAAATCTATCCGAATCAGCGTAAAAACACAAGGGCAGCTAATTTAAAAGATGGCTCATCTTTATTAGCCTGGTTGAGGCATTATTGATTCACTTAGGTGCGACCAAATATGTGCGACCAAATCATGTGCTGGTGTCACCAATTGAAGAAGTTAGTAGCGTCGGTGCCACCAGGGGAGTGTAGAACTCTGCGGGTATTGTTCCAGCACTACACATATCAGCTCTTACCCAGGTAATGGAATACAGTGTAGGGCCACTGGAGAATGTGACAACACTGGTTATCAGTACTATCTGACAGATAGCATTTTTTGTTATTATTATTTTTGACCTTGCTGGTCATCTATGAACGTTTGAACATCTTGAAGAACGATCTGGCTTTAAAATGGCCGTGTACTCTTATAATGTGCACCGGGCACAGCCAGAAGAGGACTGGCCGTCCCTCAGAGCCTGGTTCCTCTCTCTAGGTTTCTTCCTAGGGAGTTTTTCCTAGCAACTGTGCTTTCTAAATCTGTCAGGGATGCAAACTGCTGCAGGGCACAAAAAGGTGACAATGTAATAAATCCCTGCTAGGGGGGAAATGCAGGTTTTAACTAATTTAAAACAACAAAGAATCAGTCTCTGTGTGTAAAATAAAAAGTGGTTCATGTGAACCTAATTCACAGCTAAAACATGTAAAGAAAACAATCCAATGTTATTTGTTGCCTTGACTTTACTGCAAATGACACTCAAGTCTTGAGAAGAAAAAAAAAAACAATACACTAATATTGCAGTTACCATGACAGCCTTTATAATAAAACGCTTGTGACCACACATCTAAATATTGAACTTGGGGGGAAAGAAAACATCTTAAAGTAGAAATAGAATGAAACAAACAGGCATTATATTGTTGTTCTATTATAGTGGCCACTATAGACATCGATCAAGTGTACAAGGCTTCATGTGTGCAAAAATAACATTCACTGAGCAACAACGAAAAGTATAATCCCCCCCCCCCACCCCACACACACACACACACACACACACACACACACACACACACACACACACACACACACACACACACACACACACACACACACACACACACACACACACACACACACACACACACACACACACACACACACACACACACGTGTTACTGTCAAGTTCAACACAACAAAAACAATATCTTTGGGCAACACTGCACATTATTACATTGTACACTTCCTGCCTGTGGACATCTGTTCTACAACGTGCCAGCAGAGCGTGATATCCTATGTTGGCATAATTGATCTCTTTCAGGCAGAGAGTACACCTGGTATACTTCTTTTTATCCACTGTATTGAAAGAGGGAAAGTGTGTGTTGTTCCTTTCACCTCTATAGTGGCATCCATCTTAAGCCAGGCCCAGCTCCAGCTACACTTGATCCCTGAATCCACTTGTTTAACAAGCAACACCGAATTTTCACTTAATTCTCTCATTCTGAAAATTAACCACATGCTGTGGAGGGAAAACATTAGTTAACAGATAGTGGTTAGTTCGTTAACATTTCACACAGATTGTCAGGGTCCAGTAAGCAACTAACGCGTTATAACTTGAGGAACAGCGAGGAGTCGTATACCAGTTAATACTATAGCGAATTGGTTACGTTACTAATGTTAGCTCATCTGCTGTCTGACTTTATTAGCAACACCATGAACTCAATTATTTGATCAGTAAATTAGCTATTTCTGTATTTAATTTAAAAGACATTTGCTGAAATGTCTATAAACATGTTTTCTCTTTGTCATGATGGGGTTTTGTGTGTTGATGTGGAATAAGTCAAGGGGTATGAATACTTTCTGAAGGCCCTGTATATAGCCATGTAATTACACTTATTTTGTTATGCAGAGACCTGATGTAAATGTTGGGCTCTCTCTCATTATGGGGAACGTACCAGTTGGATAGGTACATATGCTTTGTTATAGGATTTAGTGAATCTTCCAGACGGACTGTCTGTCTGTCAGCCTTCCAGACGGACTGTCTGTCTGTCTGTCAGCCTTCCAGACGGACTGTCTGTCTGTCTGTCAGCCTTCCAGACGGACTGTCTGTCTGTCTGTCAGCCTTCCAGACGGACTGTCTGTCTGTCTGTCAGCCTTCCAGACGGACTGTCTGTCTGTCTGTCAGCCTTCCAGACGGACTGTCTGTCTGTCTGTCAGCCTTCCAGACGGACTGTCTGTCTGTCTGTCAGCCTTCCAGACGGACTGTCTGTCTGTCAGCCTTCCAGACGGACTGTCTGTCTGTCAGCCTTCCAGACGGACTGTCTGTCTGTCAGCCTTCCAGACGGACTGTCTGTCTGTCAGCCTTCCAGACGGACTGTCTGTCTGTCAGCCTTCCAGACGGACTGTCTGTAAACATGATAATGTAAACCTCATCTATAGGATCTTTTCTCCAGAGGTGTTTTAACATTCTGTAGGCTATACATGTTCCCTGTGTACACCTGTAATGGACAATCAATACAATTGAAAATGACATGGCATGTGAGGTCTTACCATAGATTGTGTTAGGTCTATAGTCTGGGCCAGGTGAGGTCTTACCATAGGTAAACTGGGACTAGCTTCTATCTCAAGGCCATCAGACTGTTAAACAGCCATCACTAACTCAGAGAGGCTGCTGCCTAAATTGAGACCCAATCACTGGACACTTTAACAAATGGATCATTAGTCACTTTAAACAATGCCACTTCAAATAATGCCACTTTAAATAATGTTTACATATCTTACATTACTCATATCACATGTATATACTGTATTTTATACCATCTATTGCACCTTGCCTATGCCGCTCTGCCATCGCTCATCCATATACTTACATGTACATATTCTCAATCACCCCTTTAGATTTGTGTGTATTAGGTAGTTGTTGGGGAATTGTTAGATTACAATGTTAGATATTACTGCACTGTCGGAACTAGAAGCAGAAGCATTTCACTACACTCACAATAACATCTGCTAACCAGGTGTATATGTGACCAATAACATTTGATTAGATTCTTACCGTAGGCTATGTTGGAGGTCAGGTAGCGTCGGATGCTCTTTAGGTTCTCTACCTCCTCCTGCTCCTCCTCGGCTGTGATATCTTTGGGCTCAAAGTAAACCAGCTTCACCAGGGTGCCACCGATGTCCATCCCAAACCAGGGGAAGGCTGTAATAGTAGACACAGAGACCAAACAGAAAGAGAGGAGGAAACAAATCTTTGTTAATAATAATAATAAAAAAATGTCAGCAACAGTACATACAAATGGAGTTGCTGCATAGAGACAGGTCAGGAAGTGATTAGGAGGGAGGGTGAACAGCGAATCAAATGTCAACAACACACTACATACAGTAACACAATGACATCTAGTTAAGGTTTGGCATCAACTAACACTACAACATATATATAAAAAATGTCAACTGTTTCTTTAAAAAAATGTCGGGCAATCGTGACACAACAAAGCTTGTTGAACCATCTTCTTCAATACAATGCTAATAGATATGACAATAACAGTAGACCGCTGTGTGTATACACGGTCCTCCCACTAATAGCAGTGTGTACTGAGACGCCATCTTGTCTGCCTGCTGCTGAAAAACATTGAAGCTAAGCTAACAGGCTAGTTCACATTGTACAACTAGAAATGACAAGACCACAAGAGAAGACAGTCATTTACAGTTATCTGTTATGCTGCTCGTAAGCTAACATTAGCACGACAGTTATATATTATGCTACCCGTTAGCTAACATTAGCGCGATAGTTATCTATTATGCTAACATTAGCACGATAGTTATCTATTATGCTAACATTAACACGATAGTTATCTGTTATGCTGCCCGTTAACTAACATTAGCACAACAGTTATATTATGCTGCTCCGTAAACTAACATTAGCACGACAGTTATATATTATGCTACCCGTTAACACGACAGTTATATATTATGCTGCTCCGTAAGCTAACATTAGCACGATAGTTATGTTATGCTACCCGTTAGCTAACATTAGCGCAATAGTTATCTATTATGCTAACATTAACACGATAGTTATCTGTTATGCTGCCCGTTAGCTAACATTAACACGATAGTTATCTATTATGCTAACATTAACACGATAGGTATATATTATGCTGCTCCGTTATGCTAACATTAACACGATAGTTATATATTACGCTGCTCCGTTATGCTAACATTAACACGACAGGTAAAAGTTACTGTTCAAAACGTACGTGGTCTGATCTTTCTCAGAGAGTCAATCCTTTGCCTTGATGAATAGTTGGCTGTGGATGTGCGTCGTTCACCGGTGGCACCACCACTACTACTACTACTACTACTACTACTACTACTACTACTACTACTACTACTACTACTACCACCGGCCTTAGTCGTCTCCATGTTGTTACCGTCTAATCTAATTATATTACTCGACTCGTCACTCCTTGACCGCGACTGTTTCGGTGGAGGCTCCGTCGTCTCTTCGTTTCCCCCGGTCTCCGGTTCATTCTCGCCGTGGTGGCCATTCCGTTTTTCCATTGAATACAATATTTGAAGAATGACGTTTTGATATAAAAAATGTTGTATTAAATTGTGCGTTCCGACCTGAGATAATATCTAAAGCTGACAAGGTTGCTAAATAAAATGGATCTTGTTTGGTATAAAAAATAAAATAAAAAAATTTCTGCCAATGTTTTTGATGTCAGTTCGTTTTCACAACAAGATGTTGCAGGAACTTACGTAGCGATCCCTTCAAGAATGTTCCAGTCGGTCAAAGGGATAAAGTTTTTTTGTCAAAAGTATATCTATTTTTTTGGTTGAATTTTTAAGCTAACTCTTAAACCATTTTCATAACATTAACCTAATTATCCTGTTACGATCATTCGAAGTCCAAATCTGACATTTTTTTTTTTTTTTTACAAAAGCTGTATCCCTTCTAGCCATGACTGTTCTAGTCATGTCATTGGACAGTATTGGTTCCGCGTTCAATAAAAGGCGGGGAATTCAACGCCAAGCGTTTACATTTAGGTCGTTTAGCACCGTGGTTCCCTACCGTTTTCGGTTAATGTACCACCAACTGAATTTTACATTTTAGTCATTTTAGCAGACGCTCTGATCCAGAGCGACTTACAGTAGTGAATGCATGCATACATTTTTTTTTGTAAATTGCTTTCGTCTTGTATTTTGCTTTCCCCTTCATGTGCATTTTCACCAAAGGGCTATGGTCTCATCAAGTATCCCCTATGGATAGGCCAAGTACCCCCCAGGAGTCCTAGGAACCACTGATTTAGCAGACACTCTTATGCAGAGCAATTTACAAGAGCAATTAGGGTTAAGTACCTTGCTCAAGGGCACAGAGAGAGATTTTACACCTAGTCAGCTCGGGGATTCAAACCAGCAACCTTTCAGTTATTGGCCCAACCGCTAGGCTACCTGCAACCCTCTTTAGGATAGATTTACAATGTACAGTTATTTTCACAACCTCTTGAGAGGAAATTGGTGAATTGATCACTGTTTAGACATAATTTATAGAATAGATAATGAAACTCTCATATCTATTGGGTGAAATAACACAGTGTACCATCACAGCAGAAAGATTTCAGACTTGTTGCCACAAGAAAAGGGCAATCATTGAAGAACGAACGCAATTGATTTATTTTCCCTTTTGCAGTTGAACTATTTGCACATTGTTACAACACTGTATATGACATTTGAAATGTCTCTATTCCTTTGGAACTTATGTGAGTGTAATGTTTACTGTTTACATTTTAGTAATTTAGCAGACACTCAGAGCGACTTACAGTAGTGAGTGCATACATTTCATACATTTTTTCCCCCATACTGGTCCCCCATGGGAATCGAACCCACAACCCTGGTGTTGCAAACACCATGCTCTACCAACTGAGCCACACAAGACCACACTGTTCATTTCATTTATTATCTATTTCACTTGTTCTGGCAATGTTAACATATGTTTTGCCTTTTTTATTTTTTTATTTAACTAGGCATGTCAGTTAAGAAAAAAATCTTATTTTACAATGACAGCCTAGGAACAGTGGGTTAACTGCCTTGTTCAGCAGCAGAACGACAGATTTTTTACCTTGTCAGCTCGGGGATTCGATCCAGCAACTTTTCGATTACTGGCCCAACGCACTTGGCTACCTATCGCCCCATAATGGGACCACTGTCGTCCCCCCCCAAAATTATACTTTGACTAATCTGTCCATAGAATATTCTTCCAAGAGTCTTGATGATCATCCAGGTGCTTTTTGGCAAATTTGAGTCAACTTTTTGGATGGGATGAGTCCCATTATGTCTGGAGAAAACCAAACACTCCATTCCACAGTAAGAACCTCATACCAATGGTTCAAGCATGGTGGTGGTAGTGTGATGGTTTGGGGATGCTTTACTGCCTCAGGACCTGGATGACTTGCCTTAATAGAAGGAACCATGAATTCTGCTCTGTATCAGAGAATTCTACAGGAGAATGTCGGGCCATCCATCTGTGAGCTGAAGCTGAAGCACAGCTGGGTCATGCAACGAGACAATGATCCAAAACAAACAATCAAGTCTACATGAAAATGGCTAAAAAATAAACACATTTGAAGTTTTGGAATGGCCTAGTCAAAGTTTGTATGTATCGTGAAGTGAACATATATTTACAGTAAACATAGATGGGGCCTGAGTTCCTAGTGAACATATATTTACAGTAAACATAGATGGGGCCTGAGTTCCTAGTGAACATATATTTACAGTAAACATAGATGGGGCCTGAGATCCTAGTGAACATATATTTACAGTAAGCATAGATGGGGCCTGAGATCCTAGTGAACATATATTTACAGTAAACATAGATGGGGCCTGAGTTCCTAGTGAACATATATTTACAGTAAACATAGATGGGGCCTGAGTTCCTAGTGAACATATATTTACAGTAAACATAGATGGGGCCTGAGATCTGTTAGAGCCTGTAAGTAAGCATTTCACTGTGAGGTCCACCTGTGTATTCAGCATTTCACTGTAAGATCTACACCTGTTGTATTCAGCATTTCACTGTGAGGTCTACTACACCTGTTGTATTCAGCATTTCACTGTGAGGTCTACACCTGTGTATTCAGCATTTCACTGTAAGGTCTACACTTGTTGTATTCAGCATTTCACTGTGAGGTCTACTACACCTGTTGTATTCAGCATTTCACTGTGAGGTCTACAACACCTGTTGTATTCAGCATTTCACTGTAAGGTCTACTACACCTGTTGTATTCAGCATTTCACTGTGAGGTCTACTACATCTGTTGTATTCAGCATTTCACTGTGAGGTCTACTACACCTGTTGTATTCAGCATTTCACTGTGAGGTCTACTACACCTGTTGTATTCAGCATTTCACTATAAGGTCTACTACACCTGTTGTATTCAGCATTTCACTGTGAGGTCTACACCTGTTGTAATCAGCATTTCACTGTGAGGTCTACTACACCTGTTGTATTCAGCATTTCACTGTGAGGTCTACTACACCTGTTGTATTCAGCATTTCACTGTGAGGTCTACACCTGTTGTATTCAGCATTTCACTGTGAGGTCTACTACACCTGTTGAATTCAGCATTTCACTGTGAGGTCTACTACACCTGTGTATTCAGCATTTCACTGTAAGGTCTACTACACCTGTTGTATTCAGCATTTCACTGTAAGGTCTACTACACCTGTTGTATTCAGCATTTCACTGTGAGGTCTACACCTGTGTATTCAGCATTTCACTGTAAGGTCTACACCTGTTGTATTCGGTGCACGTGACAAATAAACTTTGATTTGATTTAGACTGCTGATCAAAGTCTTGGATAAATGCTGCTATTGGTCACCTATAAATACTTAATTTCAGCACCTTCAATACTAACAAAACAATAAAGCACTGGGCCAATAATCTCTTAAAATCTTGAACCACAATCAATTATTTTCACAGCAATTCAGCTATTTCTCAATTAATCTTTCTTTGATTTGCACATCCTCTCTTCTCACCTTCTCAAATCTCATTGCAGAGGGACCTCTCTTCCAATAAGGCTGATAAGGAGGCAAGGAAATAGAATCACGGACAGACAAACTTGAGACACAACCTCCTTCTTTCCCAAAACCCTTTAATTCTTCATCCTCCAGGCCACAAACAGGGCTGAGACACTCAGGACAGCAGCCCCCAGGAAGTAGTAGCTCCCTCCTATTGTGGCTCCCTCCCTCTCCCGTTTCTGCTTCAGCTTAGGGACAACGCTAGCCATCATGTCCTTGAGCATGACTTCTGCCTCCACAGCCACCGGGAGAGGACAGTTATCAGCGGAGGAGCCGTTGACGATGGTGACAGAAGGAGAAGAGGCTGGAGGTGGAGGATCAGGCTGTTTGGTTGAGGGGATGGCGGCATGGCCGTTAGCAATCATAATCAGACCCTGAGAGTCTTCAGATTTACTAACTGCTTTCCCCAGACTGTCCTCAGTTTGGTCGTGCTGGTTCGGACCAGACGACAGGTCAAGTTCTGTAGATCCAGAGAGAGGTGTGATCTGGGATTGTCTGTTGTGGTTCTGAACTGGTGGGAGTGTTTCAGACACACCTGCATCATTATTACCCAGCATGCTCTGTGTTTGGCCTTCCTGATTCTGGATGTACGCGTCCTCAGACACGTGAATTACATTGATCAGCACTTCCTGGTACGTGTCTTCCTCAGGCTCGTTACGGGACACGGATTCCTCTAGCTCCTCAGGGACTCCATGCTCCTGACATGTCAGAGGCGTTGCAGTAGTCAGAGGGCCAGGAACACTAGCCAAGGGAACGTCAGGCTTGCTGAGCTCCCGGTTATCCTCATCCATGGAGGTATGTACAGGGGGTGAGGCTGGGGCTGTGACTGGGGAGAAGTGATGACTCGGGGGACTCTGAGACAGCTCAGTGTGCTGGTCATCTTCAGTCACCTGGAGGAGAGATAGTTTTTAGTTACCGCTTCTCGTCAATGTTTTCAACTCTTCGCTGATATTTCAAAATGTAGATGTGGTCAACAGATTTCATTTCGTTAGTAAGATAAATTCGGTTTAACTCTATCTAGGCCGTAAACATACAACATTTCACAAGAATTACTATTCACCTGAGTTGCAGTTGGAACAGAGTCCTCTACTGGCTTCTGGTGGAAGGTGGTCACTTTGGCTGTTGGTGGTGTGGTGTCCTGAACCGGACGTCTCTCAGAGGCCTGGACCGAAGCAGGAGCATCGGCGGTGGGAGTGTATTTAGTTTGGGACAGGGCTGGGTTTAGGTCTGACACAGGCAAGGTGAGAATGGTTTCAGACAGGACTATATGAGATGGGTTATCCTCCAGAGATCCAGTTTCTACAGGACCAGGCTGGGAGGAGGCAGCGTTATCAGAGTGAGAGAGCGGAGGCTGTGGTTCAGAGACCGTTGTGGGCTCCATTTTCACTGAGACAGGTGAAGGTGCTGCCTGGGTGGCTGTGACAGGTCTTACTGCTGCTTCGAGAGCTTGTGGAGCTGGCTCTGGGGAGGCGCCAGCGATGGGAGCCTCAGCAACTGAGCTTGTGGGGACTACTGGCTGGGCACCATCCTCCGGACAGGCAGCAATCTTAGGGCTGAGTGACTCTGAAGGTGGTGTTGGCCAAGCTGGGAGGACCATAGAAGATGTAGGGTCATTAGAGCTCTCTGAGATGGGCAGAGATGGGCTGGTAGGAGGAGCAGCAGGAGAAGGATCTGGGGAAACAAAAGCAGATTAGACTTTAAAAAGGGAATTAGTTTATGTATATAAGAATAAGGCACATCAACAACCCCAACAGATTTACCCTCCATGTTCTGTCTAAGGTTTATTGTAATGGTGAAACCTGCTGGAAAATGTCCTTAGATGAATAAAGTGGTCCAGTCATATACAGCATTTAATCAATCAAATGCATTTTATTATTTAAACTAGGCAAGTCAGTTAAGAACAAATTCTTATTTACAATGACAGCCTAGGAACAGTGGGTTAACTGCCTTGTTCAGGGGGAGAACGACAGATTTATACCTTGTCAGCTAGGGGATTTAATCTAACAACCTTTCAGTTGCTGGCCCAATGCTCTAACCACTAGGCTACCTGCCACCCATAGTCCTAGTGTCCAGTGATGTTTTATCACAGACAAAAGTCCTAGTGTCCAGTGATGTTTCACTGTGAAGTCTGTTTTTTAATACACTTTAAATAAAGTTTGATTTAATTTGATGGTGACTTACTGGTCTGGTTGTGCTTGTTCCACTCGGCTCTCCTTTCATCAGCCAGGTCCTGGTGCTCCAGCACCTCCAAGGCTGACATCAACTCTTCTGGCCAGTTCATTCTCTTCTGCACACAGTCCAGCAGGATCTGCATTGCACTTGAGTTACCAATACAGTTCTTCACGGCCTGGATTTCCTCCTAAGAATATGATGAATGAGAATATTTGTTTAAAACGCATTTGAAAAAACTAGAACTACATACAAGTATGTGGACACCTCTTCAAATTGGTGGATTCGGGTATTTCAGCCACACACGTTGCTGACAGGTGTATAAAAAAATCGAGCACACAGCCATGCAATCTCCAAAGAAAAACATTGGCAGTAGAATGACCTTTACTGAAGAGCTCAGTGACTTTCAACGTGGCAGCGTCATAGGATGCCACCGTCCCAACAAGTCAGTTCGCCAGATATATGCCTTGCTGGAGATGCCCCGGTCAACTGTAAGTGCTGTTATTGTGAAGTGGAAACGTCTACGAGCAACAACGGCTCAGCTGCGAAGTGGTAGGCCACACAAGCTCACAGAACGAGACCGCCAAGTGCTTAAGGGCGTAAAAATCATCTGTCCTCGGTTGCAACACTCACTACTGAGTTCCAAACGGTCTCTGGAAGCGACGTCAGCACAAGAACTGTTCGTCGGGAGCTTCATGAAATGGGTTTCCATGCCTGAGCAGCCGCACACAAGTGAAAAATCACCATGCGCAATGCCAAGCATTGGCTGGAGTGGTGTAAAGCTCGCCGCCATTGGACTATGGAGCAGTGGAAATGCGTTCTCTCGAGTGATAAAACACGTTAGCTAGCATTAAACTTATCATATAAAAAACAATCAATCTTAACATAATCACTAGTTAACTACACATGGTTGATGATATTACTAGGTTAACTAGCTTGTCCTGCGTTGCAAATAATCAATGCAGTGCCTGTTAATGTATCATCGAATCACAGCCTACTTCAACTTCGCCAAACGCATTCGCGAAAAAAGTACTGTCGTTGCACCAACGTACCTAACCATAAACATCAATGATTTTCTTAAAATCAATACACAAGTATATTTTTAAAAACCTGCATATTTAGTTAAAATAAATTAATGTTAGCAGGCAACATTAACTAGGCAAATTATGTCACTTCTCTTGCGTTCTGTGCAAGCAGAGTCAGGGTATATGCAGCAGTTTGGGCCGCCTGGCTCGTTGCGAACTGTGTGAAGACCATTTCTTTCTAACAAAGACCGTAATTCATTTGCCAGAATTTTACATAATTATGACATACCACTGAAGGATGTGCAATGTAACAGCAATATTTAGATTTAGGGTTGCCACCCATTCGATAAAATACAGAACGGTTCCGTATTTCACTGAAAGAATAAACGTTTTGTTTTCAAAATGCTAGTTTCCGGATTTGACCCTATTAATGACCAACTTGGGGCGGCAGGTAGTCTAGTGGTTAGAGCGTTGGAATAGTAACTGGAAGGTTGCAAGATCGAATCCCCGGGCTGACAAGGTAAAAATCTGTTGTTCTGCCCCTGAACAAGGCAGTTAACCCACTGTTCCTAGGCCGTCAATGTAAATAACAATTTGTTCGTAACTGATTTGCCTAGTTAAAAAAAGGTAAAATAAAACTCCATGATTTTGGAATGAGATGTTCGACGAGCAGCTGTCCACATACTTTTGGTCATGTAGTGTACCTGACTAGACACAGCAATAACCAACCCATACCTGACTATAACAGCCATAACCAACCCTAACCCATACCTGACTATACACAGCCATAACCAACCCATACCTGACTATACACAGCCATAACCGACACTAACCCATACCTGACTATACACAGCCATAACCAACCCATACCTGACTATACACAGCCATAACCAACCCTAACCCATACCTGACTATACACAGCCATAACCAACCCTAACCCATACCTGACTAGACACAGCCATAACCAACCCATACCTGACTATACACAGCCATAACCAACCCATACCTGACTAGACACAGCCATAACCAACCCTAACCCATACCTGACTATACACAGCCATAACCAACCCTAACCCATACCTGACTATTCACAGCCATAACCAACCCATACCTGACTAGACACAGCCATAACCAACCCTAACCCATACCTGACTAGGCACAGCCATAACCGACCCATACCTGACTATACACAGCCATAACCAACCCATACCTGACTATAACAGCCATAACCAACCCTAACCCATACCTGACTATACACAGCCATAACCAACCCTAACCCATACCTGACTATACACAGCCATAACCAACCCATACCTGACTTTACACAGCCATAACCAACCCCAACACATACCTGACTATACACAGCCATAACCAACCCTAACCCATACCTGACTATACACAGCCATAACCAACCCATACCTGACTAGACACAGCCATAACCAACCCTAACCCATACCTGACTATACACAGCCATAACCAACACTAACCCATACCTGACTAGACACAGCCATAACCAACCCTAACCCATACCTGACTAGATACAGCCATAACCAACCCTAACCCATACCTGACTATACACAGCCATAACCAACCCTAACCCATACCTGACTAGACACAGCCATAACCAACACTAACCCATACCTGACTATACATAGCCATAACCAACCCTAACCCATACCTAACCCATACCTGACTATACACAGCCATAACCAACACTAACCCATACCTAACCCATACCTGACTAGACACAGCCATAACCAACACTAACCTATACCTAACCCATACCTGACTAGACACAGCCATAACCAACACTAACCCATACCTAACCCATACCTGACTATACACAGCCATAACCAACCCTAATCCATACCTAGCCCATACCTGACTAGACACAGCCATAACCAACACTAACCTATACCTGACTATACACAGCCATAACCAACACTAACCCATACCTGACTATACACAGCCATAACCAACCCTAACCCATACCTGACTATACACAGCCATAACCAACCCATACCTGACTATAACAGCCATAAGCAACCCATACCTGACTATAAACAGCCATAACCAACCCTAACCCATACCTGACTAGACACAGCCATAACCAACACTAACCCATACCTGACTATACATAGCCATAACCAACCCTAACCCATACCTAACCCATACCTGACTATACACAGCCATAACCAACACTAACCCATACCTAACCCATACCTGACTAGACACAGCCATAACCAACACTAACCTATACCTAACCCATACCTGACTAGACACAGCCATAACCAACACTAACCCATACCTAACCCATACCTGACTATACACAGCCATAACCAACCCTAATCCATACCTAGCCCATACCTGACTAGACACAGCCATAACCAACACTAACCTATACCTGACTATACACAGCCATAACCAACACTAACCCATACCTGACTATACACAGCCATAACCAACCCTAACCCATACCTGACTATACACAGCCATAACCAACCCATACCTGACTATAACAGCCATAAGCAACCCATACCTGACTATACACAGCCATAACCAACCCTAACCCATACATGACTAGACACAGCCATAACCAACACTAACCTATACCTGACTAGACACAGCCATAACCAACCCTAACCCATACCTGACTATACACAGCCATAACCAACACTAACCCATACCTGACTAGACACAGCCATAACCAACCCTAACCCATACCTGACTAGATACAGCCATAACCAACCCTAACCCATACCTGACTATACACAGCCATAACCAACCCTAACCCATACCTGACTAGACACAGCCATAACCAACACTAACCCATACCTGACTATACATAGCCATAACCAACCCTAACCCATACCTAACCCATACCTGACTATACACAGCCATAACCAACACTAACCCATACCTAACCCATACCTGACTAGACACAGCCATAACCAACACTAACCTATACCTAACCCATACCTGACTAGACACAGCCATAACCAACACTAACCCATACCTAACCCATACCTGACTATACACAGCCATAACCAACCCTAATCCATACCTAGCCCATACCTGACTAGACACAGCCATAACCAACACTAACCTATACCTGACTATACACAGCCATAACCAACACTAACCCATACCTGACTATACACAGCCATAACCAACCCTAACCCATACCTGACTATACACAGCCATAACCAACCCATACCTGACTATAACAGCCATAACCAACCCATACCTGACTATACACAGCCATAACCAACCCTAACCCATACCTGACTAGACACAGCCATAACCAACACTAACCTATACCTGACTATACACAGCCATAACCAACACTAACCCATACCTGACTATACACAGCCATAACCAACCCATACCTGACTATAACAGCCATAACCAACCCTAACCCATACCTGACTATACACAGCCATAACCAACACTAACCCATACCTGACTATACACAGCCATAACCAACCCTAACCCATACCTGACTATACACAGCCATAACCAACCCTAACCCATACCTGACTATACACAGCCATAACCAACCCATACCTGACTAGACACAGCCATAACCAACACTAACCCATACCTGACTAGACACAGCCATAACCAACCCATACCTGACTATACACAGCCATAACCAACACTAACCCATACCTGACTATACACAGCCATAACCAACCCTAACCCATACCTGACTACACAGCCATAACCAACCCTAACCCATACCTGACTAGACACAGCCATAACCAACCCATACCTGACTATACACAGCCATAACCAACCCTAACCCATACCTGACTATACACAGCCATAACAAACCCATACCTGACTATACACAGCCATAACCAACCCATACCTGACTATACACAGCCATAACCAACCCTAACCCATACCTGACTATAACAGCCATAACCAACCCATACCTGACTAGACACAGCCATAACCAACCCATACCTGACTATACACAGCCATAACCAACCCTAACCCATACCTGACTACACAGCCATAACCAACCCTAACCCATACCTGACTAGACACAGCCATAACCAACCCATACCTGACTATACACAGCCATAACCAACCCTAACCCATACCTGACTATACACAGCCATAACAAACCCATACCTGACTATACACAGCCATAACCAACCCATACCTGACTATACACAGCCATAACCAACCCTAACCCATACCTGACTATAACAGCCATAACCAACCCTAACCCATACCTGACTACACAGCCATAACCAACCCTAACCCATACCTGACTAGACACAGCCATAACCAACCCTAACCCATACCTGACTATACACAGCCATAACCAACCCATACCTGACTAGACACAGCCATAACCAACACTAACCCATACCTGACTAGACACAGCCATAACCAAACCATACCTGACTATACACAGCCATAACCAACACTAACCCATACCTGACTATACACAGCCATAACCAACCCTAACCCATACCTGACTACACAGCCATAACCAACCCTAACCCATACCTGACTAGACACAGCCATACCAACCCAACCCATACCTGACTATACACAGCCATAACCAACCCTAACCCATACCTGACTATACACAGCCATAACAAACCCATACCTGACTATACACAGCCATAACCAACCCATACCTGACTATACACAGCCATAACCAACCCTAACCCATACCTGACTATAACAGCCATAACCAACCCATACCTGACTAGACACAGCCATAACCAACCCATACCTGACTATACACAGCCATAACCAACACTAACCCATACCTGACTATACACAGCCATAACCAACACTAACCCATACCTAACCCATACCTGACTATACACAGCCATAACCAACCCTAACCCATACCTGACTATACACAGCCATAACCAACCCATACCTGACTAGACACAGCCATAACCAACCCATACCTGACTATACACAGCCATAACCAACACTAACCCATACCTGACTATACACAGCCATAACCAACCCTAACCCATACCTGACTACACAGCCATAACCAACCCTAACCCATACCTGACTAGACACAGCCATAACCAACCCATACCTGACTATACACAGCCATAACCAACCCTAACCCATACCTGACTATACACAGCCATAACAAACCCATACCTGACTATACACAGCCATAACCAACCCATACCTGACTATACACAGCCATAACCAACCCTAACCCATACCTGACTATAACAGCCATAACCAACCCATACCTGACTAGACACAGCCATAACCAACCCATACCTGACTATACACAGCCATAACCAACACTAACCCATACCTGACTATACACAGCCATAACCAACACTAACCCATACCTAACCCATACCTGACTATGCACAGCCATAACAACTGGCCCTAATCATGACATCCATATCAAGGATAATATCTTACATTGAAGAAACGGTAAATGCTAAGTGGAATTATTGGGACGTCGAATTGTGACATCACCCCATTGAAGTTAAAATCTTAAAACGGTTAAAGTAAGGGTTAAGGTCAGAGTAAGGGATAAGGTTAGGGTTTAGGGTATGGTCATACCAAGGATCTCACTTAGCATCTACCATGAAGAAACATAAATCAGATTTGAATAAGGCCAATGACCAACATCCATCCAGCTACCAACCCTGTCAGACTGTGTAAGGCAGGGCAGGTTGGGCATGAGCTCTGTGGCTTTCACTCTTTTAATCAGCTCCCTCATTATGCGGCGCAGGTGCAAAGACAGTTTATCACGTGCGAAAGACATCTCTGTGCTGTTGAGAGAGTAGGAGAGAGCAGAGAAGAAATCCTCAACAAAATGTACATATTTATTTATATTAGATTTGACAATAAAAAAATAAAAAATAATAATAAAAAAAACGGCAATTCAACAACACGTGGATACAAAGCATTTAAAAGCATTGAGGATAACACTTAAAGCAACTTGCTTCCCATTGTGATTCTCTCGGTCCAAAAGGTAAGTGACTATAACCCAGCAGTGTGTGTGACGCAACTTTGCATTAGCTGTAAATGTACCCGCTAAAACTACGTAGGATGTGGGTTGTATTATGAAGCTGTATCCTTACCTGGTCTCTCGGATGATACGTACGTACGACTTCAGTATGGATCTCAGACTGATCAGTTTGGTTAAAAAAAATAAAATAAAAACATGAAATGAAATGAAATGAAATGAAAGAAGGGAAAAAATATAATATGTCAGATTGTGCAAGAATCGAATTTCATTATCAGTAGTGGAGGAAGAACTGCTGAAAATGGAAACAGAACCCAGGATAATCACTGCTACTCTGTCTGGGAATCTGCTACTTCTATTGGTCAGGAAAACGAAAGGGAAAGTAAAAGATTAGTGAATAAAGATGCAATGGCCCAAATTAGCTTTCGATGTCTGAGAGTTTAAGGGGATTTCCTGCTTTTTGAACGGGGCAATATTATACAGTATTATACAATATTATAGAGTATTATAGAGTATTATACAATATGATAGAGTATGATACAATATTATACAGTATTATACAATATTATATACTATTAGAGTATTATACAATATTATACAGTATAATACAGTATTATACAATATTATAGAGTATTGTACAATATGATACTGTATTATACCATCTTATACAGTATTATACAATATTATAGAGTATTATAGAGTATTGTACAATATGATACCGTATTATACAATATTATACAGTATTATACACTATTAGACTATTATACAGTATTATACAATATTATACAGTATTATACAATAGTATACAGTCTCAGTCCATGCAGTAGCCTGCCATAATCTCAACACTTAGAGAATCACAGACACAGTAGTCTAACTGTGACCCATTACACAACATTGAAAAAGGTTGAGGATCTGTCCCAAATGAAACTCTATTGCCTATAAAGTGCACTACTTTTGTCCAGGGCCCATAGGGAATATAGTGCCATTTGGGATGCAAACAGTGTGAAATGATCCAAACCTACAATAGTGAGAAGGCCTGTACAGGTCTGGTCTAGTAACTATACTGAACACATTATAAACTAAACGTAAAGTCTTGGTCTCATGTTTCATGGGCTGAAATAAAGATCCCAGACATTTTTTTCCATAAGCACAAAAAGCTTATTTCTCTCAAATGTTGTGCACAGATCTCTGTTAGTGAGCATTTCTCCTTTGCCAAGATAATCCATCCACCTGACAGGTGTGGCATATCGAGAAGACGATTAAACAGCATGATCATTACACAGGTGCACTTTGTGCTGGGGACAATAAAAGGCCACTCTAAAATGTGCAGTTTTGCGACACAACACAATGCAACAGATGTCTCAAGTCGAGAGAGCGTGCAATTGGCATGCTGACTGCAGGAAGGTGCACCAGAGCTGTTGGCAGATAATTTAATGTTTTTTCTCTACCAAAACGTTGTTTTAGAGAATTTGGCAGTATGTCCAACCGGCCTCACAACCTCAGACCACGTGTAACCACGCCAGCCCAGGACCTCCACATCCGGCTTCTTCACCTACAGAATCGTCTGAGACCAGCCACCCCGACAGCTGATGAAACTGAGGAGTATTTCTGTCTGTAAAAAAAGCCCTTTCGTGGGGAAAAACTCATTCTGATTGGCTGGGCCTGGCTCCCCAGTGGGTGGGCCTATGGGCTCCCCAGTGGGTGGGCCTATGCCCTCCCACACCCACCCCTGGCTGTGCCCCTGCCCAGTCATATGAAATCCATAGATTTAAGGCCTAATGAATTTATTTCAATTGACTGATTTCCTTGTATGAACTGTAACACAGTAAAAATCATTGAAATTGTTGTGTTTACATTTTTTGTTCAGTATAATTAATGACTCATTAATGACTAATTTATGACCTCCAGACTCAGGGAGCTTATTATCCCAAGGAGCTCTAGTCTAGCAGAGGAAAACTACTATGTCTGACCTTCTTCAAAATGGCAACCTATTTCTTAATAATAGTGCACTACTGTTGACCAGGGGCCATATTCATAAAGCATCTGAGAGTAGGAGTGGTGATCTATGATCAGGTCATAAAGAGTAGTGCCAGTCTGGTTGTTGCTATCATGTCAACTCAGTTAAAGGTAGCCTGAGTGCCACTCCTTCCCCCTCCCACTCTCCTTCCCCCTCCTCCTCCTCCTCTCCTCCTCTCCATTCTCCTTCCCTCTCCCACTCTCTCCTTCCCCCTCCACCCTCATCCGTACCCCCTCCCTCTTCCTCCTCCTCCTTCCTTCCTCCCTCCTCCTCCTCCTCTCCTCCTCTCCATTCTCCTCCCCATTCTCCTTCCCCCTCCCACTCTCTCCTTCCCCCTCCCCCCTCCCCCCTCATCCGTACCCCCTCCCTCTTCCTCCTCCTTCCTTCCTCCCTCCTCCTTTTCAGTTTGTTGCTATCATGTCAACTCAGTTAAAGGTAGCCTGAGTGCCAGTCTGGTTGTTGCGATCATGTCAACTCAGTGAAAGGTAGCCTGAGTGCCAGTCTGGTTGTTGCTATCATGTCAACTCAGTGAAAGGTAGCCTGAGTGCCAGTCTGGTTGTTGCTATCATGTCAACTCAGTGAAAGGTAGCCTGAGTGCCAGTCTGGTTGTTGCTATCATGTCAACTCAGTGAAAGGTAGCCTGAGTGCCAGTCTGGTTGTTGCTATCATGTCAACTCAGTGAATGGTAGCCTGAGTGCCAGTCTGGTTGTTGCTATCATGTCAACTCAGTGAAAGGTAGCCTGAGTGCCAGTCTGGTTGTTGCTATCATGTCAACTCAGTGAAAGGTAGCCTGAGTGCCAGTCTGGTTGTTGCTATCATGTAAACTCAGTGAAAGGTAGCCTGAGTGCCAGTCTGGTTGTTGCTATCATGTCAACTCAGTGAAAGGTAGCCTGAGTGCCAGTCTGGTTGTTGCTATCATGTCAACTCAGTGAAAGGTAGCCTGAGTGCCAGTCTGGTTGTTGCTATCATGTCAACTCCTTGTCCTAGTTTGGGCTTGACAATGACAGCAAATAAGTTGGGAGCAGTTATTTAGGCCCTATACCCCTGTTTTACAAATACATTACAGCAGAAGGGATAGGACTCCTGAGCAGCAGACACACACCCACACACACACACACACACACACACACACACACACACACACACACACACACACACACACACACACACACACACACACACAAGTTATCTGTGTGGCCATTGTTGGGTGGTCAAAACCTTTACAACTTATGTATGAACACAAGTTTCCAGAGTTAAGAAGCAGGTGAAGCAGGTGAAGCAGGAATGTGTCTGTCAGGTGAATGTCTTCCATTGTAAAACACGAGGTCATCACGACCCTGGATCACCTAGTTACCTGTTCAGGTGTGTAAGGGATATTACTGTTTCGAAGAGCCACAATACATTATTGATAAGGCCTACAATATTGTCTGAGTAAATAGTCGTTATGCCAAGTACAAACAGTAGGCTACTATCTTAGGCTGCTATGATGAGGTGGCAGTGTAGCCTAGTGGTTAGAGCGTTGGACTAGTAACCAGCAGGTAGCCTAGTGGTTAGAGCGTTGGACTAGTAACCAGCAGGTAGCCTAGTGGTTAAAGCGTTGGACTAGTAACCAGCAGGTAGCCTAGTGGTTAGAGTGTTGGACTAGTAACCAGCAGGTAGCCTAGTGGTTAGAGCGTTGGACTAGTAACCAGCAGGTAGCCTAGTGGTTAGAGTGTCGGACTAGTAACCAGCAGGTAGCCTAGTGGTTAGAGCGTCGGACTAGTAACCAGCAGGTAGCCTAGTGGTTAGAGCGTCGGACTAGTAACCAGCAGGTAGCCTAGTGGTTAGAGCGTCGGACTAGTAACCAGCAGGTAGCCTAGTGGTTAGAGCGTCGGACTAGTAACCAGCAGGTAGCCTAGTGGTTAGAGCGTCGGACTAGTAACCAGCAGGTAACCTAGTGGTTAGAGCGTCGGACTAGTAACCAGCAGGTAGCCTAGTGGTTAGAGCGTTGGACTAGTAACCAGCAGGTAGCCTAGCGGTTAGAGCGTTGGACTAGTAACCAGCAGGTAGCCTAGCGGTTAGAGCGTTGGACTAGTAACCAGCAGGTAGCCTAGCGGTTAGAGCGTTGGACTAGTAACCAGCAGGTAGCCTAGCGGTTAGAGTGTTGGACTAGTAACCAGCAGGTAGACTAGTGGTTAGAGCATTGGACTAGTAACCAGCAGGTAGCCTAGTGGTTAGAGTGTTGGACTAGTAACTGAAAGGTTGCAAGATTGAATCCCTGAGTTGACAAGGTAAAAATCTGTTGTTCTGCCCCTGAACAAGGCAGTTAAACCACTGTTCCTAGGCTGTCATTGTAAATAAGAATTTGTTCTTAACTGACTTGCCCTAGTTAAATAAAGGTAATAAAAATGAAGGGTAAACAGTCAGAGAGAGATAATTCATTGCAACCTTAATGGTGTGTTACATTTTCAATATATCACTGATTAAATAATAAACATAGATTTGAAGGATAATAAACAGTCCATGTTCACAGTGAGTTCGTTGAAAAGACCAAAGATGGGCCGACCGTTTAATGTGGACTGTTGGTGTATTGGATGTTATTTAGGTTTTTGTCAGTAGGATTTTGTTAACTGTGGAGCTGAAGAAAAATGATTTAGTAACTACATTTTATAACTGACGTGAAGACCGAAGTGCCTGAAGATATGTACTTCAGAAGAGAAGATATACATAAAAAATAAATAAAAAAACCTTATAGGCTAAACAAAGCCTAAATTCAGATCGGGTAGATTTCCCGGCTACAATGTATAATTTAGAGGTAATAATGTATTTAGCAGTATTGTAATGAAACAGCAAGGAGCAGGTCTCGAACCCTCAACCTTCTAGTCCGAAGTCCAGTGCGCTATCGACTGGTGCCCCAAAAGCATCGCGTCGATACCCGCGCTTATAAAGCCAGGGTCGTTACAGTATGTATCCAGTGAGTGACTATTATGGCGTTCTTCTTCTCTGTCATTCTTTCCTCATTCAGCTTTCTGACCAAATCAAGGAAATACTGTGTCGACAATTGCGCCCCATTCAACGATGGAGAAATGTAGTAACAATGCTGGATATAGTGACTGTCAGAAATATACAACTGTCTTACCTTTCGGTGGCAGAAATTCGGCATCAGCGAATACTTATTTTTCTTCGGTGGGGTTTATTGGTGATTGGCATCCAACGTTATGGTGCATGACCGCCACCTACTGTACTGGAGTGTGGGATAGCATCATGGAGAAACTAAATCTTCAGGCATTTATTTCAAGTACAGAGGAAAGTCAAGGAGGGGAGGACGGCAGGAAGGGACTGAAGAGAGATCCTGTAGAGGTTTATGAAAGAAAACAAAATATTTGAGAGACTATATCTAATGACGTTCTGCTCAATATACTCTTTAAACTAATTCCCTGTATCCCCTTCTCCCTCATACTAGATCTCAGCCTCTCTCTTTCCCCCTGATACTGCCCACACTGTAGCTATACATGCTCCACTGTCTCTGTTTCCTGGCAACAATCACACTTCCTGTTGGATGCTTTCCTATCACATTTAAGGTCTTATTGAACTGGCTGTGTCACACCCTTAATCTTGTAAAAAATATCCTTCTCTCTTCAGTCCCTTCCTGCCGTCCTCCCCTCCTTGACTTTCCTCTGTACTTGAAATAAATGCCTGCCCTTAGTATCTCTATTCCACTGCTCCTTCCATCTCTGCACCATCACTGTCCATATCAGGCTACTCTGTCTAGCTTGACTTCCTCAACCCACTGCAAGGCCAACAGTATGGCCATCAACTCCGCCATATATACAGCCAGATGATCTGTACATCAGAGGAATATCCTGTGAGCTGAAAAACCTACCTTCTTCTTTTTCTTCTTTTTTAAAGTTTTATTGGCAGACTACACCCCCCAAAAATGTGTATTGTCACCACCTACTGGGTAAAAATGGACATATTTAAACAAATAAATCTTTAATATTCAAAAAATATAAATACAAAAGTCAATGTACTCCTTCACTTGGTCAAATGTATACTAATCCCTACAGGCTCTGGGGTCTGATCCCTACAGGCTCTGGGGTCAGATCCCTACAGGCTCTGGGGTCTGATCCCTACAGGCTCTGTGGTCTGATCTCTACAGGCTCTGTGGTCTGATCTCTACAGGCTCTGTGGTCTGATCCTACAGGCTCTGGGGTCTGATCCCTATAGACTCTGGGGTCTGATCCCTACAGACTCTGGGGTCTGATCCCTACAGGCTCTGGGGTCTGAACCCAACAGGCTCTGGGGTCTGATCCCAACAGGCTCTGCGGTCTGATGCCTACAGGCTCTGTGGTCTGATCCTAACAGGCTCTGGGGTCTGATCCCAACAGGCTCTGGGGTCTTATCCCTACAGGCTCTGGGGTCTGATCCCTACAGGCTCTGGGGTCTGATCCCAAAATGCTCTGGGGCCTGATCCTAACACAGGCTCTGGGGTCTAATCTCAACAGGCTCTGGGGCCTGATCTCTACAGGCTCTGGGGTCTGATCCCTACAGGCTCTGTGGTTTGATCCCTACAGGCTCTGGGATCTGATTTCTACAGGCTCTGTGGTCTGATCCCTACAGGCTCTGTGGTCTGATCCCAACAGGCTCTGGAGTCTGATCCCTACAGGCTCTGGGGTCTTATCCCTACAGGCTCTGGGGTCTAATGACTACAGGCTCTGGGGTCTGATCCCTACAGGCTCTGGGGTCTAATGACTACAGGCTCTGGGGTCTGATCCCTACAGGCTCTGGGGTCTAATGACTACAGGCTCTGGGGTCTGATCCCAACAGGCTCTGGGGTCTGATCCCAAAATGCTCTGGGGTCTGATCCCAACAGGCTCTGGGGTCTGATCACTACAGGCTCTGGGTTCTGATGACTACAGGCTCTGGGGTCTGATCTCTACAGAGCCGAGAGAGACGGCCCACAGTCCGGAGTCGAGATAGACGGCCCACAGTCCGGAGTCGAGAGAGACGGCCCACAGTCCAGAGCCGAGAGAGTCGCCCTTCAGTCCGAAATCGGCGAAGCTAGAGTTGCCATTCAGCCCGAGGTCTCCAGCGATGCGCATCAGCCCGAGGTCTTCAGCGATGCGCCATAGCCCAGAGACTTCAGGAGGGGTAAAATTTAATAAGTATTTAGCGGGGGTGGACAGGTTAGGTTGGGGAGTAAAGCCGGAGCCTGAGCCATCTCCGTAGTAGGGTGTTGGGGAGGGGGGGTGTAGCACAAGAACCGTCGGTGACGGTGGCCTCCCTCCCTTCCCTCCCTTTAGTTTGGGATTATTTTGTTTTGGGGTTTATTTTTAGTTTTATTAGTATTATTTTTGTATATATATATATATATATATATTTTGTGTTTATTTTTGTTTAAGGTGCATCCGGGGTCTAAGAGGCAGCTGTTCCTTGTTGCCTCTGATTGAAGGTCCTATGTATAGGGGTGTTTGTGCTATGGGGGTTTGTGGGTAGTTGTCTCATGTTTTGTGTCTGTGCACCTGACAAGACTGTTTAGTGTCGGTTGTTGTTTTGTATACGTGATTTGTTTGTTTTTCCTTCTTTTGATTTAATAAAGAAGATGAGTATACACGTTCCAGCTGCACCTTGGTCCAATCCTTACGACGCCCGTTACAGAAACACAATAAAAATAACAATAACAAGGCTATATGCAAGGAGTACCGGTACCAGGTCAATGTGCGGTAGTGTAGGTAGTGGAGGTAATTGAGGTAATATGTACATGGAGGTAGTGGAGGTAGTGGAGGTAATATATACATGTAGGTAGTGGAGGTAGTGGAGGTAGTTGAGGTATTTGAGGTATTTGAGGTAATATATACATGTAGGTAGTGGAGGTAGTGGAGGTAGTTGAGGTAATTGAGGTAATATGTACATGGAGGTAGTGGAGGTAATATATACATGTAGGTAGTGGAGGTAGTGGAGGTAGTTTAGGTAATTGAGGTAGTTGAGGTAATATATACATGGTGGTAGTTGAGGTAATTGAGGTAATATGTACATGGAGGTAGTTGAGGTAGTGGAGGTAATATATACATGTAGGTAGTGGAGGTAGTGGAGGTAGTTGAGGTAATTGAGGTAGTTGAGGTAATATATACATGTAGGTAGTGGAGGTAGTGGAGGTAGTGGAGGTAATTGAGGTAATATGTACATGGAGGTAGTGGAGGTAGTGGAGGTAATATATACATGTAGGTAGTGGAGGTAGTGGAGGTAATTGAGGTAATATGTACATGTAGGTAGTGGAGGTAATTGAGGTAATAAGTACATGGAGGTAGTGGAGGTAGTTGAGGTAATATATACATGTAGGTAGTGTAGGTAGTGGAGGTAGTGGAGGTAGTTGAGGTAATTGAGGTAATATGTACATGGAGGTAGTGGAGGTAGTTGAGGTAATATATACATGGAGGGATGTGGAGGTAGTGGAGGTAGTGGAGGTAGTTGAGGTAATATGGACATGTAGGTAGTGGAGGTAGTGGAGGTAATTGAGGTAATATGTACATGTAGGTAGTGGAGGTAGTGGAGGTAATTGAGGTATTATGTACATGTAGGTAGTGGTAAAGTGACTATGCATAGATAATAAACAGAGAGTAGCGGCAGCGTATGCGAAGAGTGTGAAGGAATGTGTGTTTGTTTGTTTGTTTGTTTGTTTGTTTGTTTGTGTGTGTGTGTGTGTGTGTGTGTGTGTGTGTGTGTGTGTGTGTGTGTGTGTGTGTGTGTGTGTGTGTGTGTGTGTGTGTGTGTGTCAGCGTGTCATTCTAGTATGTGTGGTTAGAGTCCAGTGAGTGTACACAGAGCCTGTGCAAGAGAGTCAGTGCAAAATATAATAGTAGATAATAATAATAAAATAAGGTGGTCAATGCTAATAGTCTGGGTAGCCATTTGATTACCTGTTCAGCAGTCTAATGGCTTGGGGGTAGAAGCTGTTAAGGAGCCTTTTGGTCCTAGACTGCTTGCCGTACCAGCTGGTATAGAGGTGTGGATGGCAGGGAGCTCGTTCCCAGTGATGTACTGGGCTGTACGCACTATCCTCTGTAGCGCCTTAAGGCCAGATGCTGAGCAGTTGCCGTACCTAGCAAAGATGCAACCAGTCAGGATGCTCTCGATGGTGCAGCTGTAGAACTTTTTGAGGATCTGAGGACCCATGCCAAATCTTTTCAGCCTCCTGAGGATGAATAGGCATTGTCGTGCCCTCCTTACGACTGTGTTGGTGTGTTTGGACCATGTTAGTTTGTTGGTGATGTGGACAAAGGAACTTGAAGCTTCTTAACTACAGCCCCGTCGATGTGAATGGGGGCGTGTTCGGCCCTCCTTTTCCTGTAGTCCACGATCAGCTCCTTTGTCTTGCTCACATTGAGGGAGAGGTTGTTGTCCTGGCACCACACTGCCAGATCCAGGTCTCTGACCTCCTCTTCGTCGGTGATCAGGCCTACCACCATTGTGTCGTCAGCAAACTTAATGATTGAGCTGGAGACGTGAGTAGCCACGCAGTCGTGGGTAAACAGGGAGTACAGGAGGGAGCTGAGCACGCACCCCTGTGGGACCCCTACAGTGAGGGGAAAAAGTATTTGATCCCCTGCTGATTTTGTACGTCTTCCCACAATTTCCTCATTAAAATGCAAATCAATTTATAACATTTTTGACATGAGTTTTTCTGGATTTTTGTTGTTGTTATTCTGTCTCTCACTGTTCATAAAATAAGTTGGGTGAATTTTGGCCCATTCCTCCTGACAGAGCTGGTGTAACTGAGTCAGGTTTGTAGCCCTCCTTGCTCGCACACGCTTTTTCAGATCTGCCCACAGATTTTCATTAGGATTGAGGTCAGGGCTTTGTGATGGCCACTCCAATACCTTGACTTTGTTGTCCTTAAGCCATTTTGCCACAACTTTGGAGGTATGCTTGGGGTCATTGTACATTTGGAAGACCCTTTTGTGACCAAGCTTTAACTTCCTGACTGATGTCTTGAGATGTTGCTTCAATATATCCACATAATTTTCCTACCTCATGATGCCATGTATTTTGTGAAGTGCACCAGTCCCTCCTACAGCAAAGCCCCCCCACAACATGATGCTGCCACCCCCGTGCTTCACGGTTGCGATGGTGTTCTTCGGCTTGCAAGCCTCCCCCTTTTTCTTCCAAACATAACGATGGCCATTATGGCCAAACAGTTACATTTTTGTTTCATCAGACCAGAGGACATTTCTCCAAAAAGTTCGATCTTTGTCCCCATGTGCAGTTGCAAACCGTAGCTGGCTTTTTTATGACGGTTTTGGAGCAGTGGCTTCTTCCTTGCTGAGTGGACTTTCAGGTTATGTAGATATAGGACTCGTTTTACTGTGGATATAGATACTTTTGGACCTGTTTCCTCCAGCATCTTCACAAGGTCCTTTGCTGTTGTTCTGGGATTGATTTGCACTTTTCGCACAAAAGCATGTTCATCTCTAGGAGACAGAACGTGTCTCCTTCCTGAGCGGTTTGACGGCTGCATGGTCCCATGTGTTTATACTTGCGTACTATTGTTTGTACAGATGAACGTGGTAAACCTTTAGTAAACACTATATAATACTCTATATAATACACTTATATCATACATTATATAATATACCTATATAATACACTATATGACAAAACTATATAACACACTATATAATACACTATTTAATACACTATATAATACACTATATAATACACCTTTATAATACACTATATAATACACCTATATAATACACTGTATAATACACTATATAATACACTATATAATACACTATATAATACAACTTTATAATACACTATATAATACACTATATAATACACCTTTATAATACACCTGTATAATACACTATATAATACACTATATAATACACCTTTATAATACACTATATAATACACTATATAATACACCTATATAATACACTATATAATACACTATATAATACACCTTTATAATACACTATATAATACACCTTTATAATACACCTGTATAATACACTATATTTACATTTACATTTACATTTACTATATAATACACTATATAATACACCTGTATAATACACTATATAATACACTATATAATACACCTATGTATTACACTATATAATACACCTATACAATACACTATATAATACACTATATAATACACTATATAAAACACCTATATAATACACTACATAATACACCTATATAGTAGATTACTGTCACGTCCTGACCAGTAAGGGGTCATTTCGTTATTATAGTTTGGTCAGGGCGTGGCAGGGGGTGTTTGTTTTGGGTGTTTTGGGGTTTTTGGGTTGATCTATGTTATTCTATTTCTATGTTCAAATATCTAGTTTTTCTGTTTCTATGTTGGAATTGTTTGGGATTGGTCTCTAATTGGAGGCAGCTGAATCTCATTGCCTCTGATTAGAGACCATATTTATGTAGGGGTTTTCTCATTGTGTTTTGTGGGTGGTTACTTTCTGTTTAGTGAATGTTCCTGACAGAACTGTTTGGCTGTCATTCGTTTTTTCTTTGTTGTTTTTTCTTTATTGTGTTCTCAGTAATAAATATTTAATAATGAGCACTCAACACGCTGCGCCTTGGTCTACTCCCTTCGACGGCTGTTACAATTACATTATACACAATATAATACACCTATATAATAGACTTACAGTTCTGTGAAAAAGTATTTTTATGTTTTTGCATATTTCCAACACTGAATGTTTTTAGAGCTTCACCCAAAACCTAATATTAGATGAAATGAACCTGAGGGAACAAATAACACAACATTTTGATAATTATTTTATAAACAAAGTTATGCAACACCCAATGCCCCTGTGTGAAAAAGTAATTGGCCCCTTAAGCTCAATAACTGGTTGTGCCACCTTTTAGCTGAAATAACCCCAACCAAACACTTCCTGTAGTTGTTGATCAGCTTCCTGTGGTTTTATTCCCCTTTGGCCTGAACAGATATTAAAAAGAACAACAAATTCAGATCTTTCTGTCACAAATAAAGAATACACCATCAACAGACTAATTACCTGTGGATCTAACAACGTAGTGTATCTACTGTCTTGCAATACACGCCGACAACTACGGTTACGCATCAACGAGCATCGCAGTGCCAATCCTCTAGAAACGACCTAAAATCACCGGTGGACAGACACTTTCATGAGGCTAATCATACAGTGACTGATCTTAAGTTTTGTGACATTGACCATGTTTTCTCAAGCCGCAGATGGTATGGATGAGTGCCTTCTCCAGGTGGTACGGATGAGTGCCTTCTCCAGATGATACAGATGAGTTCCTTCTCCAGATGGTACGGATGAGTGCCTTCTCCAGATGGTGCAGATGAGTACTTTCTCCAGATTGTACGGATGAGTTCCTTCTCCAGATGATATAATGAGTGCCTTCTCCAGATGATATGGATGAGTTCCTTCTCCAGATGATACGGATGAGTTCCTTCTCCAGATGATACGGATGAGTTCCTTCTCCAGATGGTACGGATGAGTTCCTTCTCCAGATGATACGGATGAGTTCCTTCTCCAGATGATACGGATGAGTTCCTTCTCCAGATGGTACGGATGAGTGCCTTCTCCAGATGGTACGGATGAGTGCCTTCTCCAGATGGTACGGATGAGTTCCTTCTCCAGATGATGAGGATGAGTTCCTTCTCCAGATGATGAGGATGAGTTCCTTCTCCAGATGGTACGGATGAGTTCCTTCTGCAGATGGTACGGATGAGTTCCTTCTCCAGATGATAAGGGTGGATCTTCAACTTAAAAATTCTACTCCCCCAAGGGCTTAATAAGGAATTGGACTTTGTATGTTTCTTGTAGTGTTGTCCACACACACCAGCAGTCCCTTACACCTTAACGTTTTGTATTGTTTCTTGTTATGGTTTTGAGTGTGATTACTTTTTGAGCTCTACAGATGTTTTCTCTCCCACGCACCGGCCGCCTTTCATTCTAGCCTGAGTGCTAACCCTCGTACTGGCTTTCTACGGCCGCCTTTCATTCTAGCCTGAACGCTAACCCCCGTACTGGATTTCTACGGTCGCCTTTCATTCTAGCCTGAGTGCTAACCCTCAAAAATTGCTTTCTACGGCAGTCTTTCATTCTAGCCTGAGCGCTAACCCTCCAAATGGCTTTCTACGGCCTCCTTTCATTCTAGCCTGAACGTTAACCCTCGTACTGTCTTTCTAGGGCTGTCTTTCATTCTAGCCTGAGCGCTAACCCTCGTACTGGCTTTCTACGGCCGTCTTTCATTCTAGCCTGTGCGCTAACCCTCATACTGGCTTTCTACGGCTGTCTTTCATTCTAGCCTGAGCGCTAACCCTCATACTGGCTTTCTACTACCACCATATTACACAGTAATACCAGTTAATCTCTGACACACAGGACATCTGAAGTTCCATTTCAACACAATAGAAATGAATGTTTTTTCAGCCCCTGTATTTATCAACATATTACGTAAGTGTTTCAGCCTGCCAATGGCCAGAAAAGAGGAACCCCTTCAGGGCTGTATATAAATCAATCGGTCTCTTGAGTTGGACTACCAAGGGCATTTCTACACTCAACACAGTATTGCTCCAGATAACTGAAGGTAGGTTATAAACTATGATTCATAGATTCTACATTTAACACAGTACTGCTCCAGAGAACTGAAGGTAGGTTATAAACTAGAATTCATATGACTATCTTTAGACATAATAGCAGAACTAATTGTTTAAATGTTATATTGGCTGAACCAATTCTGTTTTATTTAAAACACAGAATACATCGTTCAATATTTATGTTTTTTTTTGAATATTTCTTTATATATACCAGTGTCAGCTTTTTGTGCCAATTTGTGAATATTTGAACTCGTTATGTTGTTGTTGATTTGATCCCAGTCATTGAACTCCATAGATCATGGAGGCTGTCTCCAGCGGTCCACGCCGAGCCTCAGGATTCCTGTGAGTCCAGAGTTACTAACCACACCCTGGGTTCAACTAAACGTGGATTTGATTATTTGTTATGGAAATACCTACCTTCTGTGTATTTGAGTATTATCAAATAATGCGGCCAAAAGTAACTACTTTTATTGGAAATACTTGAAATTATATTCTCTAAATTATCTACTTTTTTTTTTGTCATTTAGCAGAAGCTCTTATCCAGAGGGACTTACAGTAGTGAATGCATACATTTCATTTCATACATTATTATTATTTTTTTTCTTTCCCGTACTGTCCCCCGTGGGAATCGAACCCACAACCCTGGCGTTGCAAACACCATGCTCTACCAACTGAGCTACAGGGAAGGCTTAAATATACAATTTGAAAATATTTTCAAAGTACTTATTTCCAAATACATTATTTTAAATACTCCTAGGACCTGGGTTCAAATGCATGGGGGTAATTGTTTGTATTTGAAAAATAATCTGTGTATTTGAGTATTTTCAAATACATGCCAATACTTCCCAAGCGTATTTCGACATACATTCCAATATTCAACTACTTTTATTTTCAAATAGAAAATATCTGATTTCTTATTTTAAAATGTATGTGAAAGAAATTGAAAATAATTGAAATAGTATTTGAACCCAGGTCTGTATTATTATACAGTGTATTAATTATTTACCATTATATAATGTAATTGCTACGAAACCGATTAACTTGCTTATATTATTGCACTCACTAAGTCGAGGGGTCTTAGGCCTAGTTCACTGTGTGTGGCTCAGTTGGTAGAGCATGGTGTTTGCAACGCCAGGGTTGTGGGTTCGATTCCCACGGGGGACCACTACTGTAAGCGGCTCTGGATAAGAGTGTCTGCTAAATGACTAAACTGTAAATGTAACCTGATTTGATGCATTAAAATGAGAAGTAAGAGTATGAAGCCAGTTGTTGAATGTACATGGATGGACCAAGGAGCGAGCCACCTTACCTTCCAGGGCCAGCTCCTTCTTGACCACTGGGTCAGCCAATCAAAGTGGATTATTATTTGTTCAGATAGTGACGAAACAGGAAAAATACCAAAGGCATGTACAAACTAAAGACTCCACACCAAAACAAAAGTCTTCAAGGCCACCAAACCAACCTGCAGCCCCACGGACTGTCAGCCGGGACACTGGCTGACCATTACCTTAATGAGTCTATTCACTCACCCAGCTGGGACACTGACTGACCATCACCTTAATCCTTAAGTGTATATTGTAGAAATTGTCAACCTCCACAAGTCTGGTTCATCCTTGGGAGCAATTTCCAAAAGCCTGAAGGTACCACGTTCATCTGCACAAACAATAGTACGCAAGTATAAACACCATGGGACCACGCAGCTGTCATACAGCTCAGGAAGGAGACGCGTTCTGTCTCCTAGAGATGAACGTGGGAAAAGTGCAAATCAATCCCAGAACAACAGCAAAGGACCTTGTGAAGATGCTGGAAGAAACAGGTACAAAAGTATCTATATCCACAGTAAAACGAGTCCAATATCGACATAACCTGAAAGGCTGCTCAGCAAGGAAGAAGCCACTGCTCTAAAACTGCCATAAAAAAGCCAGACTACGGTTTGCAACTGCACATGGGGACAAAGATCGAACTTTTTGGTGAAATGTCCTCTGGTCTGAAAAAAATATAACTGTTTGGCCATAATGACCATCATTTTGTTTGGAGGAATAAGGGGGAGGCTTGCAAGCCGAAGAACACCATCCCAACCATGAAGCACGGGGGTGGCAGCATCATGTTGTGGGGGTGCTTTGCTGCAGTAGGGACTGGTGCACTTCACAAAAATACATGGCATCATGAGGTAGGAAAAGTATGTGGATATATTGAAGCAACATCTCAAGACATCAGTCAGGAAGTTAAAGCTTGGTCGCAAATGAGTCTTCCAAATGGACAATGACCCCAAGCATACTTCCAAAGTTGTGGCAATATGGCTTAAGGACAACAAAGTCAAGGTATTGGAGTGGCCATCACAAAGCCCTGACCTCAATCCTACAGAAAATATGTGGGCAGAACTGAAAAAGTATGTGCGAGCAAGGAGGACTACAAACCTGACTCAGTTACACCAGCTCTGTCAGGAGGAATGGACCAAAATTAACCCAACTTATTGTGGGAAGCTTGTGGAAGGCTACCCGAAACATTTGACCCAAGTTAAACAATTTAAACGCAATGCTACCAAATACAAATTGAGTGTATGTAAACTTCTGACCCAATGGGAATGTGATGAAAGAAATAAAAGCTGAAATAAATAATTCTTTCTACTATTATTCTGACATTTCACATTCTTAAAATAAAGTGGTAATCCTAACTAACTTAAGACAGGGAATTTTAACTAGGTTTAAATGTCAGGAATTGTGAAAAATTGAGTTTAAATGTATTTGGCTAAGGGGTATGTAAACTTCTGACTTCAACTACATGTGTCCAAAAAAAAACCACAAACAATCTCCTAGATACAGTACAGACACTTCAAAACCTAGTTTCTAATGATTTATTTTTTGACTGTCTTTTTTGTTATTTATGAATGTGTTATTCAATGTGTTTCTATGGGCTATAGTAGTAAAGGCCAAATTCAGTATTATATCAAATAATAATGATAAAACAAGATACCAAAATGGTCCTCCATCCCCATTCCCACCTGGTTAGTGCACAGCCCTTGACTCGGTTAGTGCTGCCACCTGGTGGATGGAGTGTGGAAGTATATCCTGGTAGAGTGTGTTGCCTAACCGCCCCCATTGTGTTCTGTTGTAACATAATGATAACATAATATCACATCTAATTTAAAGACCAGGATTGAAGAACACTGTCCAAGAACATGATCAAATAAATGACAAAAATATACGTTTTTTTTGTATCTATAGATCATCTTTTAAAAGAAGACTGTCTTCCACCTTGACGTTCCAATGGGGTGTATATTCCAAACCTTCCCTGGCGAACAAATTAGAGGTCTTCAACCTCTTCTGTTTCTGTCTCATTATCGGTGCAGCGTTAGCAGGTCTTCTACATGTCTGGATGGTCTACAGTCTGAACTACCAACCCTTTCCGTCAATGGTGGTGTCCAGTACCTGGGGCTGTATAATAGTCCTGCTGCTGTTCCTACTCCACCCTGTCCGATGTGTCCTCTCTATCTCAGTGCCCTCCCTGGGAACCAAACAGGTAGCGTTGTCAATAAGGTTTCACGTTAGGGTTTCACATTAGGGTTTCATTAGGGTTTCATTGGGGTTTCATTAGGGTTTCATTAGGGTTTCACATTAGGGTTTCATTAGGGTTTCACAATAGGGTTTCATTAGGGTTTCACATTTGGGTTTCGTTAGGGTTTCATTAGGGTTTCATTAGGGTTTCACATTAGGGCTTCATTAGGGTTTCACATTAGGGTTTCATTAGGGTTTCACATTCGGGTTTCATTAGGGTTTCATTAGGGTTTCATTAGGGTTTCGTTAGGGTTTCATTAGGGTTTCACATTAGGGTTTCACATTAGGGTTTCATTAGGGTTTCATTAGGGTTCCACATTAGGGTTTCATTAGGGTTTCACATTCGGGTTTCATTAGGGTTTCATTAGGGTTCCACATTAGGGTTTCATTAGGGTTTCGTTAGGGTTTCATTAGGGTTTCACATTAGGGTTTCACATTAGGGTTTCATTAGGGTTTCATTGGGGTTTCACATTAGGGTTTCATTAGGGTTTCACATTAGGGTTTCATTAGGGTTTCATTAGGGTTTCACATTAGGGTTTCATTGGGGTTTCATTAGGGTTTCGTTAGGGTTTCATTAGGGTTTCATTGGGGTTTCATTAGGGTTTCATTAGGGTTTCACATTAGGGTTTCATTAGGGTTTCGTTAGGGTTTCACTTTAGGGTTTCATTGGGGTTTCATTAGGGTTTCATTAGGGTTTCATTAGGGTTTCACATTTGGGTTTCGTTAGGGTTTCGTTAGGGTTTCGTTGGGGTTTCGTTAGGGTTTCGTTAGGGTCTTGTTAGGGTCTCATTGGGGTCTCATTGGGGTTTCATTAGGGTTTCATTGGGGTTTCACATTTCATGGCAAAAAAAAGAAAGTACGAAGCAGACTGAACACTTTAGTCCTTTAAGAACCTGCTTTATGTCAAATATTGGGTGATAACACTTGGGAAAATAAAAAATGTGTCTCATAACATAACAACATAAGATAAGAATATTTGTTTTGTTAGGTTCTGAACAAACAGAGTAAAAACTCAAACGGACGACTAGGAAAAGCTCAAACCAAATTTACTCAACCCACTGGGTCATACAGCTGCAAGTACATTTGTTTTGCACATGATCAAACAGGCACTTATATGTCAAGATGAGATTAGGGATGTAATTTCTGAGAACTGTTATCTGTTGCCCGATATACTGCCTCAATTTTGCGAGTGTAGCGAAATGCTTGTGCTTCTTAGTTCCGACCGTGCGGTAATATCTAACAAGTAATCTAATCTAACAATTTCACAACAACTACCTTGTACACACAAGTGTAAAGGAATGAATACGAATATGTACATATAAATGTATGAATGAGTGATGGCCGAACGGCATAGGCAAGATGCAGTAGATGGTATAGAGTACAGTATATACATATGAGATGAGCAATGCAGGGTATGAAAACATTATATAAAGTGGCATTGTTTAAAGTGGAAAGTGGTACATTTAATTCCATCAAGATGGCAAGATGCAGTAGATGGTATTAGCGTACAGTATATACATAAGAGATGAGTAATGTAGGGTAAGTAAACATTATATAATATAAATTGGCTAGTGATACATTGATAAATGATAAATGTAAAGTAATGAATAAGTACATTTCAAGCTAGAATCCAACAGTTTCCAATGGTACGACTGTCTTCATCAGGACCCTGTGCTAGACTAGTGGTGTTTCTAATGGTAGGACAGTCTTCATCAGGACCCTGTGATAGACTAGTAGTGTTTCTAATGGTAGGACTGTCTTCATCAGGACCCTGTGATTGACTAGTAGTGTTTCTAATGGTAGGACTGTCTTCATCAGGACCCTGTGATAGACTAGTGGTGTTTCTAATGGTAGGACTGTCTTCATCAGGATCCTGTGATAGACTAGTAGTGTTTCTAATGGTAGGACTGTCTTCATCAGGACCCTGTGATAGACTAGTGGTGTTTCTAATGGTAGGACTGTCTTCATCAGGATCCTGTGATAGACTAGTAGAGTTTCTAATGGTAGGACTGTCTTCATTAGGATGCTGTGATAGATTAGTAGTGTTTCTAATGGTAGGACTGTCTTCATTAGGATCCTGTGATAGACTAGTAGTGTTTCTAATGGTAGGACTGTCTTCATCAGGACCCTGTGATAGACTAGTAGTGTTTCTAATGGTAGGACTGTCTTCATCAGTTTTGTCCCATGGAATAAATGTTGTGGAGCTTAATGTTTTTCCTCATAATCCTGGACTATCGGACCACCATTTTATTACGTTTGCAATCGCAACAAATAATCTGCTCAGACCCCAACCAAGGAGCATTAAAAGTCGTGCTATAAATTTTCAGACAACCCAAAGATTCCTTGATGCCCTTCCAGACTCCCTCTGCCTACCCAAGGACGTCAGAGGACAAAAATCAGTTAACCACCTAACCGAGGAACTCAATTTAACCTTGCGCAATACCCTAGATGCAGTTGCACCCCTAAAAACTAAAAACATCTGTCATAAGAAACTAGCTCCCTGGTATACAGAAAATACACGAGCTCTGAAGCAAGCTTCCAGAAAATTGGAACGGAAATGGCGCCACACCAAACTGGAAGTCTTCCGACTAGCTTGGAAAGACAGTACCGTGCAGTATCGAAGAGCCCTCACTGCTGCTCGATCATCCTATTTTTCCAACTTAATTGAGGAAAATAAGAACAATCCGAAATGTCTTTTTGATACTGTCGCAAAGCTAACTAAAAAGCAGCCTTCGCAAATGGAGGATGGCTTTCACTTCAGCAGTAATACATTTATGAACTTCTTTGAGGAAAAGATCATGATCATTAGAAAGCAAATTACAGACTCCTCTTTAAATCTGGGTATTCCTCCAAAGCTCCATTGTCCTGAGTCTACACAACTCTGCCAGGACCTAGGATCAAGGGAGATACTAAAGTGTTTTAGTACTATATCTCTTGACACAATGATGAAAATAATCATGGCCTCCAAACCCTCAAGCTGCATACTGGACCCTATTCCAACTAAACTACTGAAAGAGCTGCTTCCTGTGCTTGGCCCTCCTATGTTGAACATAATAAACGGCTCTCTATCCACCGGATGTGTACCAAGCTCACTAAAAGGGGCAGTAATAAAGCCTCTCTTGAAAAAGCCGAATCTTGATCCAGAAATTATAAAAAACTATCGGCCTATATCGAATCTTCCATTCCTCTCAAAAATTTTAGAAAAAGCTGTTGCACAGCAACTCACTGCCTTCCTGAAGACAAACAATGTATACGAAACGCTTCAGTCTGGTTTTAGACCCCATCATAGCACTGAGACTGCACTTGTGAAGGTGGTAAATGACCTTTTAATGACGTCAGACCGAGGCTCTGCATCTGTCCTCGTGCTCCTAGATCTTAGTGCCGCTTTTGATACCATCGATCACCACATTCTTTTGGAGAGATTGTAAACCCAAATTGGTCTACATGGACAAGTTCTGGCCTGGTTTAGATCTTATCTGTCGGAAAGATATCAGTTTGTCTCTGTGAATGGTTTGTCCTCTGACAAATCAATTGTACATTTCGGTGTTCCTCAAGGTTCCGTTTTAGGACCACTATTGTTTTCACTATATATTTTACCTCTTGGGGATGTCATTCGAAAACATAATGTTAAATTTCACTGCTATGCGGACGACACACAGCTGTACATTTCAATGAATGCTCCTATGAGCCGTTGGTTCCAGCTCCTATGAGCTGTTGGGTCCTGCTCCTATGAGCCGTTGGTTCCTGCTCCTATGAGCCGTTGGGTCCTGCTCCTATGAGTCGTTGGTTCCAGCTCCTATGAGCCGTTGGTTCCAGCTCCTATGAGCCGTTGGTTCCTGCTCCTATGAGCCGTTGGTTGTAGCTCGAACAAGGCTATTTACTTCTTTCCTCAGGAAATTTAAATCCAGCTTCATGTTTTGTTTCCTTGCCATGGTACTTCCTGGTACGGCGATACTTCCTGGTGTCATCATTGCAACCCTACAAACAGGGCAGGAAGATCCTCGTCTCCACCGCCCTGGTTGTCGTGGTGACCAGCTGCATCCCCAACTTGAGCCGCTCCGTTGATATGATCAAGTGCTCCTCCCACAGGTGAGCCCCTCTGTTAATCTGATCAGGTGCTCCTCCCACAGGTGAGCCCCTCTGTTAATCTGATCAAGTGCACCTCCCACAGGTGAGCCCCTCTGTTGATCTGATTAAGTGCACCTCCCCTCCATTGTCCTGTGGTAGCCCTCCCAGCTTCATGCACATAAGGGACTCACCACTGGGAGGCGTGCTGCCTTCTCATTTGGAATATCTCATTTGCATCCTCTCTCTCCTCGTCTCCGTCTCAAAACCCATTGGATGAGAAAGCCAAAGGTCCCTCCCCTCTGACCTTCTCCTCCATTGGGTTTTGAGAAGGAGACGAGGAGTATGTGTAGGACCTGACTGACTACATATTTTAGTTATAGGACTACAATTACCAATGTTCATATTAATGTAAGTGTTTTGGACTACAGAGTTCATATTTTAGTTTTAGGACTACATATACCAATGTTCATATTAATGGAAGTGTTTTGGACTACAGAGTTCATATTTTAGTTATAGGACTACAATTACCAATGTTCATATTAATGGAAGTGTTTTGGACATCTAACCCCTTTTAAACATTGTGTGTTTGAGCTTCAGACTTCTGGGTTGTACCATTGCATTTGTTGATTTCTTCCGCATCCATTGATACCAACTAAGCTGTGTGATTAACGAGGGCTTAGATAGAATGGTGTTTTGTGAAACAAGGGGGACCTGAAGAGGCTCTTTTATTAACGTCAGAATGGTTTGAAACAATTAAAAGCTACGAAGACTCTTCACAAACATGCAGATATAATGGATTACATGTTTTGCTGTCACAAATGCCAAAACTCCACACAGTTGTCACTGACTAGTTGGATATTAATTTCCCACTGAGCGAACCATTTCTGTACTTATGGCATTTATATACAGTACCAGTCAACAGTTTGGACACACCTACTCATTCAAGGGTTTTTCTTTATTTTTTTACTATTTTCTACCTAGTAGAATAATAGTGAAGACATCAAAACTATGAAATAACACATATGGAATCATGTAACAAGCAAAAAATTGTTAAACAAATCAAAATCTATTTTATATTTGAGATTCTTCAAATAGCCACCTTTTGCCTTGATGACAGCTTTGCACACTCTTGGCATTCTCTCAACCAGCTTCATGAGGTAGTCACCTGGAATGCATTTCAATAAACAGGTGGGCCTTCTTAAAAGTTAATTTGTGGAATTTCTTTCCTTGTGCATTTGAGCCAATCAGTTGTGTAAAACGCTCTACATTAAAGCTTTCTTCGTGTCCAACAAGCTTTCTCTGCCCTTAACTTTGTTCTGAACACCTCCAAAACAAAGGTCATGTGGTTTGGTAAGAAGAATGCCCCTCTCCCCACAGGTGTAATTACTACCTCTGAGGGTTTAGAGCTTGAAGTAGTCACCTCATACAAGTACTTGGGAGTATGGCTAGACGGTACACTGTCCTTCTCTCAGCACATATCAAAGCTGCAGGCTAAAGTTAAATCTAGACTTGGTTTCCTCTATCGTAATCGCTTCTCTTTCACCCCAGCTGCCAAACTAACCCTGATTCAGATGACCATCCTACCCATGCTAGATTACGGAGACATAATTTATAGATTGGCAGGTAAGGGTGCTCTTGGGCGGCTAGATGTTCTTTACCATTCGGCCATCAGATTTGCCACCAATACTCCTTACAGGACACATCACTGCACTCTATACTCCTCTGTAAACTGGTCATCTCTGTATACCTGTTGCAAGACCCACTGGTTGATGCTTATTTATAAAGCTCTCTTAGGCCTCACTCCCCTCTATGTGAGATTTCTACTGCAGCCCTCATCCTCCATATACAACACCCGTTCTGCCAGTCACATTCTGTTAAAGGTCCCCAAAGCACACACATCCCTGGGTCGCTCCTCTTTTCAGTTCGCTGCAGCTAGCGACTGGAATGAGCTGCAACAAACACTCAAACTGGACAGTTTTCTCTTCATTCAAAGACTCAATCATGGACACTCTTACTGACAGTTGTGGCTGCTTCACGTGATGTATTGTTCTCTCTACCTTCTTGCCCTTTGTGCTGTTGTCTGTTTCCAATAATGTTAGTAACATGTTGTGTTGCTACCATGCGTGTTGTCATGTGGTGTTGCTACCATGCTGTGTTGTCATGTGTTGCTGCCTTGCTATGTTGTTGTCTTAGGTCTCTCTTTATGTAGTGTTGTGTTGTCTCTCTTGTCATGATGTGTGTTTTGTACTATAATTATTTTTTTTATCCCAGCCCTGTCCACGCAGGAGGCCTTTTGTCTTTTGGTAGCCCGTCATTGTAAATAAGAATTTCTTCTTAACTGACTTGCCTAGTTAAATAATGGCTAAATAAACAAAATAAGTTAAAAAAAAGAAATGGGAGAACCTTCCAGAAGAACAACCATCTCTTTAGCACTCCACCAATCAGGCCTTTATGGTAGAGTGGCCAGATGGAAGTCACTCCTCAGTAAAAGGCACATGACAGCCTGCATGGAGTTTGCCAAAAGGCACCTAAAGACTCTCAGAACATGAGAAAGAAGATTCTCTGGTCTGATGAAACCAACATTGAACTATTTGGCCTGAATGCCAAGCATCACGTCTGGAGGAAACCTGGCACCATCCCTACGGTGAAGCATGGTGGCGGCAGCATCATGCTGTGGGGATGTTTTACGGCGGCAGAGACTGGGAGACTAGTCAGGATCAAGGCAAAGATGAACGGAGCAAAGTACAGAGAGATCCTTGATGAAAACCTGCTCCAGAGCGCTCAGGACCTCAGACTGGGGCGAAGGTTCACCTTCCAACAGGACAACGACCCGAAGCAGACAGCCAAGTCAACACATGAGTGGCTTCGGGACATGTCTCTAAATGTCCTTGAGTGGCTCAGCCAAAGCCTCGACTTGATCCTGATCTAAGATCTCTGGAGAGACCTGAAAATAGCTGTGCAGCAACGCTCCTCATCCAACCTGACAGAGCTTGAGAGAATCTGCAGAGAAGAATGGGAGAATCTCCCCAAATACAGGTGTGCCAAGCATGTAGCGTCATACCCAAAATGACTAAATAATGTAAATACCCAAGAAGACTCAGTGCTGTAATCGCTGCCAAAGGTGCTTTGGCCTAAGGCACTGCGTCTCAGTGCTAGAGGCGTCACTACAGCCACCCTGGTTCGTATCCAGGCTGTATCACAACCGGCCGTGATTGGGAGCCCCATAGGGCGGCGCACAGCATCGTCCGGGTTTGGCCGGTGTAGGCCGTCATTGTAAATAAGAATTTGTTCTTAACTGACTTGCCTAGTTAAATAAAGGTTTAAAAAAATACAAATAAGTACTGAGTAAAAAGGTCTGAATACTTATGTAAATGTGATATTTCAGTTTCTTATTTGAATAAAATCCTGTTTTTGCTTTGTTATTATGGGGTATTGTGTGTAGATTGATGAGGGGAAAAAAATATATCATCAATGTTAGAATAAGGCTGTAACCTGAGAAAATGTGGAAAAAGTCAAGGGGTCTGAATACTTTCTGAAGGCGCTGTAGATCTCTCTGTTCAACATCACATCTCTCTACCCTTCCATTTCCTTTGGCTCCAGCCATTAGCACGAGCCCATCCTCCCCAATTAAGGTGCCACCAACCGCCTGTACTCAACTTACCCCGCTCTCCCCTGAAGCATGAAGGAGAGATGTTATTTAATCAAGAAGCAGACTAAACTCTTTAAGAACCAGCTGTATGGAAAATATTATGTGCTATATCGTGGAAAATAAATAAATGTGGCTCTAGATAACACACTTTTAAATGGTAGCATTTATTCTCCCGCAGCTCCGCCGAGAGAATCCTGGCCTCCACCAGTCAAGTAAACAACGCCCTACACGACTTGAAGGATTTCATCGGAACCATGCCGAAAATTGTGAACAGCAACCAATTCTTGCAGATCGATCAGAAACTGGACGTCGAGGAGATGAAGAGGGGTATGAGAAACGCCTCGGCCAGACTGAAGGCTAAGTTCAAAGCCATGCAGGTGAGGTGTATCGTGTTATTGGAAACTCACGTTGTTCTGCGGGCAGGCCTGCCGGTTTCGACTAGATGGATTACAGCAGACCTTTACTTTTTTTCATAGCAGGTTAGGAGAACTTACTCAGAAGTTTAGAAGAATTAATGTAGCAGGTTAGGAGAATTAGGTTGAGGTTAGGAAAGGGTTATTGTCGGAGTTAGCAACAACAAAAAATCCTGACGCTATTTGAACATACAGAGTCTAGCCACAAGCAACAGCCTTCGTTTTCAATAACGCAATTCTGCTTCAGGTGAAACCAACATCAGTGTGCTGCTAACAACTTCACTTCATCAGTGGTCCTCTGATCGCGAACACACTCGACCGCCCTCCTTGAAAACATACCAATCAGTTGTGACACCAAAAAAATGAATATTTTCGATGGCACCATTGAAGACATTTTCAGCTAGATATGGAGTGAACTTAAAGCAAATTCTTAACTCCGTTACACAGGATACTCTGGAGGTCACAGGTCACGTGGCCCAGAAGGTCATCGCCTCCTCCTTCATCATGCTACTTCTGGGGAGCTCTGTCAGTTACCTGGTCAGGTAAACTACCCAATACAGCCTGAAGAGAACTGGTCACCCCTCTGAGCCTGGTTCCTCTCTAGGTTTCTTTCTAGGTTCCTGCCTACCTACTGTAGGTCTCCTTCTTCTAGGGAGGCTTGCTCTTTTGGGCGGGTATCTGTAAACTGCCTGATGTAAAAAGGATTTATAAAATACATTTGATGTGATTGAGTTTTGGTTCCAGGCACCCTTTTTATATGTTTAGACAAGAGGAGTTAGAGTTCTCTTCTTTTCCTCAGGTATCTCACAGACCTAAAGCACGGCAATGTGTATCAGACAGGCCGACTACAGGAGTTACTGAGGGCCCGGGGGGTGGAGAAGCTCCCAGAGGCATACAGGTGGGAAACCTATAGGTCTCTTCAGGTCCAGGCTGGGTATCTGTAGAGCACTTTGTGCCAACAACTGATGTAAAAAGGGCTATATAAAGTACATTTGATTGATTGATTGATTGATTACAGGAAGAGGCTGGTGAGGACCAGGGGCTGGAGGATGACACAGAGGGAGCTGAGACGATGCCTGTGGGGAGGCACCATCCTGGGCTTCTACTGCCTGGTATGTGCCCTGGTCCTAGGGCTCGACCACCTCATCTACTCTGTCCTGCAGACATCTCTGAGCTGGGCACAGGACATTCCTGAGGTGAACACTACCATCTCACTCCATGTGAAGGTCAGTATATTTAATCAGAATTACCATCTCACCCCATGTGAAGGTAAGTATATTCAATCAGAATGACCATCTCACCCCATGTGAAGGTCAGTATATTCAATCAGAATGACCATCTCACCCCATGTGAAGGTCAGTATATTCAATCAGAATTACCATCTCACCCCATGTGAAGGTTAGTATATTCAATCAGAATTACCATCTCACCCCATGTGAAGGTCAGTATATTCAATCAGAACTCATTTTGTACATAGTGTTGCTGCTACTGTATCTTATGAACGAAAATAGCTTCTGGACATCAGAACAGCTATTACTCACCTTGAACTGGACAAAGATTTTTCTTTAATGAGTCGGACGAGAGGTGTTTACTCCAGACACCCGACGAGCACGTAAGGATCCGGCGACGAGCGGCTAATCTGCCTTTGCCATCGGTACTATTGGCCAACGTACAATCGCTGAATAAGAAAATGGACGAACTACAAGCACGTATATCCTACCAATGGGACATTAAAAACGGTAATATCTTAAGTTTCACCGAGTCGTGGCTGAACGACGACATGAATAACATACAGCTGGTGGGTTATACACTCTATCGGCAGAACAGAACAGCAGCTTCTGGTAAGACAAAGGGTAGTGAACTATGTATATTTGTAAATAACAGCTGGTGAACAATATCTAAGAAAGTCTCAAGGTTTTGCTCGCATGAGGTAGAGTATCTCATGATAAGCTGAAGACCACACCATCTACCAAGAGAGTTTTCATTTATATTCTTCGTAGCCGTCTATTTACCACCACAAACCGATGCTGGCACTAAGACCGCCCTCAACCAGCTGTATACGGCCATAAGCAAACAGGAAAACGTTCATCCAGAGGCGGCGCTCCTAGTGGCCGGGGACTTTAATGCAGGGAAACTTAAAACCGTTTTACTTCATTTCTACCAGCATGTTAAATGTGCAACCAGAGGGGAAAAAAACTCTAGACCACCTTTACTTCACACAGAGAGACACGTTCAAAGCTCTCCATTTGGCAAATGTGATCACGTTCTCCGTAGCCGATGTGAGTAAGACCTTTAAACAGGTCAACATTCACAAGGCCGCAGGGCCAGACGGATTACCAGGACGTGTACTCCGAGCATGCGCTGACCAACTGCAAGTGTCTTCACTGACATTTTCAACCTCTCCCTGTCCGAGTCTGTAATACCAACATGTTTCAAGCAGACCACCATAGTGCCTGTTCCCAAGAACACTATGGTAACCTGCCTAAATGACTACCGACACGTAGCACTCACGTCTGTAGCCATGAAGTGTTTTGAAAGGCTGGTAATGGCTCACATCAACACCATTATCCCAGAAACCCTAGACCCACTCCAATTTGCATACTGCCCCAATAGATCCACAGATGATGCAATCTCTATTGCACTCCACACTGCCCTTTCACACCTGGACAAAACAAACACCTATGTGAGAATGCTATTCATTGACTACAGCTCAGCGTTCAACACCATAGTGCCCTCAAAGCTCATCACTAAGCTTAGGATCCTGGGACTAAACACCTCCCTCTGCAACTAGATCCTGGACTTCCTGACGGGCCGCCTCCAGGTGGTGAGGGTAGGTAACAACACATCCGCCACGCTGATCCTCAACACTAGGACCCCTCAGGGGTGCGTGCTCAGTCCCCTCCTGTACTCCCTGTTCACTCATGACTGCATGGCCAGGCACGACTCCAACACCATCATTAAGTTTGCTGATGACACAACAGTGATCACCGACAACGACGAGACAGCCTATAGGGAGGAGGTCAGAGACCTGGCAGTGTGGTGCCAGGACAACAACCTCTCCCTCAACGTCATTAAGACAAAATAATTGATCGTGGGCCGGGCATGCCCCCATCCACATTGATGGGGCTGAAGTGGAGCAGGTCGAGAGCTTCAAGTTCCTCAGTATCCACTTCACTAAGGAATTATCATGGTCCACACACACCAACACAGTTGTGAAGAAGGCACGACAACGCGTCTCCCCCTTAGGAGGCTGAAAAGATTCGGTACGGGCTGTCAGATCCTCAAAAAGTTCTACAGCTGCACCATTGAGAGCATCCTGACTGGCTGTATCACGGCCTGGTATGGCAACTGCTTGGCATCTGACCGCAAGGCGCTACAGAGGGTAGTGCATACGGCCCAGTACATTACTAGGGCCGAGCTCCCTGCCATCCAGGACCTCTACACCGAGCAGTGTCAAAGGAACACCCTAAAAATGGTCAAAGACTCCAGCCACCCAAGTCATAGACTGTTCTGTCTGCTACCCCACAGCAGGCGATACCGATGAGCCAAGTCTGGAACCAACAGGACGCTGAACAGCTTCTACCCCCAACCATAAGACTGATAAATAGTTAGATAAATAGTTAACCAATAGTTACCTGGACTATCCGCATGGACCCTTTATGCACTAACTCTTCAGACTCATCACATACTCTGCTGCTACTGTTGCCTAGTCATTTTATCCTTACCTATATGTACCTACATGTATCTACCTCAACTACCTCGTACCCCACTACGTCAAATCAGTACTGGTACCCTGTCTATATATTATATATATCGTTACTCATTGTGTATTTATTCCTTGTGTTATCATTTTTCTTTTATTTCTCAATTTTTCTCTCTGCATTTTTCTCTCTGCACTGCATTTCTCTCTGCATGGCCCATAAGTAAGCCTTTCACTGTTAGTTTACCACTGTTGTTTACGAAGCATGTAACAAATACAATTTTTTTTGTTGATATTCAGTCACAATTTGAGAAATATAACAAAACTTCAAGCAGACTAAGTCTTATGCCAGCCTCAATGAAAATCTCTAGGTCTGTACGTTACCTGGTTACGTTACCTGGTTACGTTACCTGTTCACATTACCTGGTTACGTTACCTGGTTACGTTACCTGTTCACATTACCTGGTTATGTTACCTGGTTACGTTACCTGTTCACGTTACCTGGTTATGTTACCTGGTCACGTTAGCTGTTCACGTTACCTGGTTACGTTACCTGTTCACGTTACCTGGTTACGTTACCTGGTTACGTTACCTGTTCACATTACCTGGTTACGTTACCAGGTTACGTTACCTGTTCACGTTACCTGGTTATGTTACCTGTTCACGTTACCTGGTTACGTTACCTGGTTACGTTACTGTCACGTCCTGACCAGTATAGGGGTTATTTGTATTTGTAGGTTGGTCAGGATGTGGCAGAGGGTATTTGTTTTATGTGGTTCGGGGGTTATGAGTATTGTAGAGGGGTGTTTTATTTATGTATTACAGGGTTTTGGTGTATGTTCTGGGTTTTGTATTCTAGATTGGTTTTCTAGTTTGTTTATTTCTGTGTGGTCTGTGTGGCTCCCGATCAGGAACAGCTGTACGTCGTTGTTCCTGATTGGGAGTCATATATTAGTTGCGTGTTTTCACCTGGGGATTGGTGGGTATTTGTATTTCGTACTGCTGTTATTTATTTAGCCTGTGAAACTGTCGGTCTGTCGTTCTTTGTTTTCTTGTGTTTTTCCGTGTTCACAAATTATTATTAAATATTATGATGAACATGCAACCCGCTGCGCCTTGGTCCTCTCTACCCAACGACACCCGTTACAGTTACCTGGTTACGTTACCTGGTTACGTTACCTGTATCAACAGTATCAGTTGTATTACCATCCACTAAACTCCACCCCCTGTCTGTTTTTTTAGATTACAATCCTAATCGTTGGTTTATTCCATGAACCTGTGGGACAACTGAACAAAAAGTATCGCTACGGGATCCGACTGTTGCCCCCGGACTGCGTTCATCCCCTGTCCCCCCCAGACCCGTCTGTCATCTCCATCATCGCAGCCCTCTTCCTCACCGCCCTGGTCATGATTCTTGGAGAGGTGAGAGGTGATCCTGTGTAGCTTAGTAGGTAGAACCCGACACTTGCAACACCTTTGTTGCGGGTACGATACCTGCTGCCACCCATTTCAAAATGTTACTACTCTACGTATAACTTTGGATAAAAGCTTCTGCAAATGCCATGTATCAATATTACGATGTTATTATGTCAGGTGTTCTCCAGGAGGATCAGGAGGAAGATCTGTTCGTCCTTCTACAGAGACAGAGAGGAGGAACGAGCCATGTACCTCCGGGACAAGATTCTGATAAAGCTGGAGGATGAGAGAAATATTTCGTAGATCGGTGTATGGAATTAGTATTTTTTGGGGGGTTATTTGATGTCTTTATGATGTCTATTCTTCAGATAAAATCAATCAATGAATGAATCAATAATGTGATTATGATATAGTAAGTCAAATTGAAATCTACTTTATAGAAACTGGAAGGAGGAACAGACCATATACATCTCGGGAACAAGATTCTACTGCAGGCCAACGATGACTGGAAGGAACAAGATCTTCTGCGTTCTACATTTTGTAGATTGGTGTATCAACATTTGTGCTGATTGTTTTTTTAGAACAACGTCGATCAATCATATACAATAATCAATTGATCAATCAATCATATATATTAATCAATCATATACATGAATCAATCAATCATATACTGTACATTAATCAGTCAATCATGTGAATAAGATAAGTTAATTTAAAAATCTTATTTATCAATCATATTAATCACTACACCAAACACGACCAGTTATTTATAGAACATAATAATCATTACACTGCGGGAGAAAATGATTACAGTTCAGGAGCAAGGAGCTTGATCCAGAAGCTGCCTACTATATGGCCCTGTTGGGTCCCAGTTTATATCAAGTCTACTATATGGCCCTGTTGGGTCCCAGTTTATATCAAGCCTACTATATGGCCCTGTTGGGTTCCAGTTTATATCAAGCCTACTATATGGCCCTGTTGTGTTACAGTTTATATCAAGCCTACTATATGGCCCTGTTGGGTACCAGTTTATATCAAGCCTACTATATGGCCCTTTTGGGTTCCAGTTTATATCAAGCCTACTATATGGCCCTTTTGGGTCCCATTTTATATCAAGCCTACTATATGGCCCTGTTGGGTACCAGTTTATATCAAGCCTACTATATGGCCCTGTTGGGTTCCAGTTTGTATCAAGCTTACTATATGGCCCTGTTGGGTACCAGTTTATATCAAGCCTACTATATGGCATGTTGGGTCCCAGTTTATATCAAGCCTACTATATGGCCCTGTTGGGTCCCAGTTTATATCAAGCCTACTATATGGCCCTGTTGGGTTACAGTTTATATCAAGCCTACTATATGGCCCTGTTGGGTTACAGTTTATATCAAGCCTACTATATGGCCCTGTTGGGTACCAGTTTATATCAAGCCTACTATATGGCCCTGTTGCGTTCCAGTTTATATCAAGCCTACTATATGGCCCTGTTGCGTACCAGTTTATATCAATGCTACTATATGGCCCTGTTGGGTTCCAGTTTATATCAAGCCTACTGTATGGCCCCGTTGGGTCCCAGTTTATATCAAGCCTATTATATGGCCCTGTTGGGTCCCAGTTTATATCAAGCCTACTATATGGCCCTGTTGGGTTCCAGTTTATATCAAGCCTACTATATGACCCTTTTGGGTCCCAGTTTATATCAAGCCTACTATATGGCCCTGTTGGGTCCCAGTTTATATCAAGCCTACTATATGGCCCTGTTGGGTTCCAGTTTGTATCAAGCCTACTATATGGCCCTGTTGGGTTCCAGTTTATATCAAGCCTACTATATGGCCCTGTTGGGTTCCAGTTTATATCAAGCCTACTATATGGCCCTGTTGGGTTCCAGTTTATATCAAGCCTACTATATGGCCCTGTTGGGTTCCAGTTTATATCAAGCCTACTATATGGCCCTGTTGGGTCCCAATTTGTATCAAGCCTACTATATCCTCTATGGGACTGGCGGGACGAATTCGTCCCACCTACGTAACAGCCAGTTGAATCCTGTGGCGCGATTTTCAAAACCTTTGAAATGCTATTACTTCAATTTCTCAAACACATGACTATTTTACAGCTATTTAAAGACAAGACTCTCGTTAATCTAACCACACTGTCCGATTTCAAAAAGGCTTTACAACGAAAGCAAAACATTAGATTATGTCAGCAGAGTACCAAGCCAGAAATAATCAGACACCCATTTTTCAAGCTAGCATATAATATCACAAAAACCCAGAAGACAGCTAAATGCAGCACTAACCTTTGATGATCTTCATCAGATGACACACCTAGGACATTATGTTATACAAAACATGCATTTTCTGTTCAATCAAGTTCATATTTATATCAAAAATCAGCTTTTTACATTAGCATGTGACGTTTAGAAAAAGCATACCCCCCGCAAACTTCCGGGGAATTTACTAACAATTTACTAAATTACTCATGATAAACGTTCACAAAAAGCATAACAATTATTTTAAGAATTATAGATACATTACTCCTCTATGCACTCGATATGTCCGATTTTAAAATAGCTTTTCGGATGAAGCACATTTTGCAATATTCTGAGTAGATAGACCGGCATCACAGGGCTAGCTATTTAGACACCCGGCAAGTTTAGCACTCACCAAATCCCATTTACTATAACAAAAATGGTCTTACCTTTCCTGTTCTTCGTCAGAATGCACTCCCAGGACTGCTACTTCAATAACAAATGTTGGTTTGGTCCAAAATAATCCATCGTTATATCCGAATAGCGGCGTTTTGTTCGTGCGTTCAAGACACTATCTGAAAGGGTAAATAAGGGTCGCGCGGATGGCGCAATTCGTGACAAAAAAAATCTAAATATTCCATTACTGTACTTCGAAGCATGTCAACCGCTGTTTAAAATCCATTTTTATGCCATTTTTCTCGTAAAAAAAGCGATAATATTCCGACCGGGAATGTCCATTTAGCTAAACAGAGGAAAGTAACAAAGCTTTCGGTCGACGCGGGCACGAGCCTGAGTCTCACAGTACTGTAACCAGCCACTACCCAAACGCGCTACTTTGTTTCAGCCAGAGCCTGCAAAGCCACGATTCAACTTTTTGCCGCCTTCTGAGACCCTATGACAGCCGTAGGAAGTGTCACGGGACAGCTAAGATCCTCACTCTTCAATAAACAGAGACAAGAAGAACGACACCTTGTCAGACAGGCCACTTCCTGCATGAAATCTTCTCAGGTTTTTGCCTGCCATATGAGTTCTGTTATACTCACAGACACCATTCAAACAGTTTTAGAAACTTTAGGGTGTTTTCTATCCAAAGCCAATAATTATATGCATATTCTAGTTACTGGGCAGGAGTAGTAACCAGATTAAATCGGGTACGTTTTTTATCCAGCCGTGTCAATACTGCCCCCTATCCCCAACAGGATATGGCCCTTTTGGGTACGAGTTTATATCAAGCCTACTATATGGCCCTGTTGGGTCCCAGTTTATATCAAGCCTACTATATGGCCCTGTTGGGTTCCAGTTTATATCAAGCCTACTATATGGCCCTGTTGGGTACCAGTTTATATCAAGCCTACTATATGGCCCTTTTTGGTCCCATTTTATATCAAGTGGCTCTTATAGCATGGTATGTACATTGTACTTACAGTGTAATGGTGTAGATATACACTGAGTATACCATCACCTCAAACCGGTGTTTTTGGCACCTACTATCATACCCCATTCAAAGGCGCTTAAATATGTTGTCTTGCCCATTCACACTCTGAATAGTACACATACACAATCCATGTCTGAATTGTCTCAAGGCTTAAAAAGCCTACTTTAACCCGTCTCCTCCCCTTCATCTACACTGATTGAAGTGTATTTAACAAGTGACATCAATAAGGGATCATAAATTTCACCTGGATTCACCTGGTCAGTCTATGTCATGGAAAGAGCAGGTGTTCTTAATGTTTTGTAGACTCAGTGTACATATTGTAACATACTGTATGCTCCCAATCAGTTGTCTGGAAAATAGTCAAATGAATCAACTCAAGGTAGTTTGTAAATACATTTTGATAATATAATTGCACAAACACCATATAGACATGCAGTTTCGAGTACTTTCCAAATAGTTAGGCTAATACCAACATTTAACATCATAGAGCATATTATGCTCATTGGGATCATGCAAAGAGAATAACCAGCATCAAATATCAACATGGCTGTTACTAAAAACATGACTGTTATTAAAAATAAGACAAACACAATTGGATCTATTTATAAAATGTACAAGAGCGCAACTTTCCCTGGGGGCGGGGGGTCAGGGTCATGTCTCCCCAACATTCTGAAATTGCATTTTTTTTGTGTGTGTGTTCAGCCTGCTGGATTTAGGACAATGTGGAAACCACAGAGCGGAATGACAGTTTGTTTGAAGCCTACTATGTGGCCCCTGTTTGGTCCCATTTTACATCAAGTGGCTCCGATAGCAAGGTATTTACAATGTACTTACAGTGTAATGATGTAGAAATACACTGACTATACCAAACATTGGGAACACCTTCCTAATATTGAGTTGTGCCCCAATACCACAAGAACTGGTCGACCACAGTCCCACAATGTTATTTTAGGCATATAGTGATCCAGCTCACCTGCCAGCCATGGTCCCAGCAATGTTGTGCCCTGTAGGCAATATCGAATGTGCAAAAATAACTTAAGAAACAGATTAAATTACCAGAGATTCTCACATGGCCCTTATATTAGGCTATCTGTGTTACTGGGCTACATCAGCCAATATGCTAGATGTAGTTTGAAGAGAGCAGAGTTGGAGAGACTTGCACTTTCTCTTTAACTATTTTTTATAGCCTACCTTTTAGGAGTGGGAAGATTTTCAGATTGAGAAATATGGGTGATCCATATTTAAGCCTTTCTAAGCAATGTGGTAAACTATAGCTTAGCCATGGGCCCATTTAGGAAGTACATTTCTTTGGCACGATAACTGTCACCGTGCTTCTCCGCCCATGCATAGGCTATAGCCCACTCTATTTAATAGAGTCCACACGAGCACCTGATCGTAAAGGTATATGGCTACTGAACTGGAAGCAGCCAGAATGATGACAGCGACACTTGCTCCATTTTGCTCAGGCCTATAAGGATATAGCCGGCAGAGTCCTCTTTTTAGGAGGACGATTTGCCGGCAGAGTCAAATAAATGGGTAATACTTATTGAAAATGAAAAGGCGCAACGCTCGCTCACCATAGTAACCTGACCTATGGTCACCATGGTAACCTAACCTATGGTCACCATAGCACCCTAACCTGTGACCACCATGGCAACCTAACCTATGGTCACCATAGTAACCTAACCTATGGTCACCATAGTAACCTAACCTATGGTCACCATAGTAACCTAACCTATCTGCGCTTTGTGCCTTTTCCTTTTCAATCACAATTACATGTTTTTCATTGTACTTCGACTCACGTTGGATGAGCACCATCTTTGTTCCTTTATCAATATTTATTTACAGACACTGTAGTAAACTACATTCTAATCATATTTAATGTAATTTCATATTTAAGTTAACTGCGACTTGTGTAGGCAGCCTACTCTATTTAATGAGACTAACCACTGAGACCACGTAACTGAATTCTCATGCACAACTAGGACAGGTAGGCTACTGAAATTGAAGCAGCGAATTGAATAATGCGAAGAATATGTGATCTTAAATACATTAGTTAGGCTAACGCATATAAAGCAGAAAGAGGACTATTTCCAAATAATCTGTGGGACAACAAAAATATATTCATCTCAAAATCGTCCGTCTGACCGTCCGCTCAGATCAATTCATGATTTAAAGTATGATTTTTCCTCCTGTGACTCCCACGGAATTGGATCTTGCGTATTCACCCGCTCTGTCCAAAAGTGTTCCAAGTCAGGAAAAATCTTCCGCGCTGCAGTGTCTGTGCGCAGATTGCGCCCCTCTGGCGTCTCCAAAGACGCGTGTTTCAAGTCCACTAGCGGATAGACGACAATGGCTCCTCTTCCCTCTGCTCCGTCCTCCTCCATATTTGGACTTGTGCTAATAACGTTGCGTTTCGAGCGTCTGCAAGTTCTGAAAAGCCACAGACCGTAGAGCCCGTGTCGCACGTCGTCATGTGCGGTGAGGAATATGACGGGAGACAGGGAGCTACATGAGTACATAAGGACCTGAGAGAAGATGACGCACCCCACAGGAGGTGTATAGTTGTTACTGTATCCCAGCCGAACCCAAGTCCACGAGATCCATTCAGGCAGTAGCATGAGCGCGTTGGCCACACTGACAGATAACCACACCGCAGTGGCCCCTTTGTTCTGGGGTTGAACACTGGTCACGTCAAGGGTACCCTCCTTCGGCTTCGTGTCCAGTAGCGTCTTGGTGTAGTGCACAACGGTAAAGAGAATAGGCACCACGTAAGTTAGGGATGGGTAGATCTTGTAGAACAAACCCATGAACCCAGATGCGCAAAATGGTATTTCAGTTACGCACAGCTTGAGGTCACGGTATGGCTGTAAAGACGTGAATATCGTAAGAGGGGTGGAGGAGACCAGTGATGCTATCCAAATGAACACTAGGGTTCCATAGATTTGCATGTGGCTAAAATATTTGCTATCAGAGGAGCTTGAAACAAAGTTAAATCTTGCCCTGGTTGTGGCCGCCAGGATGAACGTTTTGGCGATCAGGCAGGAGTGCTGAAACCAATCCGCTGTTTGGCACAACAAGCTTCCCAAGATCCAGGTCTGTCTGTAGTAGGTGACTGCGCGCACAGGTGCACACAGCAGTATGATCAATAGGTCTGTAGAGCTCAGACCGGCAAGTAGCGCTTTGATTTCAGATGCTGTCCCGTTTCTCAGGTCGTGGATGAGACTCAGTAGTATCAATAGGTTCCCTATGACGCCAGTCCAACATATTCCTATCAGAATAACAGGGAGGATTGACCTGGCGTCCTCTCCACGGAGTAGTTGAACCCCGCCGGCAAAGTCAAAAAATGAAACGTTCCTCGGTCTATCAAAATCCATATTTCCTGTAATCTATGTTTATTTGTATTTATAAAAAAAAAAAAATATGCTGTAATCAACTAGTTTATGAAACAGATTGATCTCTAGATTTTCCCTTAGAAAGAAGGATCTGTCTTTGACCTGTGGTGCTGAAATGCTGCTATCTCATAAGAGATGTTCAGCTGTAGCCTAGTTAGTAGTGGTTGAGCGGACTGGCAGGACAGCTATTTCAAGTGCTGTCGTTTATTGTCGTCAACCACTTTCGTCATTGACGGCTGTAGGCTCCAGGGTAGTATTCTGAGAGGAAGGGGGGTACTTGAGTGTGCTGTAGGCAAAATCTACACTTACTACTTACATTTTTATTGGGGGGTAAAGGCTTATTTTCTAAAAGACATTCAACTCATTCAAACTAAAATAGGCCAACGTTAGGACAAATGTTCAGTATTCAGTGCCTTATTTTGAGTAGCAGCAGTGGCATACGACCCCCCCCCGGGCCCCGTAGATAGCATATGAACACTCATAAGCCACAGAAACAAAAACATTTTTTTTTTAGAATTGCAAGAAGTTCCTTGTTTTCCTTAAAAAAAAGACTGTTTGAACCTTATGGACGAAGGTGTGTGTCCGTGTGTATTACATTGGCGCACACACACATGGCTGTCACCTCCTTACATTTCAGTCATTTAGCAGACACTCTTATCCTCAGCAATTTACAGTAGTGAATGCATATATTTCATATATTTAATTTCATGCATTTTTTTGTTTGTTTGTACTGGCCCCATGGGAATCAAACCCACAACCCTGGCGTTGCACACACCATGCTCTTCCAACTGAGCCACAGGGAAGCCATGTTCCTTGATGAGAAGGCCTGTTAGGAAGAGACATGGCCCACCATAGAGCTGTCTGTAAAGGGAAGCGTTATGAAAAAGAACATAGAGATTTAGGAGACTACCTGACTACCCACCTGTACTCAGCTAACTGACTCCCTCCTCTACACTCAGCTAACTGACTCCCTCCTCTACACTCAGCTAACTGACTCCCTCCTCTACTCAGCTAACAGACTCCCTCCTCTACACTCAGCTAACTGACTCCCTCCTCTACTCAGCTAACAGACTCCCTCCTCTTCACTCAGCTAACTGACTCCTTCCTCTACACACAGCAAACTGACTCCCTCCTCTACACTCAGCTAACTGACTAACTCTACACTCAGCTAACTGACTCCCTCCTCTACACTCAGCTAACTGACTCCCTCCTCTACACTCAGCTAACTGACTCCCTCCTCTACACTCAGCTAACTGACTCCCTCCTCTACTCAGCTAACTGACTCCCTCCTCTACACTCAGCTAACTGACTCCCTCCTCTACACTCAGCTAACTGACTCCCTCCTCTACACTCAGCTAACTGACTCCCTCCTCTACTCAGCTAACTGACTCCCTCCTCTACTCAGCTAACTGACTCCCTCCTCTACTGAGCAAACTGACTCCCTCCTCTACTCATCTAACTGACTCCCTCCTCTACTCAGCTAACTGACTCCCTCCTCTACTCAGCTAACAGACTCCCTCCTCTACTCAGCTAACTGACTCCCTCCTCTACTCAGCTAACTGACTCCCTCCTCTACTCAGCTAACTGACTCCCTCCTCTACTCAGCTAACTGACTCCCTCCTCTACACTCAGCTAACTGACTCCCTCCTCTACACTCAGCTAACTGACTCCCTCCTCTACTCAGCTAACTGACTCCCTCCTCTACTCAGCTAACTGACTCCCTCCTCTACACTCAGCTAACTGACTCCCTCCTCTACACTCAGCTAACTGACTCCCTCCTCTACTCAGCTAACAGACTCCCTCCTCTACTCAGCTAACAGACTCCCTCCTCCACTCAGCTAACTGACTCCCTCCTCTACACTCAGCTAACTGACTCCCTCCTCTACACTCAGCTAACTGACTCCCTCCTCTACACTCAGCTAACTGACTCCCTCCTCTACTCAGCTAAGTGACTCCCTCCTCTACACTCAGCTAACTGACTCCCTCCTCTACACTCAGCTAACTGACTCCCTCCTCTACTCAGCTAACAGACTCCCTCCTCTACTCAGCTAACAGACTCCCTCCTCCACTCAGCTAACTGACTCCCTCCTCTACACTCAGCTAACTGACTCCCTCCTCTACACTCAGCTAACTGACTCCCTCCTCTACACTCAGCTAACTGACTCCCTCCTCTACAGTCAGCTAACAGACACCCTCCTCCACTCAGCTAACTGACTCCCTCCTCTACACTCAGCTAACTGACTCCCTCCTCTACACTCAGCTAACAGACTCCCTCCTCCACTCAGCTAACTGACTCTCTCCTCTACACTCAGCTAACTGACTCCCTCCACTACATTCAGCTAACTGACTCCCTCATCCACTCAGCTAACTGACTCCCTCCTCTACACTCAGCTAACTGACTCCCTCCTCTACAGTCAGCTAACTGACTCCCTCCTCTACACTCAGCTAACTGACTCCCTCCTCTACTCAGCTAACTGACTCCCTACTCCACTCAGCTAACTGACTCCCTCCTCTACACTCAGCTAACTGACTCCCTCCTCTACTCAGCTAACTGACTCCCTCCTCTACACTCAGCTAACTGACTCCCTCCTCTACTCAGCTAACTGACACCCTCCTCTACATTCAGCTAACTGACTCCCTCCTCTACTCAGCTAACTGACTGCCTCCTCTACTCAGCTAACTGACTCCCTCCTCTACTCAGCTAACTGACTCCCTCCTCTACTCAGCTAACTGACTGACTCCTCTACTCAGCTAACTGACTCCCTCCTCTACTCAGCTAACTGACTCCCTCCTCTACTCAGCTAAATGACTCCCTCCTCTACACTCAGCTAACTGACTGCCTCCTCTACTCAGCTAACTGACTCCCTCCTCTACATTAAGCTAACTGACTCCCTCCTCTACTCAGCTAACTGACTCCCTCCTCTACACTCAGCTAACTGACTCCCTCCTCTACTCAGCTAACAGACACCCTCCTCAACTCAGCTAACTGACTCCCTCCTCTACACTGAGCTAACTGACTCCCTCCTCTACACTCAGCTAACTGACTCCCTCCTCTACTCAGCTAACTGACTCCCTCCTCTACTCAGCTAACTGACTCCCTCCTCTACACTCAGCTAACTGACTACCTCCTCTACTCAGCTAACAGACTCCCTCTACTCAGCTAACAGACTCCCTCCTCCACTCAGCTAACTGACTCCCTCCTCTACAATCAGCTAACTGACTCCCTCCTCTACTCAGCTAACTGACTCCCTCCTCTACTCAGCTAACTGACTCCCTCCTCTACACTCAGCTAACTGACTCCCTCCTCTACTCAGCTAACAGACTCCCTCCTCTACTCAGCTAACAGACTCCCTCCTCTTCACTCAGCTAACTGACTCCCTCCTCTACACTCAGCTTACTGACTCCCTCCTCTACACTCAGCTAACTGACTCCCTCCTCTACACTCAGCTAACTGACTCCCTCCTCTACCCTCAGCTAACTGACTCCCTCCTCTACACTCAGCTAACTGACTCCCTCCTCTACACTCAGCTAACTGACTCCCTCCTCTACACTCAGCTAACTGACTCCCTCCTCTACTCAGCTAACTGACTCCCTCCTCTACACTCATCTAACTGACTCCCTCCTCTACTCAGCTAACTGACTCCCTCCTCTACACTGAGCTAACTGACTCCCTCCTCTACTTAGCTAACTGACTCCCTCCTCTACTCAGCTAACTGACTCCCTCCGCTACATTAAGCTAACTGACTCCCTCCTCTACTCAGCTAACTGACTCCCTCCTCTACTCAGCTAACTGACTCCCTCCTCTACACTCAGCTAACTGACTCCCTCCTCTACTCAGCTAACAGACTCCCTCCTCTACTCAGCTAACAGACTCCTTCCTCTTCACTAAGCTAACTGACTCCCCCCTCTACACTCAGCTTACTGACTCCCTCCTCTACACTCAGCTAACTGACTCCCTCCTCTACACTCAGCTAACTGACTCCCTCCTCTACCCTCAGCTAACTGACTCCCTCCTCTACACTCAGCTAACTGACTCCCTCCTCTACACTCAGCTAACTGACTCCCTCCTCTACACTCAGCTAACTGACTCCCTCCTCTACTCAGCTAACTGACTCCCTCCTCTACACTCATCTAACTGACTCCCTCCTCTACTCAGCTAACTGACTCCCTCCTCTACACTGAGCTAACTGACTCCCTCCTCTACTTAGCTAACTGACTCCCTCCTCTACTCAGCTAACTGACTCCCTCCTCTACATTAAGCTAACTGACTCCCTCCTCTACTCAGCTAACTGACTCCCTCCTCTACACTCAGCTAACTGACTCCCTCCTCTACTCAGCTAACAGACTCCCTCCTCAACTCAGCTAACTGACTCCCTCCTCTACACTCAGCTAACTGACTCCCTCCTCTACACTCAGCTAACTGACTCCCTCCTCTACTCAGCTAACTGACTCCCTCCTCTACTCAGCTAACTGACTCCCTCCTCTACACTCAGCTAACTGACTACCTCCTCTACTCAGCTAACTGACTCCCTCTACTCAGCTAACAGACTCCCTCCTCCACTCAGCTAACTGACTCCCTCCTCTACACTAAGCTAACTGACTCCCTCCTCTATACTCAGCTAACTGACTCCCTCCTCTACACTCAGCTAACTGACTCTCTCCTCTACACTAAGCTAACTGACTCCCTCCTCTATACTCAGCTAACTGACTCCCTCCTCTACAATCAGCTAACTGACTCCCTCCTCTACTCAGCTAACTGACTCCCTCCTCTACTCAGCTAACTGACTCCCTCCTCTACACTCAGCTAACTGACTCCCTCCTCTACTCAGCTAACAGACTCCCTCCTCTACTCAGCTAACAGACTCCCTCCTCTTCACTCAGCTAACTGACTCCCTCCTCTACACTCAGCTTACTGACTCCCTCCTCTACACTCAGCTAACTGACTCCCTCCTCTACACTCAGCTAACTGACTCCCTCCTCTACCCTCAGCTAACTGACTCCCTCCTCTACACTCAGCTAACTGACTCCCTCCTCTACACTCAGCTAACTGACTCCGTCCTCTACACTCAGCTAACTGACTCCCTCCTCTACTCAGCTAACAAACTCCCTCTACTCAGCTAACAGACTCCCTCCTCCACTCAGCTAACTGACTCCCTCCTCTACACTAAGCTAACTGACTCCCTCCTCTATACTCAGTTAACTGACTAACTCCTCTACACTCAGCTAACTGACTCCCTCCTCTACACTCAGCTAACTGACTCCCTCCTCTACTCAGCTAACTGACTCCCTCCTCTACACTCATCTAACTGACTCCCTCCTCTACTCAGCTAACTGACTCCCTCCTCTACACTGAGCTAACTGACTCCCTCCTCTACTTAGCTAACTGACTCCCTCCTCTACTCAGCTAACTGACTCCCTCCTCTACACTCAGCTAACTGACTCCCTCCTCTACTCAGCTAACAGACTCCCTCCTCAACTCAGCTAACTGACTCCCTCCTCTACACTCAGCTAACTGACTCCCTCCTCTACACTCAGCTAACTGACTCCCTCCTCTACTCAGCTAACAGACTCCCTCCTCTACACTCAGCTAACTGACTCCCTCCTCTACTCAGCTAACAGACTCCCTCCTCTTCACTCAGCTAACTGACTCCTTCCTCTACACACAGCAAACTGACTCCCTCCTCTACACTCAGCTAACTGACTCCCTCTACACTCAGCTAACTGACTCCCTCCTCTACACTCAGCTAACTGACTCCCTCCTCTACACTCAGCTAACTGACTCCCTCCTCTACACTCAGCTAACTGACTCCCTCCTCTACTCAGCTAACAGACTCCCTCCTCTACACTCAGCTAACTGACTCCCTCCTCTACTCAGCTAACAGACTCCCTCCTCTTCACTCAGCTAACTGACTCCTTCCTCTACACACAGCAAACTGACTCCCTCCTCTACACTCAGCTAACTGACTCCCTCTACACTCAGCTAACTGACTCCCTCTACACTCAGCTAACTGACTCCCTCCTCTACACTCAGCTAACTGACTCCCTCCTCTACACTCAGCTAACTGACTCCCTCCTCTACACTCAGCTAACTGACTCCCTCCTCTACTCAGCTAACTGACTCCCTCCTCTACTCAGCTAACTGACTCCCTCCTCTACACTGAGCTAACTGACTCCCTCCTCTACTTAGCTAACTGACTCCCTCCTCTACTCAGCTAACTGACTCCCTCCTCTACACTCAGCTAACTGACTCCCTCCTCTACTCAGCTAACAGACTCCCTCCTCAACTCAGCTAACTGACTCCCTCCTCTACACTCAGCTAACTGACTCCCTCCTCTACACTCAGCTAACTGACTCCCTCCTCTACTCAGCTAACAGACTCCCTCCTCTACACTCAGCTAACTGACTCCCTCCTCTACTCAGCTAACAGACTCCCTCCTCTTCACTCAGCTAACTGACTCCTTCCTCTACACACAGCAAACTGACTCCCTCCTCTACACTCAGCTAACTGACTCCCTCTACACTCAGCTAACTGACTCCCTCCTCTACACTCAGCTAACTGACTCTCTCCTCTACACTCAGCTAACTGACAACCTCCTCTACTCAGCTAACAGACTCCCTCCTCAACACAGCTAACTGACTCCCTCCTCTACACTCAGCTAACTGACTCCCTCCTCTACACTCAGCTAACTGACTCCCTCCTCTACTCAGCTAACTGACTCCCTCCTCTACTCAGCTAACTGACTCCCTCCTCTACACTCAGCTAACTGACTACCTCCTCTACTCAGCTAACAAACTCCCTCTACTCAGCTAACAGACTCCCTCCTCCACTCAGCTAACTGACTACCTCCTCTACACTAAGCTAACTGACTCCCTCCTCTATACTCAGCTAACTGACTAACTCCTCTACACTCAGCTAACTGACTCCCTCCTCTACACTCAGCTAACTGACTCCCTCCTCTACTCAGCTAACTGACTCCCTCCTCTACACATTTAACTGACTCCCTCCTCTACTCAGCTAACTGACTCCCTCCTCTACACTGAGCTAACTGACTCCCTCCTCTACTTAGCTAACTGACTCCCTCCTCTACTCAGCTAACTGACTCCCTCCTCTACACTCAGCTAACTGACTCCCTCCTCTACTCAGCTAACAGACTCCCTCCTCAACTCAGCTAACTGACTCCCTCCTCTACACTCAGCTAACTGACTCCCTCCTCTACACTCAGCTAACTGACTCCCTCCTCTACTCAGCTAACAGACTCCCTCCTCTACACTCAGCTAACTGACTCCCTCCTCTACTCAGCTAACAGACTCCCTCCTCTTCACTCAGCTAACTGACTCCTTCCTCTACACACAGCAAACTGACTCCCTCCTCTACACTCAGCTAACTGACTCCCTCTACACTCAGCTAACTGACTCCCTCCTCTACACTCAGCTAACTGACTCCCTCCTCTACACTCAGCTAACTGACTCCCTCCTCTACACTCAGCTAACTGACTCCCTCCTCTACACTCAGCTAACTGACTCCCTCCTCTACTCAGCTAACAGACTCCCTCCTCTACACTCAGCTAACTGACTCCCTCCTCTACTCAGCTAACAGACTCCCTCCTCTTCACTCAGCTAACTGACTCCTTCCTCTACACACAGCAAACTGACTCCCTCCTCTACACTCAGCTAACTGACTCCCTCTACACTCAGCTAACTGACTCCCTCCTCTACACTCAGCTAACTGACTCCCTCCTCTACACTCAGCTAACTGACTCCCTCCTCTACACTCAGCTAACTGACTCCCTCCTCTACACTCAGCTAACTGACTCCCTCCTCTACACTCAGCTAACTGACTCCCTCCTCTACTCAGCTAACTGACTCCCTCCTCTACACTCAGCTAACTGACTCCCTCCTCTACACTCAGCTAACTGACTCCCTCCTCTACACTCAGCTAACTGACTCCCTCCTCTACTCAGCTAACTGACTCCCTCCTCTACTGAGCAAACTGACTCCCTCCTCTACTCATCTAACTGACTCCCTCCTCTACTCAGCTAACTGACTCCCTCCTCTACTCAGCTAACTGACTCCCTCCTCTACACTCAGCTAACTGACTCCCTCCTCTACACTCAGCTAACTGACTCCCTCCTCTACTCAGCTAACTGACTCCCTCCTCTACTCAGCTAACTGACTCCCTCCTCTACACTCAGCTAACTGACTCCCTCCTCTACACTCAGCTAACTGACTCCCTCCTCTACTCAGCTAACAGACTCCCTCCTCTACTCAGCTAACAGACTCCCTCCTCCACTCAGCTAACTGACTCCCTCCTCTACACTCAGCTAACTGACTCCCTCCTCTACACTCAGCTAACTGACTCCCTCCTCTACACTCAGCTAACTGACTCCCTCCTCTACTCAGCTAAGTGACTCCCTCCTCTACACTCAGCTAACTGACTCCCTCCTCTACACTCAGCTAACTGACTCCCTCCTCTACACTCAGCTAACTGACTCCCTCCTCTACACTCAGCTAACTGACTACCTCCTCTACTCAGCTAACTGACTCCCTCCTCTACACTGAGCTAACTGACTCCCTCCTCTACATTAAGCTAACTGACTCCCTCCTCTACTCAGCTAACTGACTCCCTCCTCTACACTCAGCTAACTGACAACCTCCTCTACTCAGCTAACAGACTCCCTCCTCAACACAGCTAACTGACTCCCTCCTCTACACTCAGCTAACTGACTCCCTCCTCTACACTCAGCTAACTGACTCCCTCCTCTACTCAGCTAACTGACTCCCTCCTCTTCTCAGCTAACTGACTCCCTCCTCTACTCAGCTAACTGACTCCCTCCTCTACACTCAGCTAACTGACTACCTCCTCTACTCAGCTAACAAACTCCCTCTACTCAGCTAACAGACTCCCTCCTCCACTCAGCTAACTGACTCCCTCCTCTACACTAAGCTAACTGACTCCCTCCTCTATACTCAGCTAACTGACTAACTCCTCTACACTCAGCTAACTGACTCCCTCCTCTACACTCAGCTAACTGACTCCCTCCTCTACTCAGCTAACTGACTCCCTCCTCTACACTCATCTAACTGACTCCCTCCTCTACTCAGCTAACTGACTCCCTCCTCTACACTGAGCTAACTGACTCCCTCCTCTACTTAGCTAACTGACTCCCTCCTCTACTCAGCTAACTGACTCCCTCCTCTACACTCAGCTAACTGACTCCCTCCTCTACTCAACTAACAGACTCCCTCCTCAACTCAGTTAACTGACTCCCTCCTCTACACTCAGCTAACTGACTCCCTCCTCTACACTCAGCTAACTGACTCCCTCCTCTACTCAGCTAACAGACTCCCTCCTCTACACTCAGCTAACTGACTCCCTCCTCTACTCAGCTAACAGACTCCCTCCTCTTCACTCAGCTAACTGACTCCTTCCTCTACACACAGCAAACTGACTCCCTCCTCTACACTCAGCTAACTGACTCCCTCTACACTCAGCTAACTGACTCCCTCCTCTACACTCAGCTAACTGACTCCCTCCTCTACACTCAGCTAACTGACAACCTCCTCTACTCAGCTAACAGACTCCCTCCTCAACACAGCTAACTGACTCCCTCCTCTACACTCAGCTAACTGACTCCCTCCTCTACACTCAGCTAACTGACTCCCTCCTCTACTCAGCTAACTGACTCCCTCCTCTACTCAGCTAACTGACTCCCTCCTCTACACTCAGCTAACTGACTACCTCCTCTACTCAGCTAACAAACTCCCTCTACTCAGCTAACAGACTCCCTCCTCCACTCAGCTAACTGACTCCCTCCTCTACACTAAGCTAACTGACTCCCTCCTCTATACTCAGCTAACTGACTAACTCCTCTACACTCAGCTAACTGACTCCCTCCTCTACACTCAGCTAACTGACTCCCTCCTCTACTCAGCTAACTGACTCCCTCCTCTACACTCATCTAACTGACTCCCTCCTCTACTCAGCTAACTGACTCCCTCCTCTACACTGAGCTAACTGACTCCCTCCTCTACTTAGCTAACTGACTCCCTCCTCTACTCAGCTAACTGACTCCCTCCTCTACACTCAGCTAACTGACTCTCTCCTCTACTCAGCTAACAGACTCCCTCCTCAACTCAGCTAACTGACTCCCTCCTCTACACTCAGCTAACTGACTCCCTCCTCTACACTCAGCTAACTGACTCCCTCCTCTACTCAGCTAACAGACTCCCTCCTCTACACTCAGCTAACTGACTCCCTCCTCTACTCAGCTAACAGACTCCCTCCTCTTCACTCAGCTAACTGACTCCTTCCTCTACACACAGCAAACTGACTCCCTCCTCTACACTCAGCTAACTGACTCCCTCTACACTCAGCTAACTGACTCCCTCCTCTACACTCAGCTAACTGACTCCCTCCTCTACACTCAGCTAACTGACTCCCTCCTCTACACTCAGCTAACTGACTCCCTCCTCTACTCAGCTAACAGACTCCCTCCTCTACACTCAGCTAACTGACTCCCTCCTCTACTCAGCTAACAGACTCCCTCCTCTTCACTCAGCTAACTGACTCCTTCCTCTACACACAGCAAACTGACTCCCTCCTCTACACTCAGCTAACTGACTCCCTCTACACTCAGCTAACTGACTCCCTCTACACTCAGCTAACTGACTCCCTCCTCTACACTCAGCTAACTGACTCCCTCCTCTACACTCAGCTAACTGACTCCCTCCTCTACACTCAGCTAACTGACTCCCTCCTCTACTCAGCTAATTGACTCCCTCCTCTACACTCAGCTAACTGACTCCCTCCTCTACACTCAGCTAACTGACTCCCTCCTCTACACTCAGCTAACTGACTCCCTCCTCTACTCAGCTAACTGACTCCCTCCTCTACTCAGCTAACTGACTCCCTCCTCTACTGAGCAAACTGACTCCCTCCTCTACTCATCTAACTGACTCCCTCCTCTACTCAGCTAACTGACTCCCTCCTCTACTCATCTAACTGACTCCCTCCTCTACACTCAGCTAACTGACTCCCTCCTCTACACTCAGCTAACTGACTCCCTCCTCTACTCAGCTAACTGACTCCCTCCTCTACTCAGCTAACTGACTCCCTCCTCTACACTCAGCTAACTGACTCCCTCCTCTACACTCAGCTAACTGACTCCCTCCTCTACTCAGCTAACAGACTCCCTCCTCTACTCAGCTAACAGACTCCCTCCTCCACTCAGCTAACTGACTCCCTCCTCTACACTCAGCTAACTGACTCCCTCCTCTACACTCAGCTAACTGACTCCCTCCTCTACACTCAGCTAACTGACTCCCTCCTCTACTCAGCTAAGTGACTCCCTCCTCTACACTCAGCTAACTGACTCCCTCCTCTACACTCAGCTAACTGACTCCCTCCTCTACACTCAGCTAACAGACTCCCTCCTCTACTCAGCTAACAGACTCCCTCCTCCACTCAGCTAACTGACTCCCTCCTCTACACTCAGCTAACTGACTCCCTCCTCTACACTCAGCTAACTGACTCCCTCCTCTACACTCAGCTAACTGACTCCCTCCTCTACAGTCAGCTAACAGACACCCTCCTCCACTCAGCTAACTGACTCCCTCCTCTACACTCAGCTAACTGACTCCCTCCTCTACACTCAGCTAACTGACTCCCTCCTCTACACTCAGCTAACAGACTCCCTCCTCCACTCAGCTAACTGACTCCCTCCTCTACACTCAGCTAACTGACTCACTCCACTACATTCAGCTAACTGACTCCCTCATCCACTCAGCTAACTGACTCCCTCCTCTACACTCAGCTAACTGACTCCCTCCTCTACAGTCAGCTAACTGACTCCCTCCTCTACACTCAGCTAACTGACTCCCTCCTCTACACTCAGCTAACTGACTCCCTCCTCTACTCAGCTAACAGACTCCCTCCTCTACACTCAGCTAACTGACTCCCTCCTCTACTCAGCTAACAGACTCCCTCCTCTTCACTCAGCTAACTGACTCCTTCCTCTACACACAGCAAACTGACTCCCTCCTCTACACTCAGCTAACTGACTCCCTCTACACTCAGCTAACTGACTCCCTCATCCACTCAGCTAACTGACTCCCTCCTCTACACTCAGCTAACTGACTCCCTCCTCTACAGTCAGCTAACTGACTCCCTCCTCTACACTCAGCTAACTGACTCTCTCCTCTACTCAGCTAACAGACTCCCTCCTCAACTCAGCTAACTGACTCCCTCCTCTACACTCAGCTAACTGACTCCCTCCTCTACACTCAGCTAACTGACTCCCTCCTCTACTCAGCTAACAGACTCCCTCCTCTACACTCAGCTAACTGACTCCCTCCTCTACTCAGCTAACAGACTCCCTCCTCTTCACTCAGCTAACTGACTCCTTCCTCTACACACAGCAAACTGACTCCCTCCTCTACACTCAGCTAACTGACTCCCTCTACACTCAGCTAACTGACTCCCTCCTCTACACTCAGCTAACTGACTCCCTCCTCTACACTCAGCTAACTGACTCCCTCCTCTACACTCAGCTAACTGACTCCCTCCTCTACTCAGCTAACAGACTCCCTCCTCTACACTCAGCTAACTGACTCCCTCCTCTACTCAGCTAACAGACTCCCTCCTCTTCACTCAGCTAACTGACTCCTTCCTCTACACACAGCAAACTGACTCCCTCCTCTACACTCAGCTAACTGACTCCCTCTACACTCAGCTAACTGACTCCCTCTACACTCAGCTAACTGACTCCCTCCTCTACACTCAGCTAACTGACTCCCTCCTCTACACTCAGCTAACTGACTCCCTCCTCTACACTCAGCTAACTGACTCCCTCCTCTACTCAGCTAATTGACTCCCTCCTCTACACTCAGCTAACTGACTCCCTCCTCTACACTCAGCTAACTGACTCCCTCCTCTACACTCAGCTAACTGACTCCCTCCTCTACTCAGCTAACTGACTCCCTCCTCTACTCAGCTAACTGACTCCCTCCTCTACTGAGCAAACTGACTCCCTCCTCTACTCATCTAACTGACTCCCTCCTCTACTCAGCTAACTGACTCCCTCCTCTACTCATCTAACTGACTCCCTCCTCTACACTCAGCTAACTGACTCCCTCCTCTACACTCAGCTAACTGACTCCCTCCTCTACTCAGCTAACTGACTCCCTCCTCTACTCAGCTAACTGACTCCCTCCTCTACACTCAGCTAACTGACTCCCTCCTCTACACTCAGCTAACTGACTCCCTCCTCTACTCAGCTAACAGACTCCCTCCTCTACTCAGCTAACAGACTCCCTCCTCCACTCAGCTAACTGACTCCCTCCTCTACACTCAGCTAACTGACTCCCTCCTCTACACTCAGCTAACTGACTCCCTCCTCTACACTCAGCTAACTGACTCCCTCCTCTACTCAGCTAAGTGACTCCCTCCTCTACACTCAGCTAACTGACTCCCTCCTCTACACTCAGCTAACTGACTCCCTCCTCTACACTCAGCTAACAGACTCCCTCCTCTACTCAGCTAACAGACTCCCTCCTCCACTCAGCTAACTGACTCCCTCCTCTACACTCAGCTAACTGACTCCCTCCTCTACACTCAGCTAACTGACTCCCTCCTCTACACTCAGCTAACTGACTCCCTCCTCTACAGTCAGCTAACAGACACCCTCCTCCACTCAGCTAACTGACTCCCTCCTCTACACTCAGCTAACTGACTCCCTCCTCTACACTCAGCTAACTGACTCCCTCCTCTACACTCAGCTAACAGACTCCCTCCTCCACTCAGCTAACTGACTCCCTCCTCTACACTCAGCTAACTGACTCACTCCACTACATTCAGCTAACTGACTCCCTCATCCACTCAGCTAACTGACTCCCTCCTCTACACTCAGCTAACTGACTCCCTCCTCTACAGTCAGCTAACTGACTCCCTCCTCTACACTCAGCTAACTGACTCCCTCCTCTACTCAGCTAACTGACTCCCTACTCCACTCAGCTAACTGACTCCCTCCTCTACACTCAGCTAACTGACTCCCTCCTCTACTCAGCTAACTGACTCCCTCCTCTACACTCAGCTAACTGACTCCCTCCTCTACTCAGCTAACTGACACCCTCCTCTACATTCAGCTAACTGACTCCCTCCTCTACTCAGCTAACTGACTGCCTCCTCTACTCAGCTAACTGACTCCCTCCTCTACTCAGCTAACTGACTCCCTCCTCTACTCAGCTAACTGACTGCCTCCTCTACTCAGCTAACTGACTCCCTCCTCTACTCAGCTAACTGACTCCCTCCTCTACTCAGCTAAATGACTCCCTCCTCTACACTCAGCTAACTGACTCCCTCCTCTACACTCAGCTAACTGACTCCCTCCTCTACACTCAGCTAACTGACTCCCTCCTCTACTCAGCTAATTGACTCCCTCCTCTACACTCAGCTAACTGACTCCCTCCTCTACACTCAGCTAACTGACTCCCTCCTCTACACTCAGCTAACTGACTCCCTCCTCTACTCAGCTAACTGACTCCCTCCTCTACTCAGCTAACTGACTCCCTCCTCTACTGAGCAAACTGACTCCCTCCTCTACTCATCTAACTGACTCCCTCCTCTACTCAGCTAACTGACTCCCTCCTCTACTCATCTAACTGACTCCCTCCTCTACACTCAGCTAACTGACTCCCTCCTCTACACTCAGCTAACTGACTCCCTCCTCTACTCAGCTAACTGACTCCCTCCTCTACTCAGCTAACTGACTCCCTCCTCTACACTCAGCTAACTGACTCCCTCCTCTACACTCAGCTAACTGACTCCCTCCTCTACTCAGCTAACAGACTCCCTCCTCTACTCAGCTAACAGACTCCCTCCTCCACTCAGCTAACTGACTCCCTCCTCTACACTCAGCTAACTGACTCCCTCCTCTACACTCAGCTAACTGACTCCCTCCTCTACACTCAGCTAACTGACTCCCTCCTCTACTCAGCTAAGTGACTCCCTCCTCTACACTCAGCTAACTGACTCCCTCCTCTACACTCAGCTAACTGACTCCCTCCTCTACACTCAGCTAACAGACTCCCTCCTCTACTCAGCTAACAGACTCCCTCCTCCACTCAGCTAACTGACTCCCTCCTCTACACTCAGCTAACTGACTCCCTCCTCTACACTCAGCTAACTGACTCCCTCCTCTACACTCAGCTAACTGACTCCCTCCTCTACAGTCAGCTAACAGACACCCTCCTCCACTCAGCTAACTGACTCCCTCCTCTACACTCAGCTAACTGACTCCCTCCTCTACACTCAGCTAACTGACTCCCTCCTCTACACTCAGCTAACAGACTCCCTCCTCCACTCAGCTAACTGACTCCCTCCTCTACACTCAGCTAACTGACTCACTCCACTACATTCAGCTAACTGACTCCCTCATCCACTCAGCTAACTGACTCCCTCCTCTACACTCAGCTAACTGACTCCCTCCTCTACAGTCAGCTAACTGACTCCCTCCTCTACACTCAGCTAACTGACTCCCTCCTCTACTCAGCTAACTGACTCCCTACTCCACTCAGCTAACTGACTCCCTCCTCTACACTCAGCTAACTGACTCCCTCCTCTACTCAGCTAACTGACACCCTCCTCTACATTCAGCTAACTGACTCCCTCCTCTACTCAGCTAACTGACTGCCTCCTCTACTCAGCTAACTGACTCCCTCCTCTACTCAGCTAACTGACTCCCTCCTCTACTCAGCTAACTGACTGCCTCCTCTACTCAGCTAACTGACTCCCTCCTCTACTCAGCTAACTGACTCCCTCCTCTACTCAGCTAAATGACTCCCTCCTCTACACTCAGCTAACTGACTGCCTCCTCTACTCAGCTAACTGACTCCCTCCTCTACATTAAGCTAACTGACTCCCTCCTCTACTCAGCTAACTGACTCCCTCCTCTACACTCAGCTAACTGACTCCCTCCTCTACTCAGCTAACAGACTCCCTCCTCAACTCAGCTAACTGACTCCCTCCTCTACACTCAGCTAACTGACTCCCTCCTCTACACTCAGCTAACTGACTCCCTCCTCTACTCAGTTAACTGACTCCCTCCTCTACTCAGCTAACTGACTCCCTCCTCTACACTCAGCTAACTGACTACCTCCTCTACTCAGCTAACAGACTCCCTCTACTCAGCTAACAGACTCCCTCCTCCACTCAGCTAACTGACTCCCTCCTCTACACTAAGCTAACTGACTCCCTCCTCTATACTCAGCTAACTGACTCCCTCCTCTACAATCAGCTAACTGACTCCCTCCTCTACTCAGCTAACTGACTCCCTCCTCTACTCAGCTAACTGACTCCCTCCTCTACACTCAGCTAACTGACTCCCTCCTCTACTCAGCTAACAGACTCCCTCCTCTACTCAGCTAACAGACTCCCTCCTCTTCACTCAGCTAACTGACTCCCTCCTCTACACTCAGCTTACTGACTCCCTCCTCTACACTCAGCTAACTGACTCCCTCTTCTACACTCAGCTAACTGACTCCCTCCTCTACCCTCAGCTAACTGACTCCCTCCTCTACACTCAGCTAACTGACTCCCACCTCTACTCAGCTAACTGACTCCCTCCTCTACTCAGCTAACTGACTCCCTCCTCTACTGAGCAAACTGACTCCCTCCTCTACTCATCTAACTGACTCCCTCCTCTACTCAGCTAACTGACTCCCTCCTCTACTCAGCTAACTGACTCCCTCCTCTACACTCAGCTAACTGACTCCCTCCTCTACACTCAGCTAACTGACTCCCTCCTCTACTCAGCTAACTGACTCCCTCCTCTACTCAGCTAACTGACTCCCTCCTCTACACTCAGCTAACTGACTCCCTCCTCTACACTCAGCTAACTGACTCCCTCCTCTACTCAGCTAACAGACTCCCTCCTCTACTCAGCTAACAGACTCCCTCCTCCACTCAGCTAACTGACTCCCTCCTCTACACTCAGCTAACTGACTCCCTCCTCTACACTCAGCTAACTGACTCCCTCCTCTACACTCAGCTAACTGACTCCCTCCTCTACTCAGCTAAGTGACTCCCTCCTCTACACTCAGCTAACTGACTCCCTCCTCTACACTCAGCTAACTGACTCCCTCCTCTACACTCAGCTAACAGACTCCCTCCTCTACTCAGCTAACAGACTCCCTCCTCCACTCAGCTAACTGACTCCCTCCTCTACACTCAGCTAACTGACTCCCTCCTCTACACTCAGCTAACTGACTCCCTCCTCTACACTCAGCTAACTGACTCCCTCCTCTACAGTCAGCTAACAGACACCCTCCTCCACTCAGCTAACTGACTCCCTCCTCTACACTCAGCTAACTGACTCCCTCCTCTACACTCAGCTAACTGACTCCCTCCTCTACACTCAGCTAACAGACTCCCTCCTCCACTCAGCTAACTGACTTCCTCCTCTACACTCAGCTAACTGACTCACTCCACTACATTCAGCTAACTGACTCCCTCATCCACTCAGCTAACTGACTCCCTCCTCTACACTCAGCTAACTGACTCCCTCCTCTACAGTCAGCTAACTGACTCCCTCCTCTACACTCAGCTAACTGACTCCCTCCTCTACTCAGCTAACTGACTCCCTACTCCACTCAGCTAACTGACTCCCTCCTCTACACTCAGCTTACTGACTCCCTCCTCTACACTCAGCTAACTGACTCCCTCTTCTACACTCAGCTAACTGACTCCCTCCTCTACCCTCAGCTAACTGACTCCCTCCTCTACACTCAGCTAACTGACTCCCACCTCTACTCAGCTAACTGACTCCCTCCTCTACTCAGCTAACTGACTCCCTCCTCTACTGAGCAAACTGACTCCCTCCTCTACTCATCTAACTGACTCCCTCCTCTACTCAGCTAACTGACTCCCTCCTCTACTCAGCTAACTGACTCCCTCCTCTACACTCAGCTAACTGACTCCCTCCTCTACACTCAGCTAACTGACTCCCTCCTCTACTCAGCTAACTGACTCCCTCCTCTACTCAGCTAACTGACTCCCTCCTCTACACTCAGCTAACTGACTCCCTCCTCTACACTCAGCTAACTGACTCCCTCCTCTACTCAGCTAACAGACTCCCTCCTCTACTCAGCTAACAGACTCCCTCCTCCACTCAGCTAACTGACTCCCTCCTCTACACTCAGCTAACTGACTCCCTCCTCTACACTCAGCTAACTGACTCCCTCCTCTACACTCAGCTAACTGACTCCCTCCTCTACTCAGCTAAGTGACTCCCTCCTCTACACTCAGCTAACTGACTCCCTCCTCTACACTCAGCTAACTGACTCCCTCCTCTACACTCAGCTAACAGACTCCCTCCTCTACTCAGCTAACAGACTCCCTCCTCCACTCAGCTAACTGACTCCCTCCTCTACACTCAGCTAACTGACTCCCTCCTCTACACTCAGCTAACTGACTCCCTCCTCTACACTCAGCTAACTGACTCCCTCCTCTACAGTCAGCTAACAGACACCCTCCTCCACTCAGCTAACTGACTCCCTCCTCTACACTCAGCTAACTGACTCCCTCCTCTACACTCAGCTAACTGACTCCCTCCTCTACACTCAGCTAACAGACTCCCTCCTCCACTCAGCTAACTGACTTCCTCCTCTACACTCAGCTAACTGACTCACTCCACTACATTCAGCTAACTGACTCCCTCATCCACTCAGCTAACTGACTCCCTCCTCTACACTCAGCTAACTGACTCCCTCCTCTACAGTCAGCTAACTGACTCCCTCCTCTACACTCAGCTAACTGACTCCCTCCTCTACTCAGCTAACTGACTCCCTACTCCACTCAGCTAACTGACTCCCTCCTCTACACTCAGCTAACTGACTCCCTCCTCTACTCAGCTAACTGACTCCCTCCTCTACACTCAGCTAACTGACTCCCTCCTCTACTCAGCTAACTGACACCCTCCTCTACATTCAGCTAACTGACTCCCTCCTCTACTCAGCTAACTGACTGCCTCCTCTACTCAGCTAACTGACTCCCTCCTCTACTCAGCTAACTGACTCCCTCCTCTACTCAGCTAACTGACTGCCTCCTCTACTCAGCTAACTGACTCCCTCCTCTACTCAGCTAACTGACTCCCTCCTCTACTCAGCTAAATGACTCCCTCCTCTACACTCAGCTAACTGACTGCCTCCTCTACTCAGCTAACTGACTCCCTCCTCTACATTAAGCTAACTGACTCCCTCCTCTACTCAGCTAACTGACTCCCTCCTCTACACTCAGTTAACTGACTCCCTCCTCTACTCAGCTAACAGACTCCCTCCTCAACTCAGCTAACTGACTCCCTCCTCTACACTCAGCTAACTGACTCCCTCCTCTACACTCAGCTAACTGACTCCCTCCTCTACTCAGCTAACTGACTCCCTCCTCTACTCAGCTAACTGACTCCCTCCTCTACACTCAGCTAACTGACTACCTCCTCTACTCAGCTAACAGACTCCCTCTACTCAGCTAACAGACTCCCTCCTCCACTCAGCTAACTGACTCCCTCCTCTACACTAAGCTAACTGACTCCCTCCTCTATACTCAGCTAACTGACTCCCTCCTCTACAATCAGCTAACTGACTCCCTCCTCTACTCAGCTAACTGACTCCCTCCTCTACTCAGCTAACTGACTCCCTGCTCTACACTCAGCTAACTGACTCCCTCCTCTACTCAGCTAACAGACTCCCTCCTCTACTCAGCTAACAGACTCCCTCCTCTTCACTCAGCTAACTGACTCCCTCCTCTACACTCAGCTTACTGACTCCCTCCTCTACACTCAGCTAACTGACTCCCTCCTCTACACTCAGCTAACTGACTCCCTCCTCTACCCTCAGCTAACTGACTCCCTCCTCTACACTCAGCTAACTGACTCCCTCCTCTACACTCAGCTAACTGACTCCCTCCTCTACTCAGCTAACTGACTCCCTCCTCTACACTCAGCTAACTGACTACCTCCTCTACTCAGCTAACAGACTCCCTCTACTCAGCTAAGAGACTCCCTCCTCCACTCAGCTAACTGACTCCCTCCTCTACACTAAGCTAACTGACTCCCTCCTCTATACTCAGCTAACTGACTCCCTCCTCTACAATCAGCTAACTGACTCCCTCCTCTACTCAGCTAACTGACTCCCTCCTCTACTCAGCTAACTGACTCCCTCCTCTACACTCAGCTAACTGACTCCCTCCTCTACTCAGCTAACAGACTCCCTCCTCTACTCAGCTAACAGACTCCCTCCTCTTCACTCAGCTAACTGACTCCCTCCTCTACACTCAGCTTACTGACTCCCTCCTCTACACTCAGCTAACTGACTCCCTCCTCTACACTCAGCTAACTGACTCCCTCCTCTACCCTCAGCTAACTGACTCCCTCCTCTACACTCAGCTAACTGACTCCCTCCTCTACACTCAGCTGACTCCCTCCTCTACACTCAGCTAACTGACTCCCTCCTCTACTCAGCTAACTGACTCCCTCCTCTACACTCATCTAACTGACTCCCTCCTCTACTCAGCTAACTGACTCCCTCCTCTACACTGAGCTAACTGACTCCCTCCTCTACTTAGCTAACTGACTCCCTCCTCTACTCAGCTAACTGACTCCCTCCTCTACATTAAGCTAACTGACTCCTTCCTCTACTCAGCTAACTGACTCCCTCCTCTACACTCAGCTAACTGACTCCCTCCTCTACTCAGCTAACAGACTCCCTCCTCAACTCAGCTAACTGACTCCCTCCTCTACACTCAGCTAACTGACTCCCTCCTCTACTCAGCTAACTGACTGCCTCCTCTACTCAGCTAACTGACTCCCTCCTCTACTCAGCTAACTGACTCCCTCCTCTACTCAGCTAAATGACTCCCTCCTCTACACTCAGCTAACTGACTGCCTCCTCTACTCAGCTAACTGACTCCCTCCTCTACATTAAGCTAACTGACTCCCTCCTCTACTCAGCTAACTGACTCCCTCCTCTACACTCAGTTAACTGACTCCCTCCTCTACTCAGCTAACAGACTCCCTCCTCAACTCAGCTAACTGACTCCCTCCTCTACACTCAGCTAACTGACTCCCTCCTCTACACTCAGCTAACTGACTCCCTCCTCTACTCAGCTAACTGACTCCCTCCTCTACTCAGCTAACTGACTCCCTCCTCTACACTCAGCTAACTGACTACCTCCTCTACTCAGCTAACAGACTCCCTCTACTCAGCTAACAGACTCCCTCCTCCACTCAGCTAACTGACTCCCTCCTCTACACTAAGCTAACTGACTCCCTCCTCTATACTCAGCTAACTGACTCCCTCCTCTACAATCAGCTAACTGACTCCCTCCTCTACTCAGCTAACTGACTCCCTCCTCTACTCAGCTAACTGACTCCCTCCTCTACACTCAGCTAACTGACTCCCTCCTCTACAGTCAGCTAACTGACTCCCTCCTCTACACTCAGCTAACTGACTCCCTCCTCTACTCAGCTAACTGACTCCCTACTCCACTCAGCTAACTGACTCCCTCCTCTACACTCAGCTAACTGACTCCCTCCTCTACTCAGCTAACTGACTCCCTCCTCTACACTCAGCTAACTGACTCCCTCCTCTACTCAGCTAACTGACACCCTCCTCTACATTCAGCTAACTGACTCCCTCCTCTACTCAGCTAACTGACTGCCTCCTCTACTCAGCTAACTGACTCCCTCCTCTACTCAGCTAACTGACTCCCTCCTCTACTCAGCTAACTGACTGCCTCCTCTACTCAGCTAACTGACTCCCTCCTCTACTCAGCTAACTGACTCCCTCCTCTACTCAGCTAAATGACTCCCTCCTCTACACTCAGCTAACTGACTGCCTCCTCTACTCAGCTAACTGACTCCCTCCTCTACATTAAGCTAACTGACTCCCTCCTCTACTCAGCTAACTGACTCCCTCCTCTACACTCAGTTAACTGACTCCCTCCTCTACTCAGCTAACAGACTCCCTCCTCAACTCAGCTAACTGACTCCCTCCTCTACACTCAGCTAACTGACTCCCTCCTCTACACTCAGCTAACTGACTCCCTCCTCTACTCAGCTAACTGACTCCCTCCTCTACTCAGCTAACTGACTCCCTCCTCTACACTCAGCTAACTGACTACCTCCTCTACTCAGCTAACAGACTCCCTCTACTCAGCTAACAGACTCCCTCCTCCACTCAGCTAACTGACTCCCTCCTCTACACTAAGATAACTGACTCCCTCCTCTATACTCAGCTAACTGACTCCCTCCTCTACAATCAGCTAACTGACTCCCTCCTCTACTCAGCTAACTGACTCCCTCCTCTACTCAGCTAACTGACTCCCTGCTCTACACTCAGCTAACTGACTCCCTCCTCTACTCAGCTAACAGACTCCCTCCTCTACTCAGCTAACAGACTCCCTCCTCTTCACTCAGCTAACTGACCCCCTCCTCTACACTCAGCTTACTGACTCCCTCCTCTACACTCAGCTAACTGACTCCCCCTCTACACTCAGCTAACTGACTCCCTCCTCTACCCTCAGCTAACTGACTCCCTCCTCTACACTCAGCTAACTGACTCCCTCCTCTACACTCAGCTAACTGACTCCCTCCTCTACTCAGCTAACTGACTCCCTCCTCTACACTCAGCTAACTGACTACCTCCTCTACTCAGCTAACAGACTCCCTCTACTCAGCTAACAGACTCCCTCCTCCACTCAGCTAACTGACTCCCTCCTCTACACTAAGCTAACTGACTCCCTCCTCTATACTCAGCTAACTGACTCCCTCCTCTACAATCAGCTAACTGACTCCCTCCTCTACTCAGCTAACTGACTCCCTCCTCTACTCAGCTAACTGACTCCCTCCTCTACACTCAGCTAACTGACTCCCTCCTCTACTCAGCTAACAGACTCCCTCCTCTACTCAGCTAACAGACTCCCTCCTCTTCACTCAGCTAACTGACTCCCTCCTCTACACTCAGCTTACTGACTCCCTCCTCTACACTCAGCTAACTGACTCCCTCCTCTACACTCAGCTAACTGACTCCCTCCTCTACCCTCAGCTAACTGACTCCCTCCTCTACACTCAGCTAACTGACTCCCTCCTCTACACTCAGCTAACTGACTCCCTCCTCTACACTCAGCTAACTGACTCCCTCCTCTACTCAGCTAACTGACTCCCTCCTCTACACTCATCTAACTGACTTCCTCCTCTACTCAGCTAACTGACTCCCTCCTCTACACTGAGCTAACTGACTCCCTCCTCTACTTAGCTAACTGACTCCCTCCTCTACTCAGCTAACTGACTCCCTCCTCTACATTAAGCTAACTGACTCCTTCCTCTACTCAGCTAACTGACTCCCTCCTCTACACTCAGCTAACTGACTCCCTCCTCTACTCAGCTAACAGACTCCCTCCTCAACTCAGCTAACTGACTCCCTCCTCTACACTCAGCTAACTGACTCCCTCCTCTACACTCAGCTAACTGACTGCCTCCTCTACTCAGCTAACTGACTCCCTCCTCTACATTAAGCTAACTGACTCCCTCCTCTACTCAGCTAACTGACTCCCTCCTCTACACTCAGTTAACTGACTCCCTCCTCTACTCAGCTAACAGACTCCCTCCTCAACTCAGCTAACTGACTCCCTCCTCTACACTCAGCTAACTGACTCCCTCCTCTACACTCAGCTAACTGACTCCCTCCTCTACTCAGCTAACTGACTCCCTCCTCTACTCAGCTAACTGACTCCCTCCTCTACACTCAGCTAACTGACTACCTCCTCTACTCAGCTAACAGACTCCCTCTACTCAGCTAACAGACTCCCTCCTCCACTCAGCTAACTGACTCCCTCCTCTACACTAAGCTAACTGACTCCCTCCTCTATACTCAGCTAACTGACTCCCTCCTCTACAATCAGCTAACTGACTCCCTCCTCTACTCAGCTAACTGACTCCCTCCTCTACACTCAGCTAACTGACTACCTCCTCTACTCAACTAACAGACTCCCTCCTCTACTCAGCTAACAGACTCCCTCCTCTTCACTCAGCTAACTGACTCCCTCCTCTACACTCAGCTTACTGACTCCCTCCTCTACACTCAGCTAACTGACTCCCTCCTCTACACTCAGCTAACTGACTCCCTCCTCTACCCTCAGCTAACTGACTCCCTCCTCTACACTCAGCTAACTGACTCCCTCCTCTACACTCAGCTAACTGACTCCCTCCTCTACTCAGCTAACTGACTCCCTCCTCTACTCAGCTAACTGACTCCCTCCTCTACACTCAGCTAACTGACTACCTCCTCTACTCAGCTAACAGACTCCCTCTACTCAGCTAACAGACTCCCTCCTCCACTCAGCTAACTGACTCCCTCCTCTACACTAAGCTAACTGACTCCCTCCTCTATACTCAGCTAACTGACTCCCTCCTCTACAATCAGCTAACTGACTCCCTCCTCTACTCAGCTAACTGACTCCCTCCTCTACTCAGCTAACTGACTCCCTCCTCTACACTCAGCTAACTGACTCCCTCCTCTACTCAGCTAACAGACTCCCTCCTCTACTCAGCTAACAGACTCCCTCCTCTTCACTCAGCTAACTGACTCCCTCCTCTACACTCAGCTTACTGACTCCCTCCTCTACACTCAGCTAACTGACTCCCTCCTCTACACTCAGCTAACTGACTCCCTCCTCTACCCTCAGCTAACTGACTCCCTCCTCTACACTCAGCTAACTGACTCCCTCCTCTACACTCAGCTAACTGACTCCCTCCTCTACACTCAGCTAACTGACTCCCTCCTCTACTCAGCTAACTGACTCCCTCCTCTACACTCATCTAACTGACTCCCTCCTCTACTCAGCTAACTGACTCCCTCCTCTACACTGAGCTAACTGACTCCCTCCTCTACTTAGCTAACTGACTCCCTCCTCTACTCAGCTAACTGACTCCCTCCTCTACATTAAGCTAACTGACTCCTTCCTCTACTCAGCTAACTGACTCCCTCCTCTACACTCAGCTAACTGACTCCCTCCTCTACTCAGCTAACAGACTCCCTCCTCAACTCAGCTAACTGACTCCCTCCTCTACACTCAGCTAACTGACTCCCTCCTCTACACTCAGCTAACTGACTCCCTCCTCTACTCAGCTAACTGACTCCCTCCTCTACTCAGCTAACTGACTCCCTCCTCTACACTCAGCTAACTGACTACCTCCTCTACTCAGCTAACAGACTCCCTCTACTCAGCTAACAGACTCCCTCCTCCACTCAGCTAACTGACTCCCTCCTCTACACTCAGCTAACTGACTGCCTCCTCTACTCAGCTAACTGACTCCCTCCTCTACATTAAGCTAACTGACTCCCTCCTCTACTCAGCTAACTGACTCCCTCCTCTACACTCAGTTAACTGACTCCCTCCTCTACTCAGCTAACAGACTCCCTCCTCAACTCAGCTAACTGACTCCCTCCTCTACACTCAGCTAACTGACTCCCTCCTCTACACTCAGCTAACTGACTCCCTCCTCTACACTCAGCTAACTGACTCCCTCCTCTACTCAGCTAACTGACTCCCTCCTCTACTCAGCTAACTGACTCCCTCCTCTACACTCAGCTAACTGACTACCTCCTCTACTCAGCTAACAGACTCCCTCTACTCAGCTAACAGACTCCCTCCTCCACTCAGCTAACTGACTCCCTCCTCTACACTAAGATAACTGACTCCCTCCTCTATACTCAGCTAACTGACTCCCTCCTCTACAATCAGCTAACTGACTCCCTCCTCTACTCAGCTAACTGACTCCCTCCTCTACTCAGCTAACAGACTCCCTCCTCTACTCAGCTAACAGACTCCCTCCTCTTCACTCAGCTAACTGACTCCCTCCTCTACACTCAGCTTACTGACTCCCTCCTCTACACTCAGCTAACTGACTCCCCCTCTACACTCAGCTAACTGACTCCCTCCTCTACCCTCAGCTAACTGACTCCCTCCTCTACACTCAGCTAACTGACTCCCTCCTCTACACTCAGCTAACTGACTCCCTCCTCTACTCAGCTAACTGACTCCCTCCTCTACACTCAGCTAACTGACTACCTCCTCTACTCAGCTAACAGACTCCCTCTACTCAGCTAACAGACTCCCTCCTCCACTCAGCTAACTGACTCCCTCCTCTACACTAAGCTAACTGACTCCCTCCTCTATACTCAGCTAACTGACTCCCTCCTCTACAATCAGCTAACTGACTCCCTCCTCTACTCAGCTAACTGACTCCCTCCTCTACTCAGCTAACTGACTCCCTCCTCTACACTCAGCTAACTGACTCCCTCCTCTACTCAGCTAACAGACTCCCTCCTCTACTCAGCTAACAGACTCCCTCCTCTTCACTCAGCTAACTGACTCCCTCCTCTACACTCAGCTTACTGACTCCCTCCTCTACACTCAGCTAACTGACTCCCTCCTCTACACTCAGCTAACTGACTCCCTCCTCTACCCTCAGCTAACTGACTCCCTCCTCTACACTCAGCTAACTGACTCCCTCCTCTACACTCAGCTAACTGACTCCCTCCTCTACACTCAGCTAACTGACTCCCTCCTCTACTCAGCTAACTGACTCCCTCCTCTACACTCATCTAACTGACTTCCTCCTCTACTCAGCTAACTGACTCCCTCCTCTACACTGAGCTAACTGACTCCCTCCTCTACTTAGCTAACTGACTCCCTCCTCTACTCAGCTAACTGACTCCCTCCTCTACATTAAGCTAACTGACTCCTTCCTCTACTCAGCTAACTGACTCCCTCCTCTACACTCAGCTAACTGACTCCCTCCTCTACTCAGCTAACAGACTCCCTCCTCAACTCAGCTAACTGACTCCCTCCTCTACACTCAGCTAACTGACTCCCTCCTCTACACTCAGCTAACTGACTGCCTCCTCTACTCAGCTAACTGACTCCCTCCTCTACATTAAGCTAACTGACTCCCTCCTCTACTCAGCTAACTGACTCCCTCCTCTACACTCAGTTAACTGACTCCCTCCTCTACTCAGCTAACAGACTCCCTCCTCAACTCAGCTAACTGACTCCCTCCTCTACACTCAGCTAACTGACTCCCTCCTCTACACTCAGCTAACTGACTCCCTCCTCTACTCAGCTAACTGACTCCCTCCTCTACTCAGCTAACTGACTCCCTCCTCTACACTCAGCTAACTGACTACCTCCTCTACTCAGCTAACAGACTCCCTCTACTCAGCTAACAGACTCCCTCCTCCACTCAGCTAACTGACTCCCTCCTCTACACTAAGCTAACTGACTCCCTCCTCTATACTCAGCTAACTGACTCCCTCCTCTACAATCAGCTAACTGACTCCCTCCTCTACTCAGCTAACTGACTCCCTCCTCTACTCAGCTAACTGACTCCCTCCTCTACACTCAGCTAACTGACACCCTCCTCTACTCAGCTAACAGACTCCCTCCTCTACTCAGCTAACAGACTCCCTCCTCTTCACTCAGCTAACTGACTCCCTCCTCTACACTCAGCTTACTGACTCCCTCCTCTACACTCAGCTAACTGACTCCCTCCTCTACACTCAGCTAACTGACTCCCTCCTCTACCCTCAGCTAACTGACTCCCTCCTCTACACTCAGCTAACTGACTCCCTCCTCTACACTCAGCTAACTGACTCCCTCCTCTACTCAGCTAACTGACTCCCTCCTCTACTCAGCTAACTGACTCCCTCCTCTACACTCAGCTAACTGACTACCTCCTCTACTCAGCTAACAGACTCCCTCTACTCAGCTAACAGACTCCCTCCTCCACTCAGCTAACTGACTCCCTCCTCTACACTAAGCTAACTGACTCCCTCCTCTATACTCAGCTAACTGACTCCCTCCTCTACAATCAGCTAACTGACTCCCTCCTCTACTCAGCTAACTGACTCCCTCCTCTACTCAGCTAACTGACTCCCTCCTCTACACTCAGCTAACTGACTCCCTCCTCTACTCAGATAACAGACTCCCTCCTCTACTCAGCTAACAGACTCCCTCCTCTTCACTCAGCTAACTGACTCCCTCCTCTACACTCAGCTTACTGACTCCCTCCTCTACACTCAGCTAACTGACTCCCTCCTCTACACTCAGCTAACTGACTCCCTCCTCTACCCTCAGCTAACTGACTCCCTCCTCTACACTCAGCTAACTGACTCCCTCCTCTACACTCAGCTAACTGACTCCCTCCTCTACACTCAGCTAACTGACTCCCTCCTCTACTCAGCTAACTGACTCCCTCCTCTACTCAGCTAACTGACTCCCTCCTCTACACTCATCTAACTGACTCCCTCCTCTACTCAGCTAACTGACTCCCTCCTCTACACTGAGCTAACTGACTCCCTCCTCTACTTAGCTAACTGACTCCCTCCTCTACTCAGCTAACTGACTCCCTCCTCTACATTAAGCTAACTGACTCCTTCCTCTACTCAGCTAACTGACTCCCTCCTCTACACTCAGCTAACTGACTCCCTCCTCTACTCAGCTAACAGACTCCCTCCTCAACTCAGCTAACTGACTCCTTCCTCTACACTCAGCTAACTGACTCCCTCCTCTACACTCAGCTAACTGACTCCCTCCTCTACTCAGCTAACTGACTCCCTCCTCTACTCAGCTAACTGACTCCCTCCTCTACACTCAGCTAACTGACTACCTCCTCTACTCAGCTAACAGACTCCCTCTACTCAGCTAACAGACTCCCTCCTCCACTCAGCTAACTGACTCCCTCCTCTACACTAAGCTAACTGACTCCCTCCTCTATACTCAGCTAACTGACTCCCTCCTCTACACTCAGCTAACTGACTCCCTCCTCTACTCAGCTAACAGACTCCCTCCTCTACTCAGCTAACAGACTCCCTCCTCTTCACTCAGCTAACTGACTCCCTCCTCTACACTCAGCTTACTGACTCCCTCCTCTACACTCAGCTAACTGACTCCCTCCTCTACACTCAGCTAACTGACTCCCTCCTCTACCCTCAGCTAACTGACTCCCTCCTCTACTCAGCTAACTGACTCCCTCCTCTACACTCAGCTAACTGACTACCTCCTCTACTCAGCTAACAGACTCCCTCTACTCAGCTAACAGACTCCCTCCTCCACTCAGCTAACTGACTCCCTCCTCTACACTAAGCTAACTGACTCCCTCCTCTATACTCAGCTAACTGACTCCCTCCTCTACAATCAGCTAACTGACTCCCTCCTCTACTCAGCTAACTGACTCCCTCCTCTACTCAGCTAACTGACTCCCTCCTCTACACTCAGCTAACTGACTCCCTCCTCTACTCAGCTAACAGACTCCCTCCTCTACTCAGCTAACAGACTCCCTCCTCTTCACTCAGCTAACTGACTCCCTCCTCTACACTCAGCTTACTGACTCCCTCCTCTACACTCAGCTAACTGACTCCCTCCTCTACACTCAGCTAACTGACTCCCTCCTCTACCCTCTGCTAACTGACTCCCTCCTCTACACTCAGCTAACTGACTCCCTCCTCTACACTCAGCTAACTGACTCCATCCTCTACACTCAGCTAACTGACTCCCTCCTCTACTCAGCTAACTGACTCCCTCCTCTACACTCATCTAACTGACTCCCTCCTCTACTCAGCTAACTGACTCCCTCCTCTACACTGAGCTAACTGACTCCCTCCTCTACTTAGCTAACTGACTCCCTCCTCTACTCAGCTAACTGACTCCCTCCTCTACATTAAGCTAACTGACTCCTTCCTCTACTCAGCTAACTGACTCCCTCCTCTACACTCAGCTAACTGACTCCCTCCTCTACTCAGCTAACAGACTCCCTCCTCAACTCAGCTAACTGACTCCCTCCTCTACACTCAGCTAACTGACTCCCTCCTCTACACTCAGCTAACTGACTCCCTCCTCTACTCAGCTAACTGACTCCCTCCTCTACTCAGCTAACTGACTCCCTCCTCTACACTCAGCTAACTGACTACCTCCTCTACTCAGCTAACAGACTCCCTCTACTCAGCTAACAGACTCCCTCCTCCACTCAGCTAACTGACTCCCTCCTCTACACTAAGCTAACTGACTCCCTCCTCTATACTCAGCTAACTGACTCCCTCCTCTACACTCAGCTAACTGACTCCTTCCTCTCACTCAGCTAACTGACTCCCTCCTCTACCCTCAGCTAACTGACTCCCTCCTCTACACTCAGCTAACTGACTCCCTCCTCTACACTCAGCTAACTGACTCCCTCCTCTACACTCAGCTAACTGACTCCCTCCTCTACTCAGCTAACTGACTCCCTCCTCTACACTCATCTAACTGACTCCCTCCTCTACACTCATCTAACTGACTCCCTCCTCTACACTGAGCTAACTGACTCCCTCCTCTACTTAGCTAACTGACTCCCTCCTCTACTCAGCTAACTGACTCCCTCCTCTACATTAAGCTAACTGACTTCTTCCTCTACTCAGCTAACTAACTCCATCCTCTACACTCAGCTAACTGACTCCCTCCTCTACTCAGCTAACAGACTCCCTCCTCAACTCAGCTAACTGACTCCCTCCTCTACACTCAGCTAACTGACTCCCTCCTCTACTCAGCTAACTGACTGCCTCCTCTACTCAGCTAACTGACTCCCTCCTCTACTCAGCTAACTGACTCCCTCCTCTACTCAGCTAAATGACTCCCTCCTCTACACTCAGCTAACTGACTGCCTCCTCTACTCAGCTAACTGACTCCCTCCTCTACATTAAGCTAACTGACTCCCTCCTCTACTCAGCTAACTGACTCCCTCCTCTACACTCAGTTAACTGACTCCCTCCTCTACTCAGCTAAGAGACTCCCTCCTCAACTCAGCTAACTGACTCCCTCCTCTACACTCAGCTAACTGACTCCCTCCTCTACACTCAGCTAACTGACTCCCTCCTCTACTCAGCTAACTGACTCCCTCCTCTACTCAGCTAACTGACTCCCTCCTCTACACTCAGCTAACTGACTACCTCCTCTACTCAGCTAACAGACTCCCTCTACTCAGCTAACAGACTCCCTCCTCCACTCAGCTAACTGACTCCCTCCTCTACACTAAGCTAACTGACTCCCTCCTCTATACTCAGCTAACTGACTCCCTCCTCTACAATCAGCTAACTGACTCCCTCCTCTACTCAGCTAACTGACTCCCTCCTCTACTCAGCTAACTGACTCCCTCCTCTACACTCAGCTAACTGACTCCCTCCTCTACTCAGCTAACAGACTCCCTCCTCTACTCAGCTAACAGACTCCCTCCTCTTCACTCAGCTAACTGACTCCCTCCTCTACACTCAGCTTACTGACTCCCTCCTCTACACTCAGCTAACTGACTCCCTCCTCTACACTCAGCTAACTGACTCCCTCCTCTACCCTCAGCTAACTGACTCCCTCCTCTACACTCAGCTAACTGACTCCTCCTCTACACTCAGCTAACTGACTCCCTCCTCTACTTAGCTAACTGACTCCCTCCTCTACTCAGCTAACTGACTCCCTCCTCTACATTAAGCTAACTGACTCCTTCCTCTACTCAGCTAACTGACTCCCTCCTCTACACTCAGCTAACTGACTCCCTCCTCTACTCAGCTAACAGACTCCCTCCTCAACTCAGCTAACTGACTCCCTCCTCTACACTCAGCTAACTGACTCCCTCCTCTACACTCAGCTAACTGACTCCCTCCTCTACTCAGCTAACTGACTCCCTCCTCTACTCAGCTAACTGACTCCCTCCTCTACACTCAGCTAACTGACTACCTCCTCTACTCAGCTAACAGACTCCCTCTACTCAGCTAACAGACTCCCTCCTCCACTCAGCTAACTGACTCCCTCCTCTACACTAAGCTAACTGACTCCCTCCTCTATACTCAGCTAACTGACTCCCTCCTCTACACTCAGCTAACTGACTCCTTCCTCTCACTCAGCTAACTGACTCCCTCCTCTACCCTCAGCTAACTGACTCCCTCCTCTACACTCAGCTAACTGACTCCCTCCTCTACACTCAGCTAACTGACTCCCTCCTCTACACTCAGCTAACTGACTCCCTCCTCTACTCAGCTAACTGACTCCCTCCTCTACACTCATCTAACTGACTCCCTCCTCTACACTCATCTAACTGACTCCCTCCTCTACACTGAGCTAACTGACTCCCTCCTCTACTTAGCTAACTGACTCCCTCCTCTACTCAGCTAACTGACTCCCTCCTCTACATTAAGCTAACTGACTTCTTCCTCTACTCAGCTAACTAACTCCATCCTCTACACTCAGCTAACTGACTCCCTCCTCTACTCAGCTAACAGACTCCCTCCTCAACTCAGCTAACTGACTCCCTCCTCTACACTCAGCTAACTGACTCCCTCCTCTACTCAGCTAACTGACTGCCTCCTCTACTCAGCTAACTGACTCCCTCCTCTACTCAGCTAACTGACTCCCTCCTCTACTCAGCTAAATGACTCCCTCCTCTACACTCAGCTAACTGACTGCCTCCTCTACTCAGCTAACTGACTCCCTCCTCTACATTAAGCTAACTGACTCCCTCCTCTACTCAGCTAACTGACTCCCTCCTCTACACTCAGTTAACTGACTCCCTCCTCTACTCAGCTAAGAGACTCCCTCCTCAACTCAGCTAACTGACTCCCTCCTCTACACTCAGCTAACTGACTCCCTCCTCTACACTCAGCTAACTGACTCCCTCCTCTACTCAGCTAACTGACTCCCTCCTCTACTCAGCTAACTGACTCCCTCCTCTACACTCAGCTAACTGACTACCTCCTCTACTCAGCTAACAGACTCCCTCTACTCAGCTAACAGACTCCCTCCTCCACTCAGCTAACTGACTCCCTCCTCTACACTAAGCTAACTGACTCCCTCCTCTATACTCAGCTAACTGACTCCCTCCTCTACAATCAGCTAACTGACTCCCTCCTCTACTCAGCTAACTGACTCCCTCCTCTACTCAGCTAACTGACTCCCTCCTCTACACTCAGCTAACTGACTCCCTCCTCTACTCAGCTAACAGACTCCCTCCTCTACTCAGCTAACAGACTCCCTCCTCTTCACTCAGCTAACTGACTCCCTCCTCTACACTCAGCTTACTGACTCCCTCCTCTACACTCAGCTAACTGACTCCCTCCTCTACACTCAGCTAACTGACTCCCTCCTCTACCCTCAGCTAACTGACTCCCTCCTCTACACTCAGCTAACTGACTCCTCCTCTACACTCAGCTAACTGACTCCCTCCTCTACTCAGCTAACTGACTCCCTCCTCTACTCAGCTAACTGACTCCCTCCTCTACACTCAGCTAACTGACTACCTCCTCTACTCAGCTAACAGACTCCCTCTACTCAGCTAACAGACTCCCTCCTCCACTCAGCTAACTGACTCCCTCCTCTACACTAAGCTAACTGACTCCCTCCTCTATACTCAGCTAACTGACTCCCTCCTCTACAATCAGCTAACTGACTCCCTCCTCTACTCAGCTAACTGACTCCCTCCTCTACTCAGCTAACTGACTCCCTCCTCTACACTCAGCTAACTGACTCCCTCCTCTACTCAGCTAACAGACTCCCTCCTCTACTCAGCTAACAGACTCCCTCCTCTTCACTCAGCTAACTGACTCCCTCCTCTACACTCAGCTTACTGACTCCCTCCTCTACACTCAGCTAACTGACTCCCTCCTCTACACTCAGCTAACTGACTCCCTCCTCTACCCTCAGCTAACTGACTCCCTCCTCTACACTCAGCTAACTGACTCCCTCCTCTACACTCAGCTAACTGACTCCCTCCTCTACACTCAGCTAACTGACTCCCTCCTCTACTCAGCTAACTGACTCTCTCCTCTACACTCATCTAACTGACTCCCTCCTCTACTCAGCTAACTGACTCCCTCCTCTACACTGAGCTAACTGACTCCCTCCTCTACTTAGCTAACTGACTCCCTCCTCTACTCAGCTAACTGACTCCCTCCTCTACATTAAGCTAACTGACTCCTTCCTCTACTCAGCTAACTGACTCCCTCCTCTACACTCAGCTAACTGACTCCCTCCTCTACTCAGCTAACAGACTCCCTCCTCAACTCAGCTAACTGACTCCCTCCTCTACACTCAGCTAACTGACTCCCTCCTCTACACTCAGCTAACTGACTCCCTCCTCTACTCAGCTAACTGACTCCCTCCTCTACTCAGCTAACTGACTCCCTCCTCTACACTCAGCTAACTGACTACCTCCTCTACTCAGCTAACAGACTCCCTCTACTCAGCTAACAGAATCCCTCCTCCACTCAGCTAACTGACTCCCTCCTCTACACTTAGCTAACAGACTCCCTCCTCTACTCAACTAACTGACTCCCTCCTCTACACTCATCTAACTGAGTCCCTCCTCTACTCAGCTAACTGACTCCCTCCTCTACACTGAGCTAACTGACTCCCTCCTCTACTTAGCTAACTGACTCCCTCCTCTACTCAGCTAACTGACTCCCTCCTCTACATTAAGCTAACTGACTCCCTCCTCTACTCAGCTAACTGACTCCCTCCTCTACACTCAGCTAACTGACTCCCTCCTCTACTCTGCTAACAGACTCCCTCCACAACTCAGCTAACTGACTCCCTCCTCTACACTCAGCTAACTGACTCCCTCCTCTACACTCAGCTAACTGACTCCCTCCTCTACTCAGCTAACTGACTCCCTCCTCTACTCAGCTAACTGACTCCCTCCTCTACACTCAGCTAACTGACTCCCTCCTCTACACTCAGCTAACTGACTCCCTCCTCTACTCAGCTAACTGACTCCCTCCTCTACTCAGCTAACTGACTCCCTCCTCTACACTCAGCTAACTGACTACCTCCTCTACTCAGCTAACAGACTCCCTCTACTCAGCTAACAGACTCCCTCCTCCACTCAGCTAACTGACTCCCTCCTCTACACTAATCTAACTGACTCCCTCCTCTATACTCAGCTAACTGACTCCCTCCTCTACACTCAGCTAACTGACTCCCTCCTCTACACTCAGCTAACTGACTCCCTCCTCTACTCAGCTAACTGACTCCCTCCTCTACACTCATCTAACTGAGTCCCTCCTCTACTCAGCTAACTGACTCCCTCCTCTACACTGAGCTAACTGACTCCCTCCTCTACTTAGCTAACTGACTCCCTCCTCTACTCAGCTAACTGACTCCCTCCTCTACATTAAGCTAACTGACTCCCTCCTCTACTCAGCTAACTGACTCCCTCCTCTACACTCAGCTAACTGACTCCCTCCTCTACTCAGCTAACAGACTCCCTCCTCAACTCAGCTAACTGACTCCCTCCTCTACACTCAGCTAACTGACTCCCTCCTCTACACTCAGCTAACTGACTCACTCCTCTACTCAGCTAACTGACTCCCTCCTCTACTCAGCTAACTGACTCCCTCCTCTACACTCAGCTAACTGACTACCTCCTCTACTTAGCTAACTGACTCCCTCCTCTACTCAGCTAACTGACTCCCTCCTCTACAATCAGCTAACTGACTCCCTCCTCTACTCAGCTAACTGACTCCCTCCTCTACTCAGCTAACTGACTCCCTCCTCTACTCAGCTAACTGACTCCCTCCTCTACACTCAGCTAACTGACTCCCTCCTCTACTCAGCTAACAGACTCCCTCCTCTACTCAGCTAACAGACTCCCTCCTCTTCACTCAGCTAACTGACTCCCTCCTCTACACTCAGCTTACTGACTCCCTCCTCTACACTCAGCTAACTGACTCCCTCCTCTACCCTCAGCTAACTGACTCCCTCCTCTACACTCAGCTAACTGACTCCCTCCTCTACACTCAGCTAACTGACTCCCTCCTCTACACTCAGCTAACTGACTCCCTCCTCTACTCAGCTAACTGACTCCCTCCTCGACACTCATCTAACTGACTCCCTCCTCTACTCAGCTAACTGACTCCCTCCTCTACACTGAGCTAACTGACTCCCTCCTCTACTTAGCTAACTGACTCCCTCCTCTACTCAGCTAACTGACTCCCTCCTCTACATTAAGCTAACTGACTCCTTCCTCTACTCAGCTAACTGACTCCCTCCTCTACACTCAGCTAACTGACTCCCTCCTCTACTCAGCTAACAGACTCCCTCCTCAACTCAGCTAACTGACTCCCTCCTCTACACTCAGCTAACTGACTCCCTCCTCTACACTCAGCTAACTGACTCCCTCCTCTACTCAGCTAACTGACTCCCTCCACTACTCAGCTAACTGACTCCCTCCTCTACACTCAGCTAACTGACTACCTCCTCTACTCAGCTAACAGACTCCCTCTACTCAGCTAACAGACTCCCTCCTCCACTCAGCTAACTGACTCCCTCCTCTACACTAAGCTAACTGACTCCCTCCTCTATACTCAGCTAACTGACTCCCTCCTCTACACTCAGCTAACTGACTCCCTCCTCTACTCAGCTAACAGACTCCCTCCTCTACTCAGCTAACAGACTCCCTCCTCTTCACTCAGCTAACTGACTCCCTCCTCTACACTCAGCTTACTGACTCCCTCCTCTACACTCAGCTAACTGACTCCCTCCTCTACACTCAGCTAACTGACTCCCTCCTCTACCCTCAGCTAACTGACTCCCTCCTCTACTCAGCTAACTGACTCCCTCCTCTACACTCAGCTAACTGACTACCTCCTCTACTCAGCTAACAGACTCCCTCTACTCAGCTAACAGACTCCCTCCTCCACTCAGCTAACTGACTCCCTCCTCTACACTAAGCTAACTGACTCCCTCCTCTATACTCAGCTAACTGACTCCCTCCTCTACAATCAGCTAACTGACTCCCTCCTCTACTCAGCTAACTGACTCCCTCCTCTACTCAGCTAACTGACTCCCTCCTCTACACTCAGCTAACTGACTCCCTCCTCTACTCAGCTAACAGACTCCCTCCTCTACTCAGCTAACAGACTCCCTCCTCTTCACTCAGCTAACTGACTCCCTCCTCTACACTCAGCTTACTGACTCCCTCCTCTACACTCAGCTAACTGACTCCCTCCTCTACACTCAGCTAACTGACTCCCTCCTCTACCCTCTGCTAACTGACTCCCTCCTCTACACTCAGCTAACTGACTCCCTCCTCTACACTCAGCTAACTGACTCCATCCTCTACACTCAGCTAACTGACTCCCTCCTCTACTCAGCTAACTGACTCCCTCCTCTACACTCATCTAACTGACTCCCTCCTCTACTCAGCTAACTGACTCCCTCCTCTACACTGAGCTAACTGACTCCCTCCTCTACTTAGCTAACTGACTCCCTCCTCTACTCAGCTAACTGACTCCCTCCTCTACATTAAGCTAACTGACTCCTTCCTCTACTCAGCTAACTGACTCCCTCCTCTACACTCAGCTAACTGACTCCCTCCTCTACTCAGCTAACAGACTCCCTCCTCAACTCAGCTAACTGACTCCCTCCTCTACACTCAGCTAACTGACTCCCTCCTCTACACTCAGCTAACTGACTCCCTCCTCTACTCAGCTAACTGACTCCCTCCTCTACTCAGCTAACTGACTCCCTCCTCTACACTCAGCTAACTGACTACCTCCTCTACTCAGCTAACAGACTCCCTCTACTCAGCTAACAGACTCCCTCCTCCACTCAGCTAACTGACTCCCTCCTCTACACTAAGCTAACTGACTCCCTCCTCTATACTCAGCTAACTGACTCCCTCCTCTACACTCAGCTAACTGACTCCTTCCTCTCACTCAGCTAACTGACTCCCTCCTCTACCCTCAGCTAACTGACTCCCTCCTCTACACTCAGCTAACTGACTCCCTCCTCTACACTCAGCTAACTGACTCCCTCCTCTACTCAGCTAACTGACTCCCTCCTCTACACTCATCTAACTGAGTCCCTCCTCTACTCAGCTAACTGACTCCCTCCTCTACACTGAGCTAACTGACTCCCTCCTCTACTTAGCTAACTGACTCCCTCCTCTACTCAGCTAACTGACTCCCTCCTCTACATTAAGCTAACTGACTCCCTCCTCTACTCAGCTAACTGACTCCCTCCTCTACACTCAGCTAACTGACTCCCTCCTCTACTCAGCTAACAGACTCCCTCCTCAACTCAGCTAACTGACTCCCTCCTCTACACTCAGCTAACTGACTCCCTCCTCTACACTCAGCTAACTGACTCACTCCTCTACTCAGCTAACTGACTCCCTCCTCTACTCAGCTAACTGACTCCCTCCTCTACACTCAGCTAACTGACTACCTCCTCTACTTAGCTAACTGACTCCCTCCTCTACTCAGCTAACTGACTCCCTCCTCTACAATCAGCTAACTGACTCCCTCCTCTACTCAGCTAACTGACTCCCTCCTCTACTCAGCTAACTGACTCCCTCCTCTACTCAGCTAACTGACTCCCTCCTCTACACTCAGCTAACTGACTCCCTCCTCTACTCAGCTAACAGACTCCCTCCTCTACTCAGCTAACAGACTCCCTCCTCTTCACTCAGCTAACTGACTCCCTCCTCTACACTCAGCTTACTGACTCCCTCCTCTACACTCAGCTAACTGACTCCCTCCTCTACCCTCAGCTAACTGACTCCCTCCTCTACACTCAGCTAACTGACTCCCTCCTCTACACTCAGCTAACTGACTCCCTCCTCTACACTCAGCTAACTGACTCCCTCCTCTACTCAGCTAACTGACTCCCTCCTCGACACTCATCTAACTGACTCCCTCCTCTACTCAGCTAACTGACTCCCTCCTCTACACTGAGCTAACTGACTCCCTCCTCTACTTAGCTAACTGACTCCCTCCTCTACTCAGCTAACTGACTCCCTCCTCTACATTAAGCTAACTGACTCCTTCCTCTACTCAGCTAACTGACTCCCTCCTCTACACTCAGCTAACTGACTCCCTCCTCTACTCAGCTAACAGACTCCCTCCTCAACTCAGCTAACTGACTCCCTCCTCTACACTCAGCTAACTGACTCCCTCCTCTACACTCAGCTAACTGACTCCCTCCTCTACTCAGCTAACTGACTCCCTCCACTACTCAGCTAACTGACTCCCTCCTCTACACTCAGCTAACTGACTACCTCCTCTACTCAGCTAACAGACTCCCTCTACTCAGCTAACAGACTCCCTCCTCCACTCAGCTAACTGACTCCCTCCTCTACACTAAGCTAACTGACTCCCTCCTCTATACTCAGCTAACTGACTCCCTCCTCTACACTCAGCTAACTGACTCCCTCCTCTACTCAGCTAACAGACTCCCTCCTCTACTCAGCTAACAGACTCCCTCCTCTTCACTCAGCTAACTGACTCCCTCCTCTACACTCAGCTTACTGACTCCCTCCTCTACACTCAGCTAACTGACTCCCTCCTCTACACTCAGCTAACTGACTCCCTCCTCTACCCTCAGCTAACTGACTCCCTCCTCTACTCAGCTAACTGACTCCCTCCTCTACACTCAGCTAACTGACTACCTCCTCTACTCAGCTAACAGACTCCCTCTACTCAGCTAACAGACTCCCTCCTCCACTCAGCTAACTGACTCCCTCCTCTACACTAAGCTAACTGACTCCCTCCTCTATACTCAGCTAACTGACTCCCTCCTCTACAATCAGCTAACTGACTCCCTCCTCTACTCAGCTAACTGACTCCCTCCTCTACTCAGCTAACTGACTCCCTCCTCTACACTCAGCTAACTGACTCCCTCCTCTACTCAGCTAACAGACTCCCTCCTCTACTCAGCTAACAGACTCCCTCCTCTTCACTCAGCTAACTGACTCCCTCCTCTACACTCAGCTTACTGACTCCCTCCTCTACACTCAGCTAACTGACTCCCTCCTCTACACTCAGCTAACTGACTCCCTCCTCTACCCTCTGCTAACTGACTCCCTCCTCTACACTCAGCTAACTGACTCCCTCCTCTACACTCAGCTAACTGACTCCATCCTCTACACTCAGCTAACTGACTCCCTCCTCTACTCAGCTAACTGACTCCCTCCTCTACACTCATCTAACTGACTCCCTCCTCTACTCAGCTAACTGACTCCCTCCTCTACACTGAGCTAACTGACTCCCTCCTCTACTTAGCTAACTGACTCCCTCCTCTACTCAGCTAACTGACTCCCTCCTCTACATTAAGCTAACTGACTCCTTCCTCTACTCAGCTAACTGACTCCCTCCTCTACACTCAGCTAACTGACTCCCTCCTCTACTCAGCTAACAGACTCCCTCCTCAACTCAGCTAACTGACTCCCTCCTCTACACTCAGCTAACTGACTCCCTCCTCTACACTCAGCTAACTGACTCCCTCCTCTACTCAGCTAACTGACTCCCTCCTCTACTCAGCTAACTGACTCCCTCCTCTACACTCAGCTAACTGACTACCTCCTCTACTCAGCTAACAGACTCCCTCTACTCAGCTAACAGACTCCCTCCTCCACTCAGCTAACTGACTCCCTCCTCTACACTAAGCTAACTGACTCCCTCCTCTATACTCAGCTAACTGACTCCCTCCTCTACACTCAGCTAACTGACTCCTTCCTCTCACTCAGCTAACTGACTCCCTCCTCTACCCTCAGCTAACTGACTCCCTCCTCTACACTCAGCTAACTGACTCCCTCCTCTACACTCAGCTAACTGACTCCCTCCTCTACACTCAGCTAACTGACTCCCTCCTCTACTCAGCTAACTGACTCCCTCCTCTACACTCATCTAACTGACTCCCTCCTCTACTCAGCTAACTGACTCCCTCCTCTACACTGAGCTAACTGACTCCCTCCTCTACTTAGCTAACTGACTCCCTCCTCTACTCAGCTAACTGACTCCCTCCTCTACATTAAGCTAACTGACTTCTTCCTCTACTCAGCTAACTAACTCCATCCTCTACACTCAGCTAACTGACTCCCTCCTCTACTCAGCTAACAGACTCCCTCCTCAACTCAGCTAACTGACTCCCTCCTCTACACTCAGCTAACTGACTCCCTCCTCTACTCAGCTAACTGACTGCCTCCTCTACTCAGCTAACTGACTCCCTCCTCTACTCAGCTAACTGACTCCCTCCTCTACTCAGCTAAATGACTCCCTCCTCTACACTCAGCTAACTGACTGCCTCCTCTACTCAGCTAACTGACTCCCTCCTCTACATTAAGCTAACTGACTCCCTCCTCTACTCAGCTAACTGACTCCCTCCTCTACACTCAGTTAACTGACTCCCTCCTCTACTCAGCTAAGAGACTCCCTCCTCAACTCAGCAAACTGACTCCCTCCTCTACACTCAGCTAACTGACTCCCTCCTCTACACTCAGCTAACTGACTCCCTCCTCTACTCAGCTAACTGACTCCCTCCTCTACTCAGCTAACTGACTCCCTCCTCTACACTCAGCTAACTGACTACCTCCTCTACTCAGCTAACAGACTCCCTCTACTCAGCTAACAGACTCCCTCCTCCACTCAGCTAACTGACTCCCTCCTCTACACTAAGCTAACTGACTCCCTCCTCTATACTCAGCTAACTGACTCCCTCCTCTACAATCAGCTAACTGACTCCCTCCTCTACTCAGCTAACTGACTCCCTCCTCTACTCAGCTAACTGACTCCCTCCTCTACACTCAGCTAACTGACTCCCTCCTCTACTCAGCTAACAGACTCCCTCCTCTACTCAGCTAACAGACTCCCTCCTCTTCACTCAGCTAACTGACTCCCTCCTCTACACTCAGCTTACTGACTCCCTCCTCTACACTCAGCTAACTGACTCCCTCCTCTACACTCAGCTAACTGACTCCCTCCTCTACCCTCAGCTAACTGACTCCCTCCTCTACACTCAGCTAACTGACTCCTCCTCTACACTCAGCTAACTGACTCCCTCCTCTACTCAGCTAACTGACTCCCTCCTCTACTCAGCTAACTGACTCCCTCCTCTACACTCAGCTAACTGACTACCTCCTCTACTCAGCTAACAGACTCCCTCTACTCAGCTAACAGACTCCCTCCTCCACTCAGCTAACTGACTCCCTCCTCTACACTAAGCTAACTGACTCCCTCCTCTATACTCAGCTAACTGACTCCCTCCTCTACAATCAGCTAACTGACTCCCTCCTCTACTCAGCTAACTGACTCCCTCCTCTACTCAGCTAACTGACTCCCTCCTCTACACTCAGCTAACTGACTCCCTCCTCTACTCAGCTAACAGACTCCCTCCTCTACTCAGCTAACAGACTCCCTCCTCTTCACTCAGCTAACTGACTCCCTCCTCTACACTCAGCTTACTGACTCCCTCCTCTACACTCAGCTAACTGACTCCCTCCTCTACACTCAGCTAACTGACTCCCTCCTCTACCCTCAGCTAACTGACTCCCTCCTCTACACTCAGCTAACTGACTCCCTCCTCTACACTCAGCTAACTGACTCCCTCCTCTACACTCAGCTAACTGACTCCCTCCTCTACTCAGCTAACTGACTCCCTCCTCTACACTCATCTAACTGACTCCCTCCTCTACTCAGCTAACTGACTCCCTCCTCTACACTGAGCTAACTGACTCCCTCCTCTACTTAGCTAACTGACTCCCTCCTCTACTCAGCTAACTGACTCCCTCCTCTACATTAAGCTAACTGACTCCTTCCTCTACTCAGCTAACTGACTCCCTCCTCTACACTCAGCTAACTGACTCCCTCCTCTACTCAGCTAACAGACTCCCTCCTCAACTCAGCTAACTGACTCCCTCCTCTACACTCAGCTAACTGACTCCCTCCTCTACACTCAGCTAACTGACTCCCTCCTCTACTCAGCTAACTGACTCCCTCCTCTACTCAGCTAACTGACTCCCTCCTCTACACTCAGCTAACTGACTACCTCCTCTACTCAGCTAACAGACTCCCTCTACTCAGCTAACAGACTCCCTCCTCCACTCAGCTAACTGACTCCCTCCTCTACACTTCGCTAACAGACTCCCTCCTCTACTCAACTAACTGACTCCCTCCTCTACACTCATCTAACTGAGTCCCTCCTCTACTCAGCTAACTGACTCCCTCCTCTACACTGAGCTAACTGACTCCCTCCTCTACTTAGCTAACTGACTCCCTCCTCTACTCAGCTAACTGACTCCCTCCTCTACATTAAGCTAACTGACTCCCTCCTCTACTCAGCTAACTGACTCCCTCCTCTACACTCAGCTAACTGACTCCCTCCTCTACTCTGCTAACAGACTCCCTCCACAACTCAGCTAACTGACTCCCTCCTCTACACTCAGCTAACTGACTCCCTCCTCTACACTCAGCTAACTGACTCCCTCCTCTACTCAGCTAACTGACTCCCTCCTCTACTCAGCTAACTGACTCCCTCCTCTACACTCAGCTAACTGACTCCCTCCTCTACACTCAGCTAACTGACTCCCTCCTCTACTCAGCTAACTGACTCCCTCCTCTACTCAGCTAACTGACTCCCTCCTCTACACTCAGCTAACTGACTACCTCCTCTACTCAGCTAACAGACTCCCTCTACTCAGCTAACAGACTCCCTCCTCCACTCAGCTAACTGACTCCCTCCTCTACACTAATCTAACTGACTCCCTCCTCTATACTCAGCTAACTGACTCCCTCCTCTACACTCAGCTAACTGACTCCCTCCTCTACACTCAGCTAACTGACTCCCTCCTCTACTCAGCTAACTGACTCCCTCCTCTACACTCATCTAACTGAGTCCCTCCTCTACTCAGCTAACTGACTCCCTCCTCTACACTGAGCTAACTGACTCCCTCCTCTACTTAGCTAACTGACTCCCTCCTCTACTCAGCTAACTGACTCCCTCCTCTACATTAAGCTAACTGACTCCCTCCTCTACTCAGCTAACTGACTCCATCCTCTACACTCAGCTAACTGACTCCCTCCTCTACTCAGCTAACAGACTCCCTCCTCAACTCAGCTAACTGACTCCCTCCTCTACACTCAGCTAACTGACTCCCTCCTCTACACTCAGCTAACTGACTCACTCCTCTACTCAGCTAACTGACTCCCTCCTCTACTCAGCTAACTGACTCCCTCCTCTACACTCAGCTAACTGACTACCTCCTCTACTTAGCTAACTGACTCCCTCCTCTACTCAGCTAACTGACTCCCTCCTCTACATTAAGCTAACTGACTCCCTCCTCTAGTCAGCTAACTGACTCCCTCCTCTACACTCAGCTAACTGACTCCCTCCTCTACTCAGCTAACAGACTCCCTCCTCAACTCAGCTAACTGACTCCCTCCTCTACACTCAGCTAACTGACTCGCTCCTCTACACTCAACTAACTGACTCCCTCCTCTACTCAGCTAACTGACTCCCTCCTCTACTCAGCTAACTGACTCCCTCCTCTACACTCAGCTAACTGACTACCTCCTCTACTCAGCTAACAGACTCCCTCTACTCAGCTAACAGACTCCCTCCTCCACTCAGCTAACTGACTCCCTCCTCTACACTAAGCTAACTGACTCCCTCCTCTATACTCAGCTAACTGACTCCCTCCTCTACACTCAGCTAACTGACTCCCTCCTCTACACTTAGCTAACAGACTCCCTCCTCTACTCAACTAACTGACTCCCTCCTCTACACTCATCTAACTGAGTCCCTCCTCTACTCAGCTAACTGACTCCCTACTCTACACTGAGCTAACTGACTCCCTCCTCTACTTAGCTAACTGACTCCCTCCTCTACTCAGCTAACTGACTCCCTCCTCTACATTAAGCTAACTGACTCCCTCCTCTACTCAGCTAACTGACTCCCTCCTCTACACTCAGCTAACTGATTCCCTCCTCTACTCAGCTAACAGACTCCCTCCACAACTCAGCTAACTGACTCCCTCCTCTACACTCAGCTAACTGACTCCCTCCTCTACACTCAGCTAACTGACTCCCTCCTCTACTCAGCTAACTGACTCCCTCCTCTACTCAGCTAACTGACTCCCTCCTCTACACTCAGCTAACTGACTCCCTCCTCTACACTCAGCTAACTGACTCCCTCCTCTACTCAGCTAACTGACTCCCTCCTCTACTCAGCTAACTGACTCCCTCCTCTACACTCAGCTAACTGACTCCCTCCTCTACACTCAGCTAACTGACTCCCTCCTCTACTCAGCTAACTGACTCCCTCCTCTACTCAGCTAACTGACTCCCTCCTCTACACTCAGCTAACTGACTACCTCCTCTACTCAGCTAACAGACTCCCTCTACTCAGCTAACAGACTCCCTCCTCCACTCAGCTAACTGACTCCCTCCTCTACACTAATCTAACTGACTCCCTCCTCTATACTCAGCTAACTGACTCCCTCCTCTACACTCAGCTAACTGACTCCCTCCTCTACACTCAGCTAACTGACTCCCTCCTCTACTCAGCTAACTGACTCCCTCCTCTACACTCATCTAACTGAGTCCCTCCTCTACTCAGCTAACTGACTCCCTCCTCTACACTGAGCTAACTGACTCCCTCCTCTACTTAGCTAACTGACTCCCTCCTCTACTCAGCTAACTGACTCCCTCCTCTACATTAAGCTAACTGACTCCCTCCTCTACTCAGCTAACTGACTCCCTCCTCTACACTCAGCTAACTGACTCCCTCCTCTACTCAGCTAACAGACTCCTTCGTCAACTCAGCTAACTGACTCCCTCCTCTACACTCAGCTAACTGACTCCCTCCTCTACACTCAGCTAACTGACTCACTCCTCTACTCAGCTAACTGACTCCCTCCTCTACTCAGCTAACTGACTCCCTCCTCTACACTCAGCTAACTGACTACCTCCTCTACTTAGCTAACTGACTCCCTCCTCTACTCAGCTAACTGACTCCCTCCTCTACACTCATCTAACTGACTCCCTCCTCTACTCAGCTAACTGACTCCCTCCTCTACACTGAGCTAACTGACTCCCTCCTCTACTTAGCTAACTGACTCCCTCCTCTACTCAGCTAACTGACTCCCTCCTCTACATTAAGCTAACTGACTTCTTCCTCTACTCAGCTAACTAACTCCATCCTCTACACTCAGCTAACTGACTCCCTCCTCTACTCAGCTAACAGACTCCCTCCTCAACTCAGCTAACTGACTCCCTCCTCTACACTCAGCTAACTGACTCCCTCCTCTACTCAGCTAACTGACTGCCTCCTCTACTCAGCTAACTGACTCCCTCCTCTACTCAGCTAACTGACTCCCTCCTCTACTCAGCTAAATGACTCCCTCCTCTACACTCAGCTAACTGACTGCCTCCTCTACTCAGCTAACTGACTCCCTCCTCTACATTAAGCTAACTGACTCCCTCCTCTACTCAGCTAACTGACTCCCTCCTCTACACTCAGTTAACTGACTCCCTCCTCTACTCAGCTAAGAGACTCCCTCCTCAACTCAGCTAACTGACTCCCTCCTCTACACTCAGCTAACTGACTCCCTCCTCTACACTCAGCTAACTGACTCCCTCCTCTACTCAGCTAACTGACTCCCTCCTCTACTCAGCTAACTGACTCCCTCCTCTACACTCAGCTAACTGACTACCTCCTCTACTCAGCTAACAGACTCCCTCTACTCAGCTAACAGACTCCCTCCTCCACTCAGCTAACTGACTCCCTCCTCTACACTAAGCTAACTGACTCCCTCCTCTATACTCAGCTAACTGACTCCCTCCTCTACAATCAGCTAACTGACTCCCTCCTCTACTCAGCTAACTGACTCCCTCCTCTACTCAGCTAACTGACTCCCTCCTCTACACTCAGCTAACTGACTCCCTCCTCTACTCAGCTAACAGACTCCCTCCTCTACTCAGCTAACAGACTCCCTCCTCTTCACTCAGCTAACTGACTCCTTCCTCTACACTCAGCTTACTGACTCCCTCCTCTACACTCAGCTAACTGACTCCCTCCTCTACACTCAGCTAACTGACTCCCTCCTCTACCCTCAGCTAACTGACTCCCTCCTCTACACTCAGCTAACTGACTCCTCCTCTACACTCAGCTAACTGACTCCCTCCTCTACTCAGCTAACTGACTCCCTCCTCTACTCAGCTAACTGACTCCCTCCTCTACACTCAGCTAACTGACTACCTCCTCTACTCAGCTAACAGACTCCCTCTACTCAGCTAACAGACTCCCTCCTCCACTCAGCTAACTGACTCCCTCCTCTACACTAAGCTAACTGACTCCCTCCTCTATACTCAGCTAACTGACTCCCTCCTCTACAATCAGCTAACTGACTCCCTCCTCTACTCAGCTAACTGACTCCCTCCTCTACTCAGCTAACTGACTCCCTCCTCTACACTCAGCTAACTGACTCCCTCCTCTACTCAGCTAACAGACTCCCTCCTCTACTCAGCTAACAGACTCCCTCCTCTTCACTCAGCTAACTGACTCCCTCCTCTACACTCAGCTTACTGACTCCCTCCTCTACACTCAGCTAACTGACTCCCTCCTCTACACTCAGCTAACTGACTCCCTCCTCTACCCTCAGCTAACTGACTCCCTCCTCTACACTCAGCTAACTGACTCCCTCCTCTACACTCAGCTAACTGACTCCCTCCTCTACACTCAGCTAACTGACTCCCTCCTCTACTCAGCTAACTGACTCCCTCCTCTACACTCATCTAACTGACTCCCTCCTCTACTCAGCTAACTGACTCCCTCCTCTACACTGAGCTAACTGACTCCCTCCTCTACTTAGCTAACTGACTCCCTCCTCTACTCAGCTAACTGACTCCCTCCTCTACATTAAGCTAACTGACTCCTTCCTCTACTCAGCTAACTGACTCCCTCCTCTACACTCAGCTAACTGACTCCCTCCTCTACTCAGCTAACAGACTCCCTCCTCAACTCAGCTAACTGACTCCCTCCTCTACACTCAGCTAACTGACTCCCTCCTCTACACTCAGCTAACTGACTCCCTCCTCTACTCAGCTAACTGACTCCCTCCTCTACTCAGCTAACTGACTCCCTCCTCTACACTCAGCTAACTGACTACCTCCTCTACTCAGCTAACAGACTCCCTCTACTCAGCTAACAGACTCCCTCCTCCACTCAGCTAACTGACTCCCTCCTCTACACTTAGCTAACAGACTCCCTCCTCTACTCAACTAACTGACTCCCTCCTCTACACTCATCTAACTGAGTCCCTCCTCTACTCAGCTAACTGACTCCCTCCTCTACACTGAGCTAACTGACTCCCTCCTCTACTTAGCTAACTGACTCCCTCCTCTACTCAGCTAACTGACTCCCTCCTCTACATTAAGCTAACTGACTCCCTCCTCTACTCAGCTAACTGACTCCCTCCTCTACACTCAGCTAACTGACTCCCTCCTCTACTCTGCTAACAGACTCCCTCCACAACTCAGCTAACTGACTCCCTCCTCTACACTCAGCTAACTGACTCCCTCCTCTACACTCAGCTAACTGACTCCCTCCTCTACTCAGCTAACTGACTCCCTCCTCTACTCAGCTAACTGACTCCCTCCTCTACACTCAGCTAACTGACTCCCTCCTCTACACTCAGCTAACTGACTGCCTCCTCTACTCAGCTAACTGACTCCCTCCTCTACTCAGCTAACTGACTCCCTCTTCTACACTCAGCTAACTGACTACCTCCTCTACTCAGCTAACAGACTCCCTCTACTCAGCTAACAGACTCCCTCCTCCACTCAGCTAACTGACTCCCTCCTCTACACTAATCTAACTGACTCCCTCCTCTATACTCAGCTAACTGACTCCCTCCTCTACACTCAGCTAACTGACTCCCTCCTCTACACTCAGCTAACTGACTCCCTCCTCTACTCAGCTAACTGACTCCCTCCTCTACACTCATCTAACTGAGTCCCTCCTCTACTCAGCTAACTGACTCCCTCCTCTACACTGAGCTAACTGACTCCCTCCTCTACTTAGCTAACTGACTCCCTCCTCTACTCAGCTAACTGACTCCCTCCTCTACATTAAGCTAACTGACTCCCTCCTCTACTCAGCTAACTGACTCCCTCCTCTACACTCAGCTAACTGACTCCCTCCTCTACTCAGCTAACAGACTCCTTCGTCAACTCAGCTAACTGACTCCCTCCTCTACACTCAGCTAACTGACTCCCTCCTCTACACTCAGCTAACTGACTCACTCCTCTACTCAGCTAACTGACTCCCTCCTCTACTCAGCTAACTGACTCCCTCCTCTACACTCAGCTAACTGACTACCTCCTCTACTTAGCTAACTGACTCCCTCCTCTACTCAGCTAACTGACTCCCTCCTCTACACTCATCTAACTGACTCCCTCCTCTACTCAGCTAACTGACTCCCTCCTCTACACTGAGCTAACTGACTCCCTCCTCTACTTAGCTAACTGACTCCCTCCTCTACTCAGCTAACTGACTCCCTCCTCTACATTAAGCTAACTGACTTCTTCCTCTACTCAGCTAACTAACTCCATCCTCTACACTCAGCTAACTGACTCCCTCCTCTACTCAGCTAACAGACTCCCTCCTCAACTCAGCTAACTGACTCCCTCCTCTACACTCAGCTAACTGACTCCCTCCTCTACTCAGCTAACTGACTGCCTCCTCTACTCAGCTAACTGACTCCCTCCTCTACTCAGCTAACTGACTCCCTCCTCTACTCAGCTAAATGACTCCCTCCTCTACACTCAGCTAACTGACTGCCTCCTCTACTCAGCTAACTGACTCCCTCCTCTACATTAAGCTAACTGACTCCCTCCTCTACTCAGCTAACTGACTCCCTCCTCTACACTCAGTTAACTGACTCCCTCCTCTACTCAGCTAAGAGACTCCCTCCTCAACTCAGCTAACTGACTCCCTCCTCTACACTCAGCTAACTGACTCCCTCCTCTACACTCAGCTAACTGACTCCCTCCTCTACTCAGCTAACTGACTCCCTCCTCTACTCAGCTAACTGACTCCCTCCTCTACACTCAGCTAACTGACTACCTCCTCTACTCAGCTAACAGACTCCCTCTACTCAGCTAACAGACTCCCTCCTCCACTCAGCTAACTGACTCCCTCCTCTACACTAAGCTAACTGACTCCCTCCTCTATACTCAGCTAACTGACTCCCTCCTCTACAATCAGCTAACTGACTCCCTCCTCTACTCAGCTAACTGACTCCCTCCTCTACTCAGCTAACTGACTCCCTCCTCTACACTCAGCTAACTGACTCCCTCCTCTACTCAGCTAACAGACTCCCTCCTCTACTCAGCTAACAGACTCCCTCCTCTTCACTCAGCTAACTGACTCCTTCCTCTACACTCAGCTTACTGACTCCCTCCTCTACACTCAGCTAACTGACTCCCTCCTCTACACTCAGCTAACTGACTCCCTCCTCTACCCTCAGCTAACTGACTCCCTCCTCTACACTCAGCTAACTGACTCCTCCTCTACACTCAGCTAACTGACTCCCTCCTCTACTCAGCTAACTGACTCCCTCCTCTACTCAGCTAACTGACTCCCTCCTCTACACTCAGCTAACTGACTACCTCCTCTACTCAGCTAACAGACTCCCTCTACTCAGCTAACAGACTCCCTCCTCCACTCAGCTAACTGACTCCCTCCTCTACACTAAGCTAACTGACTCCCTCCTCTATACTCAGCTAACTGACTCCCTCCTCTACAATCAGCTAACTGACTCCCTCCTCTACTCAGCTAACTGACTCCCTCCTCTACTCAGCTAACTGACTCCCTCCTCTACACTCAGCTAACTGACTCCCTCCTCTACTCAGCTAACAGACTCCCTCCTCTACTCAGCTAACAGACTCCCTCCTCTTCACTCAGCTAACTGACTCCCTCCTCTACACTCAGCTTACTGACTCCCTCCTCTACACTCAGCTAACTGACTCCCTCCTCTACACTCAGCTAACTGACTCCCTCCTCTACCCTCAGCTAACTGACTCCCTCCTCTACACTCAGCTAACTGACTCCCTCCTCTACACTCAGCTAACTGACTCCCTCCTCTACACTCAGCTAACTGACTCCCTCCTCTACTCAGCTAACTGACTCCCTCCTCTACACTCATCTAACTGACTCCCTCCTCTACTCAGCTAACTGACTCCCTCCTCTACACTGAGCTAACTGACTCCCTCCTCTACTTAGCTAACTGACTCCCTCCTCTACTCAGCTAACTGACTCCCTCCTCTACATTAAGCTAACTGACTCCTTCCTCTACTCAGCTAACTGACTCCCTCCTCTACACTCAGCTAACTGACTCCCTCCTCTACTCAGCTAACAGACTCCCTCCTCAACTCAGCTAACTGACTCCCTCCTCTACACTCAGCTAACTGACTCCCTCCTCTACACTCAGCTAACTGACTCCCTCCTCTACTCAGCTAACTGACTCCCTCCTCTACTCAGCTAACTGACTCCCTCCTCTACACTCAGCTAACTGACTACCTCCTCTACTCAGCTAACAGACTCCCTCTACTCAGCTAACAGACTCCCTCCTCCACTCAGCTAACTGACTCCCTCCTCTACACTTAGCTAACAGACTCCCTCCTCTACTCAACTAACTGACTCCCTCCTCTACACTCATCTAACTGAGTCCCTCCTCTACTCAGCTAACTGACTCCCTCCTCTACACTGAGCTAACTGACTCCCTCCTCTACTTAGCTAACTGACTCCCTCCTCTACTCAGCTAACTGACTCCCTCCTCTACATTAAGCTAACTGACTCCCTCCTCTACTCAGCTAACTGACTCCCTCCTCTACACTCAGCTAACTGACTCCCTCCTCTACTCTGCTAACAGACTCCCTCCACAACTCAGCTAACTGACTCCCTCCTCTACACTCAGCTAACTGACTCCCTCCTCTACACTCAGCTAACTGACTCCCTCCTCTACTCAGCTAACTGACTCCCTCCTCTACTCAGCTAACTGACTCCCTCCTCTACACTCAGCTAACTGACTCCCTCCTCTACACTCAGCTAACTGACTGCCTCCTCTACTCAGCTAACTGACTCCCTCCTCTACTCAGCTAACTGACTCCCTCTTCTACACTCAGCTAACTGACTACCTCCTCTACTCAGCTAACAGACTCCCTCTACTCAGCTAACAGACTCCCTCCTCCACTCAGCTAACTGACTCCCTCCTCTACACTAATCTAACTGACTCCCTCCTCTATACTCAGCTAACTGACTCCCTCCTCTACACTCAGCTAACTGACTCCCTCCTCTACACTCAGCTAACTGACTCCCTCCTCTACTCAGCTAACTGACTCCCTCCTCTACACTCATCTAACTGAGTCCCTCCTCTACTCAGCTAACTGACTCCCTCCTCTACACTGAGCTAACTGACTCCCTCCTCTACTTAGCTAACTGACTCCCTCCTCTACTCAGCTAACTGACTCCCTCCTCTACATTAAGCTAACTGACTCCCTCCTCTACTCAGCTAACTGACTCCCTCCTCTACACTCAGCTAACTGACTCCCTCCTCTACTCAGCTAACAGACTCCCTCCTCAACTCAGCTAACTGACTCCCTCCTCTACACTCAGCTAACTGACTCCCTCCTCTACACTCAGCTAACTGACTCACTCCTCTACTCAGCTAACTGACTCCCTCCTCTACTCAGCTAACTGACTCCCTCCTCTACACTCAGCTAACTGACTACCTCCTCTACTTAGCTAACTGACTCCCTCCTCTACTCAGCTAACTGACTCCCTCCTCTACATTAAGCTAACTGACTCCCTCCTCTAGTCAGCTAACTGACTCCCTCCTCTACACTCAGCTAACTGACTCCCTCCTCTACTCAGCTAACAGACTCCCTCCTCAACTCAGCTAACTGACTCCCTCCTCTACACTCAGCTAACTGACTCCCTCCTCTACACTCAACTAACTGACTCCCTCCTCTACTCAGCTAACTGACTCCCTCCTCTACTCAGCTAACTGACTCCCTCCTCTACACTCAGCTAACTGACTACCTCCTCTACTCAGCTAACAGACTCCCTCTACTCAGCTAACAGACTCCCTCCTCCACTCAGCTAACTGACTCCCTCCTCTACACTAAGCTAACTGACTCCCTCCTCTATACTCAGCTAACTGACTCCCTCCTCTACACTCAGCTAACTGACTCCCTCCTCTACACTTAGCTAACAGACTCCCTCCTCTACTCAACTAACTGACTCCCTCCTCTACACTCATCTAACTGAGTCCCTCCTCTACTCAGCTAACTGACTCCCTCCTCTACACTGAGCTAACTGACTCCCTCCTCTACTTAGCTAACTGACTCCCTCCTCTACTCAGCTAACTGACTCCCTCCTCTACATTAAGCTAACTGACTCCCTCCTCTACTCAGCTAACTGACTCCCTCCTCTACACTCAGCTAACTGATTCCCTCCTCTACTCAGCTAACAGACTCCCTCCACAACTCAGCTAACTGACTCCCTCCTCTACACTCAGCTAACTGACTCCCTCCTCTACACTCAGCTAACTGACTCCCTCCTCTACTCAGCTAACTGACTCCCTCCTCTACTCAGCTAACTGACTCCCTCCTCTACACTCAGCTAACTGACTCCCTCCTCTACACTCAGCTAACTGACTCCCTCCTCTACTCAGCTAACTGACTCCCTCCTCTACTCAGCTAACTGACTCCCTCCTCTACACTCAGCTAACTGACTACCTCCTCTACTCAGCTAACAGACTCCCTCTACTCAGCTAACAGACTCCCTCCTCCACTCAGCTAACTGACTCCCTCCTCTACACTAATCTAACTGACTCCCTCCTCTATACTCAGCTAACTGACTCCCTCCTCTACACTCAGCTAACTGACTCCCTCCTCTACACTCAGCTAACTGACTCCCTCCTCTACTCAGCTAACTGACTCCCTCCTCTACACTCATCTAACTGAGTCCCTCCTCTACTCAGCTAACTGACTCCCTCCTCTACACTGAGCTAACTGACTCCCTCCTCTACTTAGCTAACTGACTCCCTCCTCTACTCAGCTAACTGACTCCCTCCTCTACATTAAGCTAACTGACTCCCTCCTCTACTCAGCTAACTGACTCCCTCCTCTACACTCAGCTAACTGACTCCCTCCTCTACTCAGCTAACAGACTCCTTCGTCAACTCAGCTAACTGACTCCCTCCTCTACACTCAGCTAACTGACTCCCTCCTCTACACTCAGCTAATTGACTCACTCCTCTACTCAGCTAACTGACTCCCTCCTCTACTCAGCTAACTGACTCCCTCCTCTACACTCAGCTAACTGACTACCTCCTCTACTTAGCTAACTGACTCCCTCCTCTACTCAGCTAACTGACTCCCTCCTCTACATTAAGCTAACTGACTCCCTCCTCTAGTCAGCTAACTGACTCCCTCCTCTACACTCAGCTAACTGACTCCCTCCTCTACTCAGCTAACAGACTCCCTCCTCAACTCAGCTAACTGACTCCCTCCTCTACACTCAGCTAACTGACTCCCTCCTCTACACTCAACTAACTGACTCCCTCCTCTACTCAGCTAACTGACTCCCTCCTCTACTCAGCTAACTGACTCCCTCCTCTACACTCAGCTAACTGACTACCTCCTCTACTCAGCTAACAGACTCCCTCTACTCAGCTAACAGACTCCCTCCTCCACTCAGCTAACTGACTTCCTCCTCTACACTAAGCTAACTGACTCCCTCCTCTATACTCAGCTAACTGACTCCCTCCTCTACACTCAGCTAACTGACTCCCTCCTCTACACTCAGCTAACTGACTCCCTCCTCTGCTCAGCTAACTGACTCCCTCCTCTACACTCAACTAACTGACTCCCTCCTCTACTCAGCTAACTGACTCCCTCCTCTACACTGAGCTAACTGACTCCCTCCTCTACTTAGCTAACTGACTCCCTCCTCTACTCAGCTAACTGACTCCCTCCTCTACATTAAGCTAACTGACTCCCTCCTCTACTCAGCTAACTGACTCCCTCCTCTACACTCAGCTAACTGACTCCCTCCTCTACACTCAGCTAACTGACTCCCTCCTCTACTCAGCTAACTGACTCCCTCCTCTACTCAGCTAACTGACTCCCTCCTCTACACTCAGCTAACTGACTACCTCCTCTACTCAGCTAACAGACTCCCTCTACTCAGCTAACAGACTCCCTCCTCCACTCAGCTAACTGACTCCCTCCTCTACACTAATCTAACTGACTCCCTCCTCTATACTCAGCTAACTGACTCCCTCCTCTACACTCAGCTAACTGACTCCCTCCTCTACTCAGCTAACAGACTCCCTCCACAACTCAGCTAACTGACTCCCTCCTCTACACTCAGCTAACTGACTCCCTCCTCCACACTCAGCTAACTGACTCCCTCCTCTACTCAGCTAACTGACTCCCTCCTCTACTCAGCTAACTGACTCCCTCCTCTACACTCAGCTAACTGACTCCCTCCTCTACACTCAGCTAACTGACTCCCTCCTCTACTCAGCTAACTGACTCCCTCCTCTACTCAGCTAACTGACTCCCTCCTCTACATTCAGCTAACTGACTACCTCCTCTACTCAGCTAACAGACTCCCTCTACTCAGCTAACAGACTCCCTCCTCCACTCAGCTAACTGACTCCCTCCTCTACACTAATCTAACTGACTCCCTCCTCTATACTCAGCTAACTGACTCCCTCCTCTACACTCAGCTAACTGACTCCCTCCTCTACACTCAGCTAACTGACTCCCTCCTCTACTCAGCTAACTGACTCCCTCCTCTACACTCATCTAACTGAGTCCCTCCTCTACTCAGCTAACTGACTCCCTCCTCTACACTGAGCTAACTGACTCCCTCCTCTACTTAGCTAACTGACTCCCTCCTCTACTCAGCTAACTGACTCCCTCCTCTACATTAAGCTAACTGACTCCCTCCTCTACTCAGCTAACTGACTCCCTCCTCTACTCAGCTAACAGACTCCCTCCTCAACTCAGCTAACTGACTCCCTCCTCTACACTCAGCTAACTGACTCCCTCCTCTACACTCAGCTAACTGACTCACTCCTCTACTCAGCTAACTGACTCCCTCCTCTACTCAGCTAACTGACTCCCTCCTCTACACTCAGCTAACTGACTACCTCCTCTACTTAGCTAACTGACTCCCTCCTCTACTCAGCTAACTGACTCCCTCCTCTACATTAAGCTAACTGACTCCCTCCTCTAGTCAGCTAACTGACTCCCTCCTCTACACTCAGCTAACTGACTCCCTCCTCTACTCAGCTAACAGACTCCCTCCTCAACTCAGCTAACTGACTCCCTCCTCTACACTCAGCTAACTGACTCCCTCCTCTACACTCAACTAACTGACTCCCTCCTCTACTCAGCTAACTGACTCCCTCCTCTACTCAGCTAACTGACTCCCTCCTCTACACTCAGCTAACTGACTACCTCCTCTACTCAGCTAACAGACTCCCTCTACTCAGCTAACAGACTCCCTCCTCTACACTCAGCTAACTGACTCCCTCCTCTACACTCAGCTAACTGACTACCTCCTCTACTTAGCTAACTGACTCCCTCCTCTACTCAGCTAACTGACTCCCTCCTCTACATTAAGCTAACTGACTCCCTCCTCTACTCAGCTAACTGACTCCCTCCTCTACACTCAGCTAACTGACTCCCTCCTCTACACTCAGCTAACTGACTCCCTCCTCTGCTCAGCTAACTGACTCCCTCCTCTACACTCATCTAACTGACTCCCTCCTCTACTCAGCTAACTGACTCCCTCCTCTACACTGAGCTAACTGACTCCCTCCTCTACTTAGCTAACTGACTCCCTCCTCTACTCAGCTAACTGACTCCCTCCTCTACATTAAGCTAACTGACTCCCTCCTCTACTCAGCTAACTGACTCCCTCCTCTACACTCAGCTAACTGACTCCCTCCTCTACACTCAGCTAACTGACTCCCTCCTCTACTCAGCTAACTGACTCCCTCCTCTACTCAGCTAACTGACTCCCTCCTCTACACTCAGCTAACTGACTACCTCCTCTACTCAGCTAACAGACTCCCTCTACTCAGCTAACAGACTCCTTCCTCCACTCAGCTAACTGACTCCCTCCTCTACACTAATCTAACTGACTCCCTCCTCTATACTCAGCTAACTGACTCCCTCCTCTACACTCAGCTAACTGACTCCCTCCTCTACACTCAGCTAACTGACTCCCTCCTCTACTCAGCTAACTGACTCCCTCCTCTACACTCATCTAACTGACTCCCTCCTCTACTCAGCTAACTGACTCCCTCCTCTACACTGAGCTAACTGACTCCCTCCTCTACTTAGCTAACTGACTCCCTCCTCTACTCAGCTAACTGACTCCCTCCTCTACATTAAGCTAACTGACTCCCTCCTCTACTCAGCTAACTGACTCCCTCCTCTACACTCAGCTAACTGACTCCCTCCTCTACTCAGCTAACAGACTCCCTCCTCAACTCAGCTAACTGACTCCCTCCTCTACACTCAGCTAACTGACTCCCTCCTCTACACTCAGCTAACTGACTCCCTCCTCTACTCAGCTAACTGACTCCCTCCTCTACTCAGCTAACTGACTCCCTCCTCTACACTCAGCTAACTGACTACCTCCTCTACTCAGCTAACAGACTCCCTCTACTCAGCTAACAGACTCCCTCCTCCACTCAGCTAACTGACTCCCTCCTCTACACTAAGCTAACTGACTCCCTCCTCTATACTCAGCTAACTGACTCCCTCCTCTACAATCAGCTAACTGACTCCCTCCTCTACTCAGCTAACTGACTCCCTCCTCTACTCAGCTAACTGACTCCCTCCTCTACACTCAGCTAACTGACTCCCTCCTCTACTCAGCTAACAGACTCCCTCCTCTACTCAGCTAACAGACTCCCTCCTCTTCACTCATCTAACTGACTCCCTCCTCTACACTCAGCTTACTGACTCCCTCCTCTACACTCAGCTAACTGACTCCCTCCTCTACTCAGCTAACTGACTCCCTCCTCTACCCTCAGCTAACTGACTCCCTCCTCTACACTCAGCTAACTGACTCCCTCCTCTACACTCAGCTAACTGACTCCCTCCTCTACTCAGCTAACTGACTCCCTCCTCTACACTCATCTAACTGACTCCCTCCTCTACTTAGCTAACTGACTCCCTCCTCTACACTGAGCTAACTGACTCCCTCCTCTACTTAGCTAACTGACTCCCTCCTCTACTCAGCTAACTGACTCCCTCCTCTACTCAGCTAACTGACTCCCTCCTCTACACTCAGCTAACTGACTACCTCCTCTACTCAGCTAACAGACTCCCTCTACTCAGCTAACAGACTCCCTCCTCCACTCAGCTAACTGACTCCCTCCTCTACACTAAGCTAACTGACTCCATCCTCTATACTCAGCTAACTGACTCCCTCCTCTACAATCAGCTAACTGACTCCCTCCTCTACTCAGCTAACTGACTCCCTCCTCTACTCAGCTAACTGACTCCCTCCTCTACACTCAGCTAACTGACTCCCTCCTCTACAATCAGCTAACAGACTCCCTCCTCTACTCAGCTAACAGACTCCCTCCTTTTCACTCAGCTAACTGACTCCCTCCTCTACACTCAGCTTACTGACTCCCTCCTCTACACTCAGCTAACTGACTCCCTCCTCTACACTCAGCTAACTGACTCCCTCCTCTACCCTCAGCTAACTGACTCCCTCCTCTACACTCAGCTAACTGACTCCCTCCTCTACACTCAGCTAACTGACTCCCTCCTCTACACTCAGCTAACTGACTCCCTCCTCTACTCAGCTAACTGACTCCCTCCTCTACACTCAGCTAACTGACTCCCTCCTCTACTCAGCTAACTGACTCCCTCCTCTACACTGAGCTAACTGACTCCCTCCTCTACTTAGCTAACTGACTCCATCCTCTACTCAGCTAACTGACTCCCTCCTCTACTCAGCTAACTGACTCCCTCCTCGAAACTCAGGTACCTGACTCCCTCCTCTACTCAGCTAAAAGACTCCCTCCTCTACACTCAGCTAACTGACTCCCTCCTCTACTCAGCTAACTGACTCCCTCCTCTACTCAGCTAATTGACTCCCTCCTCTACACTCAGCTAACTGACTCCCTCCTCTACTCAGCTAACAGACTCCCTCCTCTTCACTCAGCTAACTGACTCCCTCCTCTACACTCAGCTTACTGACTCCCTCCTCTACACTCAGCTAACTGACTCCCTCCTCTACTCAGCTAACTGACTCCCTCCTCTACCCTCAGCTAACTGACTCCCTCCTCTACACTCAGCTAACTGACTCCCTCCTCTACACTCAGCTAACTGACTCCCTCCTCTACTCAGCTAACTGACTCCCTCCTCTACACTCATCTAACTGACTCCCTCCTCTACTTAGCTAACTGACTCCCTCCTCTACACTGAGCTAACTGACTCCCTCCTCTACTTAGCTAACTGACTCCCTCCTCTACTCAGCTAACTGACTCCCTCCTCTACTCAGCTAACTGACTCCCTCCTCTACACTCAGCTAACTGACTACCTCCTCTACTCAGCTAACAGACTCCCTCTACTCAGCTAACAGACTCCCTCCTCCACTCAGCTAACTGACTCCCTCCTCTACACTAAGCTAACTGACTCCATCCTCTATACTCAGCTAACTGACTCCCTCCTCTACAATCAGCTAACTGACTCCCTCCTCTACTCAGCTAACTGACTCCCTCCTCTACTCAGCTAACTGACTCCCTCCTCTACACTCAGCTAACTGACTCCCTCCTCTACAATCAGCTAACAGACTCCCTCCTCTACTCAGCTAACAGACTCCCTCCTTTTCACTCAGCTAACTGACTCCCTCCTCTACACTCAGCTTACTGACTCCCTCCTCTACACTCAGCTAACTGACTCCCTCCTCTACACTCAGCTAACTGACTCCCTCCTCTACCCTCAGCTAACTGACTCCCTCCTCTACACTCAGCTAACTGACTCCCTCCTCTACACTCAGCTAACTGACTCCCTCCTCTACACTCAGCTAACTGACTCCCTCCTCTACTCAGCTAACTGACTCCCTCCTCTACACTCAGCTAACTGACTCCCTCCTCTACTCAGCTAACTGACTCCCTCCTCTACACTGAGCTAACTGACTCCCTCCTCTACTTAGCTAACTGACTCCATCCTCTACTCAGCTAACTGACTCCCTCCTCTACTCAGCTAACTGACTCCCTCCTCGAAACTCAGGTAACTGACTCCCTCCTCTACTCAGCTAAAAGACTCCCTCCTCTACACTCAGCTAACTGACTCCCTCCTCTACTCAGCTAACTGACTCCCTCCTCTACTCAGCTAATTGACTCCCTCCTCTACACTCAGCTAACTGACTCCCTCCTCTACTCAGCTAACAGACTCCCTCTACTCAGCTAACAGACTCCCTCCTCTACACTAAGCTAACTGACTCCCTCCTCTATACTCAGCTACCTGACTCCCTCCTCTCCTCTACTCAGCTAACTGACTCCCTCCTCTACACTCAGCTAACTGACTCCCTCCTCTACTCAGCTAACTGACTCCCTCCTCTACACTCAGCTAACTGACTCCCTCCTCTACACTCAGCTAACTGAATCCCTCCTCTACACTCAGCTAACTGACTCCCTCCTCTACCCTCAGCTAACTGACTCCCTCCTCTACACTCAGCTAACTGACTCCCTCCTCTACTCAGCTAACTGACTCCCTCCTCTACTCAGCTAACTGACTCCCTCCTCTACTCATCTAACTGACTCCCTCCTCTACTCAGCTAACTGACTCCCTCCTCTACTCAGCTAACTGACTCCCTCCTCGACTCAGCTAATTGACTCCCTGCTCTACTCAGCGAACTGACTCCCTCCTCTACTCAGCTAACTGACTCCCTCCTCTACTCAGCTAACAGACTCCCTCCTCTACTCAGCTAACAGACTCCCTCCTCTACTCAGCTAACTGACTCCCTCCTCTACACTCAGCTAACTGACTCCCTCCACTACACTCAGCTAACTGACTCCCTCCTCTACACTAAGCTAACTGACTCCCTCCTCTATACTCAGCTAACTGACTCCCTCCTCTACAATCAGCTAACTGACTCCCTCCTCTACTCAGCTAACTGACTCCCTCCTCTACTCAGGTAACTGACTCCCTCCTCTACACTCAGCTAACTGACTCCCTCCTCTACTCAGCTAACAGACTCCCTCCTCTACTCAGCTAACAGACTCCCTCCTCTTCACTCAGCTAACTGACTCCCTCCTCTACACTCAGCTTACTGACTCCCTTCTCTACACTCAGCTAACTGACTCCCTCCTCTACACTCAGATAACTGACTCCCTCCTCTACCCTCAGCTAACTGACTCCCTCCTCTACACTCAGCTAACTGACTCCCTCCTCTACACTCAGCTAACTGACTCCCTCCTCTACACTCAGCTAACTGACTCCCTCCTCTACTCAGCTAACTGACTCCCTCCTCTACACTGAGCTAACTGACTCCCTCCTCTACTTAGCTAACTGACTCCCTCATTCTACTCAGCTAACTGACTCCCTCCTCTACTCAGCTAACTGACTCCCTCCTCTACACTCAGCTAACTGACTACCTCCTCTACTCAGCTAACAGACTCCCTCTACTCAGCTAACAGACTCCCTCCTCCACTCAGCTAACTGACTCCCTCCTCTACACTAAGCTAACTGACTCCCTCCTCTATACTCAGCTAACTGACTCCCTCCTCTACAATCAGCTAACTGACTCCCTCCTCTACTCAGCTAACTGACTCCCTCCTCTACTCAGCTAACTGACTCCCTCCTCTACACTCAGCTAACTGACTCCCTCCTCTACTCAGCTAACAGACTCCCTCCTCTACTCACCTAACAGACTCCCTCCTCTTCACTCAGCTAACTGACTCCCTCCTCTACACTCAGCTTACTGACTCCCTCCTCTACACTCAGCTAAATGACTCCCTCCTCTACACTCAGCTAACTGACTCCCTCCTCTACCCTCAGCTAACTGACTCCCTCCTCTACACTCAGCTAACTGACTCCCTCCTCTACACTCAGCTAACTGACTCCCTCCTCTACACTCAGCTAACTGACTCCCTCCTCTACTCAGCTAACTGACTCCCTCCTCTACACTCAGCTAACTGACTCCCTCCTCTACCCTCAGCTAACTGACTCCCTCCTCTACACTGAGCTAACTGACTCCTTCCTCTACTTAGCTAACTGACTCCCTCCTCTACTCAGCTAACTGACTCCCTCCTCTACTCAGCTAACTGACTCCCTCCTCGAAACTCAGGTAACTGACTCCCTCCTCTACTCAGCTAAAAGACTCCCTCCTCTACACTCAGCTAACTGACTCCCTCCTCTACTCAGCTAACTGACTCCCTCCTCTACTCAGCTAATTGACTCCCTCCTCTACACTCAGCTAACTTACTCCCTCCTCTACTCAGCTAACAGACTCCCTCTACTCAGCTAACAGACTCCCTCCTCTACACTAAGCTAACTGACTCCCTCCTCTATACTCAGCTAACTGACTCCCTCCTCTACAATCAGCTAACTGACTCCCTCCTCTACTCAGCTAACTGACTCCCTCCTCTACTCAGCTAACTGACTCCCTCCTCTACACTCAGCTAACTGACTCCCTCCTCTACTCAGCTAACTGACTCCCTCCTCTACACTCAGCTAACTGACTCCCTCCTCTACACTCAGCTAACTGTATCCCTCCTCTACACTCAGCTAACTGACTCCCTCCTCTACCCTCATCTAACTGACTCCCTCTTCTACACTCAGCTAACTGACTCCCTCCTCTACTCAGCTAACTGACTCCCTCCTCTACTCAGCTAACTGACTCCCTCCTCTACTCATCTAACTGACTCCCTCCTCTACTCAGCTAACTGACTCCCTCCTCTACTCAGCTAACTGACTCCCTCCTCGACTCAGCTAATTGACTCCCTGCTCTACTCAGCTAACTGACTCCCTCCTCTACTCAGCTAACTGACTCCCTCCTCTACTCAGCTAACAGACTCCCTCCTCTACTCAGCTAACAGACTCCCTCCTCTTCACTCAGCTAACTGACTCCCTCATCTACACTCAGCTTACTGACTCCCTTCTCTATACTCAGCTAACTGACTCCCTCCTCTACACTCAGATAACTGACTCCCTCCTCTACCCTCAGCTAACTGACTCCCTCCTCTACACTCAGCTAACTGTCTCCCTCCTCTACACTCAGCTAACTGACTCCCTCCTCTACACTCAGCTAACTGACTCCCTCCTCTACTCAGCTAACTGACTCCCTCCTCTACACTCATCTAACTGACTCCCTCCTCTACTCAGCTAACTGACTCCCTCCTCTACACTGAGCTAACTGACTCCCTCCTCTACTTAGCTAACTGACTCCCTCATTCTACTCAGCTAACTGACTCCCTCCTCTACTCAGCTATCTGACTCCCTCCTCTACACTCAGCTAACTGACTACCTCCTCTACTCAGCTAACAGACTCCCTCTACTCAGCTAACAGACTCCCTCCTCCACTCAGCTAACTGACTCCCTCCTCTACACTAAGCTAACTGACTCCCTCCTCTATAGTCAGCTAACTGACTCCCTCCTCTACAATCAGCTAACTGACTCCCTCCTCTACTCAGCTAACTGACTCCCTCCTCTACTTAGCTAACTGACTCCCTCCTCTACACTCAGCTAACTGACTCCCTCCTCTACTCAGCTAACAGACTCCCTCCTCTACTCACCTAACAGACTCCCTCCTCTTCACTCAGCTAACTGACTCCCTCCTCTACACTCAGCTTACTGACTCCCTCCTCTACACTCAGCTAAATGACTCCCTCCTCTACACTCAGCTAACTGATTCCCTCCTCTACCCTCAGCTAACTGACTCCCTCCTCTACACTCAGCTAACTGACTCCCTCCTCTACACTCAGCTAACTGACTCCCTCCTCTACACTCAGCTAACTGACTCCCTCCTCTACTCAGCTAACTGACTCCCTCCTCTACACTCAGCAAACTGACTCCCTCCTCTACTCAGATAACTGACTCCCTCCTCTACACTGAGCTAACTGACTCCCTCCTCTACTTAGCTAACTGACTCCCTCCTCTACTCAGCTAACTGACTCCCTCCTCTACTCAGCTAACTGACTCCCTCCTCGAAACTCAGGTAACTGACTAACTCCTCTACTCAGCTAAAAGACTCCCTCCTCTACACTCAGCTAACTGACTCCCTCCTCTACTCAGCTAACTGACTCCCTCCTCTACTCAGCTAATTGACTCCCTCCTCTACACTCAGCTAACTGACTCCCTCCTCTACTCAGCTAACAGACTCCCTCTACTCAGCTAACAGACTCCCTCCTCTACACTAAGCTAACTGACTCCCTCCTCTATACTCAGCTAACTGACTCCCTCCTCTACAATCAGCTAACTGACTCCCTCCTCTACTCAGCTAACTGACTCCCTCCTCTACTCAGCTAACTGACTCCCTCCTCTACACTCAGCTAACTGACTCCCTCCTCTACTCAGCTAACTGACTCCCTCCTCTACACTCAGCTAACTGACTCCCTCCTCTACACTCAGCTAACTGAATCCCTCCTCTACACTCAGCTAACTGACTCCCTCCTCTACCCTCAGCTAACTGACTCCCTCCTCTACACTCAGCTAACTGACTCCCTCCTCTACTCAGCTAACTGACTCCCTCCTCTACTCAGCTAACTGACTCCCTCCTCTACTCATCTAACTGACTCCCTCCTCTACTCAGCTAACTGACTCCCTCCTCTACTCAGCTAACTGACTCCCTCCTCGACTCAGCTAATTGACTCCCTGCTCTACTCAGCTAACTGACTCCCTCCTCTACTCAGCTAACTGACTCCCTCCTCTACTCAGCTAACAGACTCCCTCCTCTACTCAGCTAACAGACTCCCTCCTCTACTCATCTAACTGACTCCCTCCTCTACACTCAGCTAACTGACTCCCTCCACTACACTCAGCTAACTGACTCCCTCCTCTACACTAAGCTAACTGACTCCCTCCTCTATACTCAGCTAACTGACTCCCTCCTCTACAATCAGCTAACTGACTCCCTCCTCTACTCAGCTAACTGACTCCCTCCTCTACTCAGGTAACTGACTCCCTCCTCTACACTCAGCTAACTGACTCCCTCCTCTACTCAGCTAACAGACTCCCTCCTCTACTCAGCTAACAGACTCCCTCCTCTTCACTCAGCTAACTGACTCCCTCCTCTACACTCTGCTTACTGACTCCCTCCTCTACACTCAGCTAACTGACTCCCTCCTCTACACTCAGATAACTGACTCCCTCCTCTACCCTCAGCTAACTGACTCCCTCCTCTACACTCAGCTAACTGACTCCCTCCTCTACACTCAGCTAACTGACTCCCTCCTCTACACTCAGCTAACTGACTCCCTCCTCTACTCAGCTAACTGACTCCCTCCTCTACACTCATCTAACTGACTCCCTCCTCTACTCAGCTAACTGACTCCCTCCTCTACACTGAGCTAACTGACTCCCTCCTCTACTTAGCTAACTGACTCCCTCCTTCTACTCAGCTAACTGACTCCCTCCTCTACTCAGCTAACTGACTCCCTCCTCTACACTCAGCTAACTGATTACCTCCTCTACTCAGCTAACAGACTCCCTCTACTCAGCTAACAGACTCCCTCCTCCACTCAGCTAACTGACTCCCTCCTCTACCCTCAGCTAACTGACTCCCTCCTCTACACTCAGCTAACTGACTCCCTCCTCTACACTCAGCTAACTGACTCCCTCCTCTACACTCAGCTAACTGACTCCCTCCTCTACTCAGCTAACTGACTCCCTCCTCTACACTCATCTAACTGACTCCCTCCTCTACTCAGCTAACTGACTCCCTCCTCTACACTGAGCTAACTGACTCCCTCCTCTACTTAGCTAACTGACTCCCTCATTCTACTCAGCTAACTGACTCCCTCCTCTACTCAGCTAACTGACTCCCTCCTCTACACTCAGCTAACTGACTACCTCCTCTACTCAGCTAACAGACTCCCTCTACTCAGCTAACAGACTCCCTCCTCCACTCAGCTAACTGACTCCCTCCTCTACACTAAGCTAACCGACTCCCTCCTCTATAGTCAGCTAACTGACTCCCTCCTCTACAATCAGCTAACTGACTCCCTCCTCTACTCAGCTAACTGACTCCCTCCTCTACTCAGCTAACTGACTCCCTCCTCTACACTCAGCTAACTGACTCCCTCCTCTACTCAGCTAACAGACTCCCTCCTCTACTCACCTAACAGACTCCCTCCTCTTCACTCAGCTAACTGACTCCCTCCTCTACACTCAGCTTATTGACTCCCTCCTCTACACTCAGCTAAATGACTCCCTCCTCTACACTCAGCTAACTGACTCCCTCCTCTACCCTCAGCTAACTGACTCCCTCCTCTACACTCAGCTAACTGACTCCCTCCTCTACACTCAGCTAACTGACTCCCTCCTCTACACTCAGCTAACTGACTCCCTCCTCTACTCAGCTAACTGACTCCCTCCTCTACACTCAGCAAACTGACTCCCTCCTCTACTCAGATAACTGACTCCCTCCTCTACACTGAGCTAACTGACTCCCTCCTCTACTTAGCTAACTGACTCCCTCCTCTACTCAGCTAACTGACTCCCTCCTCTACTCAGCTAACTGACTCCCTCCTCGAAACTCAGGTAACTGACTAACTCCTCTACTCAGCTAAAAGACTCCCTCCTCTACACTCAGCTAACTGACTCCCTCCTCTACTCAGCTAACTGACTCCCTCCTCTACACTCAGCTAACTGACTCCCTCCTCTACACTCAGCTAACTGACTCCCTCCTCTACTCAGCTAACTGACTCCCTCCTCTACACTCAGCAAACTGACTCCCTCCTCTACTCAGATAACTGACTCCCTCCTCTACACTGAGCTAACTGACTCCCTCCTCTACTTAGCTAACTGACTCCCTCCTCTACTCAGCTAACTGACTCCCTCCTCTACTCAGCTAACTGACTCCCTCCTCGAAACTCAGGTAACTGACTAACTCCTCTACTCAGCTAAAAGACTCCCTCCTCTACACTCAGCTAACTGACTACCTCCTCTACTCAGCTAACAGACTCCCTCTACTCAGCTAACAGACTCCCTCCTCCACTCAGCTAACTGACTCCCTCCTCTACACTAAGCTAACCGACTCCCTCCTCTATAGTCAGCTAACTGACTCCCTCCTCTACAATCAGCTAACTGACTCCCTCCTCTACTCAGCTAACTGACTCCCTCCTCTACTCAGCTAACTGACTCCCTCCTCTACACTCAGCTAACTGACTCCCTCCTCTACTCAGCTAACAGACTCCCTCCTCTACTCACCTAACAGACTCCCTCCTCTTCACTCAGCTAACTGACTCCCTCCTCTACACTCAGCTTATTGACTCCCTCCTCTACACTCAGCTAAATGACTCCCTCCTCTACACTCAGCTAACTGACTCCCTCCTCTACCCTCAGCTAACTGACTCCCTCCTCTACACTCAGCTAACTGACTCCCTCCTCTACACTCAGCTAACTGACTCCCTCCTCTACACTCAGCTAACTGACTCCCTCCTCTACTCAGCTAACTGACTCCCTCCTCTACACTCAGCAAACTGACTCCCTCCTCTACTCAGATAACTGACTCCCTCCTCTACACTGAGCTAACTGACTCCCTCCTCTACTTAGCTAACTGACTCCCTCCTCTACTCAGCTAACTGACTCCCTCCTCTACTCAGCTAACTGACTCCCTCCTCTACACTCAGCTAACTGACTCCCTCCTCTACTCAGCTAACAGACTCCCTCCTCTACTCACCTAACAGACTCCCTCCTCTTCACTCAGCTAACTGACTCCCTCCTCTACACTCAGCTTATTGACTCCCTCCTCTACACTCAGCTAAATGACTCCCTCCTCTACACTCAGCTAACTGACTCCCTCCTCTACCCTCAGCTAACTGACTCCCTCCTCTACACTCAGCTAACTGACTCCCTCCTCTACACTCAGCTAACTGACTCCCTCCTCTACACTCAGCTAACTGACTCCCTCCTCTACTCAGCTAACTGACTCCCTCCTCTACACTCAGCAAACTGACTCCCTCCTCTACTCAGATAACTGACTCCCTCCTCTACACTGAGCTAACTGACTCCCTCCTCTACTTAGCTAACTGACTCCCTCCTCTACTCAGCTAACTGACTCCCTCCTCTACTCAGCTAACTGACTCCCTCCTCGAAACTCAGGTAACTGACTAACTCCTCTACTCAGCTAAAAGACTCCCTCCTCTACACTCAGCTAACTGACTCCCTCCTCTACTCAGCTAACTGACTCCCTCCTCTACACTCAGCTAACTGACTCACTCCTCTACACTCAGCTAACTGACTCCCTCCTCTACTCAGCTAACTGACTCCCTCCTCTACACTCAGCAAACTGACTCCCTCCTCTACTCAGATAACTGACTCCCTCCTCTACACTGAGCTAACTGACTCCCTCCTCTACTTAGCTAACTGACTCCCTCCTCTACTCAGCTAACTGACTCCCTCCTCTACTCAGCTAACTGACTCCCTCCTCGAAACTCAGGTTACTGACTAACTCCTCTACTCAGCTAAAAGACTCCCTCCTCTACACTCAGCTAACTGACTCCCTCCTCTACTCAGCTAACTGACGCCCTCCTCTACTCAGCTAATTGACTCCCTCCTCTACACTCAGCTAACTGACTCCCTCCTCTACTCAGCTAACAGACTCCCTCTACTCAGCTAACAGACTCCCTCCTCTACACTAAGCTAACTGACTCCCTCCTCTATACTCAGCTAACTGACTCCCTCCTCTACTCAGCTAACTGACTCCCTCCTCTACTCAGCTAACTGACTCCCTCCTCGACTCAGCTAATTGACTCCCTGCTCTACTCAGCTAACTGACTCCCTCCTCTACTCAAGTAACTGACTCCCTCCTCTACTCAGCTAACAGACTCCCTCCTCTACTCAGCTAACAGACTCCCTCCTCTTCACTCAGCTAACTGACTCCCTCCTCTACACTCAGCTTACTGACTCCCTTCTCTATACTCAGCTAACTGACTCCCTCCTCTACACTCAGATAACTGACTCCCTCCTCTACCCTCAGCTAACTGACTCCCTCCTCTACACTCAGCTAACTGACTCCCTCCTCTACACTCAGCTAACTGACTCCCTCCTCTACACTCAGCTAACTGACTCCCTCCTCTACTCAGCTAACTGACTCCCTCCTCTACACTCATCTAACTGACTCCCTCCTCTACTCAGCTAACTGACTCCCTCCTCTACACTGAGCTAACTGACTCCCTCCTCTACTTAGCTAACTGACTCCCTCATTCTACTCAGCTAACTGACTCCCTCCTCTACTCAGCTAACTGACTCCCTCCTCTACACTCAGCTAACTGACTACCTCCTCTACTCAGCTAACAGACTCCCTCTACTCAGCTAACAGACTCCCTCCTCCACTCAGCTAACTGACTCCCTCCTCTACACTAAGCTAACTGACTCCCTCCTCTATAGTCAGCTAACTGACTCCCTCCTCTACAATCAGCTAACTGACTCCCTCCTCTACTCAGCTAACTGACTCCCTCCTCTACTCAGCTAACTGACTCCCTCCTCTACACTCAGCTAACTGACTCCCTCCTCTACTCAGCTAACAGACTCCCTCCTCTACTCACCTAACAGACTCCCTCCTCTTCACTCAGCTAACTGACTCCCTCCTCTACACTCAGCTTACTGACTCCCTCCTCTACACTCAGCTAAATGACTCCCTCCTCTACACTCAGCTAACTGACTCCCTCCTCTACCCTCAGCTAACTGACTCCCTCCTCTACACTCAGCTAACTGACTCCCTCCTCTACACTCAGCTAACTGACTCCCTCCTCTACACTCAGCTAACTGACTCCCTCCTCTACTCAGCTAACTGACTCCCTCCTCTACACTCAGCAAACTGACTCCCTCCTCTACTCAGATAACTGACTCCCTCCTCTACACTGAGCTAACTGACTCCCTCCTCTACTTAGCTAACTGACTCCCTCCTCTATTCAGCTAACTGACTCCCTCCTCTACTCAGCTAACTGACTCCCTCCTCGAAACTCAGGTAACTGACTAACTCCTCTACTCAGCTAAAAGACTCCCTCCTCTACACTCAGCTAACTGACTCCCTCCTCTACTCAGCTAACTGACTCCCTCCTCTACTCAGCTAATTGACTCCCTCCTCTACACTCAGCTAACTGACTCCCTCCTCTACTCAGCTAACAGACTCCCTCTACTCAGCTAACAGACTCCCTCCTCTACACTAAGCTAACTGACTCCCTCCTCTATACTCAGCTAACTGACTCCCTCCTCTACTCAGCTAACTGACTCCCTCCTCTACTCAGCTAACTGACTCCCTCCTCGACTCAGCTAATTGACTCCCTGCTCTACTCAGCTAACTGACTCCCTCCTCTACTCAGCTAACTGACTCCCTCCTCTACTCAGCTAACAGACTCCCTCCTCTACTCAGCTAACAAGACTCCCTCCTCTTCACTCAGCTAACTGACTCCCTCCTCTACACTCAGCTTACTGACTCCCTTCTCTATACTCAGCTAACTGACTCCCTCCTCTACACTCAGATAACTGACTCCCTCCTCTACCCTCAGCTAACTGACTCCCTCCTCTACACTCAGCTAACTGACTCCCTCCTCTACACTCAGCTAACTGACTCCCTCCTCTACACTCAGCTAACTGACTCCCTCCTCTACTCAGCTAACTGACTCCCTCCTCTACACTCATCTAACTGACTCCCTCCTCTACTCAGCTAACTGACTCCCTCCTCTACACTGAGCTAACTGACTCCCTCCTCTACTTAGCTAACTGACTCCCTCATTCTACTCAGCTAACTGACTCCCTCCTCTACTCAGCTAACTGACTCCCTCTTCTACACTCAGCTAACTGACTACCTCCTCTACTCAGCTAACAGACTCCCTCTACTCAGCTAACAGACTCCCTCCTCCACTCAGCTAACTGACTCCCTCCTCTACACTAAGCTAACTGACTCCCTCCTCTATAGTCAGCTAACTGACTCCCTCCTCTACAATCAGCTAACTGACTCCCTCCTCTACTCAGCTAACTGACTCCCTCCTCTACTCAGCTAACTGACTCCCTCCTCTACACTCAGCTAACTGACTCCCTCCTCTACTCAGCTAACAGACTCCCTCCTCTACTCACCTAACAGACTCCCTCCTCTTCACTCAGCTAACTGACTCCCTCCTCTACACTCAGCTTACTGACTCCCTCCTCTACACTCAGCTAAATGACTCCCTCCTCTACACTCAGCTAACTGACTCCCTCCTCTACCCTCAGCTAACTGACTCCCTCCTCTACACTCAGCTAACTGACTCCCTCCTCTACACTCAGCTAACTGACTCCCTCCTCTACACTCAGCTAACTGACTCCCTCCTCTACTCAGCTAACTGACTCCCTCCTCTACACTCAGCAAACTGACTCCCTCCTCTACTCAGATAACTGACTCCCTCCTCTACACTGAGCTAACTGACTCCCTCCTCTACTTAGCTAACTGACTCCCTCCTCTACTCAGCTAACTGACTCCCTCCTCTACTCAGCTAACTGACTCCCTCCTCGAAACTCAGGTAACTGACTAACTCCTCTACTCAGCTAAAAGACTCCCTCCTCTACACTCAGCTAACTGACTCCCTCCTCTACTCAGCTAACTGACTCCCTCCTCTACTCAGCTAATTGACTCCCTCCTCTACACTCAGCTAACTGACTCCCTCCTCTACTCAGCTAACAGACTCCCTCTACTCAGCTAACAGACTCCCTCCTCTACACTAAGCTAACTGACTCCCTCCTCTATACTCAGCTAACTGACTCCCTCCTCTACAATCAGCTAACTGACTCCCTCCTCTACTTAGCTAACTGACTCCCTCCTCTACTCAGCTAACTGACTCCCTCCTCTACACTCAGCTAACTGACTCCCTCCTCTACTCAGCTAACTGACTCCCTCCTCTACACTCAGCTAACTGACTCCCTCCTCTACACTCAGCTAACTGAATCCCTCCTCTACACTCAGCTAACTGACTCCCTCCACTACCCTCAGCTAACTGACTCCCTCCTCTACACTCAGCTAACTGACTCCCTCCTCTACTCAGCTAACTGACTCCCTCCTCTACTCAGCTAACTGACTCCCTCCTCGACTCAGCTAATTGACTCCCTGCTCTACTCAGCTAACTGACTCCCTCCTCTACTCAGCTAACTGACTCCCTCCTCTACTCAGCTAACAGACTCCCTCCTCTACTCAGCTAACAGACTCCCTCCTCTACTCATCTAACTGACTCCCTCCTCTACACTCAGCTAACTGACTCCCTCCACTACACTCAGCTAACTGACTCCCTCCTCTACACTAAGCTAACTGACTCCCTCCTCTATACTCAGCTAACTGACTCCCTCCTCTACAATCAGCTAACTGACTCCCTCCTCTACTCAGCTAACTGACTCCCTCCTCTACTCAGGTAACTGACTCCCTCCTCTACACTCAGCTAACTGACTCCCTCCTCTACTCAGCTAACAGACTCCCACCTCTACTCAGCTAACAGACTCCCTCCTCTTCACTCAGCTAACTGACTCCCTCCTCTACACTCAGCTTTCTGACTCCCTCCTCTACACTCAGCTAACTGACTCCCTCCTCTACACTCAGATAACTGACTCCCTCCTCTACCCTCAGCTAACTGACTCCCTCCTCTACACTCAGCTAACTGACTCCCTCCTCTACACTCAGCTAACTGACTCCCTCCTCTACACTCAGCTAACTGACTCCCTCCTCTACTCAGCTAACTGACTCCCTCCTCTACACTCATCTAACTGACTCCCTCCTCTACTCAGCTAACTGACTCCCTCCTCTACACTGAGCTAACTGACTCCCTCCTCTACTTAGCTAACTGACTCCCTCCTTCTACTCAGCTAACTGACTCCCTCCTCTACTCAGCTAACTGACTCCCTCCTCTACACTCAGCTAACTGATTACCTCCTCTACTCAGCTAACAGACTCCCTCTACTCAGCTAACAGACTCCCTCCTCCACTCAGCTAACTGACTCCCTCCTCTACCCTCAGCTAACTGACTCCCTCCTCTACACTCAGCTAACTGACTCCCTCCTCTACACTCAGCTAACTGACTCCCTCCTCTACACTCAGCTAACTGACTCCCTCCTCTACTCAGCTAACTGACTCCCTCCTCTACACTCATCTAACTGACTCCCTCCTCTACTCAGCTAACTGACTCCCTCCTCTACACTGAGCTAACTGACTCCCTCCTCTACTTAGCTAACTGACTCCCTCATTCTACTCAGCTAACTGACTCCCTCCTCTACTCAGCTAACTGACTCCCTCCTCTACACTCAGCTAACTGACTACCTCCTCTACTCAGCTAACAGACTCCCTCTACTCAGCTAACAGACTCCCTCCTCCACTCAGCTAACTGACTCCCTCCTCTACACTAAGCTAACTGACTCCCTCCTCTATAGTCAGCTAACTGACTCCCTCCTCTACAATCAGCTAACTGACTCCCTCCTCTACTCAGCTAACTGACTCCCTCCTCTACACTCAGCTAACTGACTCCCTCCTCTACTCAGCTAACAGACTCCCTCCTCTACTCACCTAACAGACTCCCTCCTCTTCACTCAGCTAACTGACTCCCTCCTCTACACTCAGCTTATTGACTCCCTCCTCTACACTCAGCTAAATGACTCCCTCCTCTACACTCAGCTAACTGACTCCCTCCTCTACCCTCAGCTAACTGACTCCCTCCTCTACACTCAGCTAACTGACTCCCTCCTCTACACTCAGCTAACTGACTCCCTCCTCTACACTCAGCTAACTGACTCCCTCCTCTACTCAGCTAACTGACTCCCTCCTCTACACTCAGCAAACTGACTCCCTCCTCTACTCAGATAACTGACTCCCTCCTCTACACTGAGCTAACTGACTCCCTCCTCTACTTAGCTAACTGACTCCCTCCTCTACTCAGCTAACTGACTCCCTCCTCTACTCAGCTAACTGACTCCCTCCTCGAAACTCAGGTAACTGACTAACTCCTCTACTCAGCTAAAAGACTCCCTCCTCTACACTCAGCTAACAGACTCCCTCCTCCACTCAGCTAACTGACTCCCTCCTCTACACTAAGCTAACTGACTCCCTCCTCTATAGTCAGCTAACTGACTCCCTCCTCTACAATCAGCTAACTGACTCCCTCCTCTACTCAGCTAACTGACTCCCTCCTCTACTCAGCTAACTGACTCCCTCCTCTACACTCAGCTAACTGACTCCCTCCTCTACTCAGCTAACAGACTCCCTCCTCTACTCATTTAACAGACTCCCTCCTCTTCACTCAGCTAACTGACTCCCTCCTCTACACTCAGCTTACTGACTCCCTCCTCTACACTCAGCTAACTGAATCCCTCCTCTACACTGAGCTAACTGACTCCCTCCTCTACTTAGCTAACTGACTCCCTCCTTCTACTCAGCTAACTGACTCCCTCCTCTACTCAGCTAACTGACTCCCTCCTCTACACTCAGCTAACTGATTACCTCCTCTACTCAGCTAACAGACTCCCTCTACTCAGCTAACAGACTCCCTCCTCCACTCAGCTAACTGACTCCCTCCTCTACCCTCAGCTAACTGACTCCCTCCTCTACACTCAGCTAACTGACTCCCTCCTCTACACTCAGCTAACTGACTCCCTCCTCTACACTCAGCTAACTGACTCCCTCCTCTACTCAGCTAACTGACTCCCTCCTCTACACTCATCTAACTGACTCCCTCCTCTACTCAGCTAACTGACTCCCTCCTCTACACTGAGCTAACTGACTCCCTCCTCTACTTAGCTAACTGACTCCCTCATTCTACTCAGCTAACTGACTCCCTCCTCTACTCAGCTAACTGACTCCCTCCTCTACACTCAGCTAACTGACTACCTCCTCTACTCAGCTAACAGACTCCCTCTACTCAGCTAACAGACTCCCTCCTCCACTCAGCTAACTGACTCCCTCCTCTACACTAAGCTAACTGACTCCCTCCTCTATAGTCAGCTAACTGACTCCCTCCTCTACAATCAGCTAACTGACTCCCTCCTCTACTCAGCTAACTGACTCCCTCCTCTACTCAGCTAACTGACTCCCTCCTCTACACTCAGCTAACTGACTCCCTCCTCTACTCAGCTAACAGACTCCCTCCTCTACTCACCTAACAGACTCCCTCCTCTTCACTCAGCTAACTGACTCCCTCCTCTACACTCAGCTTATTGACTCCCTCCTCTACACTCAGCTAAATGACTCCCTCCTCTACACTCAGCTAACTGACTCCCTCCTCTACCCTCAGCTAACTGACTCCCTCCTCTACACTCAGCTAACTGACTCCCTCCTCTACACTCAGCTAACTGACTCCCTCCTCTACACTCAGCTAACTGACTCCCTCCTCTACTCAGCTAACTGACTCCCTCCTCTACACTCAGCAAACTGACTCCCTCCTCTACTCAGATAACTGACTCCCTCCTCTACACTGAGCTAACTGACTCCCTCCTCTACTTAGCTAACTGACTCCCTCCTCTACTCAGCTAACTGACTCCCTCCTCTACTCAGCTAACTGACTCCCTCCTCGAAACTCAGGTAACTGACTAACTCCTCTACTCAGCTAAAAGACTCCCTCCTCTACACTCAGCTAACTGACTCCCTCCTCTACTCAGCTAACTGACTCCCTCCTCTACACTCAGCTAACTGACTCCCTCCTCTACACTCAGCTAACTGACTCCCTCCTCTACTCAGCTAACTGACTCCCTCCTCTACACTCAGCAAACTGACTCCCTCCTCTACTCAGATAACTGACTCCCTCCTCTACACTGAGCTAACTGACTCCCTCCTCTACTTAGCTAACTGACTCCCTCCTCTACTCAGCTAACTGACTCCCTCCTCTACTCAGCTAACTGACTCCCTCCTCGAAACTCAGGTAACTGACTAACTCCTCTACTCAGCTAAAAGACTCCCTCCTCTACACTCAGCTAACTGACTCCCTCCTCTACACTCAGCTAACTAACTCCCTCCTCTACTCAGCTAACTGACTCCCTCCTCTACACTCATCTAACTGACTCCCTCCTCTACTCAGCTAACTGACTCCCTCCTCTACACTGAGCTAACTGACTCCCTCCTCTACTTAGCTAACTGACTCCCTCATTCTACTCAGCTAACTGACTCCCTCCTCTACTCAGCTAACTGACTCCCTCCTCTACACTCAGCTAACTGACTACCTCCTCTACTCAGCTAACAGACTCCCTCTACTCAGCTAACAGACTCCCTCCTCCACTCAGCTAACTGACTCCCTCCTCTACACTAAGCTAACTGACTCCCTCCTCTATAGTCAGCTAACTGACTCCCTCCTCTACAATCAGCTAACTGACTCCCTCCTCTACTCAGCTAACTGACTCCCTCCTCTACTCAGCTAACTGACTCCCTCCTCTACACTCAGCTAACTGACTCCCTCCTCTACTCAGCTAACAGACTCCCTCCTCTACTCACCTAACAGACTCCCTCCTCTTCACTCAGCTAACTGACTCCCTCCTCTACACTCAGCTTACTGACTCCCTCCTCGACACTCAGCTAACTGACTCCCTCCTCTACACTCAGCTAACTGACTCCCTCCTCTACTCAGCTAACTGACTCCCTCCTCTACACTCAGCAAACTGACTCCCTCCTCTACTCAGATAACTGACTCCCTCCTCTACACTGAGCTAACTGACTCCCTCCTCTACTTAGCTAACTGACTCCCTCCTCTACTCAGCTAACTGACTCCCTCCTCTACTCAGCTAACTGACTCCCTCCTCGAAACTCAGGTAACTGACTAACTCCTCTACTCAGCTAAAAGACTCCCTCCTCTACACTCAGCTAACTGACTCCCTCCTCTACACTCAGCTAACTAACTCCCTCCTCTACTCAGCTAACTGACTCCCTCCTCTACACTCATCTAACTGACTCCCTCCTCTACTCAGCTAACTGACTCCCTCCTCTACACTGAGCTAACTGACTCCCTCCTCTACTTAGCTAACTGACTCCCTCATTCTACTCAGCTAACTGACTCCCTCCTCTACTCAGCTAACTGACTCCCTCCTCTACACTCAGCTAACTGACTACCTCCTCTACTCAGCTAACAGACTCCCTCTACTCAGCTAACAGACTCCCTCCTCCACTCAGCTAACTGACTCCCTCCTCTACACTAAGCTAACTGACTCCCTCCTCTATAGTCAGCTAACTGACTCCCTCCTCTACAATCAGCTAACTGACTCCCTCCTCTACTCAGCTAACTGACTCCCTCCTCTACTCAGCTAACTGACTCCCTCCTCTACACTCAGCTAACTGACTCCCTCCTCTACTCAGCTAACAGACTCCCTCCTCTACTCACCTAACAGACTCCCTCCTCTTCACTCAGCTAACTGACTCCCTCCTCTACACTCAGCTTACTGACTCCCTCCTCGACACTCAGCTAAATGACTCCCTCCTCTACACTCAGCTAACTGACTCCCTCCTCTACCCTCAGCTAACTGACTCCCTCCTCTACAATCAGCTAACTGACTCCCTCCTCTACACTCAGCTAACTGACTCCCTCCTCTACACTCAGCTAACTGACTCCCTCCTCTACTCAGCTAACTGACTCCCTCCTCTACACTCAGCAAACTGACTCCCTCCTCTACTCAGCTAACTGACTCCCTCCTCGACTCAGCTAATTGACTCCCTGCTCTACTCAGCTAACTGACTCCCTCCTCTACTCAGCTAACTGACTCCCTCCTCTACTCAGCTAACAGACTCCCTCCTCTACTCAGCTAACAGACTCCCTCCTCTACTCATCTAACTGACTCCCTCCTCTACACTCAGCTAACTGACTCCCTCCACTACACTCAGCTAACTGACTCCCTCCTCTACACTAAGCTAACTGACTCCCTCCTCTATACTCAGCTAACTGACTCCCTCCTCTACAATCAGCTAACTGACTCCCTCCTCTACTCAGCTAACTGACTCCCTCCTCTACTCAGGTAACTGACTCCCTCCTCTACACTCAGCTAACTGACTCCCTCCTCTACTCAGCTAACAGACTCCCTCCTCTACTCAGCTAACAGACTCCCTCCTCTTCACTCAGCTAACTGACTCCCTCCTCTACACTCAGCTTACTGACTCCCTCCTCTACACTCAGCTAACTGACTCCCTCCTCTACACTCAGATAACTGACTCCCTCCTCTACCCTCAGCTAACTGACTCCCTCCTCTACACTCAGCTAACTGACTCCCTCCTCTACACTCAGCTAACTGACTCCCTCCTCTACACTCAGCTAACTGACTCCCTCCTCTACACTCATCTAACTGACTCCCTCCTCTACTCAGCTAACTGACTCCCTCCTCTACACTGAGCTAACTGACTCCCTCCTCTACTTAGCTAACTGACTCCCTCCTTCTACTCAGCTAACTGACTACCTCCTCTACTCAGCTAACTGACTCCCTCCTCTACACTCAGCTAACTGATTACCTCCTCTACTCAGCTAACAGACTCCCTCTACTCAGCTAACAGACTCCCTCCTCCACTCAGCTAACTGACTCCCTCCTCTACCCTCAGCTAACTGACTCCCTCCTCTACACTCAGCTAACTGACTCCCTCCTCTACACTCAGCTAACTGACTCCCTCCTCTACACTCAGCTAACTGACTCCCACCTCTAGTCAGCTAACTGACTCCCTCCTCTACACTCATCTAACTGACTCCCTCCTCTACTCAGCTAACTGACTCCCTCCTCTACTCAGCTAACTGACTCCCTCCTCTACACTCAGCTAACTGACTACCTCCTCTACTCAGCTAACAGACTCCCTCTACTCAGCTAACAGACTCCCTCCTCCACTCAGCTAACTGACTCCCTCCTCTACACTAAGCTAAATGACTCCCTCCTCTATAGTCAGCTAACTGACTCCCTCCTCTACAATCAGCTAACTGACTCCCTCCTCTACTCAGCTAACTGACTCCCTCCTCTACTCAGCTAACTGACTCCCTCCTCTACACTCAGCTAACTGACTCCCTCCTCTACTCAGCTAACAGACTCCCTCCTCTACTCATTTAACAGACTCCCTCCTCTTCACTCAGCTAACTGACTCCCTCCTCTACACTCAGCTTACTGACTCCCTCCTCTACACTCAGCTAAATGACTCCCTCCTCTACACTCAGCTAACTGACTCCCTCCTCTACCCTCAGCTAACTGACTCCCTCCTCTACACTCAGCTAACTGACTCCCTCCTCTACACTCAGCTAACTGACTCCCTCCTCTACACTCAGCTAACTGACTCCCTCCTCTACTCAGCTAACTGACTCCCTCCTCTACACTCAGCAAACTGACTCCCTCCTCTACTCAGATAACTGACTCCCTCCTCTACACTGAGCTAACTGACTCCCTCCTCTACTTAGCTAACTGACTCCTTCCTCTACTCAGCTAACTGACTCCCTCCTCTACTCAGCTAACTGACTCCCTCCTCGAAACTCAGGTAACTGACTAACTCCTCTACTCAGCTAAAAGACTCCCTCCTCTACACTCAGCTAACTGACTCCCTCCTCTACTCAGCTAACTGACTCCCTCCTCTACTCAGCTAATTGACTCCCTCCTCTACACTCAGCTAACTGACTCCCTCCTCTACTCAGCTAACAGACTCCCTCTACTCAGCTAACAGACTCCCTCCTCTACACTAAGCTAACTGACTCCCTCCTCTATACTCAGCTAACTGACTCCCTCCTCTACAATCAGCTAACTGACTCCCTCCTCTACTCAGCTAACTGACTCCCTCCTCTACTCAGCTAACTGACTCCCTCCTCTACACTCAGCTAACTGACTCCCTCCTCTACTCAGCTAACTGACTCCCTCCTCTACACTCAGCTAACTGACTCCCTCCTCTACACTCAGCTAACTGAATCCCTCCTCTACACTCAGCTAACTGACTCCCTCCTCTACCCTCAGCTAACTGACTCCCTCCTCTACACTCAGCTAACTGACTCCCTCCTCTACTCAGCTAACTGACTCCCTCCTCTACTCAGCTAACTGACTCCCTCCTCTACTCATCTAACTGACTCCCTCCTCTACTCAGCTAACTGACTCCCTCCTCTACTCAGCTAACTGACTCCCTCCTCGACTCAGCTAATTGACTCCCTGCTCTACTCAGCTAACTGACTCCCTCCTCTACTCAGCTAACTGACTCCCTCCTCTACTCAGCTAACAGACTCCCTCCTCTACTCAGCTAACAGACTCCCTCCTCTACTCATCTAACTGACTCCCTCCTCTACACTCAGCTAACTGACTCCCTCCACTACACTCAGCTAACTGACTCCCTCCTCTACACTAAGCTAACTGACTCCCTCCTCTATACTCAGCTAACTGACTCCCTCCTCTACAATCAGCTAACTGACTCCCTCCTCTACTCAGCTAACTGACTCCCTCCTCTACTCAGGTAACTGACTCCCTCCTCTACACTCAGCTAACTGACTCCCTCCTCTACTCAGCTAACAGACTCCCTCCTCTACTCAGCTAACAGACTCCCTCCTCTTCACTCAGCTAACTGACTCCCTCCTCTACACTCAGCTTACTGACTCCCTCCTCTACACTCAGCTAACTGACTCCCTCCTCTACACTCAGATAACTGACTCCCTCCTCTACCCTCAGCTAACTGACTCCCTCCTCTACACTCAGCTAACTGACTCCCTCCTCTACACTCAGCTAACTGACTCCCTCCTCTACACTCAGCTATCTGACTCCCTCCTCTACTCAGCTAACTGACTCCCTCCTCTACACTCATCTAACTGACTCCCTCCTCTACTCAGCTAACTGACTCCCTCCTCTACACTGAGCTAACTGACTCCCTCCTCTACTTAGCTAACTGACTCCCTCCTCTACTCAGCTAACTGACTCCCTCCTCTACACTCAGCTAACTGATTACCTCCTCTACTCAGCTAACAGACTCCCTCTACTCAGCTAACAGACTCCCTCCTCCACTCAGCTAACTGACTCCCTCCTCTACACTAAGCTAACTGACTCCCTCCTCTATACTCAGCTAACTGACTCCCTCCTCTACAATCAGCTAACTGACTCCCTCCTCTACTCAGCTAACTGACTCCCTCCTCTACTCAGCTAACTGACTCCCTCCTCTACACTCAGCTAACTGACTCCCTCCTCTACTCAGCTAACAGACTCCCTCCTCTACTCAGCTAACAGACTCCCTCCTCTTCACTCAGCTAACTGACTCCCTCCTCTACACTCAGCTTACTGACTCCCTCCTCTACACTCAGCTAACTGACTCCCTCCTCTACACTCAGCTAACTGACTCCCTCCTCTACCCTCAGCTAACTGACTCCCTCCTCTACACTCAGCTAACTGACTCCCTCCTCTACACTCAGCTAACTGACACCCTCCTCTACACTCAGCTAACTGACTCCCTCCTCTACTCAGCTAACTGACTCCCTCCTCTACACTGAGCTAACTGACTCCCTCCTCTACTTAGCTAACTGACTCCCTCCTCTACTCAGCTAACTGACTCCCTCCTCTACTCAGCTAACTGACCCCCTCCTCGAAACTCAGGTAACTGACTCCCTCCTCTACTCAGCTAAAAGACTCCCTCCTCTACACTCAGCTAACTGACTCCCTCCTCTACTCAGCTAACTGACTCCCTCCTCTACTCAGCTAATTGACTCCCTCCTCTACACTCAGCTAACTGACTCCCTCCTCTACTCAGCTAACAGACTCCCTCTACTCAGCTAACAGACTCCCTCCTCTACACTAAGCTAACTGACTCCCTCCTCTATACTCAGCTAACTGACTCCCTCCTCTACAATCAGCTAACTGACTCCCTCCTCTACTCAGCTAACTGACTCCCTCCTCTACTCAGCTAACTGACTCCCTCCTCTACACTCAGCTAACTGACTCCCTCATCTACTCAGCTAACTGACTCCCTCCTCTACACTCAGGTAACTGACTCCCTCCTCTACACTCAGCTAACTGAATCCCTCCTCTACACTCAGATAACTGACTCCCTCCTCTACCCTCAGCTAACTGACTCCCTCCTCTACACTCAGCTAACTGACTCCCTCCTCTACTCAGCTAACTGACTCCCTCCTCTACTCAGCTAACTGACTCCCTCCTCTACTCATCTAACTGACTCCCTCCTCTACTCAGCTAACTGACTCCCTCCTCTACTCAGCTAACTGACTCCCTCCTCGACTCAGCTAATTCACTCCCTGCTCTACTCAGCTAACTGACTCCCTCCTCTACTCAGCTAACTGACTCCCGCCTCTACTCAGCTAACAGACTCCCTCCTCTACTCAGCTAACAGACTCCCTCCTCTACTCAGCTAACTGACTCCCTCCTCTACACTCAGCTAACTGACTCCCTCCTCTACACTCAGCTAACTGACTCCCTCCTCTACACTCAGCTAACTGACTCCCTCCTCTACTCAGCTAACTGACTCCCTCCTCTACTCAGCTAACTGACTCCCTCCTCTACACTCAGCTAACTGACTCCCTCCTCTACTCAGCTAACAGACTCCCTCCTCTACTCAGCTAACAGACTCCCTCCTCTTCACTCAGCTAACTGACTCCCTCCTCTACACTCAGCTTACTGACTCCCTCCTCTACACTCAGCTAACTGACACCCTCCTCTACACTCAGCTAACTGACTCCCTCCTCTACCCTCAGCTAACTGACTCCCTCCTCTACACTCAGCTAACTGACTCCCTCCTCTACACTCAGCTAACTGACTCCCTCCTCTACACTCAGCTAACTGACTCCCTCCTCTACTCAGCTAACTGACTCCCTCCTCTACACTCAACTAACTTACTCCCTCCTCTACTCAGCTAACTGACTCCCTCCTCTACACTGAGCTAACTGACTTCCTCCTCTACTTAGCTAACTGACTCCCTCCTCTACTCAGCTAACTGACTCCCTCCTCTACTCAGCTAACTGACTCCCTCCTCGAAACTCAGGTAACTGACTCCCTCCTCTACTCAGCTAAAAGACTCCCTACTCTACACTCAGCTAACTGACTCCCTCCTCTACTCAGCTAACTGACTCCCTCCTCTACTCAGCTAATTGACTCCCTCCTCTACACTCAGCTAACTGACTCCCTCCTCTACTCAGCTAACTGACTCCCTCCTCTACTCAGCTAACTGACTCCCTCCTCTACTCATCTAACTGACTCCCTCCTCTACTCAGCTAACTGACTCCCTCCTCTACTCAGCTAACTGACTCCCTCCTCTACTCATCTAACTGACGCCCTCCTCTACTCAGCTAACTGACTCCCTCCTCTACTCAGCTAACTGACTCCCTCCTCGACTAAGCTAATTGACTCCCTGCTCAACTCAGCTAACTGACTCCCTCCTCTACTCAGCTAACTGACTCCCTCCTCTACTCAGCTAACAGACTCCCTCCTCTACTCAGCTAACAGACTCCCTCCTCTACTCAGCTAACTGACTCCCTCCTCTACACTCAGCTAACTGACTCCCTCCTCTACACTCAGCTAACTGACTCCCTCCTCTACACTCAGCTAACTGACTCCCTCCTCTACTCAGCTAACTGACTCTCTCCTCTACTCAGCTAACAGACTCCCTCCTCTACTCATCTAACTGACTCCCTCCTCTACTCAGCTAACTGACTCCCTCCTCTACTCAGCTAACTGACTCCCTCCTCTACTCAGCTAACTGACTCCCTCCTCTACACTCAGCTAACTGACTCCCTCCTCTACTCAGCTAACTGACTCCCTCCTCTACTCAGCTAACTGACTCCCTCCTCGAAACTCAGCTAACTGACTCCCTCCTCTACTCAGCTAACTGACTCCCTCCTCTACACTCAGCTAACTGACTCCCTCCTCTACTCAGCTAACTGACTCCCTCCTCTACTCAGCTAATTGACTCCCTCCTCTACACTCAGCTAACTGACTCCCTCCTCTACTCAGCTAACAGACTCCCTCTACTCAGCTAACAGACTCCCTCCTCTACACTAAGCTAACTGACTCACTCCTCTATACTCAGCTAACTGACTCCCTCCTCTACAATCAGCTAACTGACTCCCTCCTCTACTCAGCTAACTGACTCCCTCCTCTACTCAGCTAACTGACTCCCTCCTCTACTCAGCTAACAGACTCCCTCCTCTACTCAGCTAACAGACTCCCTCCTCTTTACTCAGCTAACTGACTCCCTCCTCTACACTCAGCTAACTGACTCCCTCCTCTACTCAGCTAACTGACTCCCTCCTCTACACTCAGCTAACTGACTCCCTCCTCTACTCAGCTAACTGACTCCCTCCTCTACACTGAGCTAACTGACTCCCTCCTCTACTCAGCTAATTGACTCCCTCCTCTACACTCAGCTAACTGACTCCCTCCTCTACTCAGCTAACAGACTCCCTCTACTCAGCTAACAGACTCCCTCCTCTACACTAAGCTAACTGACTCCCTCCTCTATACTCAGCTAACTGACTCCCTCCTCTACAATCAGCTAACTGACTCCCTCCTCTACTCAGCTAACTGACTCCCTCCTCTACTCAGCTAACTGACTCCCTCCTCTACACTCAGCTAACTGACTCCCTCATCTACTCAGCTAACTGACTCCCTCCTCTACACTCAGGTAACTGACTCCCTCCTCTACACTCAGCTAACTGAATCCCTCCTCTACACTCAGATAACTGACTCCCTCCTCTACCCTCAGCTAACTGACTCCCTCCTCTACACTCAGCTAACTGACTCCCTCCTCTACTCAGCTAACTGACTCCCTCCTCTACTCAGCTAACTGACTCCCTCCTCTACTCATCTAACTGACTCCCTCCTCTACTCAGCTAACTGACTCCCTCCTCTACTCAGCTAACTGACTCCCTCCTCGACTCAGCTAATTCACTCCCTGCTCTACTCAGCTAACTGACTCCCTCCTCTACTCAGCTAACTGACTCCCGCCTCTACTCAGCTAACAGACTCCCTCCTCTACTCAGCTAACAGACTCCCTCCTCTACTCAGCTAACTGACTCCCTCCTCTACACTCAGCTAACTGACTCCCTCCTCTACACTCAGCTAACTGACTCCCTCCTCTACACTCAGCTAACTGACTCCCTCCTCTACTCAGCTAACTGACTCCCTCCTCTACTCAGCTAACTGACTCCCTCCTCTACACTCAGCTAACTGACTCCCTCCTCTACTCAGCTAACAGACTCCCTCCTCTACTCAGCTAACAGACTCCCTCCTCTTCACTCAGCTAACTGACTCCCTCCTCTACACTCAGCTTACTGACTCCCTCCTCTACACTCAGCTAACTGACACCCTCCTCTACACTCAGCTAACTGACTCCCTCCTCTACCCTCAGCTAACTGACTCCCTCCTCTACACTCAGCTAACTGACTCCCTCCTCTACACTCAGCTAACTGACTCCCTCCTCTACACTCAGCTAACTGACTCCCTCCTCTACTCAGCTAACTGACTCCCTCCTCTACACTCAACTAACTTACTCCCTCCTCTACTCAGCTAACTGACTCCCTCCTCTACACTGAGCTAACTGACTTCCTCCTCTACTTAGCTAACTGACTCCCTCCTCTACTCAGCTAACTGACTCCCTCCTCTACTCAGCTAACTGACTCCCTCCTCGAAACTCAGGTAACTGACTCCCTCCTCTACTCAGCTAAAAGACTCCCTACTCTACACTCAGCTAACTGACTCCCTCCTCTACTCAGCTAACTGACTCCCTCCTCTACTCAGCTAATTGACTCCCTCCTCTACACTCAGCTAACTGACTCCCTCCTCTACTCAGCTAACTGACTCCCTCCTCTACTCAGCTAACTGACTCCCTCCTCTACTCATCTAACTGACTCCCTCCTCTACTCAGCTAACTGACTCCCTCCTCTACTCAGCTAACTGACTCCCTCCTCTACTCATCTAACTGACGCCCTCCTCTACTCAGCTAACTGACTCCCTCCTCTACTCAGCTAACTGACTCCCTCCTCTACTCAGCTAACTGACTCCCTCCTCTACACTCAACTAACTTACTCCCTCCTCTACTCAGCTAACTGACTCCCTCCTCTACACTGAGCTAACTGACTTCCTCCTCTACTTAGCTAACTGACTCCCTCCTCTACTCAGCTAACTGACTCCCTCCTCTACTCAGCTAACTGACTCCCTCCTCGAAACTCAGGTAACTGACTCCCTCCTCTACTCAGCTAAAAGACTCCCTACTCTACACTCAGCTAACTGACTCCCTCCTCTACTCAGCTAACTGACTCCCTCCTCTACTCAGCTAATTGACTCCCTCCTCTACACTCAGCTAACTGACTCCCTCCTCTACTCAGCTAACTGACTCCCTCCTCTACTCAGCTAACTGACTCCCTCCTCTACTCATCTAACTGACTCCCTCCTCTACTCAGCTAACTGACTCCCTCCTCTACTCAGCTAACTGACTCCCTCCTCTACTCATCTAACTGACGCCCTCCTCTACTCAGCTAACTGACTCCCTCCTCTACTCAGCTAACTGACTCCCTCCTCGACTAAGCTAATTGACTCCCTGCTCAACTCAGCTAACTGACTCCCTCCTCTACTCAGCTAACTGACTCCCTCCTCTACTCAGCTAACAGACTCCCTCCTCTACTCAGCTAACAGACTCCCTCCTCTACTCAGCTAACTGACTCCCTCCTCTACACTCAGCTAACTGACTCCCTCCTCTACACTCAGCTAACTGACTCCCTCCTCTACACTCAGCTAACTGACTCCCTCCTCTACTCAGCTAACTGACTCTCTCCTCTACTCAGCTAACAGACTCCCTCCTCTACTCATCTAACTGACTCCCTCCTCTACTCAGCTAACTGACTCCCTCCTCTACTCAGCTAACTGACTCCCTCCTCTACTCAGCTAACTGACTCCCTCCTCTACACTCAGCTAACTGACTCCCTCCTCTACTCAGCTAACTGACTCCCTCCTCTACTCAGCTAACTGACTCCCTCCTCGAAACTCAGCTAACTGACTCCCTCCTCTACTCAGCTAACTGACTCCCTCCTCTACACTCAGCTAACTGACTCCCTCCTCTACTCAGCTAACTGACTCCCTCCTCTACTCAGCTAATTGACTCCCTCCTCTACACTCAGCTAACTGACTCCCTCCTCTACTCAGCTAACAGACTCCCTCTACTCAGCTAACAGACTCCCTCCTCTACACTAAGCTAACTGACTCACTCCTCTATACTCAGCTAACTGACTCCCTCCTCTACAATCAGCTAACTGACTCCCTCCTCTACTCAGCTAACTGACTCCCTCCTCTACTCAGCTAACTGACTCCCTCCTCTACTCAGCTAACAGACTCCCTCCTCTACTCAGCTAACAGACTCCCTCCTCTTTACTCAGCTAACTGACTCCCTCCTCTACACTCAGCTAACTGACTCCCTCCTCTACTCAGCTAACTGACTCCCTCCTCTACACTCAGCTAACTGACTCCCTCCTCTACTCAGCTAACTGACTCCCTCCTCTACACTGAGCTAACTGACTCCCTCCTCTACTTAGGTAACTGACTCCCTCCTCTACTCAGCTAACTGACTCCCTCCTCTACTCAGCTAACTGACCCCCTCCTCGAAACTCAGGTAACTGACTCCCTCCTCTACTCAGCTAAAAGACTCCCTCCTCTACACTCAGCTAACTGACTCCCTCCTCTACTCAGCTAACTGACTCCCTCCTCTACACTCAGCTAACTGACTCCCTCCTCTACACTCAGCTAACTGAATCCCTCCTCTACACTCAGCTAACTGACTCCCTCCTCTACCCTCAGCTAACTGACTCCCTCCTCTACACTCAGCTAACTGACTCCCTCCTCTACTCAGCTAACTGACTCCCTCCTCTACTCAGCTAACTGACTCCCTCCTCTACTCATCTAACTGACTCCCTCCTCTACTCAGCTAACTGACTCCCTCCTCTACTCAGCTAACTGACTCCCTCCTCAACTCAGCTAATTGACTCCCTGCTCTACTCAGCTAACTGACTCCCTCCTCTACTCAGCTAACTGACTCCCTCCTCTACTCAGCTAACAGACTCCCTCCTCTACTCAGCTAACAGACTCCCTCCTCTACTCAGCTAACTGACTCCCTCCTCTACACTCAGCTAACTGACTCCCTCCTCTACACTCAGCTAACTGACTCCCTCCTCTACACTCAGCTAACTGACTCCCTCCTCTACTCAGCTAACTGACTCCCTCCTCTTCTCAGCTAACTGACTCCCTCCTCTACACTCAGCTAACTGACTCCCTCCTCTACTCAGCTAACAGACTCCCTCCTCTACTCATCTAACAGACTCCCTCCTCTTCACTCAGCTAACTGACTCCCTCCTCTACAGTCAGCTTACTGACTCCCTCCTCTACACTCAGCTAACTGACTCCCTCCTCTACACTCAGCTAACTGACTCCCTCCTCTACCCTCAGCTAACTGACTCCCTCCTCTACACTCAGCTAACTGACTCCCTCCTCTACACTCAGCTAACTGACTCCCTCCTCTACACTCAGCTAACTGACTCCCTCCTCTACTCAGCTAACTGACTCCCTCCTCTACACTCAGCTAACTGACTCCCTCCTCTACTCAGCTAACTGACTCCATCCTCTACACTGAGCTAACTGACTCCCTCCTCTACTTAGCTAACTGACTCCCTCCTCTACTCAGCTAACTGACTCCCTCCTCTACTCAGCTAACTGACTCCCTCCTCGAAACTCAGTTAACTGACTCCCTCCTCTACTCAGCTAAAAGACTCCCTCCTCTACACTCAGCTAACTGACTCCCTCCTCTACTCAGCTAACTGACTCCCTCCTCTACTCAGCTAATTGACTCCCTCCTCTACACTCAGCTAACTGACTCCCTCCTCTACTCAGCTAACTGACTCCCTCCTCTACTCAGCTAACTGACTCCCTCCTCTACGCATCTAACTGACTCCCTCCTCTACTCAGCTAACTGACTCCCTCCTCTACTCAGCTAACTGACTCCCTCCTCTACTCATCTAACTGACTCCCTGCTCTACTCAGCTAACTGACTCCCTCCTCTACTCAGCTAACTGACTCCCTCCTCTACTCAGCTAACAGACTCCCTCCTCTACTCAGCTAACAGACTCCCTCCTCTACTCAGCTAACTGACTCCCTCCTCTACACTCAGCTAACTGACTCCCTCCTCTACACTCAGCTAACTGACTCCCTCCTCTACTCAGCTAACTGACTCCCTCCTCTACACTCAGCTAACTGACTCCCTCCTCTACTCAGCTAACTGACTCCCTCCTCTACACTGAGCTAACTGACTCGCTCCTCTACTTAGGTAACTGACTCCCTCCTCTACTCAGCTAACTGACTCCCTCCTCTACTCAGCTAACTGACCCCCTCCTCGAAACTCAGGTAACTGACTCCCTCCTCTACTCAGCTAAAAGACTCCCTCCTCTACACTCAGCTAACTGACTCCCTCCTCTACTCAGCTAACTGACTCCCTCCTCTACTCAGCTAATTGACTCCCTCCTCTACACTCAGCTAACTGACTCCCTCCTCTACTCAGCTAACAGACTCCCTCTACTCAGCTAACAGACTCCCTCCTCTACACTAAGCTAACTGACTCCCTCCTCTATACTCAGCTAACTGACTCCCTCCTCTACAATCAGCTAACTGACTCCCTCCTCTACTCAGCTAACTGACTCCCTCCTCTACTCAGCTAACTGACTCCCTCCTCTACACTCAGCTAACTGACTCCCTCCTCTACTCAGCTAACTGACTCCCTCCTCTACACTCAGCTAACTGACTCCCAACCTCTACACTCAGCTAACTGAATCCCTCCTCTACACTCAGCTAACTGACTCCATCCTCTACCCTCAGCTAACTGACTCCCTCCTCTACACTCAGCTAACTGACTCCCTCCTCTACTCAGCTAACTGACTCCCTCCTCTACTCAGCTAACTGACTCCCTCCTCTACTCAGCTAATTGACTCCCTCCTCTACACTCAGCTAACTGACTCCCTCCTCTACTCAGCTAACTGACTCCCTCCTCTACTCAGCTAACTGACTCCCTCCTCTACTCATCTAACTGACTCCCTCCTCTACTCAGCTAACTGACTCCCTCCTCTACTCAGCTAACTGACTCCCTCCTCTACTCATCTAACTGACTCCCTCCTCTACTCAGCTAACTGACTCCCTCCTCTACTCAGCTAACTGACTCCCTCCTCGACTCAGCTAATTGACTCCCTGCTCTACTCAGCTAACTGACTCCCTCCTCTACTCAGCTAACTGACTCCCTCCTCTACTCAGCTAACTGACTCCCTCCTCTACACTCAGCTAACTGACTCCCTCCTCTACTCAGCTAACTGACTCCCTCCTCTACACTCAGCTAACTGACTCCCTCCTCTACTCAGCTAACTGACTCCCTCCTCTACACTGAGCTAACTGACTCGCTCCTCTACTTAGGTAACTGACTCCCTCCTCTACTCAGCTAACTGACTCCCTCCTCTACTCAGCTAACTGACCCCCTCCTCGAAACTCAGGTAACTGACTCCCTCCTCTACTCAGCTAAAAGACTCCCTCCTCTACACTCAGCTAACTGACTCCCTCCTCTACTCAGCTAACTGACTCCCTCCTCTACTCAGCTAATTGACTCCCTCCTCTACACTCAGCTAACTGACTCCCTCCTCTACTCAGCTAACAGACTCCCTCTACTCAGCTAACAGACTCCCTCCTCTACACTAAGCTAACTGACTCCCTCCTCTATACTCAGCTAACTGACTCCCTCCTCTACAATCAGCTAACTGACTCCCTCCTCTACTCAGCTAACGGACTCCCTCCTCTACTCAGCTAACTGACTCCCTCCTCTACACTCAGCTAACTGACTCCCTCCTCTACTCAGCTAACTGACTCCCTCCTCTACACTCAGCTAACTGACTCCCAACCTCTACACTCAGCTAACTGAATCCCTCCTCTACACTCAGCTAACTGACTCCCTCCTCTACCCTCAGCTAACTGACTCCCTCCTCTACACTCAGCTAACTGACTCCCTCCTCTACTCAGCTAACTGACTCCCTCCTCTACTCAGCTAACTGACTCCCTCCTCTACTCATCTAACTGACTCCCTCCTCTACTCAGCTAACTGACTCCCTCCTCTACTCAGCTAACTGACTCCCTCCTCGACTCAGCTAATTGACTCCCTGCTCTACTCAGCTAACTGACTCCCTCCTCTACTCAGCTAACTGACTCCCTCCTCTACTCAGCTAACAGACTCCCTCCTCTACTCAGCTAACAGACTCCCTCCTCTACTCAGCTAACTGACTCCCTCCTCTACACTCAGCTAACTGACTCCCTCCTCTACTCAGCTAATTGACTCCCTCCTCTACACTCAGCTAACTGACTCCCTCCTCTACTCAGCTAACTGACTCCCTCCTCTACTCAGCTAACTGACTCCCTCCTCTACTCAGCTAACAGACTCCCTCCTCTACTCAGCTAACAGACTCCCTCCTCTACTCAGCTAACTGACTCCCTCCTCTACTCAGCTAACTGACCCCCTCCTCGAAACTCAGGTAACTGACTCCCTCCTCTACTCAGCTAAAAGACTCCCTCCTCTACACTCAGCTAACTGACTCCCTCCTCTACTCAGCTAACTGACTCCCTCCTCTACTCAGCTAATTGACTCCCTCCTCTACACTCAGCTAACTGACTCCCTCCTCTACTCAGCTAACAGACTCCCTCTACTCAGCTAACAGACTCCCTCCTCTACACTCAGCTAACTGACTCCCTCCTCTACTCAGCTAACTGACTCCCTCCTCTACACTCAGCTAACTGACTCCCTCCTCTACACTCAGCTAACTGAATCCCTCCTCTACACTCAGCTAACTGACTCCCTCCTCTACCCTCAGCTAACTGACTCCCTCCTCTACACTCAGCTAACTGACTCCCTCCTCTACTCAGCTAACTGACTCCCTCCTCTACTCAGCTAACTGACTCCCTCCTCTACTCAGCTAACTGACTCCCTCCTCTACTCATCTAACTGACTCCCTCCTCTACTCAGCTAACTGACTCCCTCCTCTACTCAGCTAACTGACTCCCTGCTCTACTCAGCTAACTGACTCCCTCCTCTACTCAGCTAACTGACTCCCTCCTCTACTCAGCTAACAGACTCCCTCCTCTACTCAGCTAACAGACTCCGTCCTCTACTCAGCTAACTGACTCCCTCCTCTACACTCAGCTAACTGACTCCCTCCTCTACATTCAGCTAACTGACTCCCTCCTCTACACTCAGCTAACTGACTCCCTCCTCTACTCAGCTAACTGACTCCCTCCTCTACTCAGCTAACTGACTCCCTCCTCTACACTCAGCTAACTGACTCCCTCCTCTACTCAGCTAACAGACTCCCTCCTCTACTCAGCTAACAGACTCCCTCCTCTTCACTCAGCTAACTGACTCCCTCCTCTACACTCAGCTTACCTACTCCCTCCTCTACACTCAGCTAACTGACTCCCTCCTCTACACTCAGCTAACTGACTCCCTCCTCTACCCTCAGCTAACTGACCCCCTCCTCTACACTCAGCTAACTGACTCCCTCCTCTACACTCAGCTAACTGACTCCCTCCTCTACACTCAGCTAACTGACTCCCTCCTCTACTCAGCTAACTGACTCCCTCCTCTACACTCAGCTAACTGACTCCCTCCTCTACTCAGCTAACTGACTCCCTCCTCTACACTGAGCTAACTGACTCCCTCCTCTACTTAGCTAACTGACTCCCTCCTCTACTCAGCTAACTGACTCCCTCCTCTACTCAGCTAACTGACTCCCTCCTCGAAACTCAGGTAACTGACTCCCTCCTCTACTCAGCTAAAAGACTCCCTCCTCTACACTCAGCTAACTGACTCCCTCCTCGACTCAGCTAATTGACTCCCTGCTCTACTCAGCTAACTGACTCCCTCCTCTACTCAGCTAACTGACTCCCTCCTCTACTCAGCTAACAGACTCCCTCCTCTACTCAGCTAACAGACTCCCTCCTCTACTCAGCTAACTGACTCCCTCCTCTACACTCAGCTAACTGACTCCCTCCTCTACACTCAGCTAACTGACTCCCTCCTCTACACTCAGCTAACTGACTCCCTCCTCTACTCAGCTAACTGACTCCCTCCTCTACTCAGCTAACTGACTCCCTCCTCTACACTCAGCTAACTGACTCCCTCCTCTACTCAGCTAACAGACTCCCTCCTCTACTCAGCTAACAGACTCCCTCATCTTCACTCAGCTAACTGACTCCCTCCTCTACACTCAGCTTACTGACTCCCTACTCTACACTCAGCTAACTGACTCCCTCCTCTACACTCAGCTAACTGACTCCCTCCTCTACCCTCAGCTAACTGACTCCCTCCTCTACACTCAGCTAACTGACTCCCTCCTCTACACTCAGCTAACTGACTCCCTCCTCTACACTCAGCTAACTGACTCCCTCCTCTACTCAGCTAACTGACTCCCTCCTCTACACTCAGCTAACTGACTCCCTCCTCTACTCAGCTAACTGACTCCCTCCTCTACACTGAGCTAACTGACTCCCTCCTCTACTTAGCTAACTGACTCCCTCCTCTACTCAGCTAACTGACTCCCTCCTCTACTCAGCTAACTGACTCCCTCCTCGAAACTCAGGTAACTGACTCCGTCCTCTACTCAGCTAAAAGACTCCCTCCTCTACACTCAGCTAACTGACTCCCTCCTCTACTCAGCTAACTGACTCCCTCCTCTACTCAGCTAATTGACTCCCTCCTCTACACTCAGCTAACTGACTCCCTCCTCTACTCAGCTAACTGACTCCCTCCTCTACTCAGCTAACTGACTCCCTCCTCGAAACTCAGCTAACTGACTCCCTCCTCTACTCAGCTAAAAGACTCCCTCCTCTACACTCAGCTAACTGACTCCCTCCTCTACTCAGCTAACTGACTCCCTCCTCTACTCAGCTAATTGACTCCCTCCTCTACACTCAGCTAACTGACTCCCTCCTCTACTCAGCTAACAGACTCCCTCTACTCAGCTAACAGACTCCCTCCTCTACACTAAGCTAACTGACTCCCTCCTCTATACTCAGCTAACTGACTCCCTCCTCTACAATCAGCTAACTGACTCCCTCCTCTACTCAGCTAACTGACTCCCTCCTCTACTCAGCTAACTGACTCCCTCCTCTACTCAGCTAACAGACTCCCTCCTCTACTCAGCTAACAGACTCCCTCCTCTTTACTCAGCTAACTAACTCCCTCCTCTACACTCAGCTAACTGTCTCCCTCCTCTACTCAGCTAACTGACTCCCTCCTCTACACTCAGCTAACTGACTCCCTCCTCTACTCAGCTAACTGACTCCCTCCTCTACACTCAGCTAACTGACTCCCAACCTCTACACTCAGCTAACTGAATCCCTCCTCTACACTCAGCTAACTGACTCCCTCCTCTACCCTCAGCTAACTGACTCCCTCCTCTACACTCAGCTAACTGACTCCCTCCTCTACTCAGCTAACTGACTCCCTCCTCTACTCAGCTAACTGACTCCCTCCTCTACTCATCTAACTGACTCCCTCCTCTACTCAGCTAACTGACTCCCTCCTCTACTCAGCTAACTGACTCCCTCCTCGACTCAGCTAATTGACTCCCTGCTCTACTCAGCTAACTGACTCCCTCCTCTACTCAGCTAACTGACTCCCTCCTCTACTCAGCTAACAGACTCCCTCCTCTACTCAGCTAACAGACTCCCTCCTCTACTCAGCTAACTGACTCCCTCCTCTACACTCAGCTAACTGACTCCCTCCTCTACTCAGCTAATTGACTCCCTCCTCTACACTCAGCTAACTGACTCCCTCCTCTACTCAGCTAACTGACTCCCTCCTCTACTCAGCTAACTGACTCCCTCCTCTACTCAGCTAACAGACTCCCTCCTCTACTCAGCTAACAGACTCCCTCCTCTACTCAGCTAACTGACTCCCTCCTCTACTCAGCTAACTGACCCCCTCCTCGAAACTCAGGTAACTGACTCCCTCCTCTACTCAGCTAAAATACTCCCTCCTCTACACTCAGCTAACTGACTCCCTCCTCTACTCAGCTAACTGACTCCCTCCTCTACTCAGCTAATTGACTCCCTCCTCTACACTCAGCTAACTGACTCCCTCCTCTACTCAGCTAACAGACTCCCTCTACTCAGCTAACAGACTCCCTCCTCTACACTAAGCTAACTGACTCCCTCCTCTATACTCAGCTAACTGACTCCCTCCTCTACAATCAGCTAACTGACTCCCTCCTCTACTCAGCTAACTGACTCCCTCCTCTACTCAGCTAACTGACTCCCTCCTCTACACTCAGCTAACTGACTCCCTCCTCTACTCAGCTAACTGACTCCCTCCTCTACACTCAGCTAACTGACTCCCTCCTCTACACTCAGCTAACTGAATCCCTCCTCTACACTCAGCTAACTGACTCCCTCCTCTACCCTCAGCTAACTGACTCCCTCCTCTACACTCAGCTAACTGACTCCCTCCTCTACTCAGCTAACTGACTCCCTCCTCTACTCAGCTAACTGACTCCCTCCTCTACTCAGCTAACTGACTCCCTCCTCTACTCATCTAACTGACTCCCTCCTCTACTCAGCTAACTGACTCCCTCCTCTACTCAGCTAACTGACTCCCTGCTCTACTCAGCTAACTGACTCCCTCCTCTACTCAGCTAACTGACTCCCTCCTCTACTCAGCTAACAGACTCCCTCCTCTACTCAGCTAACAGACTCCCTCCTCTACTCAGCTAACTGACTCCCTCCTCTACACTCAGCTAACTGACTCCCTCCTCTACATTCAGCTAACTGACTCCCTCCTCTACACTCAGCTAACTGACTCCCTCCTCTACTCAGCTAACTGACTCCCTCCTCTACTCAGCTAACTGACTCCCTCCTCTACACTCAGCTAACTGACTCCCTCCTCTACTCAGCTAACAGACTCCCTCCTCTACTCAGCTAACAGACTCCCTCCTCTTCACTCAGCTAACTGACTCCCTCATCTACACTCAGCTTACCTACTCCCTCCTCTACACTCAGCTAACTGACTCCCTCCTCTACACTCAGCTAACTGACTCCCTCCTCTACCCTCAGCTAACTGACCCCCTCCTCTACACTCAGCTAACTGACTCCCTCCTCTACACTCAGCTAACTGACTCCCTCCTCTACACTCAGCTAACTGACTCCCTCCTCTACTCAGCTAACTGACTCCCTCCTCTACACTCAGCTAACTGACTCCCTCCTCTACTCAGCTAACTGACTCCCTCCTCTACACTGAGCTAACTGACTCCCTCCTCTACTTAGCTAACTGACTCCCTCCTCTACTCAGCTAACTGACTCCCTCCTCTACTCAGCTAACTGACTCCCTCCTCGAAACTCAGGTAACTGACTCCCTCCTCTACTCAGCTAAAAGACTCCCTCCTCTACACTCAGCTAACTGACTCCCTCCTCGACTCAGCTAATTGACTCCCTGCTCTACTCAGCTAACTGACTCCCTCCTCTACTCAGCTAACTGACTCCCTCCTCTACTCAGCTAACAGACTCCCTCCTCTACTCAGCTAACAGACTCCCTCCTCTACTCAGCTAACTGACTCCCTCCTCTACACTCAGCTAACTGACTCCCTCCTCTACACTCAGCTAACTGACTCCCTCCTCTACACTCAGCTAACTGACTCCCTCCTCTACTCAGCTAACTGACTCCCTCCTCTACTCAGCTAACTGACTCCCTCCTCTACACTCAGCTAACTGACTCCCTCCTCTACTCAGCTAACAGACTCCCTCCTCTACTCAGCTAACAGACTCCCTCATCTTCACTCAGCTAACTGACTCCCTCCTCTACACTCAGCTTACTGACTCCCTACTCTACACTCAGCTAACTGACTCCCTCCTCTACACTCAGCTAACTGACTCCCTCCTCTACCCTCAGCTAACTGACTCCCTCCTCTACACTCAGCTAACTGACTCCCTCCTCTACACTCAGCTAACTGACTCCCTCCTCTACACTCAGCTAACTGACTCCCTCCTCTACTCAGCTAACTGACTCCCTCCTCTACACTCAGCTAACTGACTCCCTCCTCTACTCAGCTAACTGACTCCCTCCTCTACACTGAGCTAACTGACTCCCTCCTCTACTTAGCTAACTGACTCCCTCCTCTACTCAGCTAACTGACTCCCTCCTCGAAACTCAGGTAACTGACTCCGTCCTCTACTCAGCTAAAAGACTCCCTCCTCTACACTCAGCTAACTGACTCCCTCCCTCTACTCAGCTAACTGACTCCCTCCTCTACTCAGCTAATTGACTCCCTCCTCTACACTCAGCTAACTGACTCCCTCCTCTACTCAGCTAACTGACTCCCTCCTCTACTCAGCTAACTGACTCCCTCCTCGAAACTCAGCTAACTGACTCCCTCCTCTACTCAGCTAAAAGACTCCCTCCTCTACACTCAGCTAACTGACTCCCTCCTCTACTCAGCTAACTGACTCCCTCCTCTACTCAGCTAATTGACTCCCTCCTCTACACTCAGCTAACTGACTCCCTCCTCTACTCAGCTAACAGACTCCCTCTACTCAGCTAACAGACTCCCTCCTCTACACTAAGCTAACTGACTCCCTCCTCTATACTCAGCTAACTGACTCCCTCCTCTACAATCAGCTAACTGACTCCCTCCTCTACTCAGCTAACTGACTCCCTCCTCTACTCAGCTAACTGACTCCCTCCTCTACTCAGCTAACAGACTCCCTCCTCTACTCAGCTAACAGACTCCCTCCTCTTTACTCAGCTAACTAACTCCCTCCTCTACACTCAGCTAACTGTCTCCCTCCTCTACTCAGCTAACTGACTCCCTCCTCTACACTCAGCTAACTGACTCCCTCCTCTACTCAGCTAACTGACTCCCTCCTCTACTCAGCTAACTGACTCCCTCCTCTACTCAGCTAACTGACTCCCTCCTCTACACTGAGCTAACTGACTCCCTCCTCTACTGAGGTAACTGACTCCCTCCTCTACTCAGCTAACTGACTCCCTCCTCTACTTAGCTAACTGACCCCCTCCTCGAAACTCAGGTAACTGACTCCCTCCTCTACTCAGCTAAAAGACTCCCTCCTCTACACTCAGCTAACTGACTCCCTCCTCTACTCAGCTAACTGACTCCCTCCTCTACTCAGCTAATTGACTCCCTCCTCTACACTCAGCTAACTGACTCCCTCCTCTACCCTCAGCTAACTGACTCCCTCCTCTACACTCAGCTAACTGACTCCCTCCTCTACACTCAGCTAACTGACTCCCTCCTCTACACTCAGCTAACTGACTCCCTCCTCTACTCAGCTAACTGACTCCCTCCTCTACACTCAGCTAACTGACTCCCTCCTCTACTCAGCTAACTGACTCCATCCTCTACACTGAGCTAACTGACTCCCTCCTCTACTTAGCTAACTGACTCCCTCCTCTACTCAGCTAACTGACTCCCTCCTCTACTCAGCTAACTGACTCCCTCCTCTACACTCAGCTAACTGACTCCCTCCTCTACTCAGCTAACTGACTCCCTCCTCTACTCAGCTAATTGACTCCCTCCTCTACACTCAGCTAACTGACTCCCTCCTCTACTCAGCTAACTGACTCCCTCCTCTACTCAGCTAACTGACTCCCTCCTCTACTCATCTAACTGACTCCCTCCTCTACTCAGCTAACTGACTCCCTCCTCTACTCAGCTAACTGACTCCCTCCTCTACTCATCTAACTGACTCCCTCCTCTACTCAGCTAACTGACTCCCTCCTCTACTCAGCTAACTGACTCCCTCCTCGACTCAGCTAATTGACTCCCTGCTCTACTCAGCTAACTGACTCCCTCCTCTACTCAGCTAACTGACTCCCTCCTCTACTCAGCTAACAGACTCCCTCCTCTACTCAGCTAACAGACTCCCTCCTCTACTCAGCTAACTGACTCCCTCCTCTACACTCAGCTAACTGACTCCCTCCTCTACACTCAGCTAACTGACTCCCTCCTCTACTCAGCTAACTGACTCCCTCCTCTACACTCAGCTAACTGACTCCCTCCTCTACTCAGCTAACTGACTCTCTCCTCTACACTGAGCTAACTGACTCGCTCCTCTACTTAGGTAACTGACTCCCTCCTCTACTCAGCTAAAAGACTCCCTCCTCTACACTCAGCTAACTGACTCCCTCCTCTACTCAGCTAACTGACTCACTCCTCTACTCAGCTAATTGACTCCCTCCTCTACACTCAGCTAACTGACTCCCTCCTCTACTCAGCTAAAAGACTCCCACTACTCAGCTAACAGACTCCCTCCTCTACACTAAGCTAACTGACTCCCTCCTCTATACTCAGCTAACTGACTCCCTCCTCTACAATCAGCTAACTGACTCCCTCCTCTACTCAGCTAACTGACTCCCTCCTCTACACTCAGCTAACTGACTCCCTCCTCTACTCAGCTAACTGACTCCCTCCTCTACACTCAGCTAACTGACTCCCTCCTCTACACTCAGCTAACTGAATCCCTCCTCTACACTCAGCTAACTGACTCCCTCCTCTACCCTCAGCTAACTGACTCCCTCCTCTACACTCAGCTAACTGACTCCCTCCTCTACTTAGCTAACTGACTCCCTCCTCTACTCAGCTAACTGACTCCCTCCTCTACTCATCTAACTGACTCCCTCCTCTACTCAGCTAACTGACTCCCTCCTCTACTCAGCTAACTGACTCCCTCCTCGACTCAGCTAATTGACTCCCTGCTCTACTCAGCTAACTGACTCCCTCCTCTACTCAGCTAACTGACTCCCTCCTCTACTCAGCTAACAGACTCCCTCCTCTACTCAGCTAACAGACTCCCTCCTCTACTCAGCTAACTGACTCCCTCCTCTACACTCAGCTAACTGACTCCCTCCTCTACTCAGCTAATTGACTCCCTCCTCTACACTCAGCTAACTGACTCCCTCCTCTACTCAGCTAACTGACTCCCTGCTCTACTCAGCTAACTGACTCCCTCCTCTACTCAGCTAACAGACTCCCTCCTCTACTCAGCTAACAGACTCCCTCCTCTACTCAGCTAACTGACCCCCTCCTCGAAACTCAGGTAACTGACTCCCTCCTCTACTCAGCTAAAAGACTCCCTCCTCTACACTCAGCTAACTGACTCCCTCCTCTACTCAGCTAACTGACTCCCTCCTCTACTCAGCTAATTGACTCCCTCCTCTACACTCAGCTAACTGACTCCCTCCTCTACTCAGCTAACAGACTCCCTCTACTCAGCTAACAGACTCCCTCCTCTACACTAAGCTAACTGACTCCCTCCTCTATACTCAGCTAACTGACTCCCTCCTCTACAATCAGCTAACTGACTCCCTCCTCTACTCAGCTAACTGACTCCCTCCTCTACTCAGCTAACTGACTCCCTCCTCTACACTCAGCTAACTGACTCCCTCCTCTACTCAGCTAACTGACTCCCTCCTCTACACTCAGCTAACTGACTCCCTCCTCTACACTCAGCTAACTGAATCCCTCCTCTACACTCAGCTAACTGACTCCCTCCTCTACCCTCAGCTAACTGACTCCCTCCTCTACACTCAGCTAACTGACTCCCTCCTCTACTCAGCTAACTGACTCCCTCCTCTACTCAGCTAACTGACTCCCTCCTCTACTCAGCTAACTGACTCCCTCCTCTACTCATCTAACTGACTCCCTCCTCTACTCAGCTAACTGACTCCCTCCTCTACTCAGCTAACTGACTCCCTGCTCTACTCAGCTAACTGACTCCCTCCTCTACTCAGCTAACTGACTCCCTCCTCTACTCAGCTAACAGACTCCCTCCTCTACTCAGCTAACAGACTCCCTCCTCTACTCAGCTAACTGACTCCCTCCTCTACACTCAGCTAACTGACTCCCTCCTCTACATTCAGCTAACTGACTCCCTCCTCTACACTCAGCTAACTGACTCCCTCCTCTACTCAGCTAACTGACTCCCTCCTCTACTCAGCTAACTGACTCCCTCCTCTACACTCAGCTAACTGACTCCCTCCTCTACTCAGCTAACAGACTCCCTCCTCTACTCAGCTAACAGACTCCCTCCTCTTCACTCAGCTAACTGACTCCCTCCTCTACACTCAGCTTACCTACTCCCTCCTCTACACTCAGCTAACTGACTCCCTCCTCTACACTCAGCTAACTGACTCCCTCCTCTACCCTCAGCTAACTGACCCCCTCCTCTACACTCAGCTAACTGACTCCCTCCTCTACACTCAGCTAACTGACTCCCCCCTCTACACTCAGCTAACTGACTCCCTCCTCTACTCAGCTAACTGACTCCCTCCTCTACACTCAGCTAACTGACTCCCTCCTCTACTCAGCTAACTGACTCCCTCCTCTACACTGAGCTAACTGACTCCCTCCTCTACTTAGCTAACTGACTCCCTCCTCTACTCAGCTAACTGACTCCCTCCTCTACTCAGCTAACTGACTCCCTCCTCGAAACTCAGGTAACTGACTCCCTGCTCTACTCAGCTAAAAGACTCCCTCCTCTACACTCAGCTAACTGACTCCCTCCTCGACTCAGCTAATTGACTCCCTGCTCTACTCAGCTAACTGACTCCCTCCTCTACTCAGCTAACTGACTCCCTCCTCTACTCAGCTAACAGACTCCCTCCTCTACTCAGCTAACAGACTCCCTCCTCTACTCAGCTAACTGACTCCCTCCTCTACACTCAGCTAACTGACTCCCTCCTCTACACTCAGCTAACTGACTCCCTCCTCTACACTCAGCTAACTGACTCCCTCCTCTACTCAGCTAACTGACTCCCTCCTCTACTCAGCTAACTGACTCCCTCCTCTACACTCAGCTAACTGACTCCCTCCTCTACTCAGCTAACAGACTCCCTCCTCTACTCAGCTAACAGACTCCCTCATCTTCACTCAGCTAACTGACTCCCTCCTCTACACTCAGCTTACTGACTCCCTACTCTACACTCAGCTAACTGACTCCCTCCTCTACACTCAGCTAACTGACTCCCTCCTCTACCCTCAGCTAACTGACTCCCTCCTCTACACTCAGCTAACTGACTCCCTCCTCTACACTCAGCTAACTGACTCCCTCCTCTACACTCAGCTAACTGACTCCCTCCTCTACTCAGCTAACTGACTCCCTCCTCTACACTCAGCTAACTGACTCCCTCCTCTACTCAGCTAACTGACTCCCTCCTCTACACTGAGCTAACTGACTCCCTCCTCTACTTAGCTAACTGACTCCCTCCTCTACTCAGCTAACTGACTCCCTCCTCGAAACTCAGGTAACTGACTCCGTCCTCTACTCAGCTAAAAGACTCCCTCCTCTACACTCAGCTAACTGACTCCCTCCTCTACTCAGCTAACTGACTCCCTCCTCTACTCAGCTAATTGACTCCCTCCTCTACACTCAGCTAACTGACTCCCTCCTCTACTCAGCTAACTGACTCCCTCCTCTACTCAGCTAACTGACTCCCTCCTCGAAACTCAGCTAACTGACTCCCTCCTCTACTCAGCTAAAAGACTCCCTCCTCTACACTCAGCTAACTGACTCCCTCCTCTACTCAGCTAACTGACTCCCTCCTCTACTCAGCTAATTGACTCCCTCCTCTACACTCAGCTAACTGACTCCCTCCTCTACTCAGCTAACAGACTCCCTCTACTCAGCTAACAGACTCCCTCCTCTACACTAAGCTAACTGACTCCCTCCTCTATACTCAGCTAACTGACTCCCTCCTCTACAATCAGCTAACTGACTCCCTCCTCTACTCAGCTAACTGACTCCCTCCTCTACTCAGCTAACTGACTCCCTCCTCTACTCAGCTAACAGACTCCCTCCTCTACTCAGCTAACAGACTCCCTCCTCTTTACTCAGCTAACTAACTCCCTCCTCTACACTCAGCTAACTGTCTCCCTCCTCTACTCAGCTAACTGACTCCCTCCTCTACACTCAGCTAACTGACTCCCTCCTCTACTCAGCTAACTGACTCCCTCCTCTACTCAGCTAACTGACTCCCTCCTCTACTCAGCTAACTGACTCCCTCCTCTACACTGAGCTAACTGACTCCCTCCTCTACTGAGGTAACTGACTCCCTCCTCTACTCAGCTAACTGACTCCCTCCTCTACTTAGCTAACTGACCCCCTCCTCGAAACTCAGGTAACTGACTCCCTCCTCTACTCAGCTAAAAGACTCCCTCCTCTACACTCAGCTAACTGACTCCCTCCTCTACTCAGCTAACTGACTCCCTCCTCTACTCAGCTAATTGACTCCCTCCTCTACACTCAGCTAACTGACTCCCTCCTCTACCCTCAGCTAACTGACTCCCTCCTCTACACTCAGCTAACTGACTCCCTCCTCTACACTCAGCTAACTGACTCCCTCCTCTACACTCAGCTAACTGACTCCCTCCTCTACTCAGCTAACTGACTCCCTCCTCTACACTCAGCTAACTGACTCCCTCCTCTACTCAGCTAACTGACTCCATCCTCTACACTGAGCTAACTGACTCCCTCCTCTACTTAGCTAACTGACTCCCTCCTCTACTCAGCTAACTGACTCCCTCCTCTACTCAGCTAACTGACTCCCTCCTCTACACTCAGCTAACTGACTCCCTCCTCTACTCAGCTAACTGACTCCCTCCTCTACTCAGCTAATTGACTCCCTCCTCTACACTCAGCTAACTGACTCCCTCCTCTACTCAGCTAACTGACTCCCTCCTCTACTCAGCTAACTGACTCCCTCCTCTACTCATCTAACTGACTCCCTCCTCTACTCAGCTAACTGACTCCCTCCTCTACTCAGCTAACTGACTCCCTCCTCTACTCATCTAACTGACTCCCTCCTCTACTCAGCTAACTGACTCCCTCCTCTACTCAGCTAACTGACTCCCTCCTCGACTCAGCTAATTGACTCCCTGCTCTACTCAGCTAACTGACTCCCTCCTCTACTCAGCTAACTGACTCCCTCCTCTACTCAGCTAACAGACTCCCTCCTCTACTCAGCTAACAGACTCCCTCCTCTACTCAGCTAACTGACTCCCTCCTCTACACTCAGCTAACTGACTCCCTCCTCTACACTCAGCTAACTGACTCCCTCCTCTACTCAGCTAACTGACTCCCTCCTCTACACTCAGCTAACTGACTCCCTCCTCTACTCAGCTAACTGACTCTCTCCTCTACACTGAGCTAACTGACTCGCTCCTCTACTTAGGTAACTGACTCCCTCCTCTACTCAGCTAAAAGACTCCCTCCTCTACACTCAGCTAACTGACTCCCTCCTCTACTCAGCTAACTGCCCCCCACTCGCGACCCCTCCTCTCACTCAGCTAACTGACTCCCTCCTCTACTCAGCTAACAGACTCCCACTACTCAGCTAACAGACTCCCTCCTCTACACTAAGCTAACTGACTCCCTCCTCTATACTCAGCTAACTGACTCCCTCCTCTACAATCAGCTAACTGACTCCCTCCTCTACTCAGCTAACTGACTCCCTCCTCTACACTCAGCTAACTGACTCCCTCCTCTACTCAGCTAACTGACTCCCTCCTCTACACTCAGCTAACTGACTCCCTCCTCTACACTCAGCTAACTGAATCCCTCCTCTACACTCAGCTAACTGACTCCCTCCTCTACCCTCAGCTAACTGACTCCCTCCTCTACACTCAGCTAACTGACTCCCTCCTCTACTTAGCTAACTGACTCCCTCCTCTACTCAGCTAACTGACTCCCTCCTCTACTCATCTAACTGACTCCCTCCTCTACTCAGCTAACTGACTCCCTCCTCTACTCAGCTAACTGACTCCCTCCTCGACTCAGCTAATTGACTCCCTGCTCTACTCAGCTAACTGACTCCCTCCTCTACTCAGCTAACTGACTCCCTCCTCTACTCAGCTAACAGACTCCCTCCTCTACTCAGCTAACAGACTCCCTCCTCTACTCAGCTAACTGACTCCCTCCTCTACACTCAGCTAACTGACTCCCTCCTCTACTCAGCTAATTGACTCCCTCCTCTACACTCAGCTAACTGACTCCCTCCTCTACTCAGCTAACTGACTCCCTGCTCTACTCAGCTAACTGACTCCCTCCTCTACTCAGCTAACAGACTCCCTCCTCTACTCAGCTAACAGACTCCCTCCTCTACTCAGCTAACTGACCCCCTCCTCGAAACTCAGGTAACTGACTCCCTCCTCTACTCAGCTAAAAGACTCCCTCCTCTACACTCAGCTAACTGACTCCCTCCTCTACTCAGCTAACTGACTCCCTCCTCTACTCAGCTAATTGACTCCCTCCTCTACACTCAGCTAACTGACTCCCTCCTCTACTCAGCTAACAGACTCCCTCTACTCAGCTAACAGACTCCCTCCTCTACACTAAGCTAACTGACTCCCTCCTCTATACTCAGCTAACTGACTCCCTCCTCTACAATCAGCTAACTGACTCCCTCCTCTACTCAGCTAACTGACTCCCTCCTCTACTCAGCTAACTGACTCCCTCCTCTACACTCAGCTAACTGACTCCCTCCTCTACTCAGCTAACTGACTCCCTCCTCTACACTCAGCTAACTGACTCCCTCCTCTACACTCAGCTAACTGAATCCCTCCTCTACACTCAGCTAACTGACTCCCTCCTCTACCCTCAGCTAACTGACTCCCTCCTCTACACTCAGCTAACTGACTCCCTCCTCTACTCAGCTAACTGACTCTCTCCTCTACTCAGCTAACTGACTCCCTCCTCTACTCATCTAACTGACTCCCTCCTCTACTCAGCTAACTGACTCCCTCCTCTACTCAGCTAACTGACTCCCTCCTCGACTCAGCTAATTGCCTCCCTGCTCTACTCAGCTAACTGACTCCCTCCTCTACTCAGCTAACTGACTCCCTCCTCTACTCAGCTAACAGACTCCCTGCTCTACTCAGCTAACAGACTCCCTCCTCTACTCAGCTAACTGACTCCCTCCTCTACACTCAGCTAACTGACTCCCTCCTCTACATTCAGCTAACTGACTCCCTCCTCTACACTCAGCTAACTGACTCCCTCCTCTACTCAGCTAACTGACTCCCTCCTCTACTCAGCTAACTGACTCCCTCCTCTACACTCAGCTAACTGACTCCCTCCTCTACTCAGCTAACAGACTCCCTCCTCCACTCAGCTAACAGACTCCCTCCTCTTCACTCAGCTAACTGACTCCCTCCTCTACACTCAGCTTACTGACTCCCTCCTCTACACTCAGCTAACTGACTCCCTCCTCTACACTCAGCTAACTGACTCCCTCCTCTACCCTCAGCTAACTGACCCCCTCCTCTACACTCAGCTAACTGACTCCCTCCTCTACACTCAGCTAACTGACTCCCTCCTCTACACTCAGCTACCTGACTCCCTCCTCTACTCAGCTAACTGACTCCCTCCTCTACACTCAGCTAACTGACTCCCTCCTCTACTCAGCTAACTGACTCCCTCCTCTACACTGAGCTAACTGACTCCCTCCTCTACTTAGCTAACTGACTCCCTCCTCTACTCAGCTAACTGACTCCCTCCTCTACTCAGCTAACTGGCTCCCTCCTCGAAACTCAGGTAACTTACTCCCTCCTCTACTCAGCTAAAAGACTCCCTCCTCTACACTCAGCTAACTGACTCCCTCCTCGACTCAGCTAATTGACTCCCTGCTCTACTCAGCTAACTGACTCCCTCCTCTACTCAGCTAACTGACTCCATCCTCTACTCAGCTAACAGACTCCCTCCTCTACTCAGCTAACAGACTCCCTCCTCTACTCAACTAACTGACTCCCTCCTCTACACTCAGCTAACTGACTCCCTCCTCTACACTCAGCTAACTGACTCCCTCCTCTACACTCAGCTAACTGACTCCCTCCTCTACTCAGCTAACTGACTCCCTCCTCTACTCAGCTAACTGACTCCCTCCTCTACACTCAGCTAACTGACTCCCTCCTCTACTCAGCTAACAGACTCCCTCCTCTACTCAGCTAACAGACTCCCTCCTCTTCACTCAGCTAACTGACTCCCTCCTCTACACTCAGCTTACTGACTCCCTACTCTACACTCAGCTAACTGACTCCCTCCTCTACACTCAGCTAACTGACTCCCTCCTCTACCCTCAGCTAACTGACTCCCTCCTCTACACTCAGCTAACTGACTCCCTCCTCTACACTCAGCTAACTGACTCCCTCCTCTACACTCAGCTAACTGACTCCCTCCTCTACTCAGCTAACTGACTCCCTCCTCTACACTCAGCTAACTGACTCCCTCCTCTACTCAGCTAACTGACTCCCTCCTCTACACTGAGCTAACTGACTCCCTCCTCTAATTAGCTAACTGACTCCCTCCTCTACTCAGCTAACTGACTCCCTCCTCTACTCAGCTAACTGACTCCCTCCTCGAAACTCAGGTAACTGACTCCGTCCTCTACTCAGCTAAAAGACTCCCTCCTCTACACTCAGCTAACTGACTCCCTCCTCTACTCAGCTAACTGACTCCCTCCTCTACTCAGCTAATTGACTCCCTCCTCTACACTCAGCTAACTGACTCCCTCCTCTACTCAGCTAACTGACTCCCTCCTCTACTCAGCTAACTGACTCCCTCCTCGAAACTCAGCTAACTGACTCCCTCCTCTACTCAGCTAAAAGACTCCCTCCTCTACACTCAGCTAACTGACTCCCTCCTCTACTCAGCTAACTGACTCCCTCCTCTACTCAGCTAATTGACTCCCTCCTCTACACTCAGCTAACTGACTCCCTCCTCTACTCAGCTAACAGACTCCCTCTACTCAGCTAACAGACTCCCTCCTCTACACTAAGCTAACTGACTCCCTCCTCTATACTCAGCTAACTGACTCCCTCCTCTACAATCAGCTAACTGACTCCCTCCTCTACTCAGCTAACTGACTCCCTCCTCTACTCAGCTAACTGACTCCCTCCTCTACTCAGCTAACAGACTCCCTCCTCTACTCAGCTAACAGACTCCCTCCTCTTTACTCAGCTAACTGACTCCCTCCTCTACACTCAGCTAACTGTCTCCCTCCTCTACTCAGCTAACTGACTCCCTCCTCTACACTCAGCTAACTGACTCCCTCCTCTACTCAGCTAACTGACTCCCTCCTCTACACTGAGCTAACTGACTCCCTCCTCTACTGAGGTAACTGACTCCCTCCTCTACTCAGCTAACTGACTCCCTCCTCTACTCAGCTAACTGACCCCCTCCTCGAAACTCAGGTAACTGACTCCCTCCTCTACTCAGCTAAAAGACTCCCTCCTCTACACTCAGCTAACTGACTCCCTCCTCTACTCAGCTAACTGACTCCCTCCTCTACTCAGCTAATTGACTCCCTCCTCTACACTCAGCTAACTGACTCCCTCCTCTACCCTCAGCTAACTGACTCCCTCCTCTACACTCAGCTAACTGACTCCCTCCTCTACACTCAGCTAACTGACTCCCTCCTCTACACTCAGCTAACTGACTCCCTCCTCTACTCAGCTAACTGACTCCCTCCTCTACATTCAGCTAACTGACTCCCTCCTCTACTCAGCTAACTGACTCCCTCCTCTACACTGAGCTAACTGACTCCCTCCTCTACTTAGCTAACTGACTCCCTCCTCTACTCAGCTAACTGACTCCCTCCTCTACTCAGCTAACTGACTCCCTCCTCGAAACTCAGGTAACTGACTCCGTCCTCTACTCAGCTAAAAGACTCCCTCCTCTACACTCAGCTAACTGACTCCCTCCTCTACTCAGCTAACTGACTCCCTCCTCTACTCAGCTAATTGACTCCCTCCTCTACACTCAGCTAACTGACTCCCTCCTCTACTCAGCTAACTGACTCCCTCCTCTACTCAGCTAACTGACTCCCTCCTCGAAACTCAGCTAACTGACTCCCTCCTCTACTCAGCTAAAAGACTCCCTCCTCTACACTCAGCTAACTGACTCCCTCCTCTACTCAGCTAACTGACTCCCTCCTCTACTCAGCTAATTGACTCCCTCCTCTACACTCAGCTAACTGACTCCCTCCTCTACTCAGCTAACAGACTCCCTCTACTCAGCTAACAGACTCCCTCCTCTACACTAAGCTAACTGACTCCCTCCTCTATACTCAGCTAACTGAATCCCTCCTCTACAATCAGTTAACTGACTCCCTCCTCTACTCAGCTAACTGACTCCCTCCTCTACTCAGCTAACTGACTCCCTCCTCTACTCAGCTAACAGACTCCCTCCTCTACTCAGCTAACAGACTCCCTCCTCTTTGTTCAGCTAACTGACTCCCTCCTCTACACTCAGCTAACTGTCTCCCTCCTCTACTCAGCTAACTGACTCCCTCCTCTACACTCAGCTAACTGACTCCCTCCTCTACTCAGCTAACTGACTCCCTCCTCTACACTGAGCTAACTGACTCCCTCCTCTACTTAGGTAACTGAATCCCTCCTCTACTCAGCTAAATGAATCCCTCCTCTACTCAGCTAACTGACCCCCTCCTCGAAACTCAGGTAACTGACTCCCTCCTCTACTCAGCTAAAAGACTCCCTCCTCTACACTCAGCTAACTGACTCCCTCCTCTACTCAGCTAACTGACTCCCTCCTCTACTCAGCTAATTGACTCCCTCCTCTACACTCAGCTAACTGACTCCCTCCTCTACTCAGCTAACAGACTCCCTCTACTCAGCTAACAGACTCCCTCCTCTACACTAAGCTAACTGACTCCCTCCTCTATACTCAGCTAACTGACTCCCTCCTCTACAATCAGCTAACTGACTCCCTCCTCTACTCAGCTAACTGACTCCCTCCTCTACTCAGCTAACTGACTCCCTCCTCTACACTCAGCTAACTGACTCCCTCCTCTACTCAGCTAACTGACTCCCTCCTCTACACTCAGCTAACTGACTCCCTCCTCTACTCAGCTAACTGAATCCCTCCTCTACACTCAGCTAACTGACTCCCTCCTCTACCCTCAGCAAACTGACTCCCTCCTCTACACTCAGCTAACTGACTCCCTCCTCTACTCAGCTAACTGACTCCCTCCTCTACTCAGCTAACTGACTCCCTCCTCTACTCATCTAACTGACTCCCTCCTCTACTCAGCTAACTGACTCCCTCCTCTACTCAGCTAACTGACTCCCTCCTCGACTCAGCTAATTGACTCCCTGCTCTACTCAGCTAACTGACTCCCTCCTCTACTCAGCTAACTGACTCCCTCCTCTACTCAGCTAACAGACTCCATCCTCTACTCAGCTAACAGACTCCCTCCTCTACTCAGCTAACTGACTCCCTCCTCTACACTCAGCTAACTGACTCCCTCCTCTACACTCAGCTAACTGACTCCCTCCTCTACACTCAGCTAACTGACTCCCTCCTCTACTCAGCTAACTGACTCCCTCCTCGAAACTCAGGTAACTGACTCCCTCCTCTACTCAGCTAAAAGACTCCCTCCTCTACACTCAGCTAACTGACTCCCTCCTCGACTCAGCTAATTGACTCCCTGCTCTACTCAGCTAACTGACTCCCTCCTCTACTCAGCTAACTGACTCCCTCCTCTACTCAGCTAACAGACTCCGTCCTCTACTCAGCTAACAGACTCCCTCCTCTACTCAGCTAACTGACTCCCTCCTCTACACTCAGCTAACTGACTCCCTCCTCTACACTCAGCTAACTGACTCCCTCCTCTACACTCAGCTAACTGACTCCCTCCTCTACTCAGCTAACTGACTCCCTCCTCTACTCAGCTAACTGACTCCCTCCTCTACACTCAGCTAACTGACTCCCTCCTCTACTCAGCTAACAGACTCCCTCCTCTACTCAGCTAACAGACTCCCTCCTCTTCACTCAGCTAACTGACTCCCTCCTCTACACTCAGCTTACTGACTCCCTCCTCTACACTAAGCTAACTGACTCCCTCCTCTACACTCAGCTAACTGACTCCCTCCTCTACCCTCAGCTAACTGACTCCCTCCTCTACACTCAGCTAACTGACTCCCTCCTCTACACTCAGCTAACTGACTCCCTCCTCTACTCAGCTAACCGACTCCCTCCTCTACTCAGCTAAAAGACTCCCTCCTCTACACTCAGCTAACTGACTCCCTCCTCTACTCAGCTAACTGACTCCCTCCTCTACTCAGCTAATTGACTCCCTCCTCTACACTCAGCTAACTGACTCCCTCCTCTACTCAGCTAACAGACTCCCTCTACTCAGCTAACAGACTCCCTCCTCTACACTAAGCTAACTGACTCCCTCCTCTATACTCAGCTAACTGACTCCCTCCTCTACAATCAGCTAACTGACTCCCTCCTCTACTCAGCTAACTGACTCCCTCCTCTACTCAGCTAACTGACTCCCTCCTCTACACTCAGCTAACTGACTCCCTCCTCTACTCAGCTAACTGACTCCCTCCTCTACACTGAGCTAACTGACTCCCTCCTCTACTGAGGTAACTGACTCCCTCCTCTACTCAGCTAACTGACTCCCTCCTCTACTCAGCTAACTGACCCCCTCCTCGAAACTCAGGTAACTGACTCCCTCCTCTACTCAGCTAAAAGACTCCCTCCTCTACACTCAGCTAACTGACTCCCTCCTCTACTCAGCTAACTGACTCCCTCCTCTACTCAGCTAATTGACTCCCTCCTCTACACTCAGCTAACTGACTCCCTCCTCTACCCTCAGCTAACTGACTCCCTCCTCTACACTCAGCTAACTGACTCCCTCCTCTACACTCAGCTAACTGACTCCCTCCTCTACACTCAGCTAACTGACTCCCTCCTCTACTCAGCTAACTGACTCCCTCCTCTACATTCAGCTAACTGACTCCCTCCTCTACTCAGCTAACTGACTCCCTCCTCTACACTGAGCTAACTGACTCCCTCCTCTACTTAGCTAACTGACTCCCTCCTCTACTCAGCTAACTGACTCCCTCCTCTACTCAGCTAACTGACTCCCTCCTCGAAACTCAGGTAACTGACTCCGTCCTCTACTCAGCTAAAAGACTCCCTCCTCTACACTCAGCTAACTGACTCCCTCCTCTACTCAGCTAACTGACTCCCTCCTCTACTCAGCTAATTGACTCCCTCCTCTACACTCAGCTAACTGACTCCCTCCTCTACTCAGCTAACTGACTCCCTCCTCTACTCAGCTAACTGACTCCCTCCTCGAAACTCAGCTAACTGACTCCCTCCTCTACTCAGCTAAAAGACTCCCTCCTCTACACTCAGCTAACTGACTCCCTCCTCTACTCAGCTAACTGACTCCCTCCTCTACTCAGCTAATTGACTCCCTCCTCTACACTCAGCTAACTGACTCCCTCCTCTACTCAGCTAACAGACTCCCTCTACTCAGCTAACAGACTCCCTCCTCTACACTAAGCTAACTGACTCCCTCCTCTATACTCAGCTAACTGACTCCCTCCTCTACAATCAGTTAACTGACTCCCTCCTCTACTCAGCTAACTGACTCCCTCCTCTACTCAGCTAACTGACTCCCTCCTCTACTCAGCTAACAGACTCCCTCCTCTACTCAGCTAACAGACTCCCTCCTCTTTGTTCAGCTAACTGACTCCCTCCTCTACACTCAGCTAACTGTCTCCCTCCTCTACTCAGCTAACTGACTCCCTCCTCTACACTCAGCTAACTGACTCCCTCCTCTACTCAGCTAACTGACTCCCTCCTCTACACTGAGCTAACTGACTCCCTCCTCTACTTAGGTAACTGAATCCCTCCTCTACTCAGCTAAATGAATCCCTCCTCTACTCAGCTAACTGACCCCCTCCTCGAAACTCAGGTAACTGACTCCCTCCTCTACTCAGCTAAAAGACTCCCTCCTCTACACTCAGCTAACTGACTCCCTCCTCTACTCAGCTAACTGACTCCCTCCTCTACTCAGCTAATTGACTCCCTCCTCTACACTCAGCTAACTGACTCCCTCCTCTACTCAGCTAACAGACTCCCTCTACTCAGCTAACAGACTCCCTCCTCTACACTAAGCTAACTGACTCCCTCCTCTATACTCAGCTAACTGACTCCCTCCTCTACAATCAGCTAACTGACTCCCTCCTCTACTCAGCTAACTGACTCCCTCCTCTACTCAGCTAACTGACTCCCTCCTCTACACTCAGCTAACTGACTCCCTCCTCTACTCAGCTAACTGACTCCCTCCTCTACACTCAGCTAACTGACGACTCCCTCCTCTACACTCAGCTAACTGAATCCCTCCTCTACACTCAGCTAACTGACTCCCTCCTCTACCCTCAGCAAACTGACTCCCTCCTCTACACTCAGCTAACTGACTCCCTCCTCTACTCAGCTAACTGACTCCCTCCTCTACTCAGCTAACTGACTCCCTCCTCTACTCATCTAACTGACTCCCTCCTCTACTCAGCTAACTGACTCCCTCCTCTACTCAGCTAACTGACTCCCTCCTCGACTCAGCTAATTGACTCCCTGCTCTACTCAGCTAACTGACTCCCTCCTCTACTCAGCTAACTGACTCCCTCCTCTACTCAGCTAACAGACTCCATCCTCTACTCAGCTAACAGACTCCCTCCTCTACTCAGCTAACTGACTCCCTCCTCTACACTCAGCTAACTGACTCCCTTCCTCTACACTCAGCTAACTGACTCCCTCCTCTACACTCAGCTAACTGACTCCCTCCTCTACTCAGCTAACTGACTCCCTCCTCGAAACTCAGGTAACTGACTCCCTCCTCTACTCAGCTAAAAGACTCCCTCCTCTACACTCAGCTAACTGACTCCCTCCTCGACTCAGCTAATTGACTCCCTGCTCTACTCAGCTAACTGACTCCCTCCTCTACTCAGCTAACTGACTCCCTCCTCTACTCAGCTAACAGACTCCGTCCTCTACTCAGCTAACAGACTCCCTCCTCTACTCAGCTAACTGACTCCCTCCTCTACACTCAGCTAACTGACTCCCTCCTCTACACTCAGCTAACTGACTCCCTCCTCTACACTCAGCTAACTGACTCCCTCCTCTACTCAGCTAACTGACTCCCTCCTCTACTCAGCTAACTGACTCCCTCCTCTACACTCAGCTAACTGACTCCCTCCTCTACTCAGCTAACAGACTCCCTCCTCTACTCAGCTAACAGACTCCCTCCTCTTCACTCAGCTAACTGACTCCCTCCTCTACACTCAGCTTACTGACTCCCTCCTCTACACTAAGCTAACTGACTCCCTCCTCTACACTCAGCTAACTGACTCCCTCCTCTACCCTCAGCTAACTGACTCCCTCCTCTACACTCAGCTAACTGACTCCCTCCTCTACACTCAGCTAACTGACTCCCTCCTCTACTCAGCTAACCGACTCCCTCCTCTACTCAGCTAAAAGACTCCCTCCTCTACACTCAGCTAACTGACTCCCTCCTCTACTCAGCTAACTGACTCCCTCCTCTACTCAGCTAATTGACTCCCTCCTCTACACTCAGCTAACTGACTCCCTCCTCTACTCAGCTAACAGACTCCCTCTACTCAGCTAACAGACTCCCTCCTCTACACTAAGCTAACTGACTCCCTCCTCTATACTCAGCTAACTGACTCCCTCCTCTACAATCAGCTAACTGACTCCCTCCTCTACTCAGCTAACTGACTCCCTCCTCTACTCAGCTAACTGACTCCCTCCTCTACACTCAGCTAACTGACTCCCTCCTCTACTCAGCTAACTGACTCCCTCCTCTACACTCAGCTAACTGACTCCCTCCTCTACTCAGCTAACTGACTCCCTCCTCTACTCAGCTAATTGACTCCCTCCTCTACACTCAGCTAACTGACTCCCTCCTCTACTCAGCTAACTGACTCCCTCCTCTACTCAGCTAACTGACTCCCTCCTCTACTCATCTAACTGACTCCCTCCTCTACTCAGCTAACTGACTCCCTCCTCTACTCAGCTAACTGACTCCCTCCTCGACTCAGCTAATTGACTCCCTGCTCTACTCAGCTAACTGACTCCCTCCTCTACTCAGCTAACTGACTCCCTCCTCTACTCAGCTAACAGACTCCCTCCTCTACTCAGCTAACAGACTCCCTCCTCTACTCAGCTAACTGACTCCCTCCTCTACACTCAGCTAACTGAATCCCTCCTCTACTCAGCTAACTGACTCCCTCCTCTACACTGAGCTAACTGACTCCCCCCTCTACTCAGCTAACAGACTCCCTCCTCTACACTAAGCTAACTGACTCCCTCCTCTATACTCAGCTAACTGACTCCCTCCTCTACAATCAGCTAACTGACTCCCTCCTCTACTCAGCTAACTGACTCCCTCCTCTACTCAGCTAACTGACTCCCTCCTCTACACTCAGCTAACTGACTCCCTCCTCTACTCAGCTAACTGACTCCCTCCTCTACACTCAGCTAACTGACGACTCCCTCCTCTATACTCAGCTAACTGAATCCCTCCTCTACACTCAGCTAACTGACTCCCTCCTCTACCCTCAGCAAACTGACTCCCTCCTCTACACTCAGCTAACTGACTCCCTCCTCTACTCAGCTAACTGACTCCCTCCTCTACTCAGCTAACTGACTCCCTCCTCTACTCAGCTAACTGACTCCCTCCTCTACTCAGCTAACAGACTCCATCCTCTACTCAGCTAACAGACTCCCTCCTCTACTCAGCTAACTGACTCCCTCCTCTACACTCAGCTAACTGACTCCCTCCTCTACACTCAGCTAACTGACTCCCTCCTCTACTCAGCTAACTGACTCCCTCCTCGAAACTCAGGTAACTGACTCCCTCCTCTACTCAGCTAAAAGACTCCCTCCTCTACACTCAGCTAACTGACTCCCTCCTCGACTCAGCTAATTGACTCCCTGCTCTACTCAGCTAACTGACTCCCTCCTCTACTCAGCTAACTGACTCCCTCCTCTACTCAGCTAACTGACTCCCTCCTCTACTCAGCTAACTGACTCCCTCCTCTACACTCAGCTAACTGACTCCCTCCTCTACACTCAGCTAACTGACTCCCTCCTCTACTCAGCTAACTGACTCCCTCCTCTACTCAGCTAACTGACTCCCTCCTCTACACTCAGCTAACTGACTCCCTCCTCTACTCAGCTAACAGACTCCCTCCTCTACTCAGCTAACAGACTCCCTCCTCTTCACTCAGCTAACTGACTCCCTCCTCTACACTCAGCTTACTGACTCCCTCCTCTACACTAAGCTAACTGACTCCCTCCTCTACACTCAGCTAACTGACTCCCTCCTCTACCCTCAGCTAACTGACTCCCTCCTCTACACTCAGCTAACTGACTCCCTCCTCTACACTCAGCTAACTGACTCCCTCCTCTACTCAGCTAACCGACTCCCTCCTCTACTCAGCTAAAAGACTCCCTCCTCTACACTCAGCTAACTGACTCCCTCCTCTACTCAGCTAACTGACTCCCTCCTCTACTCAGCTAATTGACTCCCTCCTCTACACTCAGCTAACTGACTCCCTCCTCTACTCAGCTAACAGACTCCCTCTACTCAGCTAACAGACTCCCTCCTCTACACTAAGCTAACTGACTCCCTCCTCTATACTCAGCTAACTGACTCCCTCCTCTACAATCAGCTAACTGACTCCCTCCTCTACTCAGCTAACTGACTCCCTCCTCTACTCAGCTAACTGACTCCCTCCTCTACACTCAGCTAACTGACTCCCTCCTCTACTCAGCTAACTGACTCCCTCCTCTACACTCAGCTAACTGACTCCCTCCTCTACTCAGCTAACTGACTCCCTCCTCTACTCAGCTAATTGACTCCCTCCTCTACACTCAGCTAACTGACTCCCTCCTCTACTCAGCTAACAGACTCCCTCTACTCAGCTAACAGACTCCCTCCTCTACACTAAGCTAACTGACTCCCTCCTCTATACTCAGCTAACTGACTCCCTCCTCTACAATCAGCTAACTGACTCCCTCCTCTACTCAGCTAACTGACTCCCTCCTCTACTCAGCTAACTGACTACCTCCTCTACACTCAGCTAACTGACTCCCTCCTCTACTCAGCTAACTGACTCCCTCCTCTACACTCAGCTAACTGACGACTCCCTCCTCTACACTCAGCTAACTGAATCCCTCCTCTACACTCAGCTAACTGACTCCCTCCTCTACCCTCAGCAAACTGACTCCGTCCTCTACACTCAGCTAACTGACTCCCTCCTCTACTCAGCTAACTGACTCCCTCCTCTACTCAGCTAACTGACTCCCTCCTCTACTCATCTAACTGACTCCCTCCTCTACTCAGCTAACTGACTCCCTCCTCTACTCAGCTAACTGACTCCCTCCTCGACTCAGCTAATTGACTCCCTGCTCTACTCAGCTAACTGACTCCCTCCTCTACTCAGCTAACTGACTCCCTCCTCTACTCAGCTAACAGACTCCCTCCTCTACTCAGCTAACAGACTCCCTCCTCTACTCAGCTAACTGACTCCCTCCTCTACACTCAGCTAACTGACTCCCTCCTCTACTCAGCTAACTGACTCCCTCCTCTACACTGAGCTAACTGACTCCCTCCTCTACTTAGCTAACTGACTCCCTCCTCTACTCAGCTAACTGACTCCCTCCTCTACTCAGCTAATTGACTCCCTCCTCTACACTCAGCTAACTGACTCCCTCCTCTACTCAGCTAACTGACTCCCTCCTCTACTCAGCTAACTGACTCCCTCCTCTACTCATCTAACTGACTCCCTCCTCTACTCAGCTAACTGACTCCCTCCTCTACTCAGCTAACAGACTCCCTCCTCTACTCAGCTAAATGACTCCCTCCTCTACACTCAGCTAACTGACTCCCTCCTCTACTCAGCTAACTGACTCCCTCCTCTACTCATCTAACTGACTCCCTCCTCTACTCAGCTAACTGACTCCCTCCTCTACTCAGCTAACTGACTCCCTCCTCTACTCAGCTAACTGACTCCCTCCTCTACACTCAGCTAACTGACACCCTCCTCTACTCAGCTAACTGACTCCCTCCTCTACTCAGCTAACTGACTCCCTCCTCTACTCAGCTAACTGACTCCCTCCTCTACTCAGCTAACTGACTCCCTCCTCTACACTCAGCTAACTGACTCCCTCCTCTACTCAGCTAACTGACTCCCTCCTCTACTCGGCTAACTGACTCCCTCCTCGAAACTCAGCTAACTGACTCCCTCCTCTACTCAGCTAAAAGACTCCCTCCTCTACACTCAGCTAACTGACTCCCTCCTCTACTCAGCTAACTGACTCCCTCCTCTACTCAGCTAATTGACTCCCTCCTCTACACTCAGCTAACTGACTCCCTCCTCTACTCAGCTAACAGACTCCCTCTACTCAGCTAACAGACTCCCTCCTCTACACTAAGCTAACTGACTCCCTCCTCTATACTCAGCTAACTGACTCCCTCCTCTACTCAGCTAACTGACTCCCTCCTCTACTCAGCTAACTGACTCCCTCCTCTACTCAGCTAACAGACTCCCTCCTCTACTCAGCTAACAGACTCCCTCCTCTTTACTCAGCTAACTGATTCCCTCCTCTACACTCAGCTAACTGACTCCCTCCTCTACACTCAGCTAACTGACTCCCTCCTCTACCCTCAGCTAACTGACTCCCTCCTCTACACTCAGCTAATTGACTCCCTCCTCTACTCAGCTAACTGACTCCCTCCTCTACTCATCTAACTGACTCCCTCCTCTACTCATCTAACTGACTCCCTCCTCTACTCAGCTAACTGACTCCCTCCTCTACACTCAGCTAACTGACTCCCTCCTCTACCCTCAGCTAACTGACTCCCTCCTCTACACTGAGCTAACTGACTCCCTCCTCTACTCAGCTAACTGACTCCCTCCTCTACTCAGCTAACTGACTCCCTCCTCTACTCATCTAACTGACTCCCTCCTCTACTCAGCTAACTGACTCCCTCCTCTACTCAGCTAACTGACTCCCTCCTCTACTCAGCTAACTGACTCCCTCCTCTACTCGGCTAACTGACTCCCTCCTCGAAACTCAGCTAACTGACTCCCTCCTCTACTCAGCTAAAAGACTCCCTCCTCTACACTCAGCTAACTGACTCCCTCCTCTACTCAGCTAACTGACTCCCTCCTCTACTCAGCTAATTGACTCCCTCCTCTACACTCAGCTAACTGACTCCCTCCTCTACTCAGCTAACAGACTCCCTCTACTCAGCTAACAGACTCCCTCCTCTACACTAAGCTAACTGACTCCCTCCTCTATACTCAGCTAACTGACTCCCTCCTCTACTCAGCTAACTGACTCCCTCCTCTACTCAGCTAACTGACTCCCTCCTCTACTCAGCTAACAGACTCCCTCCTCTACTCAGCTAACAGACTCCCTCCTCTTTACTCAGCTAACTGATTCCCTCCTCTACACTCAGCTAACTGACTCCCTCCTCTACACTCAGCTAACTGACTCCCTCCTCTACCCTCAGCTAACTGACTCCCTCCTCTACACTCAGCTAATTGACTCCCTCCTCTACTCAGCTAACTGACTCCCTCCTCTACTCATCTAACTGACTCCCTCCTCTACTCATCTAACTGACTCCCTCCTCTACTCAGCTAACTGACTCCCTCCTCTACACTCAGCTAACTGACTCCCTCCTCTACCCTCAGCTAACTGACTCCCTCCTCTACACTGAGCTAACTGACTCCCTCCTCTACTCAGCTAACTGACTCCCTCCTCTACTCAGCTAACTGACTCCCTCCTCTACTCATCTAACTGACTCCCTCCTCTACTCAGCTAACTGACTCCCTCCTCTACTCAGCTAACTGACTCCCTCCTCTACTCAGCTAATTGACTCCCTGCTCTACTCAGCTAACTGACTCCCTCCTCTACTCAGCTAACTGACTCCCTCCTCTACTCAGCTAACAGACTCCCTCCTCTACTCAGCTAACAGACTCCCTCCTCTACTCAGCTAACTGACTCCCTCCTCTACACTCAGCTAACTGACTCCCTCCTCTACACTCAGCTAACTGACTCCCTCCTCTACACTCAGCTAACTGACTCCCTCCTCTACTCAGCTAACTGACTCTCTCCTCTACTCAGCTAACTGACTCCCTCCTCTACTCATCTAACTGACTCCCTCCTCTACTCAGCTAACTGACTCCCTCCTCTACTCAGCTAACTGACTCCCTCCTCTACTCAGCTAACAGACTCCCTCCTCTACTCAGCTAACTGACTCCCTCCTCGAAACTCAGGTAACTGACTCCCTCCTCTACTCAGCTAAAAGACTCCCTCCTCTACACTCAGCTAACTGACTCCCTCCTCGACTCAGCTAATTGACTCCCTGCTCTACTCAGCTAACTGACTCCCTCCTCTACTCAGCTAACTGACTCCCTCCTCTACTCAGCTAACAGACTCCCTCCTCTACTCAGCTAACAGACTCCCTCCTCTACTCAGCTAACTGACTCCCTCCTCTACACTCAGCTAACTGACTCCCTCCTCTACACTCAGCTAACTGACTCCCTCCTCTACACTCAGCTAACTGACTCCCTCCTCTACTCAGCTAACTGACTCCCTCCTCTACTCAGCTAACTGACTCCCTCCTCTACACTCAGCTAACTGACTCCCTCCTCTACTCAGCTAACAGACTCCCTCCTCTACTCAGCTAACAGACTCCCTCCTCTTCACTCAGCTAACTGACTCCCTCCTCTACACTCAGCTTACTGACTCCCTCCTCTACACTAAGCTAACTGACTCCCTCCTCTACACTCAGCTAACTGACTCCCTCCTCTACCCTCAGCTAACTGACTCCCTCCTCTACACTCAGCTAACTGACTCCCTCCTCTACACTCAGCTAACTGACTCCCTCCTCTACACTCAGCTAACTGACTCCCTCCTCTACTCAGCTAACTGACTCCCTCCTCTACACTCAGCTAACTGACTCCCTCCTCTACTCAGCTAACTGACTCCCTCCTCTACACTGAGCTAACTGACTCCCTCCTCTACTTAGCTAACTGACTCCCTCCTCTACTCAGATAACTGACTCCCTCCTCTACTCAGCTAATTGACTCCCTCCTCTACACTCAGCTAACTGACTCCCTCCTCTACTCAGCTAACTGACTCCCTCCTCTACTCAGCTAACTGACTCCCTCCTCTACTCATCTAACTGACTCCCTCCTCTACTCAGCTAACTGACTCCCTCCTCTACTCAGCTAAATGACTCCCTCCTCTACACTCAGCTAACTGACTCCCTCCTCTACTCAGCTAACTGACTCCCTCCTCTACTCATCTAACTGACTCCCTCCTCTACTCAGCTACCTGACTCCCTCCTCTACTCAGCTAACTGACTCCCTCCTCTACTCAGCTAACTGACTCCCTCCTCTACACTCAGCTAACTGACACCCTCCTCTACTCAGCTAACTGACTCTCTCCTCTACTCAGCTAACTGACTCCCTCCTCTACTCAGCTAACTGACTCCCTCCTCTACTCAGCTAACTGACTCCCTCCTCTACACTCAGCTAACTGACTCCCTCCTCTACTCAGCTAACTGACTCCCTCCTCTACTCGGCTAACTGACTCCCTCCTCGAAACTCAGCTAACTGACTCCCTCCTCTACTCAGCTAAAAGACTCCCTCCTCTACACTCAGCTAACTGACTCCCTCCTCTACTCAGCTAACTGACTCACTCCTCTACTCAGCTAATTGACTCCCTCCTCTACACTCAGCTAACTGACTCCCTCCTCTACTCAGCTAACAGACTCCCTCTACTCAGCTAACAGACTCCCTCCTCTACACTAAGCTAACTGACTCCCTCCTCTATACTCAGCTAACTGACTCCCTCCTCTACAATCAGCTAACTGACTCCCTCCTCTACTCAGCTAACTGACTCCCTCCTCTACTCAGCTAACTGACTCCCTCCTCTACTCAGCTAACAGACTCCCTCCTCTACTCAGCTAACAGACTCCCTCCTCTTTACTCAGCTAACTGATTCCCTCCTCTACACTCAGCTAACTGACTCCCTCCTCTACACTCAGCTAACTGACTCCCTCCTCTACCCTCAGCTAACTGACTCCCTCCTCTACACTCAGCTAATTGACTCCCTCCTCTACTCAGCTAACTGACTCCCTCCTCTACTCAGCTAACTGACTCCCTCCTCTACACTCATCTAACTGACTCCCTCCTCTACTCAGCTAACTGACTCCCTCCTCTACACTCAGCTAACTGACTCCCTCCTCTACTCAGCTAACTGACTCCCTCCTCTACTCAGCTAATTGACTCCCTCCTCTACACTCAGCTAACTGACTCCCTCCTCTACTCAGCTAACAGACTCCCTCTACTCAGCTAACAGACTCCCTCCTCTACACTAAGCTAACTGACTCCCTCCTCTATACTCAGCTAACTGACTCCCTCCTCTACAATCAGCTAACTGACTCCCTCCTCTACTCAGCTAACTGACTCCCTCCTCTACTCAGCTAACTGACTACCTCCTCTACACTCAGCTAACTGACTCCCTCCTCTACTCAGCTAACTGACTCCCTCCTCTACACTCAGCTAACTGACGACTCCCTCCTCTACACTCAGCTAACTGAATCCCTCCTCTACACTCAGCTAACTGACTCCCTCCTCTACCCTCAGCAAACTGACTCCGTCCTCTACACTCAGCTAACTGACTCCCTCCTCTACTCAGCTAACTGACTCCCTCCTCTACTCAGCTAACTGACTCCCTCCTCTACTCATCTAACTGACTCCCTCCTCTACTCAGCTAACTGACTCCCTCCTCTACTCAGCTAACTGACTCCCTCCTCGACTCAGCTAATTGACTCCCTGCTCTACTCAGCTAACTGACTCCCTCCTCTACTCAGCTAACTGACTCCCTCCTCTACTCAGCTAACAGACTCCCTCCTCTACTCAGCTAACAGACTCCCTCCTCTACTCAGCTAACTGACTCCCTCCTCTACACTCAGCTAACTGACTCCCTCCTCTACTCAGCTAACTGACTCCCTCCTCTACACTGAGCTAACTGACTCCCTCCTCTACTTAGCTAACTGACTCCCTCCTCTACTCAGCTAACTGACTCCCTCCTCTACTCAGCTAATTGACTCCCTCCTCTACACTCAGCTAACTGACTCCCTCCTCTACTCAGCTAACTGACTCCCTCCTCTACTCAGCTAACTGACTCCCTCCTCTACTCATCTAACTGACTCCCTCCTCTACTCAGCTAACTGACTCCCTCCTCTACTCAGCTAACAGACTCCCTCCTCTACTCAGCTAAATGACTCCCTCCTCTACACTCAGCTAACTGACTCCCTCCTCTACTCAGCTAACTGACTCCCTCCTCTACTCATCTAACTGACTCCCTCCTCTACTCAGCTAACTGACTCCCTCCTCTACTCAGCTAACTGACTCCCTCCTCTACTCAGCTAACTGACTCCCTCCTCTACACTCAGCTAACTGACACCCTCCTCTACTCAGCTAACTGACTCCCTCCTCTACTCAGCTAACTGACTCCCTCCTCTACTCAGCTAACTGACTCCCTCCTCTACTCAGCTAACTGACTCCCTCCTCTACACTCAGCTAACTGACTCCCTCCTCTACTCAGCTAACTGACTCCCTCCTCTACTCGGCTAACTGACTCCCTCCTCGAAACTCAGCTAACTGACTCCCTCCTCTACTCAGCTAAAAGACTCCCTCCTCTACACTCAGCTAACTGACTCCCTCCTCTACTCAGCTAACTGACTCCCTCCTCTACTCAGCTAATTGACTCCCTCCTCTACACTCAGCTAACTGACTCCCTCCTCTACTCAGCTAACAGACTCCCTCTACTCAGCTAACAGACTCCCTCCTCTACACTAAGCTAACTGACTCCCTCCTCTATACTCAGCTAACTGACTCCCTCCTCTACTCAGCTAACTGACTCCCTCCTCTACTCAGCTAACTGACTCCCTCCTCTACTCAGCTAACAGACTCCCTCCTCTACTCAGCTAACAGACTCCCTCCTCTTTACTCAGCTAACTGATTCCCTCCTCTACACTCAGCTAACTGACTCCCTCCTCTACACTCAGCTAACTGACTCCCTCCTCTACCCTCAGCTAACTGACTCCCTCCTCTACACTCAGCTAATTGACTCCCTCCTCTACTCAGCTAACTGACTCCCTCCTCTACTCATCTAACTGACTCCCTCCTCTACTCATCTAACTGACTCCCTCCTCTACTCAGCTAACTGACTCCCTCCTCTACACTCAGCTAACTGACTCCCTCCTCTACCCTCAGCTAACTGACTCCCTCCTCTACACTGAGCTAACTGACTCCCTCCTCTACTCAGCTAACTGACTCCCTCCTCTACTCAGCTAACTGACTCCCTCCTCTACTCATCTAACTGACTCCCTCCTCTACTCAGCTAACTGACTCCCTCCTCTACTCAGCTAACTGACTCCCTCCTCTACTCAGCTAACTGACTCCCTCCTCTACTCGGCTAACTGACTCCCTCCTCGAAACTCAGCTAACTGACTCCCTCCTCTACTCAGCTAAAAGACTCCCTCCTCTACACTCAGCTAACTGACTCCCTCCTCTACTCAGCTAACTGACTCCCTCCTCTACTCAGCTAATTGACTCCCTCCTCTACACTCAGCTAACTGACTCCCTCCTCTACTCAGCTAACAGACTCCCTCTACTCAGCTAACAGACTCCCTCCTCTACACTAAGCTAACTGACTCCCTCCTCTATACTCAGCTAACTGACTCCCTCCTCTACTCAGCTAACTGACTCCCTCCTCTACTCAGCTAACTGACTCCCTCCTCTACTCAGCTAACAGACTCCCTCCTCTACTCAGCTAACAGACTCCCTCCTCTTTACTCAGCTAACTGATTCCCTCCTCTACACTCAGCTAACTGACTCCCTCCTCTACACTCAGCTAACTGACTCCCTCCTCTACCCTCAGCTAACTGACTCCCTCCTCTACACTGAGCTAACTGACTCCCTCCTCTACTCAGCTAACTGACTCCCTCCTCTACTCATCTAACTGACTCCCTCCTCTACTCATCTAACTGACTCCCTCCTCTACTCAGCTAACTGACTCCCTCCTCTACACTAAGCTAACTGACTCCCTCCTCTATACTCAGCTAACTGACTCCCTCCTCTACAATCAGCTAACTGACTCCCTCCTCTACTCAGCTAACTGACTCCCTCCTCTACTCAGCTAACTGACTACCTCCTCTACACTCAGCTAACTGACTCCCTCCTCTACTCAGCTAACTGACTCCCTCCTCTACACTCAGCTAACTGACGACTCCCTCCTCTACACTCAGCTAACTGAATCCCTCCTCTACACTCAGCTAACTGACTCCCTCCTCTACCCTCAGCAAACTGACTCCGTCCTCTACACTCAGCTAACTGACTCCCTCCTCTACTCAGCTAACTGACTCCCTCCTCTACTCAGCTAACTGACTCCCTCCTCTACTCATCTAACTGACTCCCTCCTCTACTCAGCTAACTGACTCCCTCCTCTACTCAGCTAACTGACTCCCTCCTCGACTCAGCTAATTGACTCCCTGCTCTACTCAGCTAACTGACTCCCTCCTCTACTCAGCTAACTGACTCCCTCCTCTACTCAGCTAACAGACTCCCTCCTCTACTCAGCTAACAGACTCCCTCCTCTACTCAGCTAACTGACTCCCTCCTCTACACTCAGCTAACTGACTCCCTCCTCTACTCAGCTAACTGACTCCCTCCTCTACACTGAGCTAACTGACTCCCTCCTCTACTTAGCTAACTGACTCCCTCCTCTACTCAGCTAACTGACTCCCTCCTCTACTCAGCTAATTGACTCCCTCCTCTACACTCAGCTAACTGACTCCCTCCTCTACTCAGCTAACTGACTCCCTCCTCTACTCAGCTAACTGACTCCCTCCTCTACTCATCTAACTGACTCCCTCCTCTACTCAGCTAACTGACTCCCTCCTCTACTCAGCTAACAGACTCCCTCCTCTACTCAGCTAAATGACTCCCTCCTCTACACTCAGCTAACTGACTCCCTCCTCTACTCAGCTAACTGACTCCCTCCTCTACTCATCTAACTGACTCCCTCCTCTACTCAGCTAACTGACTCCCTCCTCTACTCAGCTAACTGACTCCCTCCTCTACTCAGCTAACTGACTCCCTCCTCTACACTCAGCTAACTGACACCCTCCTCTACTCAGCTAACTGACTCCCTCCTCTACTCAGCTAACTGACTCCCTCCTCTACTCAGCTAACTGACTCCCTCCTCTACTCAGCTAACTGACTCCCTCCTCTACACTCAGCTAACTGACTCCCTCCTCTACTCAGCTAACTGACTCCCTCCTCTACTCGGCTAACTGACTCCCTCCTCGAAACTCAGCTAACTGACTCCCTCCTCTACTCAGCTAAAAGACTCCCTCCTCTACACTCAGCTAACTGACTCCCTCCTCTACTCAGCTAACTGACTCCCTCCTCTACTCAGCTAATTGACTCCCTCCTCTACACTCAGCTAACTGACTCCCTCCTCTACTCAGCTAACAGACTCCCTCTACTCAGCTAACAGACTCCCTCCTCTACACTAAGCTAACTGACTCCCTCCTCTATACTCAGCTAACTGACTCCCTCCTCTACTCAGCTAACTGACTCCCTCCTCTACTCAGCTAACTGACTCCCTCCTCTACTCAGCTAACAGACTCCCTCCTCTACTCAGCTAACAGACTCCCTCCTCTTTACTCAGCTAACTGATTCCCTCCTCTACACTCAGCTAACTGACTCCCTCCTCTACACTCAGCTAACTGACTCCCTCCTCTACCCTCAGCTAACTGACTCCCTCCTCTACACTCAGCTAATTGACTCCCTCCTCTACTCAGCTAACTGACTCCCTCCTCTACTCATCTAACTGACTCCCTCCTCTACTCATCTAACTGACTCCCTCCTCTACTCAGCTAACTGACTCCCTCCTCTACACTCAGCTAACTGACTCCCTCCTCTACCCTCAGCTAACTGACTCCCTCCTCTACACTGAGCTAACTGACTCCCTCCTCTACTCAGCTAACTGACTCCCTCCTCTACTCAGCTAACTGACTCCCTCCTCTACTCATCTAACTGACTCCCTCCTCTACTCAGCTAACTGACTCCCTCCTCTACTCAGCTAACTGACTCCCTCCTCTACTCAGCTAACTGACTCCCTCCTCTACTCGGCTAACTGACTCCCTCCTCGAAACTCAGCTAACTGACTCCCTCCTCTACTCAGCTAAAAGACTCCCTCCTCTACACTCAGCTAACTGACTCCCTCCTCTACTCAGCTAACTGACTCCCTCCTCTACTCAGCTAATTGACTCCCTCCTCTACACTCAGCTAACTGACTCCCTCCTCTACTCAGCTAACAGACTCCCTCTACTCAGCTAACAGACTCCCTCCTCTACACTAAGCTAACTGACTCCCTCCTCTATACTCAGCTAACTGACTCCCTCCTCTACTCAGCTAACTGACTCCCTCCTCTACTCAGCTAACTGACTCCCTCCTCTACTCAGCTAACAGACTCCCTCCTCTACTCAGCTAACAGACTCCCTCCTCTTTACTCAGCTAACTGATTCCCTCCTCTACACTCAGCTAACTGACTCCCTCCTCTACACTCAGCTAACTGACTCCCTCCTCTACCCTCAGCTAACTGACTCCCTCCTCTACACTCAGCTAATTGACTCCCTCCTCTACTCAGCTAACTGACTCCCTCCTCTACTCATCTAACTGACTCCCTCCTCTACTCATCTAACTGACTCCCTCCTCTACTCAGCTAACTGACTCCCTCCTCTACACTCAGCTAACTGACTCCCTCCTCTACCCTCAGCTAACTGACTCCCTCCTCTACACTGAGCTAACTGACTCCCTCCTCTACTCAGCTAACTGACTCCCTCCTCTACTCAGCTAACTGACTCCCTCCTCTACTCATCTAACTGACTCCCTCCTCTACTCAGCTAACTGACTCCCTCCTCTACTCAGCTAACTGACTCCCTCCTCTACTCAGCTAATTGACTCCCTGCTCTACTCAGCTAACTGACTCCCTCCTCTACTCAGCTAACTGACTCCCTCCTCTACTCAGCTAACAGACTCCCTCCTCTACTCAGCTAACAGACTCCCTCCTCTACTCAGCTAACTGACTCCCTCCTCTACACTCAGCTAACTGACTCCCTCCTCTACACTCAGCTAACTGACTCCCTCCTCTACACTCAGCTAACTGACTCCCTCCTCTACTCAGCTAACTGACTCTCTCCTCTACTCAGCTAACTGACTCCCTCCTCTACTCATCTAACTGACTCCCTCCTCTACTCAGCTAACTGACTCCCTCCTCTACTCAGCTAACTGACTCCCTCCTCTACTCAGCTAACAGACTCCCTCCTCTACTCAGCTAACTGACTCCCTCCTCGAAACTCAGGTAACTGACTCCCTCCTCTACTCAGCTAAAAGACTCCCTCCTCTACACTCAGCTAACTGACTCCGTCCTCGACTCAGCTAATTGACTCCCTGCTCTACTCAGCTAACTGACTCCCTCCTCTACTCAGCTAACTGACTCCCTCCTCTACTCAGCTAACAGACTCCCTCCTCTACTCAGCTAACAGACTCCCTCCTCTACTCAGCTAACTGACTCCCTCCTCTACACTCAGCTAACTGACTCCCTCCTCTACACTCAGCTAACTGACTCCCTCCTCTACACTCAGCTAACTGACTCCCTCCTCTACTCAGCTAACTGACTCCCTCCTCTACTCAGCTAACTGACTCCCTCCTCTACACTCAGCTAACTGACTCCCTCCTCTACTCAGCTAACAGACTCCCTCCTCTACTCAGCTAACAGACTCCCTCCTCTTCACTCAGCTAACTGACTCCCTCCTCTACACTCAGCTTACTGACTCCCTCCTCTACACTAAGCTAACTGACTCCCTCCTCTACACTCAGCTAACTGACTCCCTCCTCTACCCTCAGCTAACTGACTCCCTCCTCTACACTCAGCTAACTGACTCCCTCCTCTACACTCAGCTAACTGACTCCCTCCTCTACACTCAGCTAACTGACTCCCTCCTCTACTCAGCTAACTGACTCCCTCCTCTACACTCAGCTAACCTACTCCCTCCTCTACTCAGCTAACTGACTCCCTCCTCTACACTGAGCTAACTGACTCCCTCCTCTACTTAGCTAACTGACTCCCTCCTCTACTCAGATAACTGACTCCCTCCTCTACTCAGCTAATTGACTCCCTCCTCTACACTCAGCTAACTGACTCCCTCCTCTACTCAGCTAACTGACTCCCTCCTCTACTCAGCTAACTGACTCCCTCCTCTACTCATCTAACTGACTCCCTCCTCTACTCAGCTAACTGACTCCCTCCTCTACACTCAGCTAACTGACTCCCTCCTCTACTCAGCTAACAGACTCCCTCTACTCAGCTAACAGACTCCCTCCTCTACACTAAGCTAACTGACTCCCTCCTCTATACTCAGCTAACTGACTCCCTCCTCTACAATCAGCTAACTGACTCCCTCCTCTACTCAGCTAACTGACTCCCTCCTCTACTCAGCTAACTGACTCCCTCCTCTACTCAGCTAACAGACTCCCTCCTCTACTCAGCTAACAGACTCCCTCCTCTTTACTCAGCTAACTGATTCCCTCCTCTACACTCAGCTAACTGACTCCCTCCTCTACACTCAGCTAACTGACTCCCTCCTCTACCCTCAGCTAACTGACTCCCTCCTCTACACTCAGCTAATTGACTCCCTCCTCTACTCATCTAACTGACTACCTCCTCTACTCATCTAACTGACTCCCTCCTCTACTCAGCTAACTGACTCCCTCCTCTACACTCAGCTAACTGACTCCCTCCTCTACTCAGCTAACTGACTCCCTCCTCTACTCATCTAACTGACTCCCTCCTCTACTCATCTAACTGACTCCCTCCTCTACTCAGCTAACTGACTCCCTCCTCTACACTCAGCTAACTGACTCCCTCCTCTACCCTCAGCTAACTGACTCCCTCCTCTACACTGAGCTAACTGACTCCCAAATCTACTCAGCTAACTGACTCCCTCCTCTACTCAGCTAACTGACTCCCTCCTCTACTCATCTAACTGACTCCCTCCTCTACTCAGCTAACTGACTCCCTCCTCTACTCAGCTAACTGACTCCCTCCTCTACTCAGCTAATTGACTCCCTGCTCTACTCAGCTAACTGACTCCCTCCTCTACTCAGCTAACTGACTCCCTCCTCTACTCAGCTAACAGACTCCCTCCTCTACTCAGCTAACAGACTCCCTCCTCTACTCAGCTAACTGACTCCCTCCTCTACACTCAGCTAACTGACTCCCTCCTCTACACTCAGCTAACTGACTCCCTCCTCTACACTCAGCTAACTGACTCCCTCCTCTACTCAGCTAACTGACTCTCTCCTCTACTCAGCTAACTGACTCCCTCCTCTACTCATCTAACTGACTCCCTCCTCTACTCAGCTAACTGACTCCCTCCTCTACTCAGCTAACTGACTCCCTCCTCTACTCAGCTAACTGACACCCTCCTCTACTCAGCTAACTGACTCCCTCCTCTACTCAGCTAACTGACTCCCTCCTCTACTCAGCTAACAGACTCCCTCTACTCAGCTAACAGACTCCCTCCTCTACACTAAGCAAACTGACTCCCTCCTCTATACTCAGCTAACTGACTCCCTCCTCTACAATCAGCTAACTGACTCCCTCCTCTACTCAGCTAACTGACTCCCTCCTCTACTCAGCTAACTGACTCCCTCCTCTACTCATCTAACTGACTCCCTCCTCTACTCAGCTAACTGACTCCCTCCTCTACTCAGCTAACTGACTCCCTCCTCGACTCAGCTAATTGACTCCCTGCTCTACTCAGCTAACTGACTCCCTCCTCTACTCAGCTAACTGACTCCCTCCTCTACTCAGCTAACAGACTCCCTCCTCTACTCAGCTAACAGACTCCCTCCTCTACTCAGCTAACTGACTCCCTCCTCTACACTCAGCTAACTGACTCCCTCCTCTACTCAGCTAACTGACTCCCTCCTCTACACTGAGCTAAATGACTCCCTCCTCTACTTAGCTAACTGACTCCCTCCTCTACTCAGCTAACTGACTCCCTCCTCTACTCAGCTAATTGACTCCCTCCTCTACACTCAGCTAACTGACTCCCTCCTCTACTCAGCTAACTGACTCCCTCCTCTACTCAGCTAACTGACTCCCTCCTCTACTCATCTAACTGACTCCCTCCTCTACTCAGCTAACTGACTCCCTCCTCTACTCAGCTAACAGACTCCCTCCTCTACTCAGCTAAATGACTCCCTCCTCTACACTCAGCTAACTGACTCCCTCCTCTACTCAGCTAACTGACTCCCTCCTCTACTCATCTAACTGACTCCCTCCTCTACTCAGCTAACTGACTCCCTCCTCTACTCAGCTAACTGACTCCCTCCTCTACTCAGCTAACTGACTCCCTCCTCTACACTCAGCTAACTGACACCCTCCTCTACTCAGCTAACTGACTCCCTCCTCTACTCAGCTAACTGACTCCCTCCTCTACTCAGCTAACTGACTCCCTCCTCTACTCAGCTAACTGACTCCCTCCTCTACACTCAGCTAACTGACTCCCTCCTCTACTCAGCTAACTGACTCCCTCCTCTACTCGGCTAACTGACTCCCTCCTCGAAACTCAGCTAACTGACTCCCTCCTCTACTCAGCTAAAAGACTCCCTCCTCTACACTCAGCTAACTGACTCCCTCCTCTACTCAGCTAACTGACTCCCTCCTCTACTCAGCTAATTGACTCCCTCCTCTACACTCAGCTAACTGACTCCCTCCTCTACTCAGCTAACAGACTCCCTCTACTCAGCTAACAGACTCCCTCCTCTACACTAAGCTAACTGACTCCCTCCTCTATACTCAGCTAACTGACTCCCTCCTCTACTCAGCTAACTGACTCCCTCCTCTACTCAGCTAACTGACTCCCTCCTCTACTCAGCTAACAGACTCCCTCCTCTACTCAGCTAACAGACTCCCTCCTCTTTACTCAGCTAACTGATTCCCTCCTCTACACTCAGCTAACTGACTCCCTCCTCTACACTCAGCTAACTGACTCCCTCCTCTACCCTCAGCTAACTGACTCCCTCCTCTACACTCAGCTAATTGACTCCCTCCTCTACTCAGCTAACTGACTCCCTCCTCTACTCATCTAACTGACTCCCTCCTCTACTCATCTAACTGACTCCCTCCTCTACTCAGCTAACTGACTCCCTCCTCTACACTCAGCTAACTGACTCCCTCCTCTACCCTCAGCTAACTGACTCCCTCCTCTACACTGAGCTAACTGACTCCCTCCTCTACTCAGCTAACTGACTCCCTCCTCTACTCAGCTAACTGACTCCCTCCTCTACTCATCTAACTGACTCCCTCCTCTACTCAGCTAACTGACTCCCTCCTCTACTCAGCTAACTGACTCCCTCCTCTACTCAGCTAACTGACTCCCTCCTCTACTCGGCTAACTGACTCCCTCCTCGAAACTCAGCTAACTGACTCCCTCCTCTACTCAGCTAAAAGACTCCCTCCTCTACACTCAGCTAACTGACTCCCTCCTCTACTCAGCTAACTGACTCCCTCCTCTACTCAGCTAATTGACTCCCTCCTCTACACTCAGCTAACTGACTCCCTCCTCTACTCAGCTAACAGACTCCCTCTACTCAGCTAACAGACTCCCTCCTCTACACTAAGCTAACTGACTCCCTCCTCTATACTCAGCTAACTGACTCCCTCCTCTACTCAGCTAACTGACTCCCTCCTCTACTCAGCTAACTGACTCCCTCCTCTACTCAGCTAACAGACTCCCTCCTCTACTCAGCTAACAGACTCCCTCCTCTTTACTCAGCTAACTGATTCCCTCCTCTACACTCAGCTAACTGACTCCCTCCTCTACACTCAGCTAACTGACTCCCTCCTCTACCCTCAGCTAACTGACTCCCTCCTCTACACTCAGCTAATTGACTCCCTCCTCTACTCAGCTAACTGACTCCCTCCTCTACTCATCTAACTGACTCCCTCCTCTACTCATCTAACTGACTCCCTCCTCTACTCAGCTAACTGACTCCCTCCTCTACACTCAGCTAACTGACTCCCTCCTCTACCCTCAGCTAACTGACTCCCTCCTCTACACTGAGCTAACTGACTCCCTCCTCTACTCAGCTAACTGACTCCCTCCTCTACTCAGCTAACTGACTCCCTCCTCTACTCATCTAACTGACTCCCTCCTCTACTCAGCTAACTGACTCCCTCCTCTACTCAGCTAACTGACTCCCTCCTCTACTCAGCTAATTGACTCCCTGCTCTACTCAGCTAACTGACTCCCTCCTCTACTCAGCTAACTGACTCCCTCCTCTACTCAGCTAACAGACTCCCTCCTCTACTCAGCTAACAGACTCCCTCCTCTACTCAGCTAACTGACTCCCTCCTCTACACTCAGCTAACTGACTCCCTCCTCTACACTCAGCTAACTGACTCCCTCCTCTACACTCAGCTAACTGACTCCCTCCTCTACTCAGCTAACTGACTCTCTCCTCTACTCAGCTAACTGACTCCCTCCTCTACTCATCTAACTGACTCCCTCCTCTACTCAGCTAACTGACTCCCTCCTCTACTCAGCTAACTGACTCCCTCCTCTACTCAGCTAACAGACTCCCTCCTCTACTCAGCTAACTGACTCCCTCCTCGAAACTCAGGTAACTGACTCCCTCCTCTACTCAGCTAAAAGACTCCCTCCTCTACACTCAGCTAACTGACTCCCTCCTCGACTCAGCTAATTGACTCCCTGCTCTACTCAGCTAACTGACTCCCTCCTCTACTCAGCTAACTGACTCCCTCCTCTACTCAGCTAACAGACTCCCTCCTCTACTCAGCTAACAGACTCCCTCCTCTACTCAGCTAACTGACTCCCTCCTCTACACTCAGCTAACTGACTCCCTCCTCTACACTCAGCTAACTGACTCCCTCCTCTACACTCAGCTAACTGACTCCCTCCTCTACTCAGCTAACTGACTCCCTCCTCTACTCAGCTAACTGACTCCCTCCTCTACACTCAGCTAACTGACTCCCTCCTCTACTCAGCTAACAGACTCCCTCCTCTACTCAGCTAACAGACTCCCTCCTCTTCACTCAGCTAACTGACTCCCTCCTCTACACTCAGCTTACTGACTCCCTCCTCTACACTAAGCTAACTGACTCCCTCCTCTACACTCAGCTAACTGACTCCCTCCTCTACCCTCAGCTAACTGACTCCCTCCTCTACACTCAGCTAACTGACTCCCTCCTCTACCCTCAGCTAACTGACTCCCTCCTCTACACTCAGCTAACTGACTCCCTCCTCTACACTAAGCTAACTGACTCCCTCCTCTACACTCAGCTAACTGACTCCCTCCTCTACACTCAGCTAACTGACTCCCTCCTCTACACTCAGCTAACTGACTCCCTCCTCTACACTCAGCTAACTGACTCCCTCCTCTACACTCAGCTAACTGACTCCCTCCTCTACCCTCAGCTAACTGACTCCCTCCTCTACACTCAGCTAACTGACTCCCTCCTCTACACTAAGCTAACTGACTCCCTCCTCTACACTCAGCTAACTGACTCCCTCCTCTACCCTCAGCTAACTGACTCCCTCCTCTACACTCAGCTAACTGACTCCCTCCTCTACACTCAGCTAACTGACTCCCTCCTCTACACTCAGCTAACTGACTCCCTCCTCTACTCAGCTAACTGACTCCCTCCTCTACACTCAGCTAACTGACTCCCTCCTCTACTCAGCTAACTGACTCCCTCCTCTACACTGAGCTAACTGACTCCCTCCTCTACTTAGCTAACTGACTCCCTCCTCTACTCAGCTAACTGACTCCCTCCTCTACTCAGCTAATTGACTCCCTCCTCTACACTCAGCTAACTGACTCCCTCCTCTACTCAGCTAACTGACTCCCTCCTCTACTCAGCTAACTGACTCCCTCCTCTACTCATCTAACTGACTCCCTCCTCTACTCAGCTAACTGACTCCCTCCTCTACTCAGCTAACAGACTCCCTCCTCTACTCAGCTAAATGACTCCCTCCTCTACACTCAGCTAACTGACTCCCTCCTCTACTCAGCTAACTGACTCCCTCCTCTACTCATCTAACTGACTCCCTCCTCTACTCAGCTACCTGACTCCCTCCTCTACTCAGCTAACTGACTCCCTCCTCTACTCAGCTAACTGACTCCCTCCTCTACACTCAGCTAACTGACACCCTCCTCTACTCAGCTAACTGACTCTCTCCTCTACTCAGCTAACTGACTCCCTCCTCTACTCAGCTAACTGACTCCCTCCTCTACTCAGCTAACTGACTCCCTCCTCTACACTCAGCTAACTGACTCCCTCCTCTACTCAGCTAACTGACTCCCTCCTCTACTCGGCTAACTGACTCCCTCCTCGAAACTCAGCTAACTGACTCCCTCCTCTACTCAGCTAAAAGACTCCCTCCTCTACACTCAGCTAACTGACTCCCTCCTCTACTCAGCTAACTGACTCACTCCTCTACTCAGCTAATTGACTCCCTCCTCTACACTCAGCTAACTGACTCCCTCCTCTACTCAGCTAACAGACTCCCTCTACTCAGCTAACAGACTCCCTCCTCTACACTAAGCTAACTGACTCCCTCCTCTATACTCAGCTAACTGACTCCCTCCTCTACAATCAGCTAACTGACTCCCTCCTCTACTCAGCTAACTGACTCCCTCCTCTACTCAGCTAACTGACTCCCTCCTCTACTCAGCTAACAGACTCCCTCCTCTACTCAGCTAACAGACTCCCTCCTCTTTACTCAGCTAACTGATTCCCTCCTCTACACTCAGCTAACTGACTCCCTCCTCTACACTCAGCTAACTGACTCCCTCCTCTACCCTCAGCTAACTGACTCCCTCCTCTACACTCAGCTAATTGACTCCCTCCTCTACTCAGCTAACTGACTCCCTCCTCTACTCATCTAACTGACTCCCTCCTCTACTCATCTAACTGACTCCCTCCTCTACTCAGCTAACTGACTCCCTCCTCTACACTCAGCTAACTGACTCCCTCCTCTACCCTCAGCTAACTGACTCCCTCCTCTACACTGAGCTAACTGACTCCCTCCTCTACTCAGCTAACTGACTCCCTCCTCTACTCAGCTAACTGACTCCCTCCTCTACTCATCTAACTGACTCCCTCCTCTACTCAGCTAACTGACTCCCTCCTCTACTCAGCTAACTGACTCCCTCCTCTACTCAGCTAATTGACTCCCTGCTCTACTCAGCTAACTGACTCCCTCCTCTACTCAGCTAACTGACTCCCTCCTCTACTCAGCTAACAGACTCCCTCCTCTACTCAGCTAACAGACTCCCTCCTCTACTCAGCTAACTGACTCCCTCCTCTACACTCAGCTAACTGACTCCCTCCTCTACACTCAGCTAACTGACTCCCTCCTCTACACTCAGCTAACTGACTCCCTCCTCTACTCAGCTAACTGACTCTCTCCTCTACTCAGCTAACTGACTCCCTCCTCTACTCATCTAACTGACTCCCTCCTCTACTCAGCTAACTGACTCCCTCCTCTACTCAGCTAACTGACTCCCTCCTCTACTCAGCTAACTGACACCCTCCTCTACTCAGCTAACTGACTCCCTCGTCTACTCAGCTAACTGACTCCCTCCTCTACTCAGCTAACAGACTCCCTCTACTCAGCTAACAGACTCCCTCCTCTACACTAAGCTAACTGACTCCCTCCTCTATACTCAGCTAACTAACTCCCTCCTCTACAATCAGCTAACTGACTCCCTCCTCTACTCAGCTAACTGACTCCCTCCTCTACTCATCTAACTGACTCCCTCCTCTACTCAGCTAACTGACACCCTCCTCTACTCAGCTAACTGACTCCCTCCTCTACACTCAGCTAACTGACACCCTCCTCTACTCAGCTAACTGACTCCCTCCTCTACTCAGCTAACTGACTCCCTCCTCTACTCAGCTAACTGACTCCCTCCTCTACTCAGCTAACTGACTCCCTCCTCTACACTCAGCTAACTGACTCCCTCCTCTACTCAGCTAACTGACTCCCTCCTCTACTCGGCTAACTGACTCCCTCCTCGAAACTCAGCTAACTGACTCCCTCCTCTACTCAGCTAAAAGACTCCCTCCTCTACACTCAGCTAACTGACTCCCTCCTCTACTCAGCTAACTGACTCCCTCCTCTACTCAGCTAATTGACTCCCTCCTCTACACTCAGCTAACTGACTCCCTCCTCTACTCAGCTAACAGACTCCCTCTACTCAGCTAACAGACTCCCTCCTCTACACTAAGCTAACTGACTCCCTCCTCTATACTCAGCTAACTGACTCCCTCCTCTACAATCAGCTAACTGACTCCCTCCTCTACTCAGCTAACTGACTCCCTCCTCTACTCAGCTAACTGACTCCCTCCTCTACTCAGCTAACAGACTCCCTCCTCTACTCAGCTAACAGACTCCCTCCTCTTTACTCAGCTAACTGATTCCCTCCTCTACACTCAGCTAACTGACTCCCTCCTCTACACTCAGCTAACTGACTCCCTCCTCTACCCTCAGCTAACTGACTCCCTCCTCTACACTCAGCTAATTGACTCCCTCCTCTACTCATCTAACTGACTACCTCCTCTACTCATCTAACTGACTCCCTCCTCTACTCAGCTAACTGACTCCCTCCTCTACTCATCTAACTGACTCCCTCCTCTACTCAGCTACCTGACTCCCTCCTCTACTCAGCTAACTGACTCCCTCCTCTACTCAGCTAACTGACTCCCTCCTCTACACTCAGCTAACTGACACCCTCCTCTACTCAGCTAACTGACTCTCTCCTCTACTCAGCTAACTGACTCCCTCCTCTACTCAGCTAACTGACTCCCTCCTCTACTCAGCTAACTGACTCCCTCCTCTACACTCAGCTAACTGACTCCCTCCTCTACTCAGCTAACTGACTCCCTCCTCTACTCGGCTAACTGACTCCCTCCTCGAAACTCAGCTAACTGACTCCCTCCTCTACTCAGCTAAAAGACTCCCTCCTCTACACTCAGCTAACTGACTCCCTCCTCTACTCAGCTAACTGACTCACTCCTCTACTCAGCTAATTGACTCCCTCCTCTACACTCAGCTAACTGACTCCCTCCTCTACTCAGCTAACAGACTCCCTCTACTCAGCTAACAGACTCCCTCCTCTACACTAAGCTAACTGACTCCCTCCTCTATACTCAGCTAACTGACTCCCTCCTCTACAATCAGCTAACTGACTCCCTCCTCTACTCAGCTAACTGACTCCCTCCTCTACTCAGCTAACTGACTCCCTCCTCTACTCAGCTAACAGACTCCCTCCTCTACTCAGCTAACAGACTCCCTCCTCTTTACTCAGCTAACTGATTCCCTCCTCTACACTCAGCTAACTGACTCCCTCCTCTACACTCAGCTAACTGACTCCCTCCTCTACCCTCAGCTAACTGACTCCCTCCTCTACACTCAGCTAATTGACTCCCTCCTCTACTCAGCTAACTGACTCCCTCCTCTACTCATCTAACTGACTCCCTCCTCTACTCATCTAACTGACTCCCTCCTCTACTCAGCTAACTGACTCCCTCCTCTACACTCAGCTAACTGACTCCCTCCTCTACCCTCAGCTAACTGACTCCCTCCTCTACACTGAGCTAACTGACTCCCTCCTCTACTCAGCTAACTGACTCCCTCCTCTACTCAGCTAACTGACTCCCTCCTCTACTCATCTAACTGACTCCCTCCTCTACTCAGCTAACTGACTCCCTCCTCTACTCAGCTAACTGACTCCCTCCTCTACTCAGCTAATTGACTCCCTGCTCTACTCAGCTAACTGACTCCCTCCTCTACTCAGCTAACTGACTCCCTCCTCTACTCAGCTAACAGACTCCCTCCTCTACTCAGCTAACAGACTCCCTCCTCTACTCAGCTAACTGACTCCCTCCTCTACACTCAGCTAACTGACTCCCTCCTCTACACTCAGCTAACTGACTCCCTCCTCTACACTCAGCTAACTGACTCCCTCCTCTACTCAGCTAACTGACTCTCTCCTCTACTCAGCTAACTGACTCCCTCCTCTACTCATCTAACTGACTCCCTCCTCTACTCAGCTAACTGACTCCCTCCTCTACTCAGCTAACTGACTCCCTCCTCTACTCAGCTAACTGACACCCTCCTCTACTCAGCTAACTGACTCCCTCGTCTACTCAGCTAACTGACTCCCTCCTCTACTCAGCTAACAGACTCCCTCTACTCAGCTAACAGACTCCCTCCTCTACACTAAGCTAACTGACTCCCTCCTCTATACTCAGCTAACTAACTCCCTCCTCTACAATCAGCTAACTGACTCCCTCCTCTACTCAGCTAACTGACTCCCTCCTCTACTCATCTAACTGACTCCCTCCTCTACTCAGCTAACTGACTCCCTCCTCTACTCAGCTAACTGACTCCCTCCTCTACTCAGCTAACTGACTCCCTCCTCTACACTCAGCTAACTGACACCCTCCTCTACTCAGCTAACTGACTCCCTCCTCTACTCAGCTAACTGACTCCCTCCTCTACTCAGCTAACTGACTCCCTCCTCTACTCAGCTAACTGACTCCCTCCTCTACACTCAGCTAACTGACTCCCTCCTCTACTCAGCTAACTGACTCCCTCCTCTACTCGGCTAACTGACTCCCTCCTCGAAACTCAGCTAACTGACTCCCTCCTCTACTCAGCTAAAAGACTCCCTCCTCTACACTCAGCTAACTGACTCCCTCCTCTACTCAGCTAACTGACTCCCTCCTCTACTCAGCTAATTGCCTCCCTCCTCTACACTCAGCTAACTGACTCCCTCCTCTACTCAGCTAACAGACTCCCTCTACTCAGCTAACAGACTCCCTCCTCTACACTAAGCTAACTGACTCCCTCCTCTATACTCAGCTAACTGACTCCCTCCTCTACAATCAGCTAACTGACTCCCTCCTCTACTCAGCTAACTGACTCCCTCCTCTACTCAGCTAACTGACTCCCTCCTCTACTCAGCTAACAGACTCCCTCCTCTACTCAGCTAACAGACTCCCTCCTCTTTACTCAGCTAACTGATTCCCTCCTCTACACTCAGCTAACTGACTCCCTCCTCTACACTCAGCTAACTGACTCCCTCCTCTACCCTCAGCTAACTGACTCCCTCCTCTACACTCAGCTAATTGACTCCCTCCTCTACTCATCTAACTGACTACCTCCTCTACTCATCTAACTGACTCCCTCCTCTACTCAGCTAACTGACTCCCTCCTCTACACTCAGCTAACTGACTCCCTCCTCTACTCAGCTAACTGACTCCCTCCTCTACTCATCTAACTGACTCCCTCCTCTACTCATCTAACTGACTCCCTCCTCTACTCAGCTAACTGACTCCCTCCTCTACACTCAGCTAACTGACTCCCTCCTCTACCCTCAGCTAACTGACTCCCTCCTCTACACTGAGCTAACTGACTCCCTCCTCTACTCAGCTAACTGACTCCCTCCTCTACTCAGCTAACTGACTCCCTCCTCTACTCATCTAACTGACTCCCTCCTCTACTCAGCTAACTGACTCCCTCCTCTACTCAGCTAACTGACTCCCTCCTCTACTCAGCTAATTGACTCCCTGCTCTACTCAGCTAACTGACTCCCTCCTCTACTCAGCTAACTGACTCCCTCCTCTACTCAGCTAACAGACTCCCTCCTCTACTCAGCTAAAAGACTCCCTCCTCTACTCAGCTAACTGACTCCCTCCTCTACACTCAGCTAACTGACTCCCTCCTCTACACTCAGCTAACTGACTCCCTCCTCTACACTCAGCTAACTGACTCCCTCCTCTACTCAGCTAACTGACTCTCTCCTCTACTCAGCTAACTGACTCCCTCCACTACTCATCTAACTGACTCCCTCCTCTACTCAGCTAACTGACTCCCTCCTCTACTCAGCTAACTGACTCCCTCCTCTACTCAGCTAACTGACACCCTCCTCTACTCAGCTAACTGACTCCCTCCTCTACTCAGCTAACTGACTCCCTCCTCTACTCAGCTAACAGACTCCCTCTACTCAGCTAACAGACTCCCTCCTCTACACTAAGCAAACTGACTCCCTCCTCTATACTCAGCTAACTGACTCCCTCCTCTACAATCAGCTAACTGACTCCCTCCTCTACTCAGCTAACTGACTCCCTCCTCTACTCAGCTAACTGACTCCCTCCTCTACTCAGCTAACAGACTCCCTCCTCTACTCAGCTAACAGACTCCCTCCTCTTTACTCAGCTAACTGATTCCCTCCTCTACACTCAGCTAACTGACTCTCTCCTCTACACTCAGCTAACTGACTCCCTCCTCTACCCTCAGCTAACTGACTCCCTCCTCTACACTCAGCTAATTGACTCCCTCCTCTACTCAGCTAACTGACTCCCTCCTCTACTCATCTAACTGACTCCCTCCTCTACTCATCTAACTGACTCCCTCCTCTACTCAGCTAACTGACTCCCTCCTCTACACTCAGCTAACTGACTCCCTCCTCTACCCTCAGCTAACTGACTCCCTCCTCTACACTCAGCTAATTGACTCCCTCCTCTACTCAGCTAACTGACTCCCTCCTCTACTCATCTAACTGACTCCCTCCTCTACTCATCTAACTGACTCCCTCCTCTACTCAGCTAACTGACTCCCTCCTCTACACTCAGCTAACTGACTCCCTCCTCTACCCTCAGCTAACTGACTCCCTCCTCTACACTGAGCTAACTGACTCCCTCCTCTACTCAGCTAACTGACTCCCTCCTCTACTCAGCTAACTGACTCCCTCCTCTACTCAGCTAACTGACTCCCTCCTCTACTCAGCTAACTGACTCCCTCCTCTACTCAGCTAACTGACTCCCTCCTCTACTCAGCTAATTGACTCCCTGCTCTACTCAGCTAACTGACTCCCTCCTCTACTCAGCTAACTGACTCCCTCCTCTACTCAGCTAACAGACTCCCTCCTCTACTCAGCTAACAGACTCCCTCCTCTACTCAGCTAACTGACTCCCTCCTCTACACTCAGCTAACTGACTCCCTCCTCTACACTCAGCTAACTGACTCCCTCCTCTACACTCAGCTAACTGACTCCCTCCTCTACTCAGCTAACTGACTCTCTCCTCTACTCAGCTAACTGACTCCCTCCTCTACTCATCTAACTGACTCCCTCCTCTACTCAGCTAACTGACTCCCTCCTCTACTCAGCTAACTGACTCCCTCCTCTACTCAGCTAACTGACACCCTCCTCTACTCAGCTAACTGACTCCCTCCTCTACTCAGCTAACTGACTCCCTCCTCTACTCAGCTAACTGACTCCCTCCTCTACTCAGCTAACTGACTCCCTCCTCTACACTCAGCTAACTGACTCCCTCCTCTACTCAGCTAACTGACTCCCTCCTCTACACTCAGCTAACTGACTCCCTCCTCTACTCAGCTAACTGACACCCTCCTCTACATTCAGCTAACTGACTCCCTCCTCTACTCAGCTAACTGACTGCCTCCTCTACTCAGCTAACTGACTCCCTCCTCTACTCAGCTAACTGACTCCCTCCTCTACTCAGCTAACTGACTGCCTCCTCTACTCAGCTAACTGACTCCGTCCTCTACTCAGCTAACTGACTCCCTCCTCTACTCAGCTAAATGACTCCCTCCTCTACACTCAGCTAACTGACTGCCTCCTCTACTCAGCTAACTGACTCCCTCCTCTACATTAAGCTAACTGACTCCCTCCTCTACTCAGCTAACTGACTCCCTCCTCTACACTCAGCTAACTGACTCCCTCCTCTACTCAGCTAACAGACTCCCTCCTCAACTCAGCTAACTGACTCCCTCCTGTACACTCAGCTAACTGACTCCCTCCTCTACACTCAGCTAACTGACTCCCTCCTCTACTCAGCTAACTGACTCCCTCCTCTACTCAGCTAACTGACTCCCTCCTCTACACTCAGCTAACTGACTCCCTCCTCTACTCAGCTAACTGACTCCCTCCTCTACACTCAGCTAACTGACTCCCTCCTCTACTCAGCTAACTGACACCCTCCTCTACATTCAGCTAACTGACTCCCTCCTCTACTCAGCTAACTGACTGCCTCCTCTACTCAGCTAACTGACTCCCTCCTCTACTCAGCTAACTGAATCCCTCCTCTACTCAGCTAACTGACTGCCTCCTCTACTCAGCTAACTGACTCCCTCCTCTACTCAGCTAACTGACTCCATCCTCTACTCAGCTAAATGACTCCCTCCTCTACACTCAGCTAACTGACTGCCTCCTCTACTCAGCTAACTGACTCCCTCCTCTACATTAAGCTAACTGACTCCCTCCTCTACTCAGCTAACTGACTCCCTCCTCTACACTCAGCTAACTGACTCCCTCCTCTACTCAGCTAACAGACTCCCTCCACAACTCAGCTAACTGACTCCCTCCTGTACACTCAGCTAACTGACTCCCTCCTCTACACTCAGCTAACTGACTCCCTCCTCTACTCAGCTAACTGACTCCCTCCTCTACTCATCTAACTGACTCCCTCCTCTACTCAGCTAACTGACTCCCTCCTCTACTCAGCTAATTGACTCCCTGCTCTACTCAGCTAACTGACTCCCTCCTCTACTCAGCTAACTGACTCCCTCCTCTACTCAGCTAACAGACTCCCTCCTCTACTCAGCTAACAGACTCCCTCATCTACTCAGCTAACTGACTCCCTCCTCTACACTCAGCTAACTGACTCCCTCCTCTACACTCAGCTAACTGACTCCCTCCTTTACACTCAGCTAACTGACTCCCTCCTCTACTCATCTAACTGACTCCCTCCTCTACTCATCTAACTGACTCCCTCCTCTACTCAGCTAACTGACTCCCTCCTCTACACTCAGCTAACTGACTCCCTCCTCTACCCTCAGCTAACTGACTCCCTCCTCTACACTGAGCTAACTGACTCCCTCCTCTACTCAGCTAACTGACTCCCTCCTCTACTCAGCTAACTGACTCCCTCCTCTACTCATCTAACTGACTCCCTCCTCTACTCAGCTAACTGACTCCCTCCTCTACTCAGCTAACTGACTCCCTCCTCTACTCAGCTAATTGACTCCCTGCTCTACTCAGCTAACTGACTCCCTCCTCTACTCAGCTAACTGACTCCCTCCTCTACTCAGCTAACAGACTCCCTCCTCTACTCAGCTAACTGACTCCCTCCTCTACACTCAGCTAACTGACTCCCTCCTCTACACTCAGCTAACTGACTCCCTCCTCTACACTCAGCTAACTGACTCCCTCCTCTACACTCAGCTAACTGACTCTCTCCTCTACTCAGCTAACTGACTCTCTCCTCTACTCAGCTAACTGACTCCCTCCTCTACTCATCTAACTGACTCCCTCCTCTACTCAGCTAACTGACTCCCTCCTCTACTCAGCTAACTGACTCCCTCCTCTACTCAGCTAACTGACACCCTCCTCTACTCAGCTAACTGACTCCCTCCTCTACTCAGCTAACTGACTCCCTCCTCTACTCAGCTAACAGACTCCCTCTACTCAGCTAACAGACTCCCTCCTCTACACTAAGCTAACTGACTCCCTCCTCTATACTCAGCTAACTGACTCCCTCCTCTACAATCAGCTAACTGACTCCCTCCTCTACTCAGCTAACTGACTCCCTCCTCTACTCAGCTAACTGACTCCCTCCTCTACTCAGCTAACAGACTCCCTCCTCTACTCAGGTAACAGACTCCCTCCTCTTTACTCAGCTAACTGATTCCCTCCTCTACACTCAGCTAACTGACTCCCTCCTCTACACTCAGCTAACTGACTCCCTCCTCTACCCTCAGCTAACTGACTCCCTCCTCTACACTCAGCTAATTGACTCCCTCCTCTACTCAGCTAACTGACTCCCTCCTCTACTCATCTAACTGACTCCCTCCTCTACTCATCTAACTGACTCCCTCCTCTACTCAGCTAACTGACTCCCTCCTCTACACTCAGCTAACTGACTCCCTCCTCTACCCTCAGCTAACTGACTCCCTCCTCTACACTGAGCTAACTGACTCCCTCCTCTACTCAGCTAACTGACTCCCTCCTCTACTCAGCTAACTGACTCCCTCCTCTACTCATCTAACTGACTCCCTCCTCTACTCAGCTAACTGACTCCCTCCTCTACTCAGCTAACTGACTCCCTCCTCTACTCAGCTAATTGACTCCCTGCTCTACTCAACTAACTGACTCCCTCCTCTACTCAACTAACTGACTCCCTCCTCTACTCAGCTAACAGACTCCCTCCTCTACTCAGCTAACAGACTCCCTCCTCTACTCAGCTAACTGACTCCCTCCTCTACTCAGCTAACTGACTCCCTCCTCTACTCAGCTAACTGACTCCCTCCTCTACACTCAGCTAACTGACTCCCTCCTCTACTCAGCTAACTGACTCCCTCCTCTACACTCAGCTAACTGACTCCCTCCTCTACTCAGCTAACTGACACCCTCCTCTACATTCAGCTAACTGACTCCCTCCTCTACTCAGCTAACTGACTGCCTCCTCTACTCAGCTAACTGACTCCCTCCTCTACTCAGCTAACTGACTCCCTCCTCTACTCAGCTAACTGACTGCCTCCTCTACTCAGCTAACTGACTCCGTCCTCTACTCAGCTAACTGACTCCCTCCTCTACTCAGCTAAATGACTCCCTCCTCTACACTCAGCTAACTGACTGCCTCCTCTACTCAGCTAACTGACTCCCTCCTCTACATTAAGCTAACTGACTCCCTCCTCTACTCAGCTAACTGACTCCCTCCTCTACACTCAGCTAACTGACTCCCTCCTCTACTCAGCTAACAGACTCCCTCCTCAACTCAGCTAACTGACTCCCTCCTGTACACTCAGCTAACTGACTCCCTCCTCTACACTCAGCTAACTGACTCCCTCCTCTACTCAGCTAACTGACTCCCTCCTCTACTCAGCTAACTGACTCCCTCCTCTACACTCAGCTAACTGACTCCCTCCTCTACTCAGCTAACTGACTCCCTCCTCTACACTCAGCTAACTGACTCCCTCCTCTACTCAGCTAACTGACACCCTCCTCTACATTCAGCTAACTGACTCCCTCCTCTACTCAGCTAACTGACTGCCTCCTCTACTCAGCTAACTGACTCCCTCCTCTACTCAGCTAACTGAATCCCTCCTCTACTCAGCTAACTGACTGCCTCCTCTACTCAGCTAACTGACTCCCTCCTCTACTCAGCTAACTGACTCCCTCCTCTACTCAGCTAAATGACTCCCTCCTCTACACTCAGCTAACTGACTGCCTCCTCTACTCAGCTAACTGACTCCCTCCTCTACATTAAGCTAACTGACTCCCTCCTCTACTCAGCTAACTGACTCCCTCCTCTACACTCAGCTAACTGACTCCCTCCTCTACTCAGCTAACAGACTCCCTCCACAACTCAGCTAACTGACTCCCTCCTGTACACTCAGCTAACTGACTCCCTCCTCTACACTCAGCTAACTGACTCCCTCCTCTACTCAGCTAACTGACTCCCTCCTCTACTCATCTAACTGACTCCCTCCTCTACTCAGCTAACTGACTCCCTCCTCTACTCAGCTAATTGACTCCCTGCTCTACTCAGCTAACTGACTCCCTCCTCTACTCAGCTAACTGACTCCCTCCTCTACTCAGCTAACAGACTCCCTCCTCTACTCAGCTAACAGACTCCCTCCTCTACTCAGCTAACTGACTCCCTCCTCTACACTCAGCTAACTGACTCCCTCCTCTACACTCAGCTAACTGACTCCCTCCTTTACACTCAGCTAACTGACTCCCTCCTCTACTCAGCTAACTGACTCCCTCCTCTACACTCAGCTAACTGACTCCCTCCTCTACACTCAGCTAACTGACTCCCTCCTCTACACTCAGCTAACTGACTCTCTCCTCTACTCAGCTAACTGACTCTCTCCTCTACTCAGCTAACTGACTCCCTCCTCTACTCATCTAACTGACTCCCTCCTCTACTCAGCTAACTGACTCCCTCCTCTACTCAGCTAACTGACTCCCTCCTCTACTCAGCTAACTGACACCCTCCTCTACTCAGCTAACTGACTCCCTCCTCTACTCAGCTAACTGACTCCCTCCTCTACTCAGCTAACAGACTCCCTCTACTCAGCTAACAGACTCCCTCCTCTACACTAAGCTAACTGACTCCCTCCTCTATACTCAGCTACCTGACTCCCTCCTCTACAATCAGCTAACTGACTCCCTCCTCTACTCAGCTAACTGACTCCCTCCTCTACTCAGCTAACTGACTCCCTCCTCTACTCAGCTAACAGACTCCCTCCTCTACTCAGCTAACAGACTCCCTCCTCTACTCAGGTAACAGACTCCCTCCTCTTTACTCAGCTAACTGATTCCCTCCTCTACACTCAGCTAACTGACTCCCTCCTCTACACTCAGCTAACTGACTCCCTCCTCTACCCTCAGCTAACTGACTCCCTCCTCTACACTCAGCTAATTGACTCCCTCCTCTACTCAGCTAACTGACTCCCTCCTCTACTCATCTAACTGACTCCCTCCTCTACTCATCTAACTGACTCCCTCCTCTACTCAGCTAACTGACTCCCTCCTCTACACTCAGCTAACTGACTCCCTCCTCTACCCTCAGCTAACTGACTCCCTCCTCTACACTGAGCTAACTGACTCCCTCCTCTACTCAGCTAACTGACTCCCTCCTCTACTCAGCTAACTGACTCCCTCCTCTACTCATCTAACTGACTCCCTCCTCTACTCAGCTAACTGACTCCCTCCTCTACTCAGCTAACTGACTCCCTCCTCTACTCAGCTAATTGACTCCCTGCTCTACTCAGCTAACTGACTCCCTCCTCTACTCAACTAACTGACTCCCTCCTCTACTCAGCTAACAGACTCCCTCCTCTACTCAGCTAACAGACTCCCTCCTCTACTCAGCTAACTGACTCCCTCCTCTACACTCAGCTAACTGACTCCCTCCTCTACACTCAGCTAACTGACTCCCTCCTCTACACTCAGCTAACTGACTCCCTCCTCTACTCAGCTAACTGACTCTCTCCTCTACTCAGCTAACTGACTCCCTCCTCTACTCATCTAACTGACTCCCTCCTCTACTCAGCTAACTGACTCCCTCCTCTACTCAGCTAACTGACTCCCTCCTCTACTCAGCTAACTGACACCCTCCTCTACTCAGCTAACTGACTCCCTCCTCTACTCAGCTAACTGACTCCCTCCTCTACTCAGCTAACTGACTCCCTCCTCTACTCAGCTAACTGACTCCCTCCTCTACACTCAGCTAACTGACTCCCTCCTCTACTCAGCTAACTGACTCCCTCCTCTACACTCAGCTAACTGACTCCCTCCTCTACTCAGCTAACTGACACCCTCCTCTACATTCAGCTAACTGACTCCCTCCTCTACTCAGCTAACTGACTGCCTCCTCTACTCAGCTAACTGACTCCCTCCTCTACTCAGCTAACTGACTCCCTCCTCTACTCAGCTAACTGACTGCCTCCTCTACTCAGCTAACTGACTCCGTCCTCTACTCAGCTAACTGACTCCCTCCTCTACTCAGCTAAATGACTCCCTCCTCTACACTCAGCTAACTGACTGCCTCCTCTACTCAGCTAACTGACTCCCTCCTCTACATTAAGCTAACTGACTCCCTCCTCTACTCAGCTAACTGACTCCCTCCTCTACACTCAGCTAACTGACTCCCTCCTCTACTCAGCTAACAGACTCCCTCCTCAACTCAGCTAACTGACTCCCTCCTGTACACTCAGCTAACTGACTCCCTCCTCTACACTCAGCTAACTGACTCCCTCCTCTACTCAGCTAACTGACTCCCTCCTCTACTCAGCTAACTGACTCCCTCCTCTACACTCAGCTAACTGACTCCCTCCTCTACTCAGCTAACTGACTCCCTCCTCTACACTCAGCTAACTGACTCCCTCCTCTACTCAGCTAACTGACACCCTCCTCTACATTCAGCTAACTGACTCCCTCCTCTACTCAGCTAACTGACTGCCTCCTCTACTCAGCTAACTGACTCCCTCCTCTACTCAGCTAACTGAATCCCTCCTCTACTCAGCTAACTGACTGCCTCCTCTACTCAGCTAACTGACTCCCTCCTCTACTCAGCTAACTGACTCCCTCCTCTACTCAGCTAAATGACTCCCTCCTCTACACTCAGCTAACTGACTGCCTCCTCTACTCAGCTAACTGACTCCCTCCTCTACATTAAGCTAACTGACTCCCTCCTCTACTCAGCTAACTGACTCCCTCCTCTACACTCAGCTAACTGACTCCCTCCTCTACTCAGCTAACAGACTCCCTCCACAACTCAGCTAACTGACTCCCTCCTGTACACTCAGCTAACTGACTCCCTCCTCTACACTCAGCTAACTGACTCCCTCCTCTACTCAGCTAACTGACTCCCTCCTCTACTCATCTAACTGACTCCCTCCTCTACTCAGCTAACTGACTCCCTCCTCTACTCAGCTAATTGACTCCCTGCTCTACTCAGCTAACTGACTCCCTCCTCTACTCAGCTAACTGACTCCCTCCTCTACACTCAGCTAACTGACTCCCTCCTCTACCCTCAGCTAACTGACTCCCTCCTCTACACTGAGCTAACTGACTCCCTCCTCTACTCAGCTAACTGACTCCCTCCTCTACTCAGCTAACTGACTCCCTCCTCTACTCATCTAACTGACTCCCTCCTCTACTCAGCTAACTGACTCCCTCCTCTACTCAGCTAACTGACTCCCTCCTCTACTCAGCTAATTGACTCCCTGCTCTACTCAGCTAACTGACTCCCTCCTCTACTCAACTAACTGACTCCCTCCTCTACTCAGCTAACAGACTCCCTCCTCTACTCAGCTAACAGACTCCCTCCTCTACTCAGCTAACTGACTCCCTCCTCTACACTCAGCTAACTGACTCCCTCCTCTACACTCAGCTAACTGACTCCCTCCTCTACACTCAGCTAACTGACTCCCTCCTCTACTCAGCTAACTGACTCTCTCCTCTACTCAGCTAACTGACTCCCTCCTCTACTCATCTAACTGACTCCCTCCTCTACTCAGCTAACTGACTCCCTCCTCTACTCAGCTAACTGACTCCCTCCTCTACTCAGCTAACTGACACCCTCCTCTACTCAGCTAACTGACTCCCTCCTCTACTCAGCTAACTGACTCCCTCCTCTACTCAGCTAACTGACTCCCTCCTCTACTCAGCTAACTGACTCCCTCCTCTACACTCAGCTAACTGACTCCCTCCTCTACTCAGCTAACTGACTCCCTCCTCTACACTCAGCTAACTGACTCCCTCCTCTACTCAGCTAACTGACACCCTCCTCTACATTCAGCTAACTGACTCCCTCCTCTACTCAGCTAACTGACTGCCTCCTCTACTCAGCTAACTGACTCCCTCCTCTACTCAGCTAACTGACTCCCTCCTCTACTCAGCTAACTGACTGCCTCCTCTACTCAGCTAACTGACTCCGTCCTCTACTCAGCTAACTGACTCCCTCCTCTACTCAGCTAAATGACTCCCTCCTCTACACTCAGCTAACTGACTGCCTCCTCTACTCAGCTAACTGACTCCCTCCTCTACATTAAGCTAACTGACTCCCTCCTCTACTCAGCTAACTGACTCCCTCCTCTACACTCAGCTAACTGACTCCCTCCTCTACTCAGCTAACAGACTCCCTCCTCAACTCAGCTAACTGACTCCCTCCTGTACACTCAGCTAACTGACTCCCTCCTCTACACTCAGCTAACTGACTCCCTCCTCTACTCAGCTAACTGACTCCCTCCTCTACTCAGCTAACTGACTCCCTCCTCTACACTCAGCTAACTGACTCCCTCCTCTACTCAGCTAACTGACTCCCTCCTCTACACTCAGCTAACTGACTCCCTCCTCTACTCAGCTAACTGACACCCTCCTCTACATTCAGCTAACTGACTCCCTCCTCTACTCAGCTAACTGACTGCCTCCTCTACTCAGCTAACTGACTCCCTCCTCTACTCAGCTAACTGAATCCCTCCTCTACTCAGCTAACTGACTGCCTCCTCTACTCAGCTAACTGACTCCCTCCTCTACTCAGCTAACTGACTCCCTCCTCTACTCAGCTAAATGACTCCCTCCTCTACACTCAGCTAACTGACTGCCTCCTCTACTCAGCTAACTGACTCCCTCCTCTACATTAAGCTAACTGACTCCCTCCTCTACTCAGCTAACTGACTCCCTCCTCTACACTCAGCTAACTGACTCCCTCCTCTACTCAGCTAACAGACTCCCTCCACAACTCAGCTAACTGACTCCCTCCTGTACACTAAGCTAACTGACTCCCTCCTCTACACTCAGCTAACTGACTCCCTCCTCTACTCAGCTAACTGACTCCCTCCTCTACTCATCTAAATGACTCCCTCCTCTACTCAGCTAACTGACTCCCTCCTCTACTCAGCTAATTGACTCCCTGCTCTACTCAGCTAACTGACTCCCTCCTCTACTCAGCTAACTGACTCCCTCCTCTACTCAGCTAACAGACTCCCTCCTCTACTCAGCTAACAGACTCCCTCCTCTACTCAGCTAACTGACTCCCTCCTCTACACTCAGCTAACTGACTCCCTCCTCTACACTCAGCTAACTGACTCCCTCCTTTACACTCAGCTAACTGACTCCCTCCTCTACTCAGCTAACTGACTCTCTCCTCTACTCAGCTAACTGACTCCCTCCTCTACTCATCTAACTGACTCCCTCCTCTACTCAGCTAACTGACTCCCTCCTCTACTCAGCTAACTGACTCCCTCCTCTACTCAGCTAACTGACACCCTCCTCTACTCAGCTAACTGACTCCCTCCTCTACTCAGCTAACTGACTGCCTCCTCTACTCAGCTAACTGACTCCCTCCTCTACTCAGCTAACTGACTCACTCCTCTACTCAGCTAATTGACTGCCTCCTCTACTCAGCTAACTGACTCCCTCCTCTACTCAGCTAACTGACTCCCTCCTCTACTCAGCTAAATGACTCCCTCCTCTACACTCAGCTAACTGACTGCCTCCTCTACTCAGCTAACTGACTCCCTCCTCTACATTAAGCTAACTGACTCCCTCCTCTACTCAGCTAACTGACTCCCTCCTCTACACTCAGCTAACTGACTCCCTCCTCTACTCAGCTAACAGACTCCCTCCTCAACTCAGCTAACTGACTCCCTCCTGTACACTCAGCTAACTGACTCCCTCCTCTACACTCAGCTAACTGACTCCCTCCTCTACTCAGCTAACTGACTCCCTCCTCTACTCATCTAACTGACTCCATCCTCTACTCAGCTAACTGACTCCCTCCTCTACTCAGCTAACTGACTCCCTCCTCTACTCAGCTAACTGACTCCCTCCTCGAAACTCAGCTAACTGACTCCCTCCTCTACTCAGCTAACTGACTCCCTCCTCTACTCATCTAACTGACTCCCTCCTCTACTCAGCTAACTGACTCCCTCCTCTACTCAGCTAACTGACTCCCTCCTCTACTCAGGTAATTGACTCCCTCCTCTACTCAGCTAATTGACTCCCTGCTCTACTCAGCTAACTGACTCCCTCCTCTACTCAGCTAACTGACTCCCTCCTCTACTCAGCTAACAGACTCCCTCCTCTACTCAGCTAACAGACTCCCTCCTCTACTCAGCTAACTGACTCCCTCCTCTACACTCAGCTAACTGACTCCCTCCTCTACACTCAGCTAACTGACTCCCTCCTCTACTCAGCTAACTGACTCTCTCCTCTACTCAGCTAACTGACTCCCTCCTCTACTCATCTAACTGACTCCCTCCTCTACTCAGCTAACTGAGTCCCTCCTCTACTCAGCTAACTGACTCCCTCCTCTACTCAGCTAACTGACTCCCTCCTCGAAACTCAGCTAACTGACTCCCTCCTCTACTCAGCTAAAAGACTCCCTCCTCTACACTCAGCTAACTGACTCCATCCTCTACTCAGCTAACTGACTCCCTCCTCTACTCAGCTAATTGACTCCCTCCTCTACACTCAGCTAACTGACTCCCTCCTCTACTCAGCTAACAGACTCCCTCTACTCAGCTAACAGACTCCCTCCCCTCCTCTACACTAAGCTAACTGACTCCCTCCTCTATACTCAGCTAACTGACTCCCTCCTCTACAATCAGCTAACTGACTCCCTCCTCTACTCAGCTAACTGACTCCCTCCTCTACTCAGCTAACTGACTCCCTCCTCTACACTCAGCTAACTGACTCCCTCCTCTACTCAGCTAACTGACTCCCTCCTCTACACTCAGCTAACTGACTCACTCCTCTACACTCAGCTAACTGAATCCCTCCTCTACACTCAGCTAACTGACTCCCTCTTCTACCCTCAGCTAACTGACTCCCTCCTCTACACTCAGCTAACTGACTCCCTCCTCTACTCAGCTAACTGACTCCCTCCTCTACTCAGCTAACTGACTCCCTCCTCTACTCATCTAACTGACTCCCTCCTCTACTCAGCTAACTGACTCCCTCCTCTACTCAGCTAACTGACTCCCTCCTCAACTCAGCTAATTGACTCCCTGCTCTACTCAGCTAACTGACTCCCTCCTCTACTCAGCTAACTGACTCCCTCCTCTACTCAGCTAACAGACTCCCTCCTCTACTCAGCTAACAGACTCCCTCCTCTACTCAGCTAACTGACTCCCTCCTCTACACTCAGCTAACTGACTCCCTCCTCTACATTCAGCTAACTGACTCCCTCCTCTACACTCAGCTAACTGACTCCCTCCTCTACTCAGCTAACTGACTCCCTCCTCTACCCAGCTAACTGACTCCCTCCTCTACACTCAGCTAACTGACTCCCTCCTCTACTCAGCTAACAGACTCCCTCCTCTACTCAGCTAACTGACTCCCTCCTCTACACTCAGCTTACTGACTCCCTCCTCTACACTCAGCTAACTGACTCCCTCCTCTACACTCAGCTAACTGACTCCCTCCTCTACCCTCAGCTAACTGACTCCCTCCTCTACACTCAGCTAACTGACTCCCTCCTCTACACTCAGCTAACTGACTCCCTCTACACTCAGCTAACTGACTCCCTCCTCTACTCAGCTAACTGACTCCCTCCTCTACACTCAGCTAACTGACTCCCTCCTCTACTCAGCTAACTGACTCCCTCCTCTACACTGAGCTAACTGACTCCCTCCTCTACTTAGCTAACTGACTCCCTCCTCTACTCAGCTAACTGACTCCCTCCTCTACTCAGCTAACTGACTCCCTCCTCGAAACTCAGGTAACTGACTCCCTCCTCTACTCAGCTAAAAGACTCCCTCCTCTACACTCAGCTAACTGACTCCGTCCTCTACTCAGCTAACTGACTCCCTCCTCTACACAGCTAATTGACTCCCTCCTCTACACTCAGCTAACTGACTCCCTCCTCTACTCAGCTAACTGACTCCCTCCTCTACTCATCTAACTGACTCCCTCCTCTACTCAGCTAACTGACTCCCTCCTCTACTCAGCTAACTGACTCCCTCCTCTACTCATCTAACTGACTCCCTCCTCTACTCAGCTAACTGACTCCCTCCTCTACTCAGCTAACTGACTCCCTCCTCGACTCAGCTAATTGACTCCCTGCTCTACTCAGCTAACTGACTCCCTCCTCTACTCAGCTAACTGACTCCCTCCTCTACTCAGCTAACAGACTCCCTCCTCTACTCAGCTAACAGACCCCCTCCTCTACTCAGCTAACTGACTCCCTCCTCTACACTCAGCTAACTGACTCCCTCCTCTACACTCAGCTAACTGACTCCCTCCTCTACACTCAGCTAACTGACTCCCTCCTCTACTCAGCTAACTGACTCTCTCCTCTACTCAGCTAACTGACTCCCTCCTCTACTCATCTAACTGACTCCCTCCTCTACTCAGCTAACTGACTCCCTCCTCTACTCAGCTAACTGACTCCCTCCTCTACTCAGCTAACTGACTCCCTCCTCTACACTCAGCTAACTGACACCCTCCTCTACTCAGCTAACTGACTCCCTCCTCTACTCAGCTAACTGACTCCCTCCTCTACTCAGCTAACTGACTCCATCCTCTACACTCAGCTAACTGACTCCCTCCTCTACTCAGCTAACTGACTCCCTCCTCTACTCAGCTAACTGACTCCCTCCTCGAAACTCAGCGAACTGACTCCCTCCTCTACTCAGCTAAAAGACTCCCTCCTCTACACTCAGCTAACTGACTCCCCCTCTACTCAGCTAACTGACTCCCTCCTCTACTCAGCTAATTGACTCCCTCCTCTACACTCAGCTAACTGACTCCCTCCTCTACTCAGCTAACAGACTCCCTCTACTCAGCTAACAGACTCCCTCCTCTACACTAAGCTAACTGACTCCCTCCTCTATACTCAGCTAACTGACTCCCTCCTCTACAATCAGCTAACTGACTCCCTCCTCTACTCAGCTAACTGACTGCCTCCTCTACTCAGCTAACTGACTCCCTCCTCTACTCAGCTAACAGACTCCCTCCTCTACTCAGCTAACAGACTCCCTCCTCTTTACTCAGCTAACTGACTCCCTCCTCTACACTCAGCTAACTGACTCCCTCCTCTACCCTCAGCTAACTGACTCCCTCCTCTACACTCAGCTAACTGACTCCCTCCTCTACTCAGCTAACTGACTCCCTCCTCTACTCAGCTAACTGACTCCCTCCTCTACTCATCTAACAGACTCCCTCCTCTACTCAGCTAACTGACTCCCTCCTCTACTCAGCTAACTGACTCCCTCCTCTACTCAGCTAACAGACTCCCTCCTCTACTCAGCTAACAGACTCCCTCCACTACTCAGCTAACTGACTCCCTCCTCTACACTCAGCTAACTGACTCCCTCCTCTACACTCAGCTAACTGACTCCCTCCTCTACACTCAGCTAACTGACTCCCTCCTCTACTCAGCTAACTGACTCTCTCCTCTACTCAGCTAACTGACTCCCTCCTCTACTCATCTAACTGACTCCCTCCTCTACTCAGCTAACTGACTCCCTCCTCTACTCAGCTAACTGACTCCCTCCTCTACTCAGCTAACTGACACCCTCCTCTACTCAGCTAACTGACTCCCTCCTCTACTCAGCTAACTGACTCCCTCCTCTACTCAGCTAACTGACTCCCTCCTCTACTCAGCTAACTGACTCCCTCCTCTACACTCAGCTAACTGACTCCCTCCTCTACTCAGCTAACTGACTCCCTCCTCTACACTCAGCTAACTGACTCCCTCCTCTACTCAGCTAACTGACACCCTCCACTACATTCAGCTAACTGATTCCCTCCTCTACTCAGCTAACTGACTGCCTCCTCTACTCAGCTAACTGACTCCCTCCTCTACTCAGCTAACTGACACCCTCCTCTACATTCAGCTAACTGACTCCCTCCTCTACTCAGCTAACTGACTGCCTCCTCTACTCAGCTAACTGACTCCCTCCTCTACTCAGCTAACTGACTCCCTCCTCTACTCAGCTAACTGACTGCCTCCTCTACTCAGCTAACTGACTCCCTCCTCTACTCAGCTAACTGACTCCCTCCTCTACTCAGCTAAATGACTCCCTCCTCTACACTCAGCTAACTGACTGCCTCCTCTACTCAGCTAACTGACTCCCTCCTCTACATTAAGCTAACTGACTCCCTCCTCTACTCAGCTAACTGACTCCCTCCTCTACACTCAGCTAACTGACTCCCTCCTCTACTCAGCTAACAGACTCCCTCCTCAACTCAGCTAACTGACTCCCTCCTCTACACTCAGCTAACTGACTCCCTCCTCTACACTCAGCTAACTGACTCCCTCCTCTACTCAGCTAACTGACTGCCTCCTCTACTCAGCTAACTGACTCCCTCCTCTACTCAGCTAACTGACTCCCTCCTAGAAACTCAGCTAACTGACTCCCTCCTCTACTCAGCTAAAAGACTCCCTCCTCTACACTCAGCTAACTGACTCCATCCTCTACTCAGCTAACTGACTCCCTCCTCTACTCAGCTAACTGACTCCCTCCTCTACTCAGCTAACTGACTCCCTCCTCTACTCAGCTAACTGACTCCCTCCTCTACACTCAGCTAACTGACTCCCTCCTCTACTCAGCTAACTGACTCCCTCCTCTACACTCAGCTAACTGACTCCCTCCTCTACTCAGCTAACTGACACCCTCCACTACATTCAGCTAACTGATTCCCTCCTCTACTCAGCTAACTGACTGCCTCCTCTACTCAGCTAACTGACTCCCTCCTCTACTCAGCTAACTGACACCCTCCTCTACATTCAGCTAACTGACTCCCTCCTCTACTCAGCTAACTGACTGCCTCCTCTACTCAGCTAACTGACTCCCTCCTCTACTCAGCTAACTGACTCCCTCCTCTACTCAGCTAACTGACTGCCTCCTCTACTCAGCTAACTGACTCCCTCCTCTACTCAGCTAACTGACTCCCTCCTCTACTCAGCTAAATGACTCCCTCCTCTACACTCAGCTAACTGACTGCCTCCTCTACTCAGCTAACTGACTCCCTCCTCTACATTAAGCTAACTGACTCCCTCCTCTACTCAGCTAACTGACTCCCTCCTCTACACTCAGCTAACTGACTCCCTCCTCTACTCAGCTAACAGACTCCCTCCTCAACTCAGCTAACTGACTCCCTCCTCTACACTCAGCTAACTGACTCCCTCCTCTACACTCAGCTAACTGACTCCCTCCTCTACTCAGCTAACTGACTGCCTCCTCTACTCAGCTAACTGACTCCCTCCTCTACTCAGCTAACTGACTCCCTCCTAGAAACTCAGCTAACTGACTCCCTCCTCTACTCAGCTAAAAGACTCCCTCCTCTACACTCAGCTAACTGACTCCATCCTCTACTCAGCTAACTGACTCCCTCCTCTACTCAGCTAAATGACTCCCTCCTCTACACTCAGCTAACTGACTGCCTCCTCTACTCAGCTAACTGACTCCCTCCTCTACATTAAGCTAACTGACTCCCTCCTCTACTCAGCTAACTGACTCCCTCCTCTACACTCAGCTAACTGACTCCCTCCTCTACTCAGCTAACAGACTCCCTCCTCAACTCAGCTAACTGACTCCCTCCTCTACACTCAGCTAACTGACTCCCTCCTCTACACTCAGCTAACTGACTCCCTCCTCTACTCAGCTAACTGACTGCCTCCTCTACTCAGCTAACTGACTCCCTCCTCTACTCAGCTAACTGACTCCCTCCTCTACTCAGCTAAATGACTCCCTCCTCTACACTCAGCTAACTGACTGCCTCCTCTACTCAGCTAACTGACTCCCTCCTCTACATTAAGCTAACTGACTCCCTCCTCTACTCAGCTAACTGACTCCCTCCTCTACACTCAGCTAACTGACTCCCTCCTCTACTCAGCTAACAGACTCCCTCCTCAACTCAGCTAACTGACTCCCTCCTCTACACTCAGCTAACTGACTCCCTCCTCTACACTCAGCTAACTGACTCCCTCCTCTACTCAGCTAACTGACTCCCTCCTCTACTCATCTAACTGACTCCCTCCTCTACTCAGCTAACTGACTCCCTCCTCTACTCAGCTAACTGACTCCCTCCTCTACTCAGCTAACTGACTCCCTCCTCGAAACTCAGCTAACTGACTCCCTCCTCTACTCAGCTAACTGACTCCCTCCTCTACTCATCTAACTGACTCCCTCCTCTACTCAGCTAACTGACTCCCTCCTCTACTCAGCTAACTGACTCCCTCCTCTACTCAGGTAATTGACTCCCTCCTCTACTCAGCTAATTGACTCCCTGCTCTACTCAGCTAACTGACTCCCTCCTCTACTCAGCTAACTGACTCCCTCCTCTACTCAGCTAACAGACTCCCTCCTCTACTCAGCTAACAGACTCCCTCCTCTACTCAGCTAACTGACTCCCTCCTCTACACTCAGCTAACTGACTCCCTCCTCTACACTCAGCTAACTGACTCCCTCCTCTACTCAGCTAACTGACTCCCTCCTCTACTCATCAACTGACTCCCTCCTCTACTCAGCTAACTGACTCCCTCCTCTACTCAGCTAACTGACTCCCTCCTCTACTCAGCTAACTGACTCCCTCCTAGAAACTCAGCTAACTGACTCCCTCCTCTACTCAGCTAAAAGACTCCCTCCTCTACACTCAGCTAACTGACTCCATCCTCTACTCAGCTAACTGACTCCCTCCTCTACTCAGCTAATTGACTCCCTCCTCTACACTCAGCTAACTGACTCCCTCCTCTCCTCAGCTAACAGACTCCCTCCTCTCCTCAGCTAACAGACTCCCTCTACTCAGCTAACTGACTCCCTCCTCTACTCAGCTAATTGACTCCCTCCTCTACACTCAGCTAACTGACTCCCTCCTCTACTCAGCTAAAAGACTCCCTCCTCTACACTCAGCTAACTGACTCCATCCTCTACTCAGCTAACTGACTCACTCCTCTACTCAGCTAATTGACTCCCTCCTCTACACTCAGCTAACTGACTCCCTCCTCTCCTCAGCTAACAGACTCCCTCTACTCAGCTAACAGACTCCCTCCCCTCCTCTACACTAAGCTAACTGACTCGCTCCTCTATACTCAGCTAACTGACTCCCTCCTCTACAATCAGCTAACTGACTCCCTCCTCTACTCAGCTAACTGACTCCCTCCTCTACTCAGCTAACTGACTCCCTCCTCTACTCAGCTAACTGACTCCCTCCTCGAAACTCAGCTAACTGACTCCCTCCTCTACTCAGCTAACTGACTCCCTCCTCTACTCATCTAACTGACTCCCTCCTCTACTCAGCTAACTGACTCCCTCCTCTACTCAGCTAACAGACTCCCTCCTCTACTCAGCTAACTGACTCCCTCCTCTACACTCAGCTAACTGACTCCCTCCTCTACACTCAGCTAACTGACTCCCTCCTCTACTCAGCTAACTGACTCTCTCCTCTACTCAGCTAACTGACTCCCTCCTCTACTCATCTAACTGACTCCCTCCTCTACTCAGCTAACTGACTCCCTCCTCTACTCAGCTAACTGACTCCCTCCTCTACTCAGCTAACTGACTCCCTCCTCTACACTCAGCTAACTGACTCCCTCCTCTACTCAGCTAACTGACTCCCTCCTCGAAACTCAGCTAACTGACTCCCTCCTCTACTCAGCTAACTGACTCCCTCCTCTACTCATCTAACTGACTCCCTCCTCTACTCAGCTAACTGACTCCCTCCTCTACTCAGCTAACAGACTCCCTCCTCTACACTCAGCTAACTGACTCCCTCCTCTACACTCAGCTAACTGACTCCCTCCTCTACTCAGCTAACTGACTCTCTCCTCTACTCAGCTAACTGACTCCCTCCTCTACTCATCTAACTGACTCCCTCCTCTACTCAGCTAACTGACTCCCTCCTCTACTCAGCTAACTGACTCCCTCCTCTACACTCAGCTAACTGACTCCCTCCTCTACTCAGCTAAAAGACTCCCTCCTCTACACTCAGCTAACTGACTCCATCCTCTACTCAGCTAACTGACTCCCTCCTCTACTCAGCTAATTGACTCCCTCCTCTACACTCAGCTAACTGACTCACTCCTCTACTCAGCTAACAGACTCCCTCTACTCAGCTAACAGACTCCCTCCTCTACACTAAGCTAACTGACTCCCTCCTCTATACTCAGCTAACTGACTCCCTCGTCTACAATCAGCTAACTGACTCCCTCCTCTACTCAGCTAACTGACTCCCTCCTCTACTCATCTAACTGACTCCCTCCTCTACTCAGCTAACTGACTCCCTCCTTGAAACTCAGCTAACTGACTCCCTCCTCTACTCAGCTAACTGACTCCCTCCTCTACTCATCTAACTGACTCCCTCCTCTACTCAGCTAACTGACTCCCTCCTCTACTCAGCTAATTGACTCCCTGCTCTACTCAGCTAACTGACTCCCTCCTCTACTCAGCTAACTGACTCCCTCCTCTACTCAGCTAACAGACTCCCTCCTCTACTCAGCTAACAGACTCCCTCCTCTACTCAGCTAACTGACTCCCTCCTCTACACTCAGCTAACTGACTCCCTCCTCTACTCATCTAACTGACTCCCTCCTCTACTCAGCTAACTGACTCCCTCCTCTACTCAGCTAATTGACTCCCTGCTCTACTCAGCTAACTGACTCCCTCCTCTACACTCAGCTAACTGACTCCCTCCTCTACTCAGCTAACAGACTCCCTCCTCTACTCAGCTAACAGACTCCCTCCTCTACTCAGCTAACTGACTCCCTCCTCTACACTCAGCTAACTGACTCCCTCCTCTACACTCAGCTAACTGACTCCCTCCTCTACTCAGCTAACTGACTCTCTCCTCTACTCAGCTAACTGACTACCTCCTCTACTCATCTAACTGACTCCCTCCTCTACTCAGCTAAAAGACTCCCTCCTCTACACTCAGCTAACTGACTCCATCCTCTACTCAGCTAACTGACTCCCTCCTCTACTCAGCTAATTGACTCCCTCCTCTACACTCAGCTAACTGACTCCCTCCTCTACTCAGCTAACAGACTCCCTCTACTCAGCTAACAGACTCCCTCCTCTACACTAAGCTAACTGACTCCCTCCTCTATACTCAGCTAACTGACACCCTCCTCTACAATCAGCTAACTGACTCCCAACTCTACTCAGCTAACTAACTCCCTCCTCTACTCAGCTAACTGACTCCCTCCTCTACACTCAGCTAACTGACTCCCTCCTCTACCCTCAGCTAACTGACTCCCTCCTCTACACTCAGCTAACTGACTCCCTCCTCTACTCAGCTAACTGACTCCCTCCTCTACTCAGCTAACTGACTCCCTCCTCTACTCATCTAACTGACTCCCTCCTCTACTCAGCTAACTGACTCCCTCCTCTACTCAGCTAACTGACTCCCTCCTCTACTCAGCTAACTGACACCCTCCTCTACTCAGCTAACTGACTCCCTCCTCTACTCAGCTAACTGACTCCCTCCTATACTCAGCTAACTGACTCCCTCCTCTACTCAGCTAACTGACTCCCTCCTCTACACTCAGCTAACTGACTCTCTCCTCTACTCAGCTAACAGACTCCCTCCTCCACTCAGCTAACTGACTCCCTCCTCTACACTAAGCTAACTGACTCCCTCCTCTACCCTCAGCTAACTGACTCCCTCCTCTACACTCAGCTAACTGACTCCCTCCTCTACTCAGCTAACTGACTCCCTCCTCTACTCAGCTAATTGACTCCCTGCTCTACTCAGCTAACTGACTCCCTCCTCTACTCAGCTAACTGACTCCCTCCTCTACTCAGCTAACAGACTCCCTCCTCTACTCATCTAACAGACTCCCTCCTCTACTCAGCTAACTGACTCCCTCCTCTACACTCAGCTAACTGACTCCCTCCTCTACTCATCTAACTGACTCCCTCCTCTACTCAGCTAACTGACTCCCTCCTCTACTCAGCTAATTGACTCCCTGCTCTACTCAGCTAACTGACTCCCTCCTCTACACTCAGCTAACTGACTCCCTCCTCTACTCAGCTAACAGACTCCCTCCTCTACTCAGCTAACAGACTCCGTCCTCTACTCAGCTAACTGACTCCCTCCTCTACACTCAGCTAACTGACTCCCTCCTCTACACTCAGCTAACTGACTCCCTCCTCTACTCAGCTAACTGACTCTCTCCTCTACTCAGCTAACTGACTACCTCCTCTACTCATCTAACTGACTCCCTCCTCTACTCAGCTAAAAGACTCCCTCCTCTACACTCAGCTAACTGACTCCATCCTCTACTCAGCTAACTGACTCCCTCCTCTACTCAGCTAATTGACTCCCTCCTCTACACTCAGCTAACTGACTCCCTCCTCTACTCAGCTAACAGACTCCCTCTACTCAGCTAACAGACTCCCTCCTCTACACTAAGCTAACTGACTCCCTCCTCTATACTCAGCTAACTGACACCCTCCTCTACAATCAGCTAACTGACTCCCAACTCTACTCAGCTAACTAACTCCCTCCTCTACTCAGCTAACTGACTCCCTCCTCTACACTCAGCTAACTGACTCCCTCCTCTACTCATCTAACTGACTCCCTCCTCTACACTCAGCTAACTGACTCCCTCCTCTACCCTCAGCTAACTGACTCCCTCCTCTACACTCAGCTAACTGACTCCCTCCTCTACTCAGCTAACTGACTCCCTCCTCTACACTCAGCTAACTGACTCCCTCCTCTACTCATCTAACTGACTCCCTCCTCTACTCAGCTAACTGACTCCCTCCTCTACTCAGCTAACTGACTCCCTCCTCTACTCAGCTAACTGACACCCTCCTCTACTCAGCTAACTGACTCCCTCCTCTACTCAGCTAACTGACTCCCTCCTATACTCATCTAACTGACTCCCTCCTCTACTCAGCTAACTGACTCCCTCCTCTACACTCAGCTAACTGACTCTCTCCTCTACTCAGCTAACAGACTCCCTCCTCCACTCAGCTAACTGACTCCCTCCTCTACACTAAGCTAACTGACTCCCTCCTTTATACTCAGCTAACTGACTCCCTCCTCTACAATCAGCTAACTGACTCCCTCCTCTACTCAGCTAACAGACTCCCTCCTCTACTCAGCTAACAGACTCCTTCCTCTTCACTCAGCTAACTGACTCCCTCCTCTACACTCAGCTAACTGACTCCCTCCTCTACACTCAGCTAACTGACTCCCTCCTCTACCCTCAGCTAACTGACTCCCTCCTCTACTCAGCTAACTGACTCCCTCCTCTACTCAGCTAACTGACTCCCTCCTCTACTCAGCTAATTGACTCCCTGCTCTACTCAGCTAACTGACTCCCTCCTCTACCCTCAGCTAACTGACTCCCTCCTCTACTCAGCTAACTGACTCCCTCCTCTACTCAGCTAACTGACTCCCTCATCTACTCAGCTAATTGACTCCCTGCTCTACTCAGCTAACTGACTCCCTCCTCTACTCAGCTAACTGACTCCCTCCTCTACTCAGCTAGACAGACTCCCTCCTCTACTCAGCTAACAGACTCCCTCCTCTACTCAGCTAACTGACTCCCTCCTCTACTCAGCTAACTGACTCCCTCCTCTACACTCAGCTAACTGACTCCCTCCTCTACTCAGCTAACTGACTCCCTCCTCTACACTGAGATAACTGACTCCCTCCTCTACTTAGCTAACTGACTCCCTCCTCTACTCAGCTAACTGACTCCCTCCTCTTCTCAGCTAACTGACTCCCTCCTCGAAACTCAGCTAACTGACTCCCTCCTCTACTCAGCTAAAAGACTCCCCCCTCTACACTCAGCTAACTGACTCCCTCCTCTACTCAGCTAACAGACTCCCTCTACTCAGCTAACAGACTCCCTCCTCTACACTAAGCTAACTGACTCCCTCCTCTATACTCAGCTAACTGACTCCCTCCTCTACAATCAGCTAACTGACTCCCTCCTCTACTCAGCTAACAGACTCCCTCCTCTACACTCAGCTAACTGACTCCCTCCTCTACACTCAGCTAACTGACTCCCTCCTCTATTCTCAGCTAACTGACTCCATCCTCCACTCAGCTAACTGACTCCCCCCTCTACACTAAGCTAACTGACTCCCTCCTCTATTCTCAGCTAACTGACTCCCTCCTCTACAATCAGCTAACTGACTCCCTCCTCTACTCAGCTAACAGACTCCCTCCTCTACACTCAGCTAACTGACTCCCTCCTCTACACTCAGCTAACTGACTCCCTCCTCTATTCTCAGCTAACTGACTCCCTCCTCCACTCAGCTAACTGACTCCCTCCTCTACACTAAGCTAACTGACTCCCTCCTCTATTCTCAGCTAACTGACTCCCTCCTCCACTCAGCTAACTGACTCCCTCCTCTACACTAAGCTAACTGACTCCCTCCTCTATTCTCAGCTAACTGACTCCCTCCTCTACAATCAGCTAACTGACTCCCTCCTCTACTCAGCTAACAGACACCCTCCTCTACTCAGCTAACAGACTTCCTCCTCTACACTCAGCTAACTGACTCCCTCCTCTACACTCAGCTAACTGACTCCCTCCTCTACACTCAGCTAACTGACTCCCTCCTCTACTCAGCTAACAGACTCCCTCCTCTACACTCAGCTAACTGACTCCCTCCTCTACACTAAGCTAACTGACTCCCTCCTCTATTCTCAGCTAACTGACTCCCTCCTCCACTCAGCTAACTGACTCCCTCCTCTACACTAAGCTAACTGACTCCCTCCTCTATTCTCAGCTAACTGACTCCCTCCTCTACAATCAGCTAACTGACTCCCTCCTCTACTCAGCTAACAGACACCCTCCTCTACTCAGCTAACAGACTCCCTCCTCTACACTCAGCTAACTGACTCCCTCCTCTACACTCAGCTAACTGACTCCCTCCTCTACACTCAGCTAACTGACTCCCTCCTCTACACTCAGCTAAAAGACTCCCTCCTCTACACTCAGCTAACTGACTCCATCCTCTACTCAGCTAACTGACTCCCTCCTCTACTCAGCTAATTGACTCCCTCCTCTACACTCAGCTAACTGACTCCCTCCTCTACTCAGCTAACAGACTCCCTCTACTCAGCTAACAGACTCCCTCCTCTACACTAAGCTAACTGACTCCCTCCTCTATACTCAGCTAACTGACACCCTCCTCTACAATCAGCTAACTGACTCCCAACTCTACTCAGCTAACTAACTCCCTCCTCTACTCAGCTAACTGACTCCCTCCTCTACACTCAGCTAACTGACTCCCTCCTCTACTCATCTAACTGACTCCCTCCTCTACACTCAGCTAACTGACTCCCTCCTCTACCCTCAGCTAACTGACTCCCTCCTCTACACTCAGCTAACTGACTCCCTCCTCTACTCAGCTAACTGACTCCCTCCTCTACACTCAGCTAACTGACTCCCTCCTCTACTCATCTAACTGACTCCCTCCTCTACTCAGCTAACTGACTCCCTCCTCTACTCAGCTAACTGACTCCCTCCTCTACTCAGCTAACTGACACCCTCCTCTACTCAGCTAACTGACTCCCTCCTCTACTCAGCTAACTGACTCCCTCCTATACTCATCTAACTGACTCCCTCCTCTACTCAGCTAACTGACTCCCTCCTCTACACTCAGCTAACTGACTCTCTCCTCTACTCAGCTAACAGACTCCCTCCTCCACTCAGCTAACTGACTCCCTCCTCTACACTAAGCTAACTGACTCCCTCCTTTATACTCAGCTAACTGACTCCCTCCTCTACAATCAGCTAACTGACTCCCTCCTCTACTCAGCTAACAGACTCCCTCCTCTACTCAGCTAACAGACTCCTTCCTCTTCACTCAGCTAACTGACTCCCTCCTCTACACTCAGCTAACTGACTCCCTCCTCTACACTCAGCTAACTGACTCCCTCCTCTACCCTCAGCTAACTGACTCCCTCCTCTACTCAGCTAACTGACTCCCTCCTCTACTCAGCTAACTGACTCCCTCCTCTACTCAGCTAATTGACTCCCTGCTCTACTCAGCTAACTGACTCCCTCCTCTACCCTCAGCTAACTGACTCCCTCCTCTACTCAGCTAACTGACTCCCTCCTCTACTCAGCTAACTGACTCCCTCATCTACTCAGCTAATTGACTCCCTGCTCTACTCAGCTAACTGACTCCCTCCTCTACTCAGCTAACTGACTCCCTCCTCTACTCAGCTAACAGACTCCCTCCTCTACTCAGCTAACAGACTCCCTCCTCTACTCAGCTAACTGACTCCCTCCTCTACTCAGCTAACTGACTCCCTCCTCTACACTCAGCTAACTGACTCCCTCCTCTACTCAGCTAACTGACTCCCTCCTCTACACTGAGATAACTGACTCCCTCCTCTACTTAGCTAACTGACTCCCTCCTCTACTCAGCTAACTGACTCCCTCCTCTTCTCAGCTAACTGACTCCCTCCTCGAAACTCAGCTAACTGACTCCCTCCTCTACTCAGCTAAAAGACTCCCCCCTCTACACTCAGCTAACTGACTCCCTCCTCTACTCAGCTAACAGACTCCCTCTACTCAGCTAACAGACTCCCTCCTCTACACTAAGCTAACTGACTCCCTCCTCTATACTCAGCTAACTGACTCCCTCCTCTACAATCAGCTAACTGACTCCCTCCTCTACTCAGCTAACAGACTCCCTCCTCTACACTCAGCTAACTGACTCCCTCCTCTACACTCAGCTAACTGACTCCCTCCTCTATTCTCAGCTAACTGACTCCATCCTCCACTCAGCTAACTGACTCCCCCCTCTACACTAAGCTAACTGACTCCCTCCTCTATTCTCAGCTAACTGACTCCCTCCTCTACAATCAGCTAACTGACTCCCTCCTCTACTCAGCTAACAGACTCCCTCCTCTACACTCAGCTAACTGACTCCCTCCTCTACACTCAGCTAACTGACTCCCTCCTCTATTCTCAGCTAACTGACTCCCTCCTCCACTCAGCTAACTGACTCCCTCCTCTACACTAAGCTAACTGACTCCCTCCTCTATTCTCAGCTAACTGACTCCCTCCTCCACTCAGCTAACTGACTCCCTCCTCTACACTAAGCTAACTGACTCCCTCCTCTATTCTCAGCTAACTGACTCCCTCCTCTACAATCAGCTAACTGACTCCCTCCTCTACTCAGCTAACAGACACCCTCCTCTACTCAGCTAACAGACTTCCTCCTCTACACTCAGCTAACTGACTCCCTCCTCTACACTCAGCTAACTGACTCCCTCCTCTACACTCAGCTAACTGACTCCCTCCTCTACTCAGCTAACAGACTCCCTCCTCTACACTCAGCTAACTGACTCCCTCCTCTACACTAAGCTAACTGACTCCCTCCTCTATTCTCAGCTAACTGACTCCCTCCTCCACTCAGCTAACTGACTCCCTCCTCTACACTAAGCTAACTGACTCCCTCCTCTATTCTCAGCTAACTGACTCCCTCCTCTACAATCAGCTAACTGACTCCCTCCTCTACTCAGCTAACAGACACCCTCCTCTACTCAGCTAACAGACTCCCTCCTCTACACTCAGCTAACTGACTCCCTCCTCTACACTCAGCTAACTGACTCCCTCCTCTACACTCAGCTAACTGACTCCCTCCTCTACACTCAGCTAACTGACTCCCTCCTCTACACTCAGCTAACTGACTCCCTCCTCTTCCCTCAGTTAACTGACTCCCTCCTCTACACTCAGCTAACTGACTCCCTCCTCTACACTCAGCTAACTGACTCCCTCCTCTACACTCAGCTAACTGACTCCCTCCTCTACTCAGCTAACTGACTCCCTCCTCTACACTCAGCTAACTGACTCCCTCCTCTACTCAGCTAACTGACTCCCTCCTCTACAATCAGCTAACTGACACCCTCCTCTACTTAGCTAACTGACTCCCTCCTCTACTCAGCTAACTGACTCCCTCCTCTACTCAGCTAACTGACTCCCTCCTCTACTCAGCTAACTGACTCCCTCCTCTACACTCAGCTAACTGACACCCTCCTCTACTCAGCTAACTGACTCCCTCCTCTACACTCAGCTAACTGACTCCCTCCTCTACCCAGCTAACTGACTCCCTCCTCTACACTCAGCTAACTGACTCCCTCCTCTACTCAGCTAACAGACTCCCTCTACTCAGCTAACAGACTCCCTCCTCCACTCAGCTAACTGACTCCCTCCTCTACAATAAGCTAACTGACTCCTTCCTTTATACTCAGCTAACTGACTCCCTCCTCTACAATCAGCTAACTGACTCCCTCCTCTACTCAGCTAACTGACTCCCTCCTCTACTCAGCTAACTGACTCCCTACTCTACTCAGCTAACAGACTCCCTCCTCTACTCAGCTAACAGACTCCCTCCTCTTCACTCAGCTGACTCCCTCCTCTACACTCAGCTAACTGACTCCCTCCTCTACTCAGCTAACTGACTCCCTCCTCTACTCAGCTAACTGACTCCCTCCTCTACTCAGCTAACTGACTCCCTCCTCTACTCAGCTAATTGACTCCCTGCTCTACTCAGCTAACTGACTCACTCCTCTACTCAGCTAACTGACTCCCTCCTCTACTCAGCTAACAGACTCCCTCCTCTACTCAGCTAACAGACTCCCTCCTCTACTCAGCTAACTGACTCCCTCCTCTACTTAGCTATCTGACTCCCTCCTCTACTCAGCTAACTGACTCCCTCCTCTACACTCAGCTAACTGACTCTATCCTCTGCTCAGCTAACTGACTCCCTCCTCTACTCAGCTAACTGACTCCCTCCTCTACACTCAGCTAACTGACTCCCTCCTCTACAATCAGCTAACTGACTCCCTCCTCTACTCAGCTAACTGACTCCCTCCTCTACTCAGCTAACTGACTCCCTCCTCTACACTCAGCTAACTGACTCCCTCCTCTACACTAAGCTAACTGACTCCCTCCTCTATTCTCAGCTAACTGACTCCCTCCTCTACAATCAGCTAACTGACTCCCTCCTCTACTCAGCTAACAGACTCCCTCCTCTACACTCAGCTAACTGACTCCCTCCTCTACACTCAGCTAACTGACTCCCTCCTCTATTCTCAGCTAACTGACTCCATCCTCCACTCAGCTAACTGACTCCCTCCTCTACACTAAGCTAACTGACTCCCTCCTCTATTCTCAGCTAACTGACTCCCTCCTCTACAATCAGCTAACTGACTCCCTCCTCTACTCAGCTAACAGACTCCCTCCTCTACACTTAGCTAACTGACTCCCTCCTCTACACTCAGCTAACTGACTCCCTCCTCTATTCTCAGCTAACTGACTCCCTCCTCCACTCAGCTAACTGACTCCCTCCTCTACACTAAGCTAACTGACTCCCTCCTCTATTCTCAGCTAACTGACTCCCTCCTCCACTCAGCTAACTGACTCCCTCCTCTACACTAAGCTAACTGACTCCCTCCTCTATTCTCAGCTAACTGACTCCCTCCTCTACAATCAGCTAACTGACTCCCTCCTCTACTCAGCTAACAGACACCCTCCTCTACTCAGCTAACAGACTTCCTCCTCTACACTCAGCTAACTGACTCCCTCCTCTACACTCAGCTAACTGACTCCCTCCTCTACACTCAGCTAACTGACTCCCTCCTCTACTCAGCTAACAGACTCCCTCCTCTACACTCAGCTAACTGACTCCCTCCTCTACACTAAGCTAACTGACTCCCTCCTCTATTCTCAGCTAACTGACTCCCTCCTCCACTCAGCTAACTGACTCCCTCCTCTACACTAAGCTAACTGACTCCCTCCTCTATTCTCAGCTAACTGACTCCCTCCTCTACAATCAGCTAACTGACTCCCTCCTCTACTCAGCTAACAGACACCCTCCTCTACTCAGCTAACAGACTCCCTCCTCTACACTCAGCTAACTGACTCCCTCCTCTACACTCAGCTAACTGACTCCCTCCTCTACACTCAGCTAACTGACTCCCTCCTCTACACTCAGCTAACTGACTCCCTCCTCTACACTCAGCTAACTGACTCCCTCCTCTTCCCTCAGTTAACTGACTCCCTCCTCTACACTCAGCTAACTGACTCCCTCCTCTACACTCAGCTAACTGACTCCCTCCTCTACACTCAGCTAACTGACTCCCTCCTCTACTCAGCTAACTGACTCCCTCCTCTACACTCAGCTAACTGACTCCCTCCTCTACTCAGCTAACTGACTCCCTCCTCTACACTCAGCTAACTGACACCCTCCTCTACTTAGCTAACTGACTCCCTCCTCTACTCAGCTAACTGACTCCCTCCTCTACTCAGCTAACTGACTCCCTCCTCGAAACTCAGCTAACTGACTCCCTCCTCTACTCAGCTAAAAGACTCCCTCCTCTACACTCAGCTAACTGACTCCCTCCTCTACACTCAGCTAACTGACTCCCTCCTCTACTCAGCTAATTGACTCCCTCCTCTACACTCAGCTAACTGACTCCCTCCTCTACTCAGCTAACAGACTCCCTCTACTCAGCTAACAGACTCCCTCCTCTACACTAAGCTAACTGACTCCCTCCTCTATACTCAGCTAACTGACTCCCTCCTCTACAATCAGCTAACTGACTCCCTCCTCTACTCAGCTAACTGACTCCCTCCTCTACTCAGCTAACTGACTCCCTCCTCTACACTCAGCTAACTGACTCCCTCCTTTACTCAGCTAACAGACTCCCTCCTCTACTCAGCTAACAGACTCCCTCCTCTTCACTCAGCTAACTGACTCCCTCCTCTACACTCAGCTAACTGACTCCCTCAACTACACTCAGCTAACTGACTCCCTCCTCTACACTCAGCTAACTGACTCCATCCTCTACCCTCAGCTAACTGACTCCCTCCTCTACACTCAGCTAACAGACTCCCTCCTCTACTCAGCTAACTGACTCCTTCCTCTACTCAGCTAACTGACTCCCTCCTCTACTCATCTAACTGACTCCCTCCTCTACTCAGCTAACTGACTCGCTCCTCTACTCAGCTAACTGACTCCCTCCTCTACTCAGCTAATTGACTCGCTGCTCTACTCAGCTAACTGACTCCCTCCTCTACTCAGCTAACTGACTCCCTCCTCTACTCAGCTAACAGACTCCCTCCTCTACACTCAGCTAACTGACTCCCTCCTCTACACTAAGCTAACTGACTCCCTCCACTATTCTCAGCTAACTGACTCCCTCATCCACTCAGCTAACTGACTCCCTCCTCTACACTAAGCTAACTGACTCCCTCCTCTATTCTCAGCTAACTGACTCGCTCCTCTACAATCAGCTAACTGACTCCCTCCTCTACTCAGCTAACAGACTCCCTCCTCTACTCAGCTAACAGACTCCCTCCTCTACACTCAGCTAACTGACTCCATCCTCTACACTCAGCTAACTGACTCCCTCCTCTACACTCAGCTAACTGACTCCCTCCTCTACACTCAGCTAACTGACTCCCTCCTCTACTCAGCTAACAGACTCCCTCCTCTACACTCAGCTAACTGACTCCCTTCTCTACACTAAGCTAACTGACTCCCTCCTCTATTCTCAGCTAACTGACTCCCTCCTCCACTCAGCTAACTGACTCCCTCCTCTACACTAAGCTAACTGACTCCCTCCTCTATTCTCAGCTAACTGACTCCCTCCTCTACAATCAGCTAACTGACTCCCTCCTCTACTCAGCTAACAGACACCCTCCTCTACTCAGCTAACAGACTCCCTCCTCTACTCAGCTAACAGACTCCCTCCTCTACACTCAGCTAACTGACTCCCTCCTCTACACTCAGCTAACTGACTCCCTCCTCTACACTCAGCTAACTGACTCCCTCCTCTACACTCAGCTAACTGACTCCCTCCTCTACACTCAGCTAACTGACTCCCTCCTCTACCCTCAGCTAACTGACTCCCTCCTCTACACTCAGCTAACTGACTCCCTCCTCTACACTCAGCTAACTGACTCCCTCCTCTACACTCAGCTAACTGACTCCCTCCTCTACTCAGCTAACTGACTCCCTCCTCTACACTCAGCTAACTGACTCCCTCCTCTACTCAGCTAACTGACTCCCTCCTCTACACTCAGCTAACTGACACCCTCCTCTACTTAGCTAACTGACTCCCTCCTCTACTCAGCTAACTGACTCCCTCCTCTACTCAGCTAACTGACTCCCTCCTCGAAACTCAGCTAACTGACTCCCTCCTCTACTCAGCTAAAAGACTCCCTCCTCTACACTCAGCTAACTGACTCCCTCCTCTACTCAGCTAACTGACTCCCTCCTCTACTCAGCTAATTGACTCCCTCCTCTACACTCAGCTAACTAACTCCCTCCTCTACTCAGCTAACAGACTCCCTCTACTCAGCTAACAGACTCCCTCCTCTACACTAAGCTAACTGACTCCCTCCTCTATACTCAGCTAACTGACTCCCTCCTCTACAATCAGCTAACTGACTCCCTCCTCTACTCAGCTAACTGACTCCCTCCTCTACTCAGCTAACTGACTCCCTCCTCTACACTCAGCTAACTGACTCCCTCCTTTACTCAGCTAACAGACTCCCTCCTCTACTCAGCTAACAGACTCCCTCCTCTTCACTCAGCTAACTGACTCCCTCCTCTACACTCAGCTAACTGACTCCCTCCTCTACACTCAGCTAACTGACTCCCTCCTCTACACTCAGCTAACTGACTCCATCCTCTACCCTCAGCTAACTGACTCCCTCCTCTACACTCAGCTAACTGACTCCATCCTCTACTCAGCTAACTGACTCCTTCCTCTACTCAGCTAACTGACTCCCTCCTCTACTCAGCTAACTGACTCCCTCCTCGAAACTCAGCTAACTGACTCCCTCCTCTACTCAGCTAAAAGACTCCCTCCTCTACACTCAGCTAACTGACTCCCTCCTCTACTCAGCTAACTGACTCCCTCCTCTACTCAGCTAATTGACTCCCTCCTCTACACTCAGCTAACTGACTCCCTCCTCTACTCAGCTAACAGACTCCCTCTACTCAGCTAACAGACTCCCTCCTCTACACTAAGCTAACTGACTCCCTCCTCTACAATCAGCTAACTGACTCCCTCCTCTACTCATCTAACTGACTCCCTCCTCTACTCAGCTAACTGACTCCCTCCTCTACACTCAGCAAACTGACTCCCTCATTTTACTCAGCTAACAGACTCCCTCCTCTACTCAGCTAACAGACTCCCTCCTCTTCACTCAGCTAACTGACTCCCTCCTCTACACTCAGCTAACTGACTCCCTCCTCTACACTCAGCTAACTGACTCCCTCCTCTATACTCAGCTAACTGACTCCCTCCTCTACAATCAGCTAACTGACTCCCTCCTCTACTCAGCTAACTGACTCCCTCTACTCAGCTAACAGACTCCCTCCTCTACACTAAGCTAACTGACTCCCTCCTCTATACTCAGCTAACTGACTCCCTCCTCTACACTAAGCTAACTGACTCCCTCCTCTATTCTCAGCTAACTGACTCCCTCCTCCACTCAGCTAACTGTCTCCCTCCTCTACACTAAGCTAACTGACTCCCTCCTCTATTCTCAGCTAACTGACTCCCTCCTCTACAATCAGCTAACTGACTCCCTCCTCTACTCAGCTAACAGACACCCTCCTCTACTCAGCTAACAGACTCCCTCCTCTACACCCAGCTAACTGACTCCCTCCTCTACACTCAGCTAACTGACTCCCTCCTCTACACTCAGCTAACTGACTCCCTCCTCTACACTCAGCTAACTGACTCCCTCCTCTACCCTCAGCTAACTGACTCCCTCCTCTACACTCAGCTAACTGACTCCCTCCTCTACACTCAGCTAACTGACTCCCTCCTCTACACTCAGCTAACTGACTCCCTCCTCTACTCAGCTAACTGACTCCCTCCTCTACACTCAGCTAACTGACTCCCTCCTCTACTCAGCTAACTGACTCCCTCCTCTACACTCAGCTAACTGACACCCTCCTCTACTTAGCTAACTGACTCCCTCCTCTACTCAGCTAACTGACTCCCTCCTCTACTCAGCTAACTGACTCCCTCCTCGAAACTCAGCTAACTGACTCCCTCCTCTACTCAGCTAAAAGACTCCCTCCTCTACACTCAGCTAACTGACTGCCTCCTCTACTCAGCTAACTGACTCCCTCCTCTACTCAGCTAATTGACTCCCTCCTCTACACTCAGCTAACTGACTCCCTCCTCTACTCAGCTAACAGACTCCCTCTACTCAGCTAACAGACTCCCTCCTCTACACTAAGCTAACTGACTCCCTCCTCTATACTCAGCTAACTGACTCCCTCCACTACAATCAGCTAACTGACTCCCTCCTCTACTCAGCTAACTGACTCCCTCCTCTACTCAGCTAACTGACTCCCTCCTCTACACTCAGCTAACTGACTCCCTCCTTTACTCAGCTAACAGACTCCCTCCTCTACTCAGCTAACAGACTCCCTCCTCTTCACTCAGCTAACTGACTCCCTCCTCTACACTCAGCTAACTGACTCCCTCCTCTACACTCATCTAACTGACTCCCTCCTCTACACTCAGCTAACTGACTCCATCCTCTACCCTCAGCTAACTGACTCCCTCCTCTACACTCAGCTACCTGACTCCCTCCTCTACTCAGCTAACTGACTCCTTCCTCTACTCAGCTAACTGACTCCCTCCTCTACTCATCTAACTGACTCCCTCCTCTACTCAGCTAACTGACTCCCTCCTCTACTCAGCTAACTGACTCCCTCCTCTACTCAGCTAATTGACTCCCTGCTCTACTCAGCTAACTGACTCCCTCCTCTACACTAAGCTAACTGAATCCCTCCTCTATTCTCAGCTAACTGATTCCCTCCTCTACAATCAGCTAACTGACTCCCTCCTCTACTCAGCTAACAGACTCCCTCCTCTACACTCAGCTAACTGACTCCCTCCTCTACACTCAGCTAACTGACTCCCTCCTCTACTCAGCTAACTGACTCCCTCCTCTACACTCAGCTAACTGACTCCCTCCTCTACTCAGCTAACTGACTCCCTCCTCTACACTCAGCTAACTGACACCCTCCTCTACTTAGCTAACTGACTCCCTCCTCTACTCAGCTAACTGACTCCCTCCTCTACTCAGCTAACTGACTCCCTCCTCGAAACTCAGCTAACTGACTCCCTCCTCTACTCAGCTAAAAGACTCCCTCCTCTACACTCAGCTAACTGACTGCCTCCTCTACTCAGCTAACTGACTCCCTCCTCTACTCAGCTAATTGACTCCCTCCTCTACACTCAGCTAACTGACTCCCTCCTCTACTCAGCTAACAGACTCCCTCTACTCAGCTAACAGACTCCCTCCTCTACACTAAGCTAACTGACTCCCTCCTCTATACTCAGCTAACTGACTCCCTCCACTACAATCAGCTAACTGACTCCCTCCTCTACTCAGCTAACTGACTCCCTCCTCTACTCAGCTAACTGACTCCCTCCTCTACACTCAGCTAACTGACTCCCTCCTTTACTCAGCTAACAGACTCCCTCCTCTACTCAGCTAACAGACTCCCTCCTCTTCACTCAGCTAACTGACTCCCTCCTCTACACTCAGCTAACTGACTCCCTCCTCTACACTCATCTAACTGACTCCCTCCTCTACACTCAGCTAACTGACTCCATCCTCTACCCTCAGCTAACTGACTCCCTCCTCTACACTCAGCTACCTGACTCCCTCCTCTACTCAGCTAACTGACTCCTTCCTCTACTCAGCTAACTGACTCCCTCCTCTACTCATCTAACTGACTCCCTCCTCTACTCAGCTAACTGACTCCCTCCTCTACTCAGCTAACTGACTCCCTCCTCTACTCAGCTAATTGACTCCCTGCTCTACTCAGCTAACTGACTCCCTCCTCTACACTAAGCTAACTGAATCCCTCCTCTATTCTCAGCTAACTTATTCCCTCCTCTACAATCAGCTAACTGACTCCCTCCTCTACTCAGCTAACAGACTCCCTCCTCTACACTCAGCTAACTGACTGCCTCCTCTACACTCAGCTAACTGACTCCCTCCTCTATTCTCAGCTAACTGACTCCCTCCTCCACTCAGCTAACTGACTCCCTCCTCTACACTAAGCTAACTGACTCCCTCCTCTATTCTCAGCTAACTGACTCCCTCCTCCACTCAGCTAACTGACTCCCTCCTCTACACTAAGCTAACTGACTCCCTCCTCTATTCTCAGCTAACTGACTCCCTCCTCTACAATCAGCTAACTGACTCCCTCCTCTACTCAGCTAACAGACACCCTCCTCTACTCAGCTAACAGACTCCCTCCTCTACACTCAGCTAACTGACTCCCTCCTCTACACTCAGCTAACTGACTCCCTCCTCTACACTCAGCTAACTGACTCCCTCCTCTACACTCAGCTAACTGACTCCCTCCTCTACACTCAGCTAACTGACTCCCTCCTCTACTCAGCTAACAGACTCTCTCCTCTACAGTCAGCTAACTGACTCCCTCCTCTACACTAAGCTAACTGACTCCCTCCTCTATTCTCAGCTAACTGACTCCCTCCTCCACTCAGCTAACTGACTCCCTCCTCTACACTAAGCTAACTGACTCCCTCCTCTTTTCTCAGCTAACTGACTCCCTCCTCTACAATCAGCTAACTGACTCCCTCCTCTACTCAGCTAACAGACACCCTCCACTACTCAGCTAACAGACTCCCTCCTCTACACTCAGCTAACTGACTCCCTCCTCTACAATCAGCTAACTGACTCCCTCCTCTACACTCAGCTAACTGACTCCCTCCTCTACACTCAGCTAACTGACTCCCTCCTCTACACTCAGCTAACTGACTCCCTCCTCTACCCTCAGCTAACTGACTCCCTCCTCTACACTCAGCTAACTGACTCCCTCCTCTACACTCAGCTAACTGACTCCCTCCTCTACACTCAGCTAACTGACTCCCTCCTCTACTCAGCTAACTGACTCCCTCCTCTACACTCAGCTAACTGAATCCCTCCTCTACTCAGCTAACTGACTCCCTCCTCTACACTCAGCTAACTGACACCCTCCTCTACTTAGCTAACTGACTCCCTCCTCTACTCAGCTAACTGACTCCCTCCTCTACTCAGCTAACTGACTCCCTCCTCGAAACTCAGCTAACTGACTCCCTCCTCTACTCAGCTAAAAGACTCCCTCCTCTACACTCAGCTAACTGACTCCCTCCTCTACTCAGCTAACTGACTCCCTCCTCTACTCAGCTAATTGACTCCCTCCTCTACACTCAGCTAACTGACTCCCTCCTCGAAACTCAGCTAACTGACTCCCTCCTCTACTCAGCTAAAAGACTCCCTCCTCTACACTCAGCTAACTGACTCCCTCCTCTACTCAGCTAACTGACTCCCTCCTCTACTCAGCTAATTGACTCCCTCCTCTACACTCAGCTAACTGACTATCTCCTCTACTCAGCTAACAGACTCCCTCTACTCAGCTAACAGACTCCCTCCTCTACACTAAGCTAACTGACTCCCTCCTCTATACTCAGCTAACTGACTCCCTCCACTACAATCAGCTAACTGACTCCCTCCTCTACTCAGCTAACTGACTCCCTCCTCTACTCAGCTAACTGACTCCCTCCTCTACACTCAGCTAACTGACTCCCTCCTTTACTCAGCTAACAGACTCCCTCCTCTACTCAGCTAACAGACTCCCTCCTCTTCACTCAGCTAACTGACTCCCTCCTCTACACTCAGCTAACTGACTCCCTCCTCTACACTCAGCTAACTGACTCCCTCCTCTACACTCAGCTAACTGACTCCATCCTCTACCCTCAGCTAACTGACTCCCTCCTCTACACTCAGCTAACTGACTCCCTCCTCTACTCAGCTAACTGACTCCTTCCTCTACTCAGCTAACTGACTCCCTCCTCTACTCATCTAACTGACTCCCTCCTCTACTCAGCTAACTGACTCCCTCCTCTACTCAGCTAACTGACTCCCTCCTCTACTCAGCTAATTGACTCCCTGCTCTACTCAGCTAACTGACTCCCTCCTCTACACTAAGCTAACTGACTCCCTCCTCTACACTCAGCTAACTGACTCCCTCCTCTACAATCAGCTAACTGACTCCCTCCTCTACTCAGCTAACAGACTCCCTCCTCTACACTCAGCTAACTGACTCCCTCCTCTACACTCAGCTAACTGACTCCCTCCTCTATTCTCAGATAACTGACTCCCTCCTCCACTCAGCTAACTGACTCCCTCCTCTACACTAAGCTAACTGACTCCCTCCTCTATTCTCAGCTAACTGACTCCCTCCTCCACTCAGCTAACTGACTCCCTCCTCTACACTAAGCTAACTGACTCCCTCCTCTATTCTCAGCTAACTGACTCCCTCCTCTACAATCAGCTAACTGACTCCCTCCTCTACTCAGCTAACAGACACCCTCCTCTACTCAGCTAACAGACTCCCTCCTCTACACTCAGCTAACTGACTCCCTCCTCTACACTCAGCTAACTGACTCCCTCCTCTACACTCAGCTAACTGACTCCCTCCTCTACACTCAGCTAACTGACGGCCCTCCTCTACTCAGCTAACTGACTCCCTCCTCTACACTCAGCTAACTGACTCCCTCCTCTACTCAGCTAACTGACTCCCTCCTCTACACTCAGCTAACTGACACCCTCCTCTACTTAGCTAACTGACTCCCTCCTCTACTCAGCTAACTGACTCCCTCCTCTACTCAGCTAACTGACTCCCTCCTCGAAAAATCAGCTAACTGACTCCCTCCTCTACTCAGCTAAAAGACTCCCTCCTCTACACTCAGCTAACTGACTGCCTCCTCTACTCAGCTAACTGACTCCCTCCTCTACTCAGCTAATTGACTCCCTCCTCTACACTCAGCTAACTGACTCCCTCCTCTACTCAGCTAACAGACTCCCTCTACTCAGCTAACAGACTCCCTCCTCTACACTAAGCTAACTGACTCCCTCCTCTATACTCAGCTAACTGACTCCCTCCACTACAATCAGCTAACTGACTCCCTCCTCTACTCAGCTAACTGACTCCCTCCTCTACTCAGCTAACTGACTCCCTCCTCTACACTCAGCTAACTGACTCCCTCCTCTACTCAGCTAACTGACTCCCTCCTCTACTCAGCTAATTGACTCCCTCCTCCACACTCAGCTAACTGACTCCCTCCTCTACTCAGCTAACAGACTCCCTCTACTCAGCTAACAGACTCCCTCCTCTACACTAAGCTAACTGACTCCCTCCTCTAGAATCAGCTAACTGACTCCCTCCTCTACTCAGCTAACTGACTCCCTCCTCTACTCAGCTAACTGACTCCCTCCTCTACACTCAGCAAACTGACTCCCTCATTTTACTCAGCTAACAGACTCCCTCCTCTACTCAGCTAACAGACTCCCTCCTCTTCACTCAGCTAACTGACTCCCTCCTCTACACTCAGCTAACTGACTCCCTCCTCTACACTCAGCTAACTGACTCCCTCCTCTATACTCAGCTAACTGACTCCCTCCTCTACAATCAGCTAACTGACTCCCTCCTCTACTCAGCTAACTGACTCCCTCTACTCAGCTAACAGACTCCCTCCTCTACACTAAGCTAACTGACTCCCTCCTCTATACTCAGCTAACTGACTCCCTCCTCTACAATCAGCTAACTGACTCCCTCCTCTACTCAGCTAACTGACTCCCTCCTCTACTCAGCTAACAGACTCCCTCCTCTACACTCAGCTAACTGACTCCCTCCTCTACACTAAGCTAACTGACTCCCTCCTCTATTCTCAGCTAACTGACTCCCTCCTCCACTCAGCTAACTGTCTCCCTCCTCTACACTAAGCTAACTGACTCCCTCCTCTATTCTCAGCTAACTGACTCCCTCCTCTACAATCAGCTAACTGACTCCCTCCTCTACTCAGCTAACAGACACCCTCCTCTACTCAGCTAACAGACTCCCTCCTCTACACCCAGCTAACTGACTCCCTCCTCTACACTCAGCTAACTGACTCCCTCCTCTACACTCAGCTAACTGACTCCCTCCTCTACACTCAGCTAACTGACTCCCTCCTCTACCCTCAGCTAACTGACTCCCTCCTCTACACTCAGCTAACTGACTCCCTCCTCTACACTCAGCTAACTGACTCCCTCCTCTACACTCAGCTAACTGACTCCCTCCTCTACTCAGCTAACTGACTCCCTCCTCTACACTCAGCTAACTGACTCCCTCCTCTACTCAGCTAACTGACTCCCTCCTCTACACTCAGCTAACTGACACCCTCCTCTACTTAGCTAACTGACTCCCTCCTCTACTCAGCTAACTGACTCCCTCCTCTACTCAGCTAACTGACTCCCTCCTCGAAACTCAGCTAACTGACTCCCTCCTCTACTCAGCTAAAAGACTCCCTCCTCTACACTCAGCTAACTGACTGCCTCCTCTACTCAGCTAACTGACTCCCTCCTCTACTCAGCTAATTGACTCCCTCCTCTACACTCAGCTAACTGACTCCCATCCTCTACTCAGCTAACAGACTCCCTCTACTCAGCTAACAGACTCCCTCCTCTACACTAAGCTAACTGACTCCCTCCTCTATACTCAGCTAACTGACTCCCTCCACTACAATCAGCTAACTGACTCCCTCCTCTACTCAGCTAACTGACTCCCTCCTCTACTCAGCTAACTGACTCCCTCCTCTACACTCAGCTAACTGACTCCCTCCTTTACTCATCTAACAGACTCCCTCCTCTACTTAGCTAACAGACTCCCTCCTCTTCACTCAGCTAACTGACTCCCTCCTCTACACTCAGCTAACTGACTCCCTCCTCTACACTCATCTAACTGACTCCCTCCTCTACACTCAGCTAACTGACTCCATCCTCTACCCTCAGCTAACTGACTCCCTCCTCTACACTCAGCTAACTGACTCCCTCCTCTACTCAGCTAACTGACTCCTTACTCTACTCAGCTAACTGACTCCCTCCTCTACTCATCTAACTGACTCCCTCCTCTACTCAGCTAACTGACTCCCTCCTCTACTCAGCTAACTGACTCCCTCCTCTACTCAGCTAATTGACTCCCTGCTCTACTCAGCTAACTGACTCCCTCCTCTACACTAAGCTAACTGAATCCCTCCTCTATTCTCAGCTAACTGACTCCCTCCTCTACAATCAGCTAACTGACTCCCTCCTCTACTCAGCTAACAGACTCCCTCCTCTACACTCAGCTAACTGACTCCCTCCTCTACACTCAGCTAACTGACTCCCTCCTCTATTCTCAGCTAACTGACTCCCTCCTCCACTCAGCTAACTGACTCCCTCCTCTACACTAAGCTAACTGACTCCCTCCTCTATTCTCAGCTAACTGACGCCCTCCTCCACTCAGCTAACTGACTCCCTCCTCTACACTAAGCTAACTGACTCCCTCCTCTATTCTCAGCTAACTGACTCCCTCCTCTACAATCAGCTAACTGACTCCCTCCTCTACTCAGCTAACAGACACCCTCCTCTACTCAGCTAACAGACTCCCTCCTCTACACTCAGCTAACTGACTCCCTCCTCTACACTCAGCTAACTGACTCCCTCCTCTACACTCAGCTAACTGACTCCCTCCTCTACACTCAGCTAACTGACTCCCTCCTCTACACTCAGCTAACTGACTCCCTCCTCTACTCAGCTAACAGACTCTCTCCTCTACAGTCAGCTAACTGACTCCCTCCTCTACACTAAGCTAACTGACTCCCTCCTCTATTCTCAGCTAACTGACTCCCTCCTCCACTCAGCTAACTGACTCCCTCCTCTACACTAAGCTAACTGACTCCCTCCTCTTTTCTCAGCTAACTGACTCCCTCCTCTACAATCAGCTAACTGACTCCCTCCTCTACTCAGCTAACAGACACCCTCCACTACTCAGCTAACAGACTCCCTCCTCTACACTCAGCTAACTGACTCCCTCCTCTACAATCAGCTAACTGACTCCCTCCTCTACACTCAGCTAACTGACTCCCTCCTCTACACTCAGCTAACTGACTCCCTCCTCTACACTCAGCTAACTGACTCCCTCCTCTACCCTCAGCTAACTGACTCCCTCCTCTACACTCAGCTAACTGACTCCCTCCTCTACACTCAGCTAACTGACTCCCTCCTCTACACTCAGCTAACTGACTCCCTCCTCTACTCAGCTAACTGACTCCCTCCTCTACACTCAGCTAACTGACTCCCTCCTCTACTCAGCTAACTGACTCCCTCCTCTACACTCAGCTAACTGACACCCTCCTCTACTTAGCTAACTGACTCCCTCCTCTACTCAGCTAACTGACTCCCTCCTCTACTCAGCTAACTGACTCCCTCCTCGAAACTCAGCTAACTGACTCCCTCCTCTACTCAGCTAAAAGACTCCCTCCTCTACACTCAGCTAACTGACTCCCTCCTCTACTCAGCTAACTGACTCCCTCCTCTACTCAGCTAATTGACTCCCTCCTCTACACTCAGCTAACTGACTCCCTCCTCGAAACTCAGCTAACTGACTCCCTCCTCTACTCAGCTAAAAGACTCCCTCCTCTACACTCAGCTAACTGACTCCCTCCTCTACTCAGCTAACTGACTCCCTCCTCTACACTCAGCTAACTGACTATCTCCTCTACTCAGCTAACAGACTCCCTCTACTCAGCTAACAGACTCCCTCCTCTACACTAAGCTAACTGACTCCCTCCTCTATACTCAGCTAACTGACTCCCTCCACTACAATCAGCTAACTGACTCCCTCCTCTACTCAGCTAACTGACTCCCTCCTCTACTCAGCTAACTGACTCCCTCCTCTACACTCAGCTAACTGACTCCCTCCTTTACTCAGCTAACAGACTCCCTCCTCTACTCAGCTAACAGACTCCCTCCTCTTCACTCAGCTAACTGACTCCCTCCTCTACACTCAGCTAACTGACTCCCTCCTCTACACTCAGCTAACTGACTCCCTCCTCTACACTCAGCTAACTGACTCCATCCTCTACCCTCAGCTAACTGACTCCCTCCTCTACACTCAGCTAACTGACTCCCTCCTCTACTCAGCTAACTGACTCCTTCCTCTACTCAGCTAACTGACTCCCTCCTCTACTCATCTAACTGACTCCCTCCTCTACTCAGCTAACTGACTCCCTCCTCTACTCAGCTAACTGACTCCCTCCTCTACTCAGCTAATTGACTCTCTGCTCTAGTCAGCTAACTGACTCCCTCCTCTACACTAAGCTAACTGACTCCCTCCTCTACACTCAGCTAACTGACTCCCTCCTCTACAATCAGCTAACTGACTCCCTCCTCTACTCAGCTAACAGACTCCCTCCTCTACACTAAGCTAACTGACTCCCTCCTCTACACTCAGCTAACTGACTCCCTCCTCTACAATCAGCTAACTGACTCCCTCCTCTACTCAGCTAACAGACTCCCTCCTCTACACTCAGCTAACTGACTCCCTCCTCTACACTCAGCTAACTGACTCCCTCCTCTATTCTCAGATAACTGACTATCTCCTCCACTCAGCTAACAGACTCCCTCCTCTACACTCAGCTAACTGACTCCCTCCTCTACACTCAGCTAACTGACTCCCTCCTCTACACTCAGCTAACTGACTCCCTCCTCTACACTCAGCTAACTGACGGCCCTCCTCTACTCAGCTAACTGACTCCCTCCTCTACACTCAGCTAACTGACTCCCTCCTCTACTCAGCTAACTGACTCCCTCCTCTACACTCAGCTAACTGACACCCTCCTCTACTTAGCTAACTGACTCCCTCCTCTACTCAGTTAACTGACTCCCTCCTCTACTCAGCTAACTGACTCCCTCCTCGAAAAATCAGCTAACTGACTCCCTCCTCTACTCAGCTAAAAGACTCCCTCCTCTACACTCAGCTAACTGACTGCCTCCTCTACTCAGCTAACTGACTCCCTCCTCTACTCAGCTAATTGACTCCCTCCTCTACACTCAGCTAACTGACTCCCTCCTCTACTCAGCTAACAGACTCCCTCTACTCAGCTAACAGACTCCCTCCTCTACACTAAGCTAACTGACTCCCTCCTCTATACTCAGCTAACTGACTCCCTCCACTACAATCAGCTAACTGACTCCCTCCTCTACTCAGCTAACTGACTCCCTCCTCTACTCAGCTAACTGACTCCCTCCTCTACACTCAGCTAACTGACTCCCTCCTCTACTCAGCTAACTGACTCCCTCCTCTACTCAGCTAATTGACTCCCTCCTCCACACTCAGCTAACTGACTCCCTCCTCTACTCAGCTAACAGACTCCCTCTACTCAGCTAACAGACTCCCTCCTCTACACTAAGCTAACTGACTCCCTCCTCTAGAATCAGCTAACTGACTCCCTCCTCTACTCAGCTAACTGACTCCCTCCTCTACTCAGCTAACTGACTCCCTCCTCTACACTCAGCAAACTGACTCCCTCATTTTACTCAGCTAACAGACTCCCTCCTCTACTCAGCTAACAGACTCCCTCCTCTTCACTCAGCTAACTGACTCCCTCCTCTACACTCAGCTAACTGACTCCCTCCTCTACACTCAGCTAACTGACTCCCTCCTCTATACTCAGCTAACTGACTCCCTCCTCTACAATCAGCTAACTGACTCCCTCCTCTACTCAGCTAACTGACTCCCTCTACTCAGCTAACAGACTCCCTCCTCTACACTAAGCTAACTGACTCCCTCCTCTATACTCAGCTAACTGACTCCCTCCTCTACAATCAGCTAACTGACTCCCTCCTCTACTCAGCTAACTGACTCCCTCCTCTACTCAGCTAACAGACTCCCTCCTCTACACTCAGCTAACTGACTCCCTCCTCTACACTAAGCTAACTGACTCCCTCCTCTATTCTCAGCTAACTGACTCCCTCCTCCACTCAGCTAACTGTCTCCCTCCTCTACACTAAGCTAACTGACTCCCTCCTCTATTCTCAGCTAACTGACTCCCTCCTCTACAATCAGCTAACTGACTCCCTCCTCTACTCAGCTAACAGACACCCTCCTCTACTCAGCTAACAGACTCCCTCCTCTACACCCAGCTAACTGACTCCCTCCTCTACACTCAGCTAACTGACTCCCTCCTCTACACTCAGCTAACTGACTCCCTCCTCTACACTCAGCTAACTGACTCCCTCCTCTACCCTCAGCTAACTGACTCCCTCCTCTACACTCAGCTAACTGACTCCCTCCTCTACACTCAGCTAACTGACTCCCTCCTCTACACTCAGCTAACTGACTCCCTCCTCTACTCAGCTAACTGACTCCCTCCTCTACACTCAGCTAACTGACTCCCTCCTCTACTCAGCTAACTGACTCCCTCCTCTACACTCAGCTAACTGACACCCTCCTCTACTTAGCTAACTGACTCCCTCCTCTACTCAGCTAACTGACTCCCTCCTCTACTCAGCTAACTGACTCCCTCCTCGAAACTCAGCTAACTGACTCCCTCCTCTACTCAGCTAAAAGACTCCCTCCTCTACACTCAGCTAACTGACTGCCTCCTCTACTCAGCTAACTGACTCCCTCCTCTACTCAGCTAATTGACTCCCTCCTCTACACTCAGCTAACTGACTCCCATCCTCTACTCAGCTAACAGACTCCCTCTACTCAGCTAACAGACTCCCTCCTCTACACTAAGCTAACTGACTCCCTCCTCTATACTCAGCTAACTGACTCCCTCCACTACAATCAGCTAACTGACTCCCTCCTCTACTCAGCTAACCTACTCCCTCCTCTACTCAGCTAACTGACTCCCTCCTCTACACTCAGCTAACTGACTCCCTCCTTTACTCATCTAACAGACTCCCTCCTCTACTTAGCTAACAGACTCCCTCCTCTTCACTCAGCTAACTGACTCCCTCCTCTACACTCAGCTAACTGACTCCCTCCTCTACACTCATCTAACTGACTCCCTCCTCTACACTCAGCTAACTGACTCCATCCTCTACCCTCAGCTAACTGACTCCCTCCTCTACACTCAGCTAACTGACTCCCTCCTCTACTCAGCTAACTGACTCCTTACTCTACTCAGCTAACTGACTCCCTCCTCTACTCATCTAACTGACTCCCTCCTCTACTCAGCTAACTGACTCCCTCCTCTACTCAGCTAACTGACTCCCTCCTCTACTCAGCTAATTGACTCCCTGCTCTACTCAGCTAACTGACTCCCTCCTCTACACTAAGCTAACTGAATCCCTCCTCTATTCTCAGCTAACTGACTCCCTCCTCTACAATCAGCTAACTGACTCCCTCCTCTACTCAGCTAACAGACTCCCTCCTCTACACTCAGCTAACTGACTCCCTCCTCTACACTCAGCTAACTGACTCCCTCCTCTATTCTCAGCTAACTGACTCCCTCCTCCACTCAGCTAACTGACTCCCTCCTCTACACTAAGCTAACTGACTCCCTCCTCTATTCTCAGCTAACTGACGCCCTCCTCCACTCAGCTAACTGACTCCCTCCTCTACACTAAGCTAACTGACTCCCTCCTCTATTCTCAGCTAACTGACTCCCTCCTCTACAATCAGCTAACTGACTCCCTCCTCTACTCAGCTAACAGACACCCTCCTCTACTCAGCTAACAGACTCCCTCCTCTACACTCAGCTAACTGACTCCCTCCTCTACACTCAGCTAACTGACTCCCTCCTCTACACTCAGCTAACTGACTCCCTCCTCTACACTCAGCTAACTGACTCCCTCCTCTACACTCAGCTAACTGACTCCCTCCTCTACTCAGCTAACAGACTCTCTCCTCTACAGTCAGCTAACTGACTCCCTCCTCTACACTAAGCTAACTGACTCCCTCCTCTATTCTCAGCTAACTGACTCCCTCCTCCACTCAGCTAACTGACTCCCTCCTCTACACTAAGCTAACTGACTCCCTCCTCTTTTCTCAGCTAACTGACTCCCTCCTCTACAATCAGCTAACTGACTCCCTCCTCTACTCAGCTAACAGACACCCTCCACTACTCAGCTAACAGACTCCCTCCTCTACACTCAGCTAACTGACTCCCTCCTCTACAATCAGCTAACTGACTCCCTCCTCTACACTCAGCTAACTGACTCCCTCCTCTACACTCAGCTAACTGACTCCCTCCTCTACTCAGCTAACTGACTCCCTCCTCTACACTCAGCTAACTGACTATCTCCTCTACTCAGCTAACAGACTCCCTCTACTCAGCTAACAGACTCCCTCCTCTACACTAAGCTAACTGACTCCCTCCTCTATACTCAGCTAACTGACTCCCTCCACTACAATCAGCTAACTGACTCCCTCCTCTACTCAGCTAACTGACTCCCTCCTCTACTCAGCTAACTGACTCCCTCCTCTACACTCAGCTAACTGACTCCCTCCTTTACTCAGCTAACAGACTCCCTCCTCTACTCAGCTAACAGACTCCCTCCTCTTCACTCAGCTAACTGACTCCCTCCTCTACACTCAGCTAACTGACTCCCTCCTCTACACTCAGCTAACTGACTCCCTCCTCTACACTCAGCTAACTGACTCCATCCTCTACCCTCAGCTAACTGACTCCCTCCTCTACACTCAGCTAACTGACTCCCTCCTCTACTCAGCTAACTGACTCCTTCCTCTACTCAGCTAATTGACTCCCTCCTCTACTCATCTAACTGACTCCCTCCTCTACTCAGCTAACTGACTCCCTCCTCTACTCAGCTAACTGACTCCCTCCTCTACTCAGCTAATTGACTCTCTGCTCTAGTCAGCTAACTGACTCCCTCCTCTACACTAAGCTAACTGACTCCCTCCTCTACACTCAGCTAACTGACTCCCTCCTCTACAATCAGCTAACTGACTCCCTCCTCTACTCAGCTAACAGACTCCCTCCTCTACACTCAGCTAACTGACTCCCTCCTCTACACTCAGCTAACTGACTCCCTCCTCTATTCTCAGATAACTGACTATCTCCTCCACTCAGCTAACTGACTCCCTCCTCTACACTAAGCTAACTGACTCCCTCCTCTATTCTCAGCTAACTGACTCCCTCCTCCACTCAGCTAACTGACTCCCTCCTCTACACTAAGCTAACTGACTCCCTCCTCTATTCTCAGCTAACTGACTCCCTCCTCTACAATCAGCTAACTGACTCCCTCCTCTACTCAGCTAACAGACACCCTCCTCTACTCAGCTAACAGACTCCCTCCTCTACACTCAGCTAACTGACTCCCTCCTCTACACTCAGCTAACTGACTCCCTCCTCTACACTCAGCTAACTGACTCCCTCCTCTACACTCAGCTAACTGACTCCCTCCTCTACTCAGCTAACTGACTCCCTCCTCTACACTCAGCTAACTGACTCCCTCCTCTACACTCAGCTAACTGACTCCATCCTCTACCCTCAGCTAACTGACTCCCTCCTCTACACTCAGCTAACTGACTCCCTCCTCTACTCAGCTAACTGACTCCTTCCTCTACTCAGCTAACTGACTCCCTCCTCTACTCATCTAACTGACTCCCTCCTCTACTCAGCTAACTGACTCCCTCCTCTACTCAGCTAACTGACTCCCTCCTCTACTCAGCTAATTGACTCTCTGCTCTAGTCAGCTAACTGACTCCCTCCTCTACACTAAGCTAACTGACTCCCTCCTCTACACTCAGCTAACTGACTCCCTCCTCTACAATCAGCTAACTGACTCCCTCCTCTACTCAGCTAACAGACTCCCTCCTCTACACTCAGCTAACTGACTCCCTCCTCTACACTCAGCTAACTGACTCCCTCCTCTATTCTCAGATAACTGACTATCTCCTCCACTCAGCTAACTGACTCCCTCCTCTACACTAAGCTAACTGACTCCCTCCTCTATTCTCAGCTAACTGACTCCCTCCTCCACTCAGCTAACTGACTCCCTCCTCTACACTAAGCTAACTGACTCCCTCCTCTATTCTCAGCTAACTGACTCCCTCCTCTACAATCAGCTAACTGACTCCCTCCTCTACTCAGCTAACAGACACCCTCCTCTACTCAGCTAACAGACTCCCTCCTCTACACTCAGCTAACTGACTCCCTCCTCTACACTCAGCTAACTGACTCCCTCCTCTACACTCAGCTAACTGACTCCCTCCTCTACACTCAGCTAACTGACTCCCTCCTCTACTCAGCTAACTGACTCCCTCCTCTACACTCAGCTAACTGACTCCCTCCTCTACTCAGCTAACTGACTCCCTCCTCTACACTCAGCTAACTGACACCCTCCTCTACTTAGCTAACTGACTCCCTCCTCTACTCAGCTAACTGACTCCCTCCTCTACTCAGCTAACTGACTCCCTCCTCGAAACTCAGCTAACTGACTCCCTCCTCTACTCAGCTAAAAGACTCCCTCCTCTACTCAGCTAACTGACTGCCTCCTCTACTCAGCTAACTGACTCCCTCCTCTACTCAGCTAATTGACTCCCTCCTCTACACTCAGCTAACTGACTCCCTCCTCTACTCAGCTAACAGACTCCCTCTACTCAGCTAACAGACTCCCTCCTCTACACTAAGCTAACTGACTCCCTCCTCTATACTCAGCTAACTGACTCCCTCCACTACAATCAGCTAACTGACTCCCTCCTCTACTCAGCTAACTGACTCCCTCCTCTACTCAGCTAACTGACTCCCTCCTCTACACTCAGCTAACTGACTCCCTCCTTTACTCAGCTAACAGACTCCCTCCTCTACTCAGCTAACAGACTCCCTCCTCTTCACTCAGCTAACTGACTCCCTCCTCTACACTCAGCTAACTGACTCCCTCCTCTACACTCATCTAACTGACTCCCTCCTCTACACTCAGCTAACTGACTCCATCCTCTACCCTCAGCTAACTGACTCCCTCCTCTACACTCAGCTAACTGACTCCCTCCTCTACTCAGCTAACTGACTCCTTCCTCTACTCAGCTAACTGACTCCCTCCTCTACTCATCTAACTGACTCCCTCCTCTACTCAGCTAACTGACTCCCTCCTCTACTCAGCTAACTGACTCCCTCCTCTACTCAGCTAATTGACTCCCTGCTCTACTCAGCTAACTGACTCCCTCCTCTACACTAAGCTAACTGAATCCCTCCTCTATTCTCAGCTAACTGACTCCCTCCTCTACAATCAGCTAACTGACTCCCTCCTCTACTCAGCTAACAGACTCCCTCCTCTACACTCAGCTAACTGACTCCCTCCTCTACACTCAGCTAACTGACTCCCTCCTCTATTCTCAGCTAACTGACTCCCTCCTCCACTCAGCTAACTGACTCCCTCCTCTACACTAAGCTAACTGACTCCCTCCTCTATTCTCAGCTAACTGACTCCCTCCTCCACTCAGCTAACTGACTCCCTCCTCTACACTAAGCTAACTGACTCCCTCCTCTATTCTCAGCTAACTGACTCCCTCCTCTACAATCAGCTAACTGACTCCCTCCTCTACTCAGCTAACAGACACCCTCCTCTACTCAGCTAACAGACTCCCTCCTCTACACTCAGCTAACTGACTCCCTCCTCTACACTCAGCTAACTGACTCCCTCCTCTACACTCAGCTAACTGACTCCCTCCTCTACACTCAGCTAACTGACTCCCTCCTCTACACTCAGCTAACTGACTCCCTCCTCTACTCAGCTAACAGACTCTCTCCTCTACAGTCAGCTAACTGACTCCCTCCTCTACACTAAGCTAACTGACTCCCTCCTCTATTCTCAGCTAACTGACTCCCTCCTCCACTCAGCTAACTGACTCCCTCCTCTACACTAAGCTAACTGACTCCCTCCTCTTTTCTCAGCTAACTGACTCCCTCCTCTACAATCAGCTAACTGACTCCCTCCTCTACTCAGCTAACAGACACCCTCCACTACTCAGCTAACAGACTCCCTCCTCTACACTCAGCTAACTGACTCCCTCCTCTACAATCAGCTAACTGACTCCCTCCTCTACACTCAGCTAACTGACTCCCTCCTCTACACTCAGCTAACTGACTCCCTCCTCTACACTCAGCTAACTGACTCCCTCCTCTACCCTCAGCTAACTGACTCCCTCCTCTACACTCAGCTAACTGACTCCCTCCTCTACACTCAGCTAACTGACTCCCTCCTCTACACTCAGCTAACTGACTCCCTCCTCTACTCAGCTAACTGACTCCCTCCTCTACACTCAGCTAACTGACTCCCTCCTCTACTCAGCTAACTGACTCCCTCCTCTACACTCAGCTAACTGACACCCTCCTCTACTTAGCTAACTGACTCCCTCCTCTACTCAGCTAACTGACTCCCTCCTCTACTCAGCTAACTGACTCCCTCCTGGAAACTCAGCTAACTGACTCCCTCCTCTACTCAGCTAAAAGACTCCCTCCTCTACACTCAGCTAACTGACTCCCTCCTCTACTCAGCTAACTGACTCCCTCCTCTACTCAGCTAATTGACTCCCTCCTCTACACTCAGCTAACTGACTCCCTCCTCGAAACTCAGCTAACTGACTCCCTCCTCTACTCAGCTAAAAGACTCCCTCCTCTACACTCAGCTAACTGACTCCCTCCTCTACTCAGCTAACTGACTCCCTCCTCTACTCAGCTAATTGACTCCCTCCTCTACACTCAGCTAACTGACTATCTCCTCTACTCAGCTAACAGACTCCCTCTACTCAGCTAACAGACTCCCTCCTCTACACTAAGCTAACTGACTCCCTCCTCTATACTCAGCTAACTGACTCCCTCCACTACAATCAGCTAACTGACTCCCTCCTCTACTCAGCTAACTGACTCCCTCCTCTACTCAGCTAACTGACTCCCTCCTCTACACTCAGCTAACTGACTCCCTCCTTTACTCAGCTAACAGACTCCCTCCTCTACTCAGCTAACAGACTCCCTCCTCTTCACTCAGCTAACTGACTCCCTCCTCTACACTCAGCTAACTGACTCCCTCCTCTACACTCAGCTAACTGACTCCCTCCTCTACACTCAGCTAACTGACTCCATCCTCTACCCTCAGCTAACTGACTCCCTCCTCTACACTCAGCTAACTGACTCCCTCCTCTACTCAGCTAACTGACTCCTTCCTCTACTCAGCTAACTGACTCCCTCCTCTACTCATCTAACTGACTCCCTCCTCTACTCAGCTAACTGACTCCCTCCTCTACTCAGCTAACTGACTCCCTCCTCTACTCAGCTAATTGACTCCCTGCTCTACTCAGCTAACTGACTCCCTCCTCTACACTAAGCTAACTGACTCCCTCCTCTACACTCAGCTAACTGACTCCCTCCTCTACAATCAGCTAACTGACTCCCTCCTCTACTCAGCTAACAGACTCCCTCCTCTACACTCAGCTAACTGACTCCCTCCTCTACACTCAGCTAACTGACTCCCTCCTCTATTCTCAGCTAACTGACTCCCTCCTCCACTCAGCTAACTGACTCCCTCCTCTACACTAAGCTAACTGACTCCCTCCTCTATTCTCAGCTAACTGACTCCCTCCTCCACTCAGCTAACTGACTCCCTCCTCTACACTAAGCTAACTGACTCCCTCCTCTATTCTCAGCTAACTGACTCCCTCCTCTACAATCAGCTAACTGACTCCCTCCTCTACTCAGCTAACAGACACCCTCCTCTACTCAGCTAACAGACTCCCTCCTCTACACTCAGCTAACTGACTCCCTCCTCTACACTCAGCTAACTGACTCCCTCCTCTACACTCAGCTAACTGACTCCCTCCTCTACACTCAGCTAACTGACTCCCTCCTCTACTCAGCTAACAGACTCTCTCCTCTACACTCAGCTAACTGACTCCCTCCTCTACACTAAGCTAACTGACTCCCTCCTCTATTCTCAGCTAACTGACTCCCTCCTCCACTCAGCTAACTGACTCCCTCCTCTACACTAAGCTAACTGACTCCCTCCTCTATTCTCAGCTAACTGACTCCCTCCTCTACAATCAGCTAACTGACTCCCTCCTCTACTCAGCTAACAGACACCCTCCTCTACTCACCTAACAGACTCCCTCCTCTACACTCAGCTAACTGACTCCCTCCTCTACAATCAGCTAACTGACTCCCTCCTCTACACTCAGCTAACTGACTCCCTCCTCTACACTCAGCTAACTGACTCCCTCCTCTACACTCAGCTAACTGACTCCCTCCTCTACCCTCAGCTAACTGACTCCCTCCTCTACACTCAGCTAACTGACTCCCTCCTCTACACTCAGCTAACTGACTCCCTCCTCTACACTCAGCTAACTGACTCCCTCCTCTACTCAGCTAACTGACTCCCTCCTCTACACTCAGCTAACTGACTCCCTCCTCTACTCAGCTAACTGACTCCCACCTCTACACTCAGCTAACTGACACCCTCCTCTACTTAGCTAACTGACTCCCTCCTCCACTCAGCTAACTGACTCCCTCCTCTACACTAAGCTAACTGACTCCCTCCTCTATTCTCAGCTAACTGACTCCCTCCTCCACTCAGCTAACTGACTCCCTCCTCTACACTAAGCTAACTGACTCCCTCCTCTATTCTCAGCTAACTGAATCCCTCCTCTACAATCAGCTAACTGACTCCCTCCTCTACTCAGCTAACAGACACCCTCCTCTACTCAGCTAACAGACTCCCTCCTCTACACTCAGCTAACTGACTCCCTCCTCTACACTCAGCTAACTGACTCCCTCCTCTACACTCAGCTAACTGACTCCCTCCTCTACACTCAGCTAACTGACTCCCTCCTCTACTCAGCTAACAGACTCTCTCCTCTACACTCAGCTAACTGACTCCCTCCTCTACACTAAGCTAACTGACTCCCTCCTCTATTCTCAGCTAACTGACTCCCTCCTCCACTCAGCTAACTGACTCCCTCCTCTACACTAAGCTAACTGACTCCCTCCTCTATTCTCAGCTAACTGACTCCCTCCTCTACAATCAGCTAACTGACTCCCTCCTCTACTCAGCTAACAGACACCCTCCTCTACTCACCTAACAGACTCCCTCCTCTACACTCAGCTAACTGACTCCCTCCTCTACAATCAGCTAACTGACTCCCTCCTCTACACTCAGCTAACTGACTCCCTCCTCTACACTCAGCTAACTGACTCCCTCCTCTACACTCAGCTAACTGAATCCCTCCTCTACCCTCAGCTAACTGACTCCCTCCTCTACACTCAGCTAACTGACTCCCTCCTCTACACTCAGCTAACTGACTCCCTCCTCTACACTCAGCTAACTGACTCCCTCCTCTACTCAGCTAACTGACTCCCTCCTCTACACTCAGCTAACTGACTCCCTCCTCTACTCAGCTAACTGACTCCCTCCTCTACACTCAGCTAACTGACACCCTCCTCTACTTAGCTAACTGACTCCCTCCTCTACTCAGCTAACTGACTCCCTCCTCTACTCAGCTAACTGACTCTCTCCTCGAAACTCAGCTAACTGACTCCCTCCTCTACTCAGCTAAAAGACTCCCTCCTCTACACTCAGCTAACTGACTCCCTCCTCTACTCAGCTAACTGACTCCCTCCTCTACTCAGCTAATTGACTCCCTCCTCTACACTCAGCTAACTGACTCCCTCCTCCACTCAGCTAACTGACTCCCTCCTCTACACTAAGCTAACTGACTCCCTCCTCTATTCTCAGCTAACTGACTCCCTCCGCTACAATCAGCTAACTGACTCCCTCATCTACTCAGCTAACAGACACCCTCCTCTACTCAGCTAACAGACTCCCTCCTCTACACTCAGCTAACTGACTCCCTCCTCTACACTCAGCAAACTGACTCCCTCCTCTACACTCAGCTAACTGACTCCCTCCTCTACACTCAGCTAACTGACTCCCTCCTCTACACTCAGCTAACTGACTCCCTCCTCTACCCTCAGCTAACTGACTCCCTCCTCTACACTCAGCTAACTGACTCCCTCCTCTACACTCAGCTAACTGACTCCCTCCTCTACACTCAGCTAACTGACTCCCTCCTCTACTCAGCTAACTGACTCCCTCCTCTACACTCAGCTAACTGACTCCCTCCTCTACACTAAGCTAACTGACTCCCTCCTCTATACTCAGCTAACTGACTCCCTCCACTACAATCAGCTAACTGACTCCCTCCTCTACTCAGCTAACTGACTCCCTCCTCTACTCAGCTAACTGACTCCCTCCTCTACACTCAGCTAACTGACTCCCTCCTTTACTCAGCTAACAGACTCCCTCCTCTACTCAGCTAACAGACTCCCTCCTCTTCACTCAGCTAACTGACTCCCTCCTCTACACTCAGCTAACTGACTCCCTCCTCTACACTCAGCTAACTGACTCCCTCCTCTACACTCAGCTAACTGACTCCATCCTCTACCCTCAGCTAACTGACTCCCTCCTCTACACTCAGCTAACTGACTCCCTCCTCTACTCAGCTAACTGACTCCTTCCTCTACTCAGCTAACTGACTCCCTCCTCTACTCATCTAACTGACTCCCTCCTCTACTCAGCTAACTGACTCCCTCCTCTACTCAGCTAACTGACTCCCTCCTCTACTCAGCTAATTGACTCCCTGCTCTACTCAGCTAACTGACTCCCTCCTCTACACTAAGCTAACTGACTCCCTCCTCTACACTCAGCTAACTGACTCCCTCCTCTACAATCAGCTAACTGACTCCCTCCTCTACTCAGCTAACAGACTCCCTCCTCTACACTCAGCTAACTGACTCCCTCCTCTACACTCAGCTAACTGACTCCCTCCTCTATTCTCAGCTAACTGACTCCCTCCTCCACTCAGCTAACTGACTCCCTCCTCTACACTAAGCTAACTGACTCCCTCCTCTATTCTCAGCTAACTGACTCCCTCCTCCACTCAGCTAACTGACTCCCTCCTCTACACTAAGCTAACTGACTCCCTCCTCTATTCTCAGCTAACTGACTCCCTCCTCTACAATCAGCTAACTGACTCCCTCCTCTACTCAGCTAACAGACACCCTCCTCTACTCAGCTAACAGACTCCCTCCTCTACACTCAGCTAACTGACTCCCTCCTCTACACTCAGCTAACTGACTCCCTCCTCTACACTCAGCTAACTGACTCCCTCCTCTACACTCAGCTAACTGACTCCCTCCTCTACACTCAGCTAACTGACTCCCTCCTCTACTCAGCTAACAGACTCTCTCCTCTACACTCAGCTAACTGACTCCCTCCTCTACACTAAGCTAACTGACTCCCTCCTCTATTCTCAGCTAACTGACTCCCTCCTCCACTCAGCTAACTGACTCCCTCCTCTACACTAAGCTAACTGACTCCCTCCTCTATTCTCAGCTAACTGACTCCCTCCTCTACAATCAGCTAACTGACTCCCTCCTCTACTCAGCTAACAGACACCCTCCTCTACTCACCTAACAGACTCCCTCCTCTACACTCAGCTAACTGACTCCCTCCTCTACAATCAGCTAACTGACTCCCTCCTCTACACTCAGCTAACTGACTCCCTCCTCTACACTCAGCCAACTGACTCCCTCCTCTACACTCAGCTAACTGACTCCCTCCTCTACAATCAGCTAACTGACTCCCTCCTCTACACTCAGCTAACTGACTCCCTCCTCTACACTCAGCCAACTGACTCCCTCCTCTACACTCAGCTAACTGACTCCCTCCTCTACCCTCAGCTAACTGACTCCCTCCTCTACACTCAGCTAACTGACTCCCTCCTCTACACTCAGCTAACTGACTCCCTCCTCTACACTCAGCTAACTGACTCCCTCCTCTACTCAGCTAACTGACTCCCTCCTCTACACTCAGCTAACTGACTCCCTCCTCTACTCAGCTAACTGACTCCCTCCTCTACACTCAGCTAACTGACACCCTCCTCTACTTAGCTAACTGACTCCCTCCTCTACTCAGCTAACTGACTCCCTCCTCTACTCAGCTAACTGACTCCCTCCTCGAAACTCAGCTAACTGACTCCCTCCTCTACTCAGCTAAAAGACTCCCTCCTCTACACTCAGCTAACTGACTCCCTCCTCTACTCAGCTAACTGACTCCCTCCTCTACTCAGCTAATTGACTCCCTCCTCTACACTCAGCTAACTGACTCCTTCCTCCACTCAGCTAACTGACTCCCTCCTCTACACTAAGCTAACTGACTCCCTCCTCTATTCTCAGCTAACTGACTCCCTCCGCTACAATCAGCTAACTGACTCCCTCATCTACTCAGCTAACAGACACCCTCCTCTACTCAGCTAACAGACTCCCTCCTCTACACTCAGCTAACTGACTCCCTCCTCTACACTCAGCTAACTGACTCCCTCCTCTACACTCAGCTAACTGACTCCCTCCTCTACACTCAGCTAACTGACTCCCTCCTCTACACTCAGCTAACTGACTCCCTCCTCTACCCTCAGCTAACTGACTCCCTCCTCTACACTCAGCTAACTGACTCCCTCCTCTACACTCAGCTAACTGACTCCATCCTCTACCCTCAGCTAACTGACTCCCTCCTCTACACTCAGCTAACTGACTCCCTCCTCTACTCAGCTAACTGACTCCTTCCTCTACTCAGCTAACTGACTCCCTCCTCTACTCATCTAACTGACTCCCTCCTCTACTCAGCTAACTGACTCCCTCCTCTACTCAGCTAACTGACTCCCTCCTCTACTCAGCTAATTGACTCCCTGCTCTACTCAGCTAACTGACTCCCTCCTCTACACTAAGCTAACTGACTCCCTCCTCTACACTCAGCTAACTGACTCCCTCCTCTACAATCAGCTAACTGACTCCCTCCTCTACTCAGCTAACAGACTCCCTCCTCTACACTCAGCTAACTGACTCCCTCCTCTACACTCAGCTAACTGACTCCCTCCTCTATTCTCAGCTAACTGACTCCCTCCTCCACTCAGCTAACTGACTCCCTCCTCTACACTAAGCTAACTGACTCCCTCCTCTATTCTCAGCTAACTGACTCCCTCCTCCACTCAGCTAACTGACTCCCTCCTCTACACTAAGCTAACTGACTCCCTCCTCTATTCTCAGCTAACTGACTCCCTCCTCTACAATCAGCTAACTGACTCCCTCCTCTACTCAGCTAACAGACACCCTCCTCTACTCAGCTAACAGACTCCCTCCTCTACACTCAGCTAACTGACTCCCTCCTCTACACTCAGCTAACTGACTCCCTCCTCTACACTCAGCTAACTGACTCCCTCCTCTACACTCAGCTAACTGACTCCCTCCTCTACACTCAGCTAACTGACTCCCTCCTCTACTCAGCTAACAGACTCTCTCCTCTACACTCAGCTAACTGACTCCCTCCTCTACACTAAGCTAACTGACTCCCTCCTCTATTCTCAGCTAACTGACTCCCTCCTCCACTCAGCTAACTGACTCCCTCCTCTACACTAAGCTAACTGACTCCCTCCTCTATTCTCAGCTAACTGACTCCCTCCTCTACAATCAGCTAACTGACTCCCTCCTCTACTCAGCTAACAGACACCCTCCTCTACTCACCTAACAGACTCCCTCCTCTACACTCAGCTAACTGACTCCCTCCTCTACAATCAGCTAACTGACTCCCTCCTCTACACTCAGCTAACTGACTCCCTCCTCTACACTCAGCTAACTGACTCCCTCCTCTACACTCAGCTAACTGACTCCCTCCTCTACCCTCAGCTAACTGACTCCCTCCTCTACACTCAGCTAACTGACTCCCTCCTCTACACTCAGCTAACTGACTCCCTCCTCTACACTCAGCTAACTGACTCCCTCCTCTACTCAGCTAACTGACTCCCTCCTCTACACTCAGCTAACTGACTCCCTCCTCTACTCAGCTAACTGACTCCCTCCTCTACACTCAGCTAACTGACACCCTCCTCTACTTAGCTAACTGACTCCCTCCTCTACTCAGCTAACTGACTCCCTCCTCTACTCAGCTAACTGACTCCCTCCTCGAAACTCAGCTAACTGACTCCCTCCTCTACTCAGCTAAAAGACTCCCTCCTCTACACTCAGCTAACTGACTCCCTCCTCTACTCAGCTAACTGACTCCCTCCTCTACTCAGCTAATTGACTCCCTCCTCTACACTCAGCTAACTGACTCCCTCCTCCACTCAGCTAACTGACTCCCTCCTCTACACTAAGCTAACTGACTCCCTCCTCTATTCTCAGCTAACTGACTCCCTCCGCTACAATCAGCTAACTGACTCCCTCATCTACTCAGCTAACAGACACCCTCCTCTACTCAGCTAACAGACTCCCTCCTCTACACTCAGCTAACTGACTCCCTCCTCTACACTCAGCTAACTGACTCCCTCCTCTACACTCAGCTAACTGACTCCCTCCTCTACACTCAGCTAACTGACTCCCTCCTCTACACTCAGCTAACTGACTCCCTCCTCTACACTCAGCTAACTGACTCCCTCCTCTACACTCAGCTAACTGACTCCCTCCTCTACACTCAGCTAACTGACTCCCTCCTCTACTCAGCTAACTGACTCCCTCCTCTACACTCAGCTAACTGACTCCCTCCTCTACTCAGCTAACTGACTCCCTCCTCTACACTCAGCTAACTGACACCCTCCTCTACTTAGCTAACTGACTCCCTCCTCTACTCAGCTAACTGACTCCCTCCTCTACTCAGCTAACTGACTCCCTCCTCGAAACTCAGCTAACTGACTCCCTCCTCTACTCAGCTAAAAGACTCCCTCCTCTACACTCAGCTAACTGACTCCCTCCTCTACTCAGCTAACTGACTCCCTCCTCTACTCAGCTAATTGACTCCCTCCTCTACACTCAGCTAACTGACTCCCTCCTCTACTCAGCTAACAGACTCCCTCTACTCAGCTAACAGACTCCCTCCTCTACACTAAGCTAACTGACTCCCTCCTCTATACTCAGCTAACTGACTCCCTCCTCTACAATCAGCTAACTGACTCCCTCCTCTACTCAGCTAACTGACTCCCTCCTCTACTCAGCTAAAAGACTCCCTCCTCTACACTCAGCTAACTGACTCCCTCCTCGAAACTCAGCTAACTGACTCCCTCCTCTACTCAGCTAAAAGACTCCCTCCTCTACACTCAGCTAACTGACTCCCTCCTCTACTCAGCTAACTGACTCCCTCCTCTACTCAGCTAATTGACTCCCTCCTCTACACTCAGCTAACTGACTCCCTCCTCTACTCAGCTAACAGACTCCCTCTACTCAGCTAACAGACTCCCTCCTCTACACTAAGCTAACTGACTCCCTCCTCTATACTCAGCTAACTGACTCCCTCCTCTACAATCAGCTAACTGACTCCCTCCTCTACTCAGCTAACTGACTCCCTCCTCTACTCAGCTAACTGACTCCCTCCTCTACACTCAGCTAACTGACTCCCTCATTTTACTCAGCTAACAGACTCCCTCCTCTACTCAGCTAACAGACTCCCTCCTCTTCACTCAGCTAACTGACTCCCTCCTCTACACTCAGCTAACTGACTCCCTCCTCTACACTCAGCTAACTGACTCCCTCCTCTATACTCAGCTAACTGACTCCCTCCTCTACAATCAGCTAACTGACTCCCTCCTCTACTCAGCTAACTGACTCCCTCTACTCAGCTAACAGACTCCCTCCTCTACACTAAGCTAACTGACTCCCTCCTCTATACTCAGCTAACTGACTCCCTCCTCTACAATCAGCTAACTGACTCCCTCCTCTACTCAGCTAACTGACTCCCTCCTCTACTCAGCTAACAGACTCCCTCCTCTACACTCAGCTAACTGACTCCCTCCTCTACACTAAGCTAACTGACTCCCTCCTCTATTCTCAGCTAACTGACTCCCTCCTCCACTCAGCTAACTGTCTCCCTCCTCTACACTAAGCTAACTGACTCCCTCCTCTATTCTCAGCTAACTGACTCCCTCCTCTACAATCAGCTAACTGACTCCCTCCTCTACTCAGCTAACAGACACCCTCCTCTACTCAGCTAACAGACTCCGTCCTCTACACTCAGCTAACTGACTCCCTCCTCTACACTCAGCTAACTGACTCCCTCCTCTACACTCAGCTAACTGACTCCCTCCTCTACACTCAGCTAACTGACTCCCTCCTCTACCCTCAGCTAACTGACTCCCTCCTCTACACTCAGCTAACTGACTCCCTCCTCTACACTCAGCTAACTGACTCCCTCCTCTACACTCAGCTAACTGACTCCCTCCTCTACTCAGCTAACTGACTCCCTCCTCTACACTCAGCTAACTGACTCCCTGCTCTACTCAGCTAACTGACTCGCTCCTCTACACTCAGCTAACTGACACCCTCCTCTACTTAGCTAACTGACTCCCTCCTCTACTCAGCTAACTGACTCCCTCCTCTACTCAGCTAACTGACTCCCTCCTCGAAACTCAGCTAACTGACTCCCTCCTCTACTCAGCTAAAAGACTCCCTCCTCTACACTCAGCTAACTGACTCCCTCCTCTACTCAGCTAACTGACTCCCTCCTCTACTCAGCTAATTGACTCCCTCCTCTACACTCAGCTAACTGACTCCCTCCTCTACTCAGCTAACAGACTCCCTCTACACAGCTAACAGACTCCCTCCTCTACACTAAGCTAACTGACTCCCTCCTCTATACTGAGCTAACTGACTCCCTCCACTACAATCAGCTAACTGACTCCCTCGTCTACTCAGCTAACTGACTCCCTCCTCTACTCAGCTAACTGACTCCCTCCTCTACACTCAGCTAACTGACTCCCTCCTTTACTCAGCTAACAGACTCCCTCCTCTACTCAGCTAACAGACTCCCTCCTCTTCACTCAGCTAACTGACTCCCTCCTCTACACTCAGCTAACTGACTCCCTCCTCTACACTCAGCTAACTGACTCCCTCCTCTACACTCAGCTAACTGACTCCCTCCTCTACCCTCAGCTAACTGACTCCCTCCTCTACACTCAGCTAACTGACTCCCTCCTCTACACTCAGCTAACTGACTCCCTCCTCTACACTCAGCTAACTGACTCCCTCCTCTACTCAGCTAACTGACTCCCTCCTCTACACTCAGCTAACTGACTCCCTCCTCTACTCAGCTAACTGACTCCCTCCTCTACACTCAGCTAACTGACACCCTCCTCTACTTAGCTAACTGACTCCCTCCTCTACTCAGCTAACTGACTCCCTCCTCTACTCAGCTAACTGACTCCCTCCTCGAAACTCAGCTAACTGACTCCCTCCTCTACTCAGCTAAAAGACTCCCTCCTCTACACTCAGCTAACTGACTCCCTCCTCTACTCAGCTAACTGACTCCCTCCTCTACTCAGCTAATTGACTCCCTCCTCTACACTCAGCTAACTGACTCCCTCCTCTACACTCAGCTAACTGACTCCCTCCTCTACTCAGCTAACTGACTCCCTCCTCTACACTCAGCTAACTGACTCCCTCCTCTACTCAGCTAACTGACTCCCTCCTCTACACTCAGCTAACTGACTCCCTCCTCTACTCAGCTAACTGACTCGCTCCTCTACACTCAGCTAACTGACACCCTCCTCTACTTAGCTAACTGACTCCCTCCTCTACTCAGCTAACTGACTCCCTCCTCTACTCAGCTAACTGACTCCCTCCTCGAAACTCAGCTAACTGACTCCCTCCTCTACTCAGCTAAAAGACTCCCTCCTCTACACTCAGCTAACTGACTCCCTCCTCTACTCAGCTAACTGACTCCCTCCTCTACTCAGCTAATTGACTCCCTCCTCTACACTCAGCTAACTGACTCCCTCCTCTACTCAGCTAACAGACTCCCTCTACACAGCTAACAGACTCCCTCCTCTACACTAAGCTAACTGACTCCCTCCTCTATACTGAGCTAACTGACTCCCTCCACTACAATCAGCTAACTGACTCCCTCGTCTACTCAGCTAACTGACTCCCTCCTCTACTCAGCTAACTGACTCCCTCCTCTACACTCAGCTAACTGACTCCCTCCTTTACTCAGCTAACAGACTCCCTCCTCTACTCAGCTAACAGACTCCCTCCTCTTCACTCAGCTAACTGACTCCCTCCTCTACACTCAGCTAACTGACTCCCTCCTCTACACTCAGCTAACTGACTCCCTCCTCTACACTCAGCTAACTGACTCCCTCCTCTACCCTCAGCTAACTGACTCCCTCCTCTACACTCAGCTAACTGACTCCCTCCTCTACACTCAGCTAACTGACTCCCTCCTCTACTCAGCTAACTGACTCCCTCCTCTACACTCAGCTAACTGACTCCCTCCTCTACTCAGCTAACTGACTCCCTCCTCTACACTCAGCTAACTGACACCCTCCTCTACTTAGCTAACTGACTCCCTCCTCTACTCAGCTAACTGACTCCCTCCTCTACTCAGCTAACTGACTCCCTCCTCTACACTCAGCTAACTGACTCCCTCCTCTACCCTCAGCTAACTGACTCCCTCCTCTACACTCAGCTAACTGACTCCCTCCTCTACACTCAGCTAACTGACTCCCTCCTCTACTCAGCTAACTGACTCCCTCCTCTACACTCAGCTAACTGACTCCCTCCTCTACTCAGCTAACTGACTCCCTCCTCTACACTCAGCTAACTGACTCCCTCCTCTACTCAGCTAACTGACTCCCTCCTCTACACTCAGCTAACTGACTCCCTCCTCTACTCAGCTAACTGACTCCCTCCTCTACACTCAGCTAACTGACTCCCTCCTCTACTCAGCTAACTGACTCGCTCCTCTACACTCAGCTAACTGACACCCTCCTCTACTTAGCTAACTGACTCCCTCCTCTACTCAGCTAACTGACTCCCTCCTCTACTCAGCTAACTGACTCCCTCCTCGAAACTCAGCTAACTGACTCCCTCCTCTACTCAGCTAAAAGACTCCCTCCTCTACACTCAGCTAACTGACTCCCTCCTCTACTCAGCTAACTGACTCCCTCCTCTACTCAGCTAATTGACTCCCTCCTCTACACTCAGCTAACTGACTCCCTCCTCTACTCAGCTAACAGACTCCCTCTACACAGCTAACAGACTCCCTCCTCTACACTAAGCTAACTGACTCCCTCCTCTATACTGAGCTAACTGACTCCCTCCACTACAATCAGCTAACTGACTCCCTCGTCTACTCAGCTAACTGACTCCCTCCTCTACTCAGCTAACTGACTCCCTCCTCTACACTCAGCTAACTGACTCCCTCCTTTACTCAGCTAACAGACTCCCTCCTCTACTCAGCTAACAGACTCCCTCCTCTTCACTCAGCTAACTGACTCCCTCCTCTACACTCAGCTAACTGACTCCCTCCTCTACACTCAGCTAACTGACTCCCTCCTCTACACTCAGCTAACTGACTCCCTCCTCTACCCTCAGCTAACTGACTCCCTCCTCTACACTCAGCTAACTGACTCCCTCCTCTACACTCAGCTAACTGACTCCCTCCTCTACTCAGCTAACTGACTCCCTCCTCTACACTCAGCTAACTGACTCCCTCCTCTACTCAGCTAACTGACTCCCTCCTCTACACTCAGCTAACTGACACCCTCCTCTACTTAGCTAACTGACTCCCTCCTCTACTCAGCTAACTGACTCCCTCCTCTACTCAGCTAACTGACTCCCTCCTCGAAACTCAGCTAACTGACTCCCTCCTCTACTCAGCTAAAAGACTCCCTCCTCTACACTCAGCTAACTGACTCCCTCCTCTACTCAGCTAACTGACTCCCTCCTCTACTCAGCTAATTGACTCCCTCCTCTACACTCAGCTAACTGACTCCCTCCTCTACTCAGCTAACAGACTCCCTCTACTCAGCTAACAGACTCCCTCCTCTACACTAAGCTAACTGACTCCCTCCTCTATACTGAGCTAACTGACTCCCTCCACTACAATCAGCTAACTGACTCCCTCCTCTACTCAGCTAACTGACTCCCTCCTCTACTCAGCTAACTGACTCCCTCCTCTACACTCAGCTAACTGACTCCCTCCTTTACTCAGCTAACAGACTCCCTCCTCTACTCAGCTAACAGACTCCCTCCTCTTCACTCAGCTAACTGACTCCCTCCTCTACACTCAGCTAACTGACTCCCTCCTCTACACTCAGCTAACTGACTCCCTCCTCTACACTCAGCTAACTGACTCCATCCTCTACCCTCAGCTAACTGACTCCCTCCTCTACACTCAGCTAACTGACTCCTTCTTCTACTCAGCTAACTGACTCCTTCCTCTACTCAGCTAACAGACTCCCTCCTCTACTCATCTAACTGACTCTCTCCTCTACTCAGCTAACTGACTCCCTCCTCTACTCAGCTAACTGACTCCCTCCTCTACTCAGCTAATTGACTCCCTGCTCTACTCAGCTAACTGACTCCCTCCTCTACACTAAGCTAACTGACTCCCTCCTCTATTCTCAGCTAACTGACTCCCTCCTCTACAATCAGCTAACTGACTCCCTCCTCTACTCAGCTAACAGACTCCGTCCTCTACACTCAGCTAACTGACTCCCTCCTCTACACTCAGCTAACTGACTCCCTCCTCTATTCTCAGCTAACTGACTCCCTCCTCCACTCAGCTAACTGACTCCCTCCTCTACACTAAGCTAACTGACTCCCTCCTCTATTCTCAGCTAACTGACTCCCTCCTCCACTCAGCTAACTGACTCCCTCCTCTACACTAAGCTAACTGACTCCCTCCTCTATTCTCAGCTAACTGACTCCCTCCTCTACAATCAGCTAACCGACTCCCTCCTCTACTCAGCTAACAGACACCCTCCTCTACTCAGCTAACAGACTCCCTCCTCTACACTCAGCTAACTGACTCCCTCCTCTACAATCAGCTAACTGACTCCCTCCTCTACACTCAGCTAACTGACTCCCTCCTCTACACTCAGCTAACTGACTCCCTCCTCTACACTCAGCTAACTGACTCCCTCCTCTATCCTCAGCTAACTGACTCCCTCCTCTACACTCAGCTAACTGACTCCCTCCTCTACACTCAGCTAACTGACTCCCTCCTCTAAACTCAGCTAACTGACTCCCTCCTCTACTCAGCTAACTGACTCCCTCCTCTACACTCAGCTAACTGACTCCCTCCTCTACTTAGCTAACTGACTCCCTCCTCTACACTCAGCTAACTGACACCCTCCTCTACTTAGCTAACTGACTCCCTCCTCTACTCAGCTAACTGACTCCCTCCTCTACTCAGCTAACTGACTCCCTCCTCGAAACTCAGCTAACTGACTCCCTCCTCTACTCAGCTAAAAGACTCCCTCCTCTACACTCAGCTAACTGACTCCCTCCTCTACTCAGCTAACTGACTCCCTCCTCTACTCAGCTAATTGACTCCCTCCTCTACACTCAGCTAACTGACTCCCTCCTCCACTCAGCTAACTGACTCCCTCCTCTACACTAAGCTAACTGACTCCCTCCTCTATTCTCAGCTAACTGACTCCCTCCGCTACAATCAGCTAACTGACTCCCTCACATACTCAGCTAACAGACACCCTCCTCTACTCAGCTAACAGACTCCCTCCTCTACACTCAGCTAACTGACTCCCTCCTCTACACTCAGCTAACTGACTCCCTCCTCTACACTCAGCTAACTGACTCCCTCCTCTACACTCAGCTAACTGACTCCCTCCTCTACACTCAGCTAACTGACTCCCTCCTCTACACTCAGCTAACTGACTCCCTCCTCTACACTCAGCTAACTGACTCCCTCCTCTACACTCAGCTAACTGACTCCCTCCTCTACTCAGCTAACTGACTCCCTCCTCTACACTCAGCTAACTGACTCCCTCCTCTACTCAGCTAACTGACTCCCTCCTCTACACTCAGCTAACTGACACCCTCCTCTACTTAGCTAACTGACTCCCTCCTCTACTCAGCTAACTGACTCCCTCCTCTACTCAGCTAACTGACTCCCTCCTCGAAACTCAGCTAACTGACTCCCTCCTCTACTCAGCTAAAAGACTCCCTCCTCTACACTCAGCTAACTGACTCCCTCCTCTACTCAGCTAACTGACTCCCTCCTCTACTCAGCTAATTGACTCCCTCCTCTACACTCAGCTAACTGACTCCCTCCTCTACTCAGCTAACAGACTCCCTCTACTCAGCTAACAGACTCCCTCCTCTACACTAAGCTAACTGACTCCCTCCTCTATACTCAGCTAACTGACTCCCTCCTCTATTCTCAGCTAACTGACTCCCTCCTCTACTCAGCTAACTGACTCCCTCCTCTACTCAGCTAACTGACTCCCTCCTCTACTCAGCTAACTGACTCCCTCCTCTACTCAGCTAACTGACTCCCTCCTCTACACTCAGCTAACTGACTCCCTCCTTTACTCAGCTAACAGACTCCCTCCTCTACTCAGCTAACAGACTCCCTCCTCTTCACTCAGCTAACTGACTCCCTCCTCTACACTCAGCTAACTGACTCCCTCCTCTACACTCAGCTAACTGACTCCCTCCTCTACACTCAGCTAACTGACTCCATCCTCTACCCTCAGCTAACTGACTCCCTCCTCTACACTCAGCTAACTGACTCCCTCCTCTACTCAGCTAACTGACTCCTTCCTCTACTCAGCTAACTGACTCCCTCCTCTACTCATCTAACTGACTCCCTCCTCCACTCAGCTAACTGACTCCCTCCTCTACACTAAGCTAACTGACTCCCTCCTCTATTTTCAGCTAACTGACTCCCTCCTCTACAATCAGCTAACTGACTCCCTCCTCTACTCAGCTAACAGACTCCCTCCTCTACTCAGCTAACAGACTCCCTTCTCTACACTCAGCTAACTGACTCCCTCCTCTACACTCAGCTAACTGACTCCCTCCTCTACACTCAGCTAACTGACTCCCTCCTCTACCCTCAGCTAACTGACTCCCTCCTCTACACTCAGCTAACTGACTCCCTCCTCTACACTCAGCTAACTGACTCCCTCCTCTACACTCAGCTAACTGACTCCCTCCTCTACTCAGCTAACTGACTCCCTCCTCTACACTCAGCTAACTGACTCCCTCCTCTACTCAGCTAACTGACTCCCTCCTATACACTCAGTTAACTGACACCCTCCTCTACTTAGCTAACTGACTCCCTCCTCTACTCAGCTAACTGACTCCCTCCTCTACTCAGCTAACTGACTCCCTCCTCGAAACTCAGCTAACTGACTCCCTCCTCTACTCAGCTAAAAGACTCCCACCTCTACACTCAGCTAACTGACTCCCTCCTCTACTCAGCTAACTGACTCCCTCCTCTACTCAGCTAATTGACTCCCTCCTCTACACTCAGCTAACTGACTCCCTCCTCTACTCAGCTAACAGACTCCCTCTACTCAGCTAACAGACTCCCTCCTCTACACTAAGCTAACTGACTCCCTCCTCTACACTAAGCTAACTGACTCCCTCCTCTACAATCAGCTAACTGACTCCCTCCTCTACTCAGCTAACTGACTCCCTCCTCTACTCAGCTAACTGACTCCCTCCTCGAAACTCAGCTAACTGACTCCCTCCTCTACTCAGCTAAAAGACTCCCACCTCTACACTCAGCTAACTGACTCCCTCCTCTACTCAGCTAACTGACTCCCTCCTCTACTCAGCTAATTGACTCCCTCCTCTACACTCAGCTAACTGACTCCCTCCTCTACTCAGCTAACAGACTCCCTCTACTCAGCTAACAGACTCCCTCCTCTACACTAAGCTAACTGACTCCCTCCTCTACACTAAGCTAACGGACTCCCTCCTCTACAATCAGCTAACTGACTCCCTCCTCTACTCAGCTAACTGACTCCCTCCTCTACTCAGCTAACTGACTCCCTCCTCTACACTCAGCTAACTGACTCCCTCCTCTACACTCAGCTAACTGACGCCCTCCTCTACACTCAGCTAACTGACTCCCTCCTCTACTCAGCTAACTGACTCCCTCCTATACACTCAGCTAACTGACTCCCTCCTCTACTCAGCTAACTGACTCCCTCCTCTACACTCAGCTAAATGACACCCTCCTCTACTTAGCTAACTGACTCCCTCCTCTACTCAGCTAACTGACTCCCTCCTCTACTCAGCTAACTGACTCCCTCCTCGAAACTCAGCTAACTGACTCCCTCCTCTACTCAGCTAAAAGACTCCCTCCAATACACTCAGCTAACTGACTCCCTCCTCTACTCAGCTAACTGACTCCCTCCTCTACTCAGCTAATTGACTCCCTCCTCTACACTCAGCTAACTGACTCCCTCCTCTACTCAGCTAACAGACTCCCTCTACTCAGCTAACAGACTCCCGCCTCTACACTAAGCTAACTGACTCCCTCCTCTATACTCAGCTAACTGACTCCCTCCTCTACAATCAGCTAACTGACTCCCTCCTCTACTCAGCTAACTGACTCCCTCCTCTACTCAGCTAACTGACTCCCTCCTCTACTCAGCTAATTGACTCCCTCCTCTACAATCAGCTAACTGACTCCCTCCTCTACTCAGCTAACAGACTCCCTTCTCTACACTCAGCTAACTGACTCCCTCCTCTACACTCAGCTAACTGACTCCCTCCTCTACACTCAGCTAACTGACTCCCTCCTCTACCCTCAGCTAACTGACTCCCTCCTCTACACTCAGCTAACTGACTCCCTCCTCTACACTCAGCTAACTGACTCCCTCCTCTACACTCAGCTAACTGACTCCCTCCTCTACTCAGCTAACTGACTCCCTCCTCTACACTCAGCTAACTGACTCCCTCCTCTACTCAGCTAACTGACTCTCTCCTATACACTCAGCTAACTGACACCCTCCTCTACTTAGCTAACTGACTCCCTCCTCTACTCAGCTAACTGACTCCCTCCTCTACTCAGCTAACTGACTCCCTCCTCGAAACTCAGCTAACTGACTCCCTCCTCTACTCAGCTAAAAGACTCCCACCTCTACACTCAGCTAACTGACTCCCTCCTCTACTCAGCTAACTGACTCCCTCCTCTACTCAGCTAATTGACTCCTCTCCTCTACACTCAGCTAACTGACTCCCTCCTCTACTCAGCTAACAGACTCCCTCTACTCAGCTAACAGACTCCCTCCTCTACACTAAGCTAACTGACTCCCTCCTCTACACTAAGCTAACTGACTCCCTCCTCTACAATCAGCTAACTGACTCCCTCCTCTACTCAGCTAACTGACTCCCTCCTCTACTCAGCTAACTGACTCCCTCCTCTACACTCAGCTAACTGACTCCCTCCTCTACACTCAGCTAACTGACTCCCTCCTCTACTCAGCTAACTGACTCCCTCCTATACACTCAGCTAACTGACTCCCTCCTCTACTCAGCTAACTGACTCCCTGCTCTACACTCAGCTAACTGACACCCTCCTCTACTTAGCTAACTGACTCCCTCCTCTACTCAGCTAACTGACTCCCTCCTCTACTCAGCTAACTGACTCCCTCCTCGAAACTCAGCTAACTGACTCCCTCCTCTACTCAGCTAAAAGACTCCCTCCTCTACACTCAGCTAACTGACTCCCTCCTCTACTCAGCTAACTGACTCCCTCCTCTACTCAGCTAATTGACTCCCTCCTCTACACTCAGCTAACTGACTCCCTCCTCTACTCAGCTAACAGACTCCCTCTACTCAGCTAACAGACTCCCTCCTCTACACTAAGCTAACTGACTCCCTCCTCTATACTCAGCTAACTGACTCCCTCCTCTACAATCAGCTAACTGACTCCCTCCTCTACTCAGCTAACTGACTCCCTCCTCTACTCAGCTAACTGACTCCCTCCTCTGCTCAGCTAACTGACTCCCTCCTCTACTCAGCTAACTGACTCCCTCCTCTACACTCAGCTAACTGACTCCCTCCTTTACTCAGCTAACAGACTCCCTCCTCTACTCAGCTAACAGACTCCCTCCTCTTCACTCAGCTAACTGACTCCCTCCTCTACACTCAGCTAACTGACTCCCTCCTCTACACTCAGCTAACTGACTCCATCCTCTACCCTCAGCTAACTGACTCCCTCCTCTACACTCAGCTAACTGACTCCCTCCTCTACTCAGCTAACTGACTCCTTCCTCTACTCAGCTAACTGACTCCCTCCTCTACTCATCTAACTGACTCCCTCCTCCACTCAGCTAACTGACTCCCTCCTCTACACTAAGCTAACTGACTCCCTCCTCTATTCTCAGCTAACTGACTCCCTCCTCTACAATCAGCTAACTGACTCCCTCCTCTACTCAGCTAACAGACTCCCTCCTCTACTCAGCTAACAGACTCCCTTCTCTACACTCAGCTAACTGACTCCCTCCTCTACACTCAGCTAACTGACTCCCTCCTCTACACTCAGCTAACTGACTCCCTCCTCTACCCTCAGCTAACTGACTCCCTCCTCTACACTCAGCTAACGGACTCCCTCCTCTACACTCAGCTAACTGACTCCCTCCTCTACACTCAGCTAACTGACTCCCTCCTCTACTCAGCTAACTGACTCCCTCCTCTACACTCAGCAAACTGACTCCCTCCTCTACTCAGCTAACTGACTCCCTCCTATACACTCAGCTAACTGACTCCCTTCTCTACTCAGCTAACTGACTCCCTCCTCTACTCAGCTAATTGACTCCCTCCTCTACACTCAGCTAACTGACTCCCTCCTCTACTCAGCTAACAGACTCCCTCTACTCAGCTAACAGACTCCCTCCTCTACACTAAGCTAACTGACTCCCTCCTCTACACTAAGCTAACTGACTCCCTCCTCTACAATCAGCCAACTGACTCCCTCCTCTACTCAGCTAACTGACTCCCTCCTCTACTCAGCTAACTGACTCCCTCCTCTACTCAGCTAACTGACTCCCTCCTCTACACTCAGCTAACTGACACCCTCCTCTACTTAGCTAACTGACTCCCTCCTCTACTCAGCTAACTGACTCCCTCCTCTACTCAGCTAACTGACTCCCTCCTCGAAACTCAGCTAACTGACTCCCTCCTCTACTCAGCTAAAAGACTCCCTCCTCTACTCAGCTAACAGACTCCCTCCTCTTCACTCAGCTAACTGACTCCCTCCTCTACACTCAGCTAACTGACTCCCTCCTCTACACTCAGCTAACTGACTCCCTCCTCTACACTCAGCTAACTGACTCCATCCTCTACCCTCAGCTAACTGACTCCCTCCTCTACACTCAGCTAACTGACTCCCTCCTCTACTCAGCTAACTGACTCCTTCCTCTACTCAGCTAACTGACTCCCTCCTCTACACTCAGCTAACTGACTCCCTCCTCCATTCTCAGCTAACTGACTCCCTCCTCTACAATCAGCTAACTGACTCCCTCCTCTACTCAGCTAACAGACTCCCTCCTCTACACTCAGCTAACTGAATCCCTCCTCTACACTCAGCTAACTGACTCCCTCCTCTATTCTCAGCTAACTGACTCCCTCCTCCACTCAGCTAACTGACTCCCTCCTCTACACTAAGCTAACTGACTCCCTCCTCTATTCTCAGCTAACTGACTCCCTCCTCTACAATCAGCTAACTGACTCCCTCCTCTACTCAGCTAACAGACTCCCTCCTCTACTCAGCTAACAGACTCCCTCCTCTACACTCAGCTAACTGACTCCCTCCTCTACACTCAGCTAACTGACTCCCTCCTCTACACTCAGCTAACTGACTCCCTCCTCTACACTCAGCTAACTGACTCCCTCCTCTACACTCATCTAACTGACTCCCTAATCTACTCAGCTAACAGACTCCCTCCTCTACACTCAGCTAACTGACTCCCTCCTCTACACTAAGCTAACTGACTCCCTCCTCTATTCTCAGCTAACTGACTCCCTCCTCCACTCAGCTAACTGACTCCCTCCTCTACACTAAGCTAACTGACTCCCTCCTCTATTCTCAGCTAATTGACTCCCTCCTCTACAATCAGCTAACTGACTCCCTCCTCTACTCAGCTAACAGACACCCTCCTCTACTCAGCTAACAGACTCCCTCCTCTACACTCAGCTAACTGACTCCCTCCTCTACAATCAGCTAACTGACTCCCTCCTCTACACTCAGCTAACTGACTCCCTCCTCTACACTCAGCTAACTGACTCCTTCCTCTACACTCAGCTAACTGACTCCCTCCTCTACCCTCAGCTAACTGACTCCCTCCTCTACACTCAGCTAACTGACTCCCTCCTCTACACTCAGCTAACTGACTCCCTCCTCTACACTCAGCTAACTGACTCCCTCCTCTACTCAGCTAACTGACTCCCTCCTCTACACTCAGCTAACTGACTCCCTCCTCTACTCAGCTAACTGACTCCCTCCTCTACACTCAGCTAACTGACACCCTCCTCTACTTAGCTAACTGACTCCCTCCTCTACTCAGCTAACTGACTCCCTCCTCTACTCAGCTAACTGACTCCCTCCTCGAAACTCAGCTAACTGACTCCCTCCTCTACTCAGCTAAAAGACTCCCTCCTCTACACTCAGCTAACTGACTCCCTCCTCTACTCAGCTAACTGACTCCCTCCTCTACTCAGCTAATTGACTCCCTCCTCTACACTCAGCTAACTGACTCCCTCCTCCACTCAGCTAACTGACTCCCTCCTCTACACTAAGCTAACTGACTCCCTCCTCTATTCTCAGCTAACTGACTCCCTCCTCTACAATCAGCTAACTGACTCCCTCCTCTACTCAGCTAACAGACAACCTCCTCTACTCAGCTAACAGACTCCCTCCTCTACACTCAGCTAACTGACTCCCTCCTCTACACTCAGCTAACTGACTCCCTCCTCTACACTCAGCTAACTGACTCCCTCCTCTACACTCAGCTAACTGACTCCCTCCTCTACCCTCAGCTAACTGACTCCCTCCTCTACACTCAGCTAACTGACTCCCTCCTCTACACTCAGCTAACTGACTCCCTCCTCTACACTCAGCTAACTGACTCCCTCCTCTAGTCAGCTAACTGACTCCCTCCTCTACACTCAGCTAACTGACTCCCTCCTCTACTCAGCTAACTGACTCCCTCCTCTACACTCAGCTAACTGACACCCTCCTCTACTTAGCTAACTGACTCCCTCCTCTACTCAGCTAACTGACTCCCTAATCTACTCAGCTAACTGACTCCCTCCTCGAAACTCAGCTAACTGACTCCCTCCTCTACTCAGCTAAAAGACTCTCTCCTCTACACTCAGCTAGCTGACTCCCTCCTCTACTCAGCTAACTGACTCCCTCCTCTACTCAGCTAATTGACTCCCTCCTCTAAACTCAGCTAACTGACTCCCTCCTCTACTAAGCTAACAGACTCCCTCTACTCAGCTAACAGACTCCCTCCTCTACACTAAGCTAACTGACTCCCTCCTCTATACTCAGCTAACTGACTCCCTCCTCTACAATCAGCTAACTGACTCCCTCCTCTACTCAGTTATCTGACTCCCTCCTCTACTCAGCTAACTGACTCCCTCCTCTACTCAGCTAACTGACTCCCTCCTCTACACTCAGCTAACTGACTCCCTCCTTTACTCAGCTAACAGACTCCCTCCTCTACTCAGCTAACAGACTCCCTCCTCTTCACTCAGCTAACTGACTCCCTCCTCTACACTCAGCTAACTGACTCCCTCCTCTACACTCAGCTAACTGACTCCCTCCTCTACACTCAGCTAACTGACTCCATCCTCTACCCTCAGCTAACTGACTCCCTCCTCTACACTCAGCTAACTGACTCCCTCCTCTACTCAGCTAACTGACTCCTTCCTCTACTCAGCTAACTGACTCCCTCCTCTACTCATCTAACTGACTCCCTCCTCCACTCAGCTAACTGACTCCCTCCTCTACACTCAGCTAACTGACTCCCTCCTCTATTCTCAGCTAACTGACTCCCTCCTCTACAATCAGCTAACTGACTCCCTCCTCTACTCAGCTAACAGACTCCCTCCTCTACTCAGCTAACAGACTCCCTTCTCTACACTCAGCTAACTGACTCCCTCCTCTACACTCAGCTAACTGACTCCCTCCTCTACACTCAGCTAACTGACTCCCTCCTCTACCCTCAGCTAACTGACTCCCTCCTCTACACTCAGCTAACTGACTCCCTCCTCTACACTCAGCTAACTGACTCCCTCCTCTACACTCAGCTAACTGACTCCCTCCTCTACTCAGCTAACTGACTCCCTCCTCTACACTCAGCTAACTGACTCCCTCCTCTACTCAGCTAACTGACTCCCTCCTATACACTCAGCTAACTGACACCCTCCTCTACTTAGCTAACTGACTCCCTCCTCTACTCAGCTAACTGACTCCCTCCTCTACTCAGCTAACTGACTCCCTCCTCGAAACTCAGCTAACTGACTCCCTCCTCTACTCAGCTAAAAGACTCCCACCTCTACACTCAGCTAACTGACTCCCTCCTCTACTCAGCTAACTGACTCCCTCCTCTACTCAGCTAATTGACTCCCTCTTCTACACTCAGCTAACTGACTCCCTCCTCTACTCAGCTAACAGACTCCCTCTACTCAGCTAACAGACTCCCTCCTCTACTCAGCTAACTGACTCCCTCCTCTACACTCAGCTAACTGACTCCCTCCTCTACACTCAGCTAACTGACTCCCTCCTCTACACTCAGCTAACTGACTCCCTCCTCTACTCAGCTAACTGACTCCCTCCTCTACACTCAGCTAACTGACTCCCTCCTCTACTCAGCTAACTGACTCCCTCCTCTACACTCAGCTAACTGACACCCTCCTCTACTTAGCTAACTGACTCCCTCCTCTACTCAGCTAACTGACTCCCTCCTCTACTCAGCTAACTGACTCCCTCCTCGAAACTCAGCTAACTGACTCCCTCCTCTACTCAGCTAAAAGACTCCCTCCTCTAAACTCAGCTAACTGACTCCCTCCTCTACTCAGCTAACTGACTCCCTCCTCTACTCAGCTAATTGACTCCCTCCTCTACACTCAGCTAACTGACTCCCTCCTCTACGCAGCTAACAGACTCCCTCTACTCAGCTAACAGACTCCCTCCTCTACACTAAGCTAACTGACTCCCTCCTCTATACTCAGCTAACTGACTCCCTCCTCTACAATCAGCTAACTGACTCCCTCCTCTACTCAGCTAACTGACTCCCTCCTCTACTCAGCTAACTGACTCCCTCCTCTACTCAGCTAACTGACTCCCTCCTCTACTCAGCTAACTGACTCCCTCCTCTACACTCAGCTAACTGACTCCCTCCTTTACTCAGCTAACAGACTCCCTCCTCTACTCAGCTAACAGACTCCCTCCTCTTCACTCAGCTAACTGACTCCCTCCTCTACACTCAGCTAACTGACTCCCTCCTCTACACTCAGCTAACTGACTCCCTCCTCTACACTCAGCTAACATACTCCATCCTCTACCCTCAGCTAACTGACTCCCTCCTCTACACTCAGCTAACTGACTCCCTACTCTACTCAGCTAACTGACTCCTTCCTCTACTCAGCTAACTGACTCCCTCCTATACTCATCTAACTGACTCCCTCCTCCACTCAGCTAACTGACTCCCTCCTCTACACTAAGCTAACTGACTCCCTCCTCTATTCTCAGCTAACTGACTCCCTCCTCTACAATCAGCTAACTGACTCCCTCCTCTACTCAGCTAAAAGACTCCCTCCTCTACTCAGCTAACAGACTCCCTTCTCTACACTCAGCTAACTGACTCCCTCCTCTACACTCAGCTAACAGACTCCCTCCTCTACACTCAGCTAACTGACTCCCTCCTCTACCCTCAGCTAACTGACTCCCTCCTCTACACTCAGCTAACTGACTCCCTCCTCTACACTCAGCTAACTGACTCCCTCCTCTACACTCAGCTAACTGACTCCCTCCTCTACTCAGCTAACTGACTCCCTCCTCTACACTCAGCTAACTGACTCCCTCCTCTACTCAGCTAACTGACTCCCTCCTATACACTCAGCTAACTGACACCCTCCTCTACTTAGCTAACTGACTCCCTCCTCTACTCAGCTAACTGACTCCCTCCTCTACTCAGCTAACTGACTCCCTCCTCGAAACTCAGCTAACTGACTCCCTCCTCTACTCAGCTAAAAGACTCCCACCTCTACACTCAGCTAACTGACTCCCTCCTCTACTCAGCTAACTGACTCCCTCCTCTACTCAGCTAATTGACTCCCTCCTCTACACTCAGCTAACTGACTCCCTCCTCTACTCAGCTAACAGACTCCCTCTACTCAGCTAACAGACTCCCTCCTCTACACTAAGCTAACTGACTCCCTCCTCTACACTCAGCTAACTGACTCCCTCCTCTACAATCAGCTAACTGACTCCCTCCTCTACTCAGCTAACTGACTCCCTCCTCTACTCAGCTAACTGACTCCCTCCTCTACACTCAGCTAACTGACTCCCTCCTCTACTCAGCTAACTGACTCCCTCCTCTACACTCAGCTAACTGACTCCCTCCTCTACTCAGCTAACTGACTCCCTCCTATACACTCAGCTAACTGACACCCTCCTCTACTTAGCTAACTGACTCCCTCCTCTACTCAGCTAACTGACTCCCTCCTCTACTCAGCTAACTGACTCCCTCCTTGAAACTCAGCTAACTGACTCCCTCCTCTACTCAGCTAAAAGACTCCCACCTCTACACTCAGCTAACTGACTCCCTCCTCTACTCAGCTAACTGACTCCCTCCTCTACTCAGCTAATTGACTCCCTCCTCTACACTCAGCTAACTGACTCCCTCCTCTACTCAGCTAACAGACTCCCTCTACTCAGCTAACAGACTCCCTCCTCTACACTAAGCTAACTGACTCCCTCCTCTACACTAAGCTAACTGACTCCCTCCTCTACAATCAGCTAACTGACTCCCTCCTCTACTCAGCTAACTGACTCCCTCCTCTACTCAGCTAACTGACTCCCTCCTCTACACTCAGCTAACTGACTCACTCCTTTACTCAGCTAACAGACTCCCTCCTCTACTCAGCTAACAGACTCCCTCCTCTTCACTCAGCTAACTGACTCCCTCCTCTACACTCAGCTAACTGACTCCCACCTCTACACTCAGCTAACTGACTCCCTCCTCTACTCAGCTAACTGTCTCCCTCCTCTACTCAGCTAACTGACTCCCTCCTCTACACTCAGCTAACTGACACCCTCCTCTACTCAGCTAACTGACTCCCTCCTCTACTCAGCTAACTGACTCCCTCCTCTACTCAGCTAACTGACTCCCTCCTCTACACTCAGCTAACTGACTCCCTCCTCTACACTCAGCTAACTGACTCCCTCCACTACTCAGCTAACTGACTCCCTCCTCTACACTCAGCTAACTGACTCCCTCCTCTACTCAGCTAACTGACTCCCTCCTCTACACTCAGCTAACTGACACCCTCCTCTACTTAGCTAACTGACTCCCTCCTCTACTCAGCTAACTGACTCCCTCCTCTACTCAGCTAACTGACTCCCTCCTCGAAACTCAGCTAACTGACTCCCTCCTCTACTCAGCTAAAAGACTCCCTCCTCTACACTCAGCTAACTGACTCCCTCCTCTACTCAGCTAACTGACTCCCTCCTCTACTCAGCTAATTGACTCCCTCCTCTACACTCAGCTAACTGACTCCCTCCTCTACTCAGCTAACAGACTCCCTCTACTCAGCTAACAGACTCCCTCCTCTACACTAAGCTAACTGACTCCCTCCTCTATACTCAGCTAACTGACTCCCTCCTCTACAATCAGCTAACTGACTCCCTCCTCTACTCAGCTAACTGACTCCCTCCTCTACTCAGCTAACTGACTCCCTCCTCTACTCAGCTAACTGAATCCCTCCTCTACTCAGCTAACTGACTCCCTCTTCTACACTCAGCTAACTGACTCCCTCCTTTACTCAGCTAACAGACTCCCTCCTCTACTCAGCTAACAGACTCCCTCCTCTTCACTCAGCTAACTGACTCCCTCCTCTACACTCAGCTAACTGACTCCCTCCTCTACACTCAGCTAACTGACTCCATCCTCTACCCTCAGCTAACTGACTCCCTCCTCTACACTCAGCTAACTGACTCCCTCCTCTACTCAGCTAACTGACTCCTTCCTCTACTCAGCTAACTGACTCCCTCCTCTACTCATCTAACTGACTCCCTCCTCCACTCAGCTAACTGACTCCCTCCTCTACACTAAGCTAACTGACTCCCTCCTCTATTCTCAGCTAACTGACTCCCTCCTCCACTCAGCTAACTGACTCCCTCCTCTACACTAAGCTAACTGACTCCCTCCTCTACACTCAGCTAACTGACTCCCTCCTTTACTCAGCTAACAAACTCCCTCCTCTACTCAGCTAACAGACTCCCTCCTCTTCACTCAGCTAACTGACTCCCTCCTCTACACTCAGCTAACTGACTCCCTCCTCTACACTCAGCTAACTGACTCCCTCCTCTACACTCAGCTAACTGACTCCATCCTCTACCCTCAGCTAACTGACTCCCTCCTCTACAATCAGCTAACTGACTCCCTCCTCTACTCAGCTAACAGACACCCTCCTCTACTCAGCTAACAGACTCCCTCCTCTACACTCAGCTAACTGACTCCCTCCTCTACAATCAGCTAACTGACTCCCTCCTCTACACTCAGCTAACTGACTCCCTCCTCTACACTCAGCTAACTGACTCCTTCCTCTACACTCAGCTAACTGACTCCCTCCTCTACCCTCAGCTAACTGACTCCCTCCTCTACACTCAGCTAACTGACTCCCTCCTCTACACTCAGCTAACTGACTCCCTCCTCTACACTCAGCTAACTGACTCCCTCCTCTACTCAGCTAACTGACTCCCTCCTCTACACTCAGCTAACTGACTCCCTCCTCTACTCAGCTAACTGACTCCCTCCTCTACACTCAGCTAACTGACACCCTCCTCTACTTAGCTAACTGACTCCCTCCTCTACTCAGCTAACTGACTCCCTCCTCTACTCAGCTAACTGACTCCCTCCTCGAAACTCAGCTAACTGACTCCCTCCTCTACTCAGCTAAAAGACTCCCTCCTCTACACTCAGCTAACTGACTCCCTCCTCTACTCAGCTAACTGACTCCCTCCTCTACTCAGCTAATTGACTCCCTCCTCTACACTCAGCTAACTGACTCCCTCCTCCACTCAGCTAACTGACTCCCTCCTCTACAATCAGCTAACTGACTCCCTCCTCTACTCAGCTAACTGACTCCCTCCTCTACTCAGCTAACTGACTCCCTCCTCTACTCAGCTAACTGAATCCCTCCTCTACTCAGCTAACTGACTCCCTCTTCTACACTCAGCTAACTGACTCCCTCCTTTACTCAGCTAACAGACTCCCTCCTCTACTCAGCTAACAGACTCCCTCCTCTTCACTCAGCTAACTGACTCCCTCCTCTACACTCAGCTAACTGACTCCCTCCTCTACACTCAGCTAACTGACTCCATCCTCTACCCTCAGCTAACTGACTCCCTCCTCTACACTCAGCTAACTGACTCCCTCCTCTACTCAGCTAACTGACTCCTTCCTCTACTCAGCTAACTGACTCCCTCCTCTACTCATCTAACTGACTCCCTCCTCCACTCAGCTAACTGACTCCCTCCTCTACACTAAGCTAACTGACTCCCTCCTCTACACTCAGCTAACTGACTCCCTCCTTTACTCAGCTAACAAACTCCCTCCTCTACTCAGCTAACAGACTCCCTCCTCTTCACTCAGCTAACTGACTCCCTCCTCTACACTCAGCTAACTGACTCCCTCCTCTACACTCAGCTAACTGACTCCCTCCTCTACACTCAGCTAACTGACTCCATCCTCTACCCTCAGCTAACTGACTCCCTCCTCTACAATCAGCTAACTGACTCCCTCCTCTACTCAGCTAACAGACACCCTCCTCTACTCAGCTAACAGACTCCCTCCTCTACACTCAGCTAACTGACTCCCTCCTCTACAATCAGCTAACTGACTCCCTCCTCTACACTCAGCTAACTGACTCCCTCCTCTACACTCAGCTAACTGACTCCTTCCTCTACACTCAGCTAACTGACTCCCTCCTCTACCCTCAGCTAACTGACTCCCTCCTCTACACTCAGCTAACTGACTCCCTCCTCTACACTCAGCTAACTGACTCCCTCCTCTACACTCAGCTAACTGACTCCCTCCTCTACTCAGCTAACTGACTCCCTCCTCTACACTCAGCTAACTGACTCCCTCCTCTACTCAGCTAACTGACTCCCTCCTCTACACTCAGCTAACTGACACCCTCCTCTACTTAGCTAACTGACTCCCTCCTCTACTCAGCTAACTGACTCCCTCCTCTACTCAGCTAACTGACTCCCTCCTCTACACTCAGCTAACTGACTCCCTCCTCTACACTCAGCTAACTGACTCCCTCCTCTACACTCAGCTAACTGACTCCCTCCTCTACACTCAGCTAACTGACTCCCTCCTCTACCCTCAGCTAACTGACTCCCTCCTCTACACTCAGCTAACTGACTCCCTCCTCTACACTCAGCTAACTGACTCCCTCCTCTACACTCAGCTAACTGACTCCCTCCTCTAGTCAGCTAACTGACTCCCTCCTCTACACTCAGCTAACTGACTCCCTCCTCTACTCAGCTAACTGACTCCCTCCTCTACACTCAGCTAACTGACACCCTCCTCTACTTAGCTAACTGACTCCCTCCTCTACTCAGCTAACTGACTCCCTCCTCTACTCAGCTAACTGACTCCCTCCTCGAAACTCAGCTAACTGACTCCCTCCTCTACTCAGCTAAAAGACTCCCACCTCTACACTCAGCTAACTGACTCCCTCCTCTACTCAGCTAACTGACTCCCTCCTCTACTCAGCTAATTGACTCCCTCCTCTACACTCAGCTAACTGACTCCCTCCTCTACTCAGCTAACAGACTCCCTCTACTCAGCTAACAGACTCCCTCCTCTACACTAAGCTAACTGACTCCCTCCTCTACACTAAGCTAACTGACTCCCTCCTCTACAATCAGCTAACTGACTCCCTCCTCTACTCAGCTAACTGACTCCCTCCTCTACTCAGCTAACTGACTCCCTCCTCTACACTCAGCTAACTGACTCCCTCCTCTACACTCAGCTAACTGACTCCCTCCTCTACACTCAGCTAACTGACTCCCTCCTCTACTCAGCTAACTGACTCCCTCCTCTACACTCAGCTAACTGACTCCCTCCTCTACTCAGCTAACTGACTCCCTCCTCTACACTCAGCTAACTGACACCCTCCTCTACTTAGCTAACTGACTCCCTCCTCTACTCAGCTAACTGACTCCCTCCTCTACTCAGCTAACTGACTCCCTCCTCGAAACTCAGCTAACTGACTCCCTCCTCTACTCAGCTAAAAGACTCCCTCCTCTACACTCAGCTAACTGACTCCCTCCTCTACTCAGCTAACTGACTCCCTCCTCTACTCAGCTAATTGACTCCCTCCTCTACACTCAGCTAACTGACTCCCTCCTCTACTCAGCTAACAGACTCCCTCTACTCAGCTAACAGACTCCCTCCTCTACACTAAGCTAACTGACTCCCTCCTCTATACTCAGCTAACTGACTCCCTCCTCTACAATCAGCTAACTGACTCCCTCCTCTACTCAGCTAACTGACTCCCTCCTCTACTCAGCTAACTGACTCCCTCCTCTACTCAGCTAACTGACTCCCTCCTCTACTCAGCTAACTGACTCCCTCCTCTACACTCAGCTAACTGACTCCCTCCTTTACTCAGCTAACAGACTCCCTCCTCTACTCAGCTAACAGACTCCCTCCTCTTCACTCAGCTAACTGACTCCCTCCTCTACACTCAGCTAACTGACTCCCTCCTCTACACTCAGCTAACTGACTCCCTCCTCTACACTCAGCTAACATACTCCATCCTCTACCCTCAGCTAACTGACTCCCTCCTCTACACTCAGCTAACTGACTCCCTACTCTACTCAGCTAACTGACTCCTTCCTCTACTCAGCTAACTGACTCCCTCCTCTACTCATCTAACTGACTCCCTCCTCCACTCAGCTAACTGACTCCCTCCTCTACACTAAGCTAACTGACTCCCTCCTCTATTCTCAGCTAACTGATTCCCTCCTCTACAATCAGCTAACTGACTCCCTCCTCTACTCAGCTAACAGACTCCCTCCTCTACTCAGCTAACAGACTCCCTTCTCTACACTCAGCTAACTGACTCCCTCCTCTACTCAGCTAACAGACTCCCTCTACTCAGCTAACAGACTCCCTCCTCTACACTAAGCTAACTGACTCCCTCCTCTATACTCAGCTAACTGACTCCCTCCTCTACAATCAGCTAACTGACTCCCTCCTCTACTCAGCTAACTGACTCCCTCCTCTACTCAGCTAACTGACTCCCTCCTCTACTCAGCTAACTGAATCCCTCCTCTACTCAGCTAACTGACTCCCTCCTCTACACTCAGCTAACTGACTCCCTCCTTTACTCAGCTAACAGACTCCCTCCTCTACTCAGCTAACAGACTCCCTCCTCTACACTCAGCTAACTGACTCCCTCCTCTACACTCAGCTAACTGACTCCCTCCTCTACACTCAGCTAACTGACTCCCTCCTCTACCCTCAGCTAACTGACTCCCTCCTCTACACTCAGCTAACTGACTCCCTCCTCTACACTCAGCTAACTGACTCCCTCCTCTACACTCAGCTAACTGACTCCCTCCTCTAGTCAGCTAACTGACTCCCTCCTCTACACTCAGCTAACTGACTCCCTCCTCTACTCAGCTAACTGACTCCCTCCTCTACACTCAGCTAACTGACACCCTCCTCTACTTAGCTAACTGACTCCCTCCTCTACTCAGCTAACTGACTCCCTCCTCTACTCAGCTAACTGACTCCCTCCTCGAAACTCAGCTAACTGACTCCCTCCTCTACTCAGCTAAAAGACTCCCACCTCTACACTCAGCTAACTGACTCCCTCCTCTACTCAGCTAACTGACTCCCTCCTCTACTCAGCTAATTGACTCCCTCCTCTACACTCAGCTAACTGACTCCCTCCTCTACTCAGCTAACAGACTCCCTCTACTCAGCTAACAGACTCCCTCCTCTACACTAAGCTAACTGACTCCCTCCTCTACACTAAGCTAACTGACTCCCTCCTCTACAATCAGCTAACTGACTCCCTCCTCTACTCAGCTAACTGACTCCCTCCTCTACTCAGCTAACTGACTCCCTCCTCTACACTCAGCTAACTGACTCCCTCCTCTACACTCAGCTAACTGACTCCCTCCTCTACACTCAGCTAACTGACTCCCTCCTCTACTCAGCTAACTGACTCCCTCCTCTACACTCAGCTAACTGACTCCCTCCTCTACTCAGCTAACTGACTCCCTCCTCTACACTCAGCTAACTGACACCCTCCTCTACTTAGCTAACTGACTCCCTCCTCTACTCAGCTAACTGACTCCCTCCTCTACTCAGCTAACTGACTCCCTCCTCGAAACTCAGCTAACTGACTCCCTCCTCTACTCAGCTAAAAGACTCCCTCCTCTACACTCAGCTAACTGACTCCCTCCTCTACTCAGCTAACTGACTCCCTCCTCTACTCAGCTAATTGACTCCCTCCTCTACACTCAGCTAACTGACTCCCTCCTCTACTCAGCTAACAGACTCCCTCTACTCAGCTAACAGACTCCCTCCTCTACACTAAGCTAACTGACTCCCTCCTCTATACTCAGCTAACTGACTCCCTCCTCTACAATCAGCTAACTGACTCCCTCCTCTACTCAGCTAACTGACTCCCTCCTCTACTCAGCTAACTGACTCCCTCCTCTACTCAGCTAACTGACTCCCTCCTCTACTCAGCTAACTGACTCCCTCCTCTACACTCAGCTAACTGACTCCCTCCTTTACTCAGCTAACAGACTCCCTCCTCTACTCAGCTAACAGACTCCCTCCTCTTCACTCAGCTAACTGACTCCCTCCTCTACACTCAGCTAACTGACTCCCTCCTCTACACTCAGCTAACTGACTCCCTCCTCTACACTCAGCTAACATACTCCATCCTCTACCCTCAGCTAACTGACTCCCTCCTCTACACTCAGCTAACTGACTCCCTACTCTACTCAGCTAACTGACTCCTTCCTCTACTCAGCTAACTGACTCCCTCCTCTACTCATCTAACTGACTCCCTCCTCCACTCAGCTAACTGACTCCCTCCTCTACACTAAGCTAACTGACTCCCTCCTCTATTCTCAGCTAACTGATTCCCTCCTCTACAATCAGCTAACTGACTCCCTCCTCTACTCAGCTAACAGACTCCCTCCTCTACTCAGCTAACAGACTCCCTTCTCTACACTCAGCTAACTGACTCCCTCCTCTACTCAGCTAACAGACTCCCTCTACTCAGCTAACAGACTCCCTCCTCTACACTAAGCTAACTGACTCCCTCCTCTATACTCAGCTAACTGACTCCCTCCTCTACAATCAGCTAACTGACTCCCTCCTCTACTCAGCTAACTGACTCCCTCCTCTACTCAGCTAACTGACTCCCTCCTCTACTCAGCTAACTGAATCCCTCCTCTACTCAGCTAACTGACTCCCTCCTCTACACTCAGCTAACTGACTCCCTCCTTTACTCAGCTAACAGACTCCCTCCTCTACTCAGCTAACAGACTCCCTCCTCTTCACTCAGCTAACTGACTCCCTCCTCTACACTCAGCTAACTGACTCCCTCCTCTACACTCAGCTAACTGACTCCATCCTCTACCCTCAGCTAACTGACTCCCTCCTCTACACTCAGCTAACTGACTCCCTCCTCTACTCAGCTAACTGACTCCTTCCTCTACTCAGCTAACTGACTCCCTCCTCTACTCATCTAACTGACTCCCTCCTCCACTCAGCTAACTGACTCCCTCCTCTACACTAAGCTAACTGACTCCCTCCTCTATTCTCAGCTAACTGACTCCCTCCTCCACTCAGCTAACTGACTCCCTCCTCTACACTAAGCTAACTGACTCCCTCCTCTACACTCAGCTAACTGACTCCCTCCTTTACTCAGCTAACAGACTCCCTCCTCTACTCAGCTAACAGACTCCCTCCTCTTCACTCAGCTAACTGACTCCCTCCTCTACACTCAGCTAACTGACTCCCTCCTCTACACTCAGCTAACTGACTCCCTCCTCTACACTCAGCTAACTGACTCCATCCTCTACCCTCAGCTAACTGACTCCCTCCTCTACAATCAGCTAACTGACTCCCTCCTCTACTCAGCTAACAGACACCCTCCTCTACTCAGCTAACAGACTCCCTCCTCTACACTCAGCTAACTGACTCCCTCCTCTACAATCAGCTAACTGACTCCCTCCTCTACACTCAGCTAACTGACTCCCTCCTCTACACTCAGCTAACTGACTCCTTCCTCTACACTCAGCTAACTGACTCCCTCCTCTACCCTCAGCTAACTGACTCCCTCCTCTACACTCAGCTAACTGACTCCCTCCTCTACACTCAGCTAACTGACTCCCTCCTCTACACTCAGCTAACTGACTCCCTCCTCTACTCAGCTAACTGACTCCCTCCTCTACACTCAGCTAACTGACTCCCTCCTCTACTCAGCTAACTGACTCCCTCCTCTACACTCAGCTAACTGACACCCTCCTCTACTTAGCTAACTGACTCCCTCCTCTACTCAGCTAACTGACTCCCTCCTCTACTCAGCTAACTGACTCCCTCCTCGAAACTCAGCTAACTGACTCCCTCCTCTACTCAGCTAAAAGACTCCCTCCTCTACACTCAGCTAACTGACTCCCTCCTCTACTCAGCTAACTGACTCCCTCCTCTACTCAGCTAATTGACTCCCTCCTCTACACTCAGCTAACTGACTCCCTCCTCCACTCAGCTAACTGACTCCCTCCTCTACACTAAGCTAACTGACTCCCTCCTCTATTCTCAGCTAACTGACTCCCTCCTCTACAATCAGCTAACTGACTCCCTCCTCTACTCAGCTAACAGACACCCTCCTCTACTCAGCTAACAGACTCCCTCCTCTACACTCAGCTAACTGACTCCCTCCTCTACACTCAGCTAACTGACTCCCTCCTCTACACTCAGCTAACTGACTCCCTCCTCTACACTCAGCTAACTGACTCCCTCCTCTACACTCAGCTAACTGACTCCCTCCTCTACCCTCAGCTAACTGACTCCCTCCTCTACACTCAGCTAACTGACTCCCTCCTCTACACTCAGCTAACTGACTCCCTCCTCTACACTCAGCTAACTGACTCCCTCCTCTAGTCAGCTAACTGACTCCCTCCTCTACACTCAGCTAACTGACTCCCTCCTCTACTCAGCTAACTGACTCCCTCCTCTACACTCAGCTAACTGACACCCTCCTCTACTTAGCTAACTGACTCCCTCCTCTACTCAGCTAACTGACTCCCTCCTCTACTCAGCTAACTGACTCCCTCCTCGAAACTCAGCTAACTGACTCCCTCCTCTACTCAGCTAAAAGACTCCCACCTCTACACTCAGCTAACTGACTCCCTCCTCTACTCAGCTAACTGACTCCCTCCTCTACTCAGCTAATTGACTCCCTCCTCTACACTCAGCTAACTGACTCCCTCCTCTACTCAGCTAACAGACTCCCTCTACTCAGCTAACAGACTCCCTCCTCTACACTAAGCTAACTGACTCCCTCCTCTACACTAAGCTAACTGACTCCCTCCTCTACAATCAGCTAACTGACTCCCTCCTCTACTCAGCTAACTGACTCCCTCCTCTACTCAGCTAACTGACTCCCTCCTCTACACTCAGCTAACTGACTCCCTCCTCTACACTCAGCTAACTGACTCCCTCCTCTACACTCAGCTAACTGACTCCCTCCTCTACTCAGCTAACTGACTCCCTCCTCTACACTCAGCTAACTGACTCCCTCCTCTACTCAGCTAACTGACTCCCTCCTCTACACTCAGCTAACTGACACCCTCCTCTACTTAGCTAACTGACTCCCTCCTCTACTCAGCTAACTGACTCCCTCCTCTACTCAGCTAACTGACTCCCTCCTCGAAACTCAGCTAACTGACTCCCTCCTCTACTCAGCTAAAAGACTCCCTCCTCTACACTCAGCTAACTGACTCCCTCCTCTACTCAGCTAACTGACTCCCTCCTCTACTCAGCTAATTGACTCCCTCCTCTACACTCAGCTAACTGACTCCCTCCTCTACTCAGCTAACAGACTCCCTCTACTCAGCTAACAGACTCCCTCCTCTACACTAAGCTAACTGACTCCCTCCTCTATACTCAGCTAACTGACTCCCTCCTCTACAGTCAGCTAACTGACTCCCTCCTCTACTCAGCTAACTGACTCCCTCCTCTACTCAGCTAACTGACTCCCTCCTCTACTCAGCTAACTGACTCCCTCCTCTACTCAGCTAACTGACTCCCTCCTCTACACTCAGCTAACTGACTCCCTCCTTTACTCAGCTAACAGACTCCCTCCTCTACTCAGCTAACAGACTCCCTCCTCTTCACTCAGCTAACTGACTCCCTCCTCTACACTCAGCTAACTGACTCCCTCCTCTACACTCAGCTAACTGACTCCCTCCTCTACACTCAGCTAACATACTCCATCCTCTACCCTCAGCTAACTGACTCCCTCCTCTACACTCAGCTAACTGACTCCCTACTCTACTCAGCTAACTGACTCCTTCCTCTACTCAGCTAACTGACTCCCTCCTCTACTCATCTAACTGACTCCCTCCTCCACTCAGCTAACTGACTCCCTCCTCTACACTAAGCTAACTGACTCCCTCCTCTATTCTCAGCTAACTGATTCCCTCCTCTACAATCAGCTAACTGACTCCCTCCTCTACTCAGCTAACAGACTCCCTCCTCTACTCAGCTAACAGACTCCCTTCTCTACACTCAGCTAACTGACTCCCTCCTCTACACTCAGCTAACTGACTCCCTCCTCTACACTCAGCTAACTGACTCCCTCCTCTACTCAGCTAACTGACTCCCTCCTCTACACTCAGCTAACTGACTCCCTCCTCTACTCAGCTAACTGACTCCCTCCTATACACTCAGCTAACTGACACCCTCCTCTACTTAGCTAACTGACTCCCTCCTCTACTCAGCTAACTGACTCCCTCCTCTACTCAGCTAACTGACTCCCTCCTCGAAACTCAGCTAACTGACTCCCTCCTCTACTCAGCTAAAAGACTCCCACCTCTACACTCAGCTAACTGACTCCCTCCTCTACTCAGCTAACTGACTCCCTCCTCTACTCAGCTAATTGACTCCCTCCTCTACACTCAGCTAACTGACTCCCTCCTCTACTCAGCTAACAGACTCCCTCTACTCAGCTAACAGACTCCCTCCTCTACACTAAGCTAACTGACTCCCTCCTCTACACTAAGCTAACTGACTCCCTCCTCTACAATCAGCTAACTGACTCCCTCCTCTACTCAGCTAACTGACTCCCTCCTCTACTCAGCTAACTGACTCCCTCCTCTACACTCAGCTAACTGACTCCCTCCTTTACTCAGCTAACAGACTCCCTCCTCTACTCAGCTAACAGACTCCCTTCTCTTCACTCAGCTAACTGACTCCCTCCTCTACACTCAGCTAACTGACTCCCTCCTCTACTCAGCTAACTGACTCCCTCCTCTACACTCAGCTAACTGACTCCCTCCTCTACTCAGCTAACTGACTCCCTCCTCTACACTCAGCTAACTGACACCCTCCTCTACTTAGCTAACTGACTCCCTCCTCTACTCAGCTAACTGACTCCCTCCTCTACTCAGCTAACTGACTCCCTCCTCGAAACTCAGCTAACTGACTCCCTCCTCTACTCAGCTAAAAGACTCCCACCTCTACACTCAGCTAACTGACTCACTCCTCTACTCAGCTAACTGACACCCTCCTCTACTCAGCTAATTGACTCCCTCCTCTACACTCAGCTAACTGACTCCCTCCTCTACTCAGCTAACAGACTCACCCTACTCAGCTAACAGACTCCCTCCTCTACACTAAGCTAACTGACTCCCTCCTCTACACTAATCTAACTGACTCCATCCTCTACAATCAGCTAACTGACTCCCTCCTCTACTCAGCTAACTGACTCCCTCCTCTACTCAGCTAACTGACTCCCTCCTCTACACTCAGCTAACTGACTCCCTCCTTTACTCAGCTAACAGACTCCCTCCTCTACTCAGCTAACAGACTCCCTCCTCTTCACTCAGCTAACTGACTCCCTCCTCTACACTCAGCTAACTGACTCCCTCCTCTACACTCAGCTAACTGACTCCCTCCTCTACTCAGCTAACTGTCTCCCTCCTCTACTCAGCTAACTGACTCCCTCCTCTACACTCAGCTAACTGACACCCTCCTCTACTCAGCTAACTGACTCCCTCCTCTACTCAGCTAACTGACTCCCTCCTCTACTCAGCTAACTGACTCCCTCCTCTACACTCAGCTAACTGACTCCCTCCTCTACTCAGCTAACTGACTCCCTCCTCTACACTCAGCTAACTGACTCCCTCCTCTACTCAGCTAACTGACTCCCTCCTCTACACTCAGCTAACTGACTCCCTCCTCTACTCAGCTAACAGACTCCCTCTACTCAGCTAACAGACTCCCTCCTCTACACTAAGCTAACTGACTCCCTCCTCTACACTAAGCTAACTGACTCCCTCCTCTACACTCAGCTAACTGACTCCCTCCTCTACTCAGCTAACTGACTCCCTCCTCTACACTCAGCTAACTGACTCCCTCCTCTACTCAGCTAACTGACTCCCTCCTCTACACTCAGCTAACTGACACCCTCCTCTACTTAGCTAACTGACTCCCTCCTCTACTCAGCTAACTGACTCCCTCCTCTACTCAGCTAACTGACTCCCTCCTCGAAACTCAGCTAACTGACTCCCTCCTCTACTCAGCTAAAAGACTCCCACCTCTACACTCAGCTAACTGACTCACTCCTCTACTCAGCTAACTGACACCCTCCTCTACTCAGCTAATTGACTCCCTCCTCTACACTCAGCTAACTGACTCCCTCCTCTACTCAGCTAACAGACTCCCTCTACTCAGCTAACAGACTCCCTCCTCTACACTAAGCTAACTGACTCCCTCCTCTACACTAATCTAACTGACTCCCTCCTCTACAATCAGCTAACTGACTCCCTCCTCTACTCAGCTAACTGACTCCCTCCTCTACTCAGCTAACTGACTCCCTCCTCTACACTCAGCTAACTGACTCCCTCCTTTACTCAGCTAACAGACTCCCTCCTCTACTCAGCTAACAGACTCCCTCCTCTTCACTCAGCTAACTGACTCCCTCCTCTACACTCAGCTAACTGACTCCCTCCTCTACACTCAGCTAACTGACTCCCTCCTCTACTCAGCTAACTGTCTCCCTCCTCTACTCAGCTAACTGACTCCCTCCTCTACACTCAGCTAACTGACACCCTCCTCTACTCAGCTAACTGACTCCCTCCTCTACTCAGCTAACTGACTCCCTCCTCTACTCAGCTAACTGACTCCCTCCTCTACACTCAGCTAACTGACTCCCTCCTCTACACTCAGCTAACTGACTCCCTCCTCTACTCAGCTAACTGACTCCCTCCTCTACACTCAGCTAACTGACTCCCTCCTCTACTCAGCTAACTGACTCCCTCCTCTACACTCAGCTAACTGACACCCTCCTCTACTTAGCTAACTGACTCCCTCCTCTACTCAGCTAACTGACTCCCTCCTCTACTCAGCTAACTGACTCCCTCCTCGAAACTCAGCTAACTGACTCCCTCCTCTACTCAGCTAACTGACTCCCTCCTCTACTCAGCTAACTGACTCCCTCCTCTACACTCAGCTAACTGACACCCTCCTCTACTTAGCTAACTGACTCCCTCCTCTACTCAGCTAACTGACTCCCTCCTCTACTCAGCTAACTGACTCCCTCCTCGAAACTCAGCTAACTGACTCCCTCCTCTACTCAGCTAAAAGACTCCCACCTCTACACTCAGCTAACTGACTCACTCCTCTACTCAGCTAACTGACACCCTCCTCTACTCAGCTAATTGACTCCCTCCTCTACACTCAGCTAACTGACTCCCTCCTCTACTCAGCTAACAGACTCCCTCTACTCAGCTAACAGACTCCCTCCTCTACACTAAGCTAACTGACTCCCTCCTCTACACTAATCTAACTGACTCCCTCCTCTACAATCAGCTAACTGACTCCCTCCTCTACTCAGCTAACTGACTCCCTCCTCTACTCAGCTAACTGACTCCCTCCTCTACACTCAGCTAACTGACTCCCTCCTTTACTCAGCTAACAGACTCCCTCCTCTACTCAGCTAACAGACTCCCTCCTCTTCACTCAGCTAACTGACTCCCTCCTCTACACTCAGCTAACTGACTCCCTCCTCTACACTCAGCTAACTGACTCCCTCCTCTACTCAGCTAACTGTCTCCCTCCTCTACTCAGCTAACTGACTCCCTCCTCTACACTCAGCTAACTGACACCCTCCTCTACTCAGCTAACTGACTCCCTCCTCTACTCAGCTAACTGACTCCCTCCTCTACTCAGCTAACTGACTCCCTCCTCTACACTCAGCTAACTGACTCCCTCCTCTACACTCAGCTAACTGACTCCCTCCTCTACTCAGCTAACTGACTCCCTCCTCTACACTCAGCTAACTGACTCCCTCCTCTACTCAGCTAACTGACTCCCTCCTCTACACTCAGCTAACTGACACCCTCCTCTACTTAGCTAACTGACTCCCTCCTCTACTCAGCTAACTGACTCCCTCCTCTACTCAGCTAACTGACTCCCTCCTCGAAACTCAGCTAACTGACTCCCTCCTCTACTCAGCTAACTGACTCCCTCCTCTACTCAGCTAATTGACTCCCTCCTCTACACTCAGCTAACTGACCTCCCTCCTCTACTCAGCTAACAGACTCCCTCTACTCAGCTAACAGACTCCCTCCTCTACACTAAGCTAACTGACTCCCTCCTCTATACTCAGCTAACTGACTCCCTCCTCTACAATCAGCTAACTGACTCCCTCCTCTACTCAGCTAACTGACTCCCTCCTCTACTCAGCTAACTGACTCCCTCCTCTACTCAGCTAACTGAATCCCTCCTCTACTCAGCTAACTGACTCCCTCCTCTACACTCAGCTAACTGACTCCCTCCTTTACTCAGCTAACAGACTCCCTCCTCTACTCAGCTAACAGACTCCCTCCTCTTCACTCAGCTAACTGACTCCCTCCTCTACACTCAGCTAACTGACTCCCTCCTCTACACTCAGCTAACTGACTCCCTCCTCTACACTCAGCTAACTGACTCCATCCTCTACCCTCAGCTAACTGACTCCCTCCTCTACACTCAGCTAACTGACTCCCTCCTCTACTCAGCTAACTGACTCCTTCCTCTACTCAGCTAACTGACACACTCCTATACTCATCTAACTGACTCCCTCCTCCACTCAGCTAACTGACTCCCTCCTCTACACTAAGCTAACTGACTCCCTCCTCTATTCTCAGCTAACTGACTCCCTCCTCCACTCAGCTAACTGACTCCCTCCTCTACACTAAGCTAACTGACTCCCTCCTCTACACTCAGCTAACTGACTCCCTCCTTTACTCAGCTAACAGACTCCCTCCTCTACTCAGCTAACAGACTCCCTCCTCTTCACTCAGCTAACTGACTCCCTCCTCTACACTCAGCTAACTGACTCCCTCCTCTACACTCAGCTAACTGACTCCCTCCTCTACACTCAGCTAACTGACTCCATCCTCTACCCTCAGCTAACTGACTCCCTCCTCTACAATCAGCTAACTGACTCCCTCCTCTACTCAGCTAACAGACACCCTCCTCTACTCAGCTAACAGACTCCCTCCTCTACACTCAGCTAACTGACTCCCTCCTCTACAATCAGCTAACTGACTCCCTCCTCTACACTCAGCTAACTGACTCCGTCCTCTACTCAGCTAACTGACTCCCTCCTCTACTCAGCTAACTGACTCTCTCCTCTACACTCAGCTAACTGACTCCCTCCTCTACTCAGCTAACTGACTCCCTCCTCTACACTCAGCTAACTGACTCCCTCCTCTACTCAGCTAACTGACTCCCTCCTCTACACTCAGCTAACTGACTCCCTCCTCTACTCAGCTAACAGACTCCCTCTACTCAGCTAACAGACTCCCTCCTCTACACTAAGCTAACTGACTCCCTCCTCTACACTAAGCTAACTGACTCCCTCCTCTACAATCAGCTAACTGACTCCCTCCTCTACTCAGCTAACTGACTCCCTCCTCTACTCAGCTAACTGACTCCCTCCTCTACACTCAGCTAACTGACTCCCTCCTCTACTCAGCTAACTGACTCCCTCCTCTACACTCAGCTAACTGACTCCCTCCTCTACTCAGCTAACTGACTCCCTCCTCTACACTCAGCTAACTGACTCCCTCCTCTACTCAGCTAACAGACTCCCTCTACTCAGCTAACAGACTCCCTCCTCTACACTAAGCTAACTGACTCCCTCCTCTACACTAAGCTAACTGACTCCCTCCTCTACAATCAGCTAACTGACTCCCTCCTCTACTCAGCTAACTGACTCCCTCCTCTACTCAGCTAACTGACTCCCTCCTCTACACTCAGCTAACTGACTCCCTCCTTTACTCAGCTAACAGACTCCCTCCTCTACTCAGCTAACAGACTCCCTTCTCTTCACTCAGCTAACTGACTCCCTCCTCTACACTCAGCTAACTGACTCCCTCCTCTACTCAGCTAACTGACTCCCTCCTCTACACTCAGCTAACTGACTCCCTCCTCTACTCAGCTAACTGACTCCCTCCTCTACACTCAGCTAACTGACACCCTCCTCTACTTAGCTAACTGACTCCCTCCTCTACTCAGCTAACTGACTCCCTCCTCTACTCAGCTAACTGACTCCCTCCTCGAAACTCAGCTAACTGACTCCCTCCTCTACTCAGCTAAAAGACTCCCACCTCTACACTCAGCTAACTGACTCACTCCTCTACTCAGCTAACTGACACCCTCCTCTACTCAGCTAATTGACTCCCTCCTCTACACTCAGCTAACTGACTCCCTCCTCTACTCAGCTAACAGACTCCCTCTACTCAGCTAACAGACTCCCTCCTCTACACTAAGCTAACTGACTCCCTCCTCTACACTAATCTAACTGACTCCCTCCTCTACAATCAGCTAACTGACTCCCTCCTCTACTCAGCTAACTGACTCCCTCCTCTACTCAGCTAACTGACTCCCTCCTCTACACTCAGCTAACTGACTCCCTCCTTTACTCAGCTAACAGACTCCCTCCTCTACTCAGCTAACAGACTCCCTCCTCTTCACTCAGCTAACTGACTCCCTCCTCTACACTCAGCTAACTGACTCCCTCCTCTACACTCAGCTAACTGACTCCCTCCTCTACTCAGCTAACTGTCTCCCTCCTCTACTCAGCTAACTGACTCCCTCCTCTACACTCAGCTAACTGACACCCTCCTCTACTCAGCTAACTGACTCCCTCCTCTACTCAGCTAACTGACTCCCTCCTCTACTCAGCTAACTGACTCCCTCCTCTACACTCAGCTAACTGACTCCCTCCTCTACACTCAGCTAACTGACTCCCTCCTCTACTCAGCTAACTGACTCCCTCCTCTACACTCAGCTAACTGACTCCCTCCTCTACTCAGCTAACTGACTCCCTCCTCTACACTCAGCTAACTGACACCCTCCTCTACTTAGCTAACTGACTCCCTCCTCTACTCAGCTAACTGACTCCCTCCTCTACTCAGCTAACTGACTCCCTCCTCGAAACTCAGCTAACTGACTCCCTCCTCTACTCAGCTAACTGACTCCCTCCTCTACTCAGCTAATTGACTCCCTCCTCTACACTCAGCTAACTGACTCCCTCCTCTACTCAGCTAACAGACTCCCTCTACTCAGCTAACAGACTCCCTCCTCTACACTAAGCTAACTGACTCCCTCCTCTATACTCAGCTAACTGACTCCCTCCTCTACAATCAGCTAACTGACTCCCTCCTCTACTCAGCTAACTGACTCCCTCCTCTACTCAGCTAACTGACTCCCTCCTCTACTCAGCTAACTGAATCCCTCCTCTACTCAGCTAACTGACTCCCTCCTCTACACTCAGCTAACTGACTCCCTCCTTTACTCAGCTAACAGACTCCCTCCTCTACTCAGCTAACAGACTCCCTCCTCTTCACTCAGCTAACTGACTCCCTCCTCTACACTCAGCTAACTGACTCCCTCCTCTACACTCAGCTAACTGACTCCCTCCTCTACACTCAGCTAACTGACTCCATCCTCTACCCTCAGCTAACTGACTCCCTCCTCTACACTCAGCTAACTGACTCCCTCCTCTACTCAGCTAACTGACTCCTTCCTCTACTCAGCTAACTGACACACTCCTATACTCATCTAACTGACTCCCTCCTCCACTCAGCTAACTGACTCCCTCCTCTACACTAAGCTAACTGACTCCCTCCTCTATTCTCAGCTAACTGACTCCCTCCTCCACTCAGCTAACTGACTCCCTCCTCTACACTAAGCTAACTGACTCCCTCCTCTACACTCAGCTAACTGACTCCCTCCTTTACTCAGCTAACAGACTCCCTCCTCTACTCAGCTAACAGACTCCCTCCTCTTCACTCAGCTAACTGACTCCCTCCTCTACACTCAGCTAACTGACTCCCTCCTCTACACTCAGCTAACTGACTCCCTCCTCTACACTCAGCTAACTGACTCCATCCTCTACCCTCAGCTAACTGACTCCCTCCTCTACAATCAGCTAACTGACTCCCTCCTCTACTCAGCTAACAGACACCCTCCTCTACTCAGCTAACAGACTCCCTCCTCTACACTCAGCTAACTGACTCCCTCCTCTACAATCAGCTAACTGACTCCCTCCTCTACACTCAGCTAACTGACTCGCTCCTCTACACTCAGCTAACTGACTCCTTCCTCTACACTCAGCTAACTGACTCCCTCCTCTACCCTCAGCTAACTGACTCCCTCCTCTACAATCAGCTAACTGACTCCCTCCTCTACTCAGCTAACTGACTCCCTCCTCTACACTCAGCTAACTGACTCCCTCCTCTACTCAGCTAACTGACTCCCTCCTCTACACTCAGCTAACTGACACCCTCCTCTACTTAGCTAACTGACTCCCTCCTCTACTCAGCTAACTGACTCCCTCCTCTACTCAGCTAACTGACTCCCTCCTCGAAACTCAGCTAACTGACTCCCTCCTCTACTCAGCTAAAAGACTCCCTCCTCTACACTCAGCTAACTGACTCCCTCCTCTACTCAGCTAACTGACTCCCTCCTCTACTCAGCTAATTGACTCCCTCCTCTACACTCAGCTAACTGACTCCCTCCTCCACTCAGCGAACTGACTCCCTCCTCTACACTAAGCTAACTGACTCCCTCCTCTATTCTCAGCTAACTGACTCCCTCCTCTACAATCAGCTAACTGACTCCCTCCTCTACTCAGCTAACAGACACCCTCCTCTACTCAGCTAACAGACTCCCTCCTCTACACTCAGCTAACTGACTCCCTCCTCTACACTCAGCTAACTGACTCCCTCCTCTACACTCAGCTAACTGACTCCCTCCTCTACACTCAGCTAACTGACTCCCTCCTCTACACTCAGCTAACTGACTCCCTCCTCTACCCTCAGCTAACTGACTCCCTCCTCTACACTCAGCTAACTGACTCCCTCCTCTACACTCAGCTAACTGACTCCCTCCTCTACACTCAGCTAACTGACTCCCTCCTCTAGTCAGCTAACTGACTCCGTCCTCTACACTCAGCTAACTGACTCCCTCCTCTACTCAGCTAACTGACTCCCTCCTCTACACTCAGCTAACTGACACCCTCCTCTACTTAGCTAACTGACTCCCTCCTCTACTCAGCTAACTGACTCCCTCCTCTACTCAGCTAACTGACTCCCTCCTCGAAACTCAGCTAACTGACTCCCTCCTCTACTCAGCTAAAAGACTCCCTCCTCTACACTCAGCTAGCTGACTCCCTCCTCTACTCAGCTAACTGACTCCCTCCTCTACTCAGCTAATTGACTCCCTCCTCTAAACTCAGCTAACTGACTCCCTCCTCTACTCAGCTAACAGACTCCCTCTACTCAGCTAACAGACTCCCTCCTCTACACTAAGCTAACTGACTCCCTCCTCTATACTCAGCTAACTGACTCCCTCCTCTACAATCAGCTAACTGACTCCCTCCTCTACTCAGCTAACTGACTCCCTCCTCTACTCAGCTAACTGACTCCCTCCTCTACTCAGCTAACTGACTCCCTCCTCTACACTCAGCTAACTGACTCCCTCCTTTACTCAGCTAACAGACTCCCTCCTCTACTCAGCTAACAGACTCCCTCCTCTTCACTCAGCTAACTGACTCCCTCCTCTACACTCAGCTAACTGACTCCCTCCTCTACACTCAGCTAACTGACTCCCTCCTCTACACTCAGCTAACTGACTCCATCCTCTACCCTCAGCTAACTGACTCCCTCCTCTACACTCAGCTAACTGACTCCCTCCTCTACTCAGCTAACTGACTCCTTCCTCTACTCAGCTAACTGACTCCCTCCTCTACTCATCTAACTGACTCCCTCCTCCACTCAGCTAACTGACTCCCTCCTCTACACTAAGCTAACTGACTCCCTCCTCTATTCTCAGCTAACTGACTCCCTCCTCTACAATCAGCTAACTGACTCCCTCCTCTACTCAGCTAACAGACTCCCTCCTCTACTCAGCTAACAGACTCCCTTCTCTACACTCAGCTAACTGACTCCCTCCTCTACACTCAGCTAACTGACTCCCTCCTCTACACTCAGCTAACTGACTCCCTCCTCTACCCTCAGCTAACTGACTCCCTCCTCTACACTCAGCTAACTGACTCCCTCCTCTACACTCAGCTAACTGACTCCCTCCTCTACACTCAGCTAACTGACTCCCTCCTCTACTCAGCTAACTGACTCCCTCCTCTACACTCAGCTAACTGACTCCCTCCTCTACTCAGCTAACTGACTCCCTCCTATACACTCAGCTAACTGACACCCTCCTCTACTTAGCTAACTGACTCCCTCCTCTACTCAGCTAACTGACTCCCTCCTCGAAACTCAGCTAACTGACTCCCTCCTCTACTCAGCTAAAAGACTCCCACCTCTACACTCAGCTAACTGACTGCCTCCTCTACTCAGCTAACTGACTCCCTCCTCTACTCAGCTAATTGACTCCCTCCTCTACACTCAGCTAACTGACTCCCTCCTCTACTCAGCTAACAGACTCCCTCTACTCAGCTAACAGACTCCCTCCTCTACACTAAGCTAACTGACTCCCTCCTCTACACTAAGCTAACTGACTCCCTCCTCTACAATCAGCTAACTGACTCCCTCCTCTACTCAGCTAACTGACTCCCTCCTCTACTCAGCTAACTGACTCCCTCCTCTACACTCAGCTAACTGACTCCCTCCTCTACACTCAGCTAACCGACTCCCTCCTCTACACTCAGCTAACTGACTCCCTCCTCTACTCAGCTAACTGACTCCCTCCTCTACACTCAGCTAACTGACTCCCTCCTCTACTCAGCTAACTGACTCCCTCCTCTACACTCAGCTAACTGACACCCTCCTCTACTTAGCTAACTGACTCCCTCCTCTACTCAGCTAACTGACTCCCTCCTCTACTCAGCTAACTGACTCCCTCCTCGAAACTCAGCTAACTGACTCCCTCCTCTACTCAGGTAAAAGACTCCCTCCTCTACACTCAGCTAACTGACACCCTCCTCTACTTAGCTAACTGACTCCCTCCTCTACTCAGCTAACTGACTCCCTCCTCTACTCAGCTAACTGACTCCCTCCTCGAAACTCAGCTAACTGACTCCCTCCTCTACTCAGCTAAAAGACTCCCTCCTCTACACTCAGCTAACTGACTCCCTCCTCTACTCATCTAACTGACTCCCTCCTCTACTCAGCTAACTGACTCCCTCCTCTACACTAAGCTAACTGACTCCCTCCTCTATTCTCAGCTAACTGACTCCCTCCTCTACAATCAGCTAACTGACTCCCTCCTCTACTCAGCTAACAGACTCCCTCCTCTACTCAGCTAACAGACGCCCTTCTCTACACTCAGCTAACTGACTCCCTCCTCTACACTCAGCTAACTGACTCCCTCCTCTACACTCAGCTAACTGACTCCCTCCTCTACCCTCAGCTAACTGACTCCCTCCTCTACTCAGCTAACTGACTCCCTCCTCTACTCAGCTAACTGAATCCCTCCTCTACTCAGCTAACTGACTCCCTCCTCTACACTCAGCTAACTGACTCCCTCCTTTACTCAGCTAACAGACTCCCTCCTCTACTCAGCTAACAGACTCCCTCCTCTTCACTCAGCTAACTGACTCCCTCCTCTACACTCAGCTAACTGACTCCCTCCTCTACACTCAGCTAACTGACTCCCTCCTCTACACTCAGCTAACTGACTCCATCCTCTACCCTCAGCTAACTGACTCCCTCCTCTACACTCAGCTAACTGACTCCCTCCTCTACTCAGCTAACTGACTCCTTCCTCTACTCAGCTAACTGACACACTCCTATACTCATCTAACTGACTCCCTCCTCCACTCAGCTAACTGACTCCCTCCTCTACACTAAGCTAACTGACTCCCTCCTCTATTCTCAGCTAACTGACTCCCTCCTCCACTCAGCTAACTGACTCCCTCCTCTACACTAAGCTAACTGACTCCCTCCTCTACACTCAGCTAACTGACTCCCTCCTTTACTCAGCTAACAGACTCCCTCCTCTACTCAGCTAACAGACTCCCTCCTCTTCACTCAGCTAACTGACTCCCTCCTCTACACTCAGCTAACTGACTCCCTCCTCTACACTCAGCTAACTGACTCCCTCCTCTACACTCAGCTAACTGACTCCATCCTCTACCCTCAGCTAACTGACTCCCTCCTCTACAATCAGCTAACTGACTCCCTCCTCTACTCAGCTAACAGACACCCTCCTCTACTCAGCTAACAGACTCCCTCCTCTACACTCAGCTAACTGACTCCCTCCTCTACAATCAGCTAACTGACTCCCTCCTCTACACTCAGCTAACTGACTCGCTCCTCTACACTCAGCTAACTGACTCCTTCCTCTACACTCAGCTAACTGACTCCCTCCTCTACCCTCAGCTAACTGACTCCCTCCTCTACAATCAGCTAACTGACTCCCTCCTCTACTCAGCTAACTGACTCCCTCCTCTACACTCAGCTAACTGACTCCCTCCTCTACTCAGCTAACTGACTCCCTCCTCTACACTCAGCTAACTGACACCCTCCTCTACTTAGCTAACTGACTCCCTCCTCTACTCAGCTAACTGACTCCCTCCTCTACTCAGCTAACTGACTCCCTCCTCGAAACTCAGCTAACTGACTCCCTCCTCTACTCAGCTAAAAGACTCCCTCCTCTACACTCAGCTAACTGACTCCCTCCTCTACTCAGCTAACTGACTCCCTCCTCTACTCAGCTAATTGACTCCCTCCTCTACACTCAGCTAACTGACTCCCTCCTCCACTCAGCGAACTGACTCCCTCCTCTACACTAAGCTAACTGACTCCCTCCTCTATTCTCAGCTAACTGACTCCCTCCTCTACAATCAGCTAACTGACTCCCTCCTCTACTCAGCTAACAGACACCCTCCTCTACTCAGCTAACAGACTCCCTCCTCTACACTCAGCTAACTGACTCCCTCCTCTACACTCAGCTAACTGACTCCCTCCTCTACACTCAGCTAACTGACTCCCTCCTCTACACTCAGCTAACTGACTCCCTCCTCTACACTCAGCTAACTGACTCCCTCCTCTACCCTCAGCTAACTGACTCCCTCCTCTACACTCAGCTAACTGACTCCCTCCTCTACACTCAGCTAACTGACTCCCTCCTCTACACTCAGCTAACTGACTCCCTCCTCTAGTCAGCTAACTGACTCCGTCCTCTACACTCAGCTAACTGACTCCCTCCTCTACTCAGCTAACTGACTCCCTCCTCTACACTCAGCTAACTGACACCCTCCTCTACTTAGCTAACTGACTCCCTCCTCTACTCAGCTAACTGACTCCCTCCTCTACTCAGCTAACTGACTCCCTCCTCGAAACTCAGCTAACTGACTCCCTCCTCTACTCAGCTAAAAGACTCCCTCCTCTACACTCAGCTAGCTGACTCCCTCCTCTACTCAGCTAACTGACTCCCTCCTCTACTCAGCTAATTGACTCCCTCCTCTAAACTCAGCTAACTGACTCCCTCCTCTACTCAGCTAACAGACTCCCTCTACTCAGCTAACAGACTCCCTCCTCTACACTAAGCTAACTGACTCCCTCCTCTATACTCAGCTAACTGACTCCCTCCTCTACAATCAGCTAACTGACTCCCTCCTCTACTCAGCTAACTGACTCCCTCCTCTACTCAGCTAACTGACTCCCTCCTCTACTCAGCTAACTGACTCCCTCCTCTACACTCAGCTAACTGACTCCCTCCTTTACTCAGCTAACAGACTCCCTCCTCTACTCAGCTAACAGACTCCCTCCTCTTCACTCAGCTAACTGACTCCCTCCTCTACACTCAGCTAACTGACTCCCTCCTCTACACTCAGCTAACTGACTCCCTCCTCTACACTCAGCTAACTGACTCCATCCTCTACCCTCAGCTAACTGACTCCCTCCTCTACACTCAGCTAACTGACTCCCTCCTCTACTCAGCTAACTGACTCCTTCCTCTACTCAGCTAACTGACTCCCTCCTCTACTCATCTAACTGACTCCCTCCTCCACTCAGCTAACTGACTCCCTCCTCTACACTAAGCTAACTGACTCCCTCCTCTATTCTCAGCTAACTGACTCCCTCCTCTACAATCAGCTAACTGACTCCCTCCTCTACTCAGCTAACAGACTCCCTCCTCTACTCAGCTAACAGACTCCCTTCTCTACACTCAGCTAACTGACTCCCTCCTCTACACTCAGCTAACTGACTCCCTCCTCTACACTCAGCTAACTGACTCCCTCCTCTACCCTCAGCTAACTGACTCCCTCCTCTACACTCAGCTAACTGACTCCCTCCTCTACACTCAGCTAACTGACTCCCTCCTCTACACTCAGCTAACTGACTCCCTCCTCTACTCAGCTAACTGACTCCCTCCTCTACACTCAGCTAACTGACTCCCTCCTCTACTCAGCTAACTGACTCCCTCCTATACACTCAGCTAACTGACACCCTCCTCTACTTAGCTAACTGACTCCCTCCTCTACTCAGCTAACTGACTCCCTCCTCGAAACTCAGCTAACTGACTCCCTCCTCTACTCAGCTAAAAGACTCCCACCTCTACACTCAGCTAACTGACTGCCTCCTCTACTCAGCTAACTGACTCCCTCCTCTACTCAGCTAATTGACTCCCTCCTCTACACTCAGCTAACTGACTCCCTCCTCTACTCAGCTAACAGACTCCCTCTACTCAGCTAACAGACTCCCTCCTCTACACTAAGCTAACTGACTCCCTCCTCTACACTAAGCTAACTGACTCCCTCCTCTACAATCAGCTAACTGACTCCCTCCTCTACTCAGCTAACTGACTCCCTCCTCTACTCAGCTAACTGACTCCCTCCTCTACACTCAGCTAACTGACTCCCTCCTCTACACTCAGCTAACCGACTCCCTCCTCTACACTCAGCTAACTGACTCCCTCCTCTACTCAGCTAACTGACTCCCTCCTCTACACTCAGCTAACTGACTCCCTCCTCTACTCAGCTAACTGACTCCCTCCTCTACACTCAGCTAACTGACACCCTCCTCTACTTAGCTAACTGACTCCCTCCTCTACTCAGCTAACTGACTCCCTCCTCTACTCAGCTAACTGACTCCCTCCTCGAAACTCAGCTAACTGACTCCCTCCTCTACTCAGGTAAAAGACTCCCTCCTCTACACTCAGCTAACTGACACCCTCCTCTACTTAGCTAACTGACTCCCTCCTCTACTCAGCTAACTGACTCCCTCCTCTACTCAGCTAACTGACTCCCTCCTCGAAACTCAGCTAACTGACTCCCTCCTCTACTCAGCTAAAAGACTCCCTCCTCTACACTCAGCTAACTGACTCCCTCCTCTACTCATCTAACTGACTCCCTCCTCTACTCAGCTAACTGACTCCCTCCTCTACACTAAGCTAACTGACTCCCTCCTCTATTCTCAGCTAACTGACTCCCTCCTCTACAATCAGCTAACTGACTCCCTCCTCTACTCAGCTAACAGACTCCCTCCTCTACTCAGCTAACAGACGCCCTTCTCTACACTCAGCTAACTGACTCCCTCCTCTACACTCAGCTAACTGACTCCCTCCTCTACACTCAGCTAACTGACTCCCTCCTCTACCCTCAGCTAACTGACTCCCTCCTCTACACTCAGCTAACTGACTCCTTCCTCTACACTCAGCTAACTGACTCCCTCCTCTACACTCAGCTAACTGACTCCCTCCTCTAGTCAGCTAACTGACTCCGTCCTCTACACTCAGCTAACTGACTCCCTCCTCTACTCAGCTAACTGACTCCCTCCTCTACACTCAGCTAACTGACACCCTCCTCTACTTAGCTAACTGACTCCCTCCTCTACTCAGCTAACTGACTCCCTCCTCTACTCAGCTAACTGACTCCCTCCTCGAAACTCAGCTAACTGACTCCCTCCTCTACTCAGCTAAAAGACTCCCTCCTCTACACTCAGCTAGCTGACTCCCTCCTCTACTCAGCTAACTGACTCCCTCCTCTACTCAGCTAATTGACTCCCTCCTCTAAACTCAGCTAACTGACTCCCTCCTCTACTCAGCTAACAGACTCCCTCTACTCAGCTAACAGACTCCCTCCTCTACACTAAGATAACTGACTCCCTCCTCTATACTCAGCTAACTGACTCCCTCCTCTACAATCAGCTAACTGACTCCCTCCTCTACTCAGCTAACTGACTCCCTCCTCTACTCAGCTAACTGACTCCCTCCTCTACTCAGCTAACTGACTCCCTCCTCTACACTCAGCTAACTGACTCCCTCCTTTACTCAGCTAACAGACTCCCTCCTCTACTCAGCTAACAGACTCCCTCCTCTTCACTCAGCTAACTGACTCCCTCCTCTACACTCAGCTAACTGACTCCCTCCTCTACACTCAGCTAACTGACTCCCTCCTCTACACTCAGCTAACTGACTCCATCCTCTACCCTCAGCTAACTGACTCCCTCCTCTACACTCAGCTAACTGACTCCCTCCTCTACTCAGCTAACTGACTCCTTCCTCTACTCAGCTAACTGACTCCCTCCTCTACTCATCTAACTGACTCCCTCCTCCACTCAGCTAACTGACTCCCTCCTCTACACTAAGCTAACTGACTCCCTCCTCTATTCTCAGCTAACTGACTCCCTCCTCTACAATCAGCTAACTGACTCCCTCCTCTACTCAGCTAACAGACTCCCTCCTCTACTCAGCTAACAGACTCCCTTCTCTACACTCAGCTAACTGACTCCCTCCTCTACACTCAGCTAACTGACTCCCTCCTCTACACTCAGCTAACTGACTCCCTCCTCTACCCTCAGCTAACTGACTCCCTCCTCTACACTCAGCTAACTGACTCCCTCCTCTACACTCAGCTAACTGACTCCCTCCTCTACACTCAGCTAACTGACTCCCTCCTCTACTCAGCTAACTGACTCCCTCCTCTACACTCAGCTAACTGACTCCCTCCTCTACTCAGCTAACTGACTCCCTCCTATACACTCAGCTAACTGACACCCTCCTCTACTTAGCTAACTGACTCCCTCCTCTACTCAGCTAACTGACTCCCTCCTCGAAACTCAGCTAACTGACTCCCTCCTCTACTCAGCTAAAAGACTCCCACCTCTACACTCAGCTAACTGACTGCCTCCTCTACTCAGCTAACTGACTCCCTCCTCTACTCAGCTAATTGACTCCCTCCTCTACACTCAGCTAACTGACTCCCTCCTCTACTCAGCTAACAGACTCCCTCTACTCAGCTAACAGACTCCCTCCTCTACACTAAGCTAACTGACTCCCTCCTCTACACTAAGCTAACTGACTCCCTCCTCTACAATCAGCTAACTGACTCCCTCCTCTACTCAGCTAACTGACTCCCTCCTCTACTCAGCTAACTGACTCCCTCCTCTACACTCAGCTAACTGACTCCCTCCTCTACACTCAGCTAACCGACTCCCTCCTCTACACTCAGCTAACTGACTCCCTCCTCTACTCAGCTAACTGACTCCCTCCTCTACACTCAACTAACTGACTCCCTCCTCTACTCAGCTAACTGACTCCCTCCTCTACACTCAGCTAACTGACACCCTCCTCTACTTAGCTAACTGACTCCCTCCTCTACTCAGCTAACTGACTCCCTCCTCTACTCAGCTAACTGACTCCCTCCTCGAAACTCAGCTAACTGACTCCCTCCTCTACTCAGGTAAAAGACTCCCTCCTCTACACTCAGCTAACTGACACCCTCCTCTACTTAGCTAACTGACTCCCTCCTCTACTCAGCTAACTGACTCCCTCCTCTACTCAGCTAACTGACTCCCTCCTCGAAACTCAGCTAACTGACTCCCTCCTCTACTCAGCTAAAAGACTCCCTCCTCTACACTCAGCTAACTGACTCCCTCCTCTACTCAGCTAACTGACTCCCTCCTCTACTCAGCTAATTGACTCCCTCCTCTACACTCAGCTAACTGACTCCCTCCTCTACTCAGCTAACAGACTCCCTCTACTCAGCTAACAGACTCCCTCCTCTACACTAAGCTAACTGACTCCCTCCTCTATACTCAGCTAACTGACTCCCTCCTCTACAATCAGCTAACTGACTCCCTCCTCTACTCAGCTAACTGACTCCCTCCTCTACTCAGCTAACTGACTCCCTCCTCTACTCAGCTAACTGACTCCCTCCTCTACTCAGCTAACTGACTCCCTCCTCTACACTCAGCTAACTGACTCCCTCCTTTACTCAGCTAACAGACTCCCTCCTCTACTCAGCTAACAGACTCCCTCCTCTTCACTCAGCTAACTGACTCCCTCCTCTACACTCAGCTAACTGACTCCCTCCTCTACACTCAGCTAACTGACTCCCTCCTCTACACTCAGCTAACATACTCCATCCTCTACCCTCAGCTAACTGACTCCCTCCTCTACACTCAGCTAACTGACTCCCTACTCTACTCAGCTAACTGACTCCTTCCTCTACTCAGCTAACTGACTCCCTCCTCTACTCATCTAACTGACTCCCTCCTCCACTCAGCTAACTGACTCCCTCCTCTACACTAAGCTAACTGACTCCCTCCTCTATTCTCAGCTAACTGACTCCCTCCTCTACAATCAGCTAACTGACTCCCTCCTCTACTCAGCTAACAGACTCCCTCCTCTACTCAGCTAACAGACGCCCTTCTCTACACTCAGCTAACTGACTCCCTCCTCTACACTCAGCTAACTGACTCCCTCCTCTACACTCAGCTAACTGACTCCCTCCTCTACCCTCAGCTAACTGACTCCCTCCTCTACACTCAGCTAACTGACTCCCTCCTCTACACTCAGCTAACTGACTCACTCCTCTACACTCAGCTAACTGACTCCCTCCTCTACTCAGCTAACTGACTCCCTCCTCTACACTCAGCTAACTGACTCCCTCCTCTACTCAGCTAACTGACTCCCTCCTATACACTAAGCTAACTGACACCCTCCTCTACTTAGCTAACTGACTCCCTCCTCTACTCAGCTAACTGACTCCCTCCACTACTCAGCTAACTGACTCCCTCCTCGAAACTCAGCTAACTGACTCCCTCCTCTACTCAGCTAAAAGACTCCCACCTCTACACTCAGCTAACTGACTCCCTCCTCTACTCAGCTAACTGACTCCCTCCTCTACTCAGCTAATTGACTCCCTCCTCTACATTCAGCTAACTGACTCCCTCCTCTACTCAGCTAACAGACTCCCTCTACTCAGCTAACAGACTCCCTCCTCTACACTAAGCTAACTGACTCCCTCCTCTACACTAAGCTAACTGACTCCCTCCTCTACAATCAGCTAACTGACTCCCTCCTCTACTCAGCTAACTGACTCCCTCCTCTACACTCAGCTAACTGACTCCCTCCTTTACTCAGCTAACAGACTCCCTCCTCTACTCAGCTAACAGACTCCCTCCTCTTCACTCAGCTAACTGACTCCCTCCTCTACACTCAGCTAACTGACTCCCTCCTCTACACTCAGCTAACTGACTCCCTCCTCTACTCAGCTAATTGTCTCCCTCCTCTACTCAGCTAACTGACTCCCTCCTCTACACTCAGCTAACTGACACCCTCCTCTACTCAGCTAACTGACTCCCTCCTCTACTCAGCTAACTGACTCCCTCCTCTACTCAGCTAACTGACTCCCTCCTCTACACTCAGCTAACTGACTCCCTCCTCTACACTCAGCTAACTGACTCCCTCCTCTACTCAGCTAACTGACTCCCTCCTCTACACTCAGCTAACTGACTCCCTCCTCTACTCAGCTAACTGACTCCCTCCTCTACACTCAGCTAACTGACACCCTCCTCTACTTAGCTAACTGACTCCCTCCTCTACTCAGCTAACTGACTCCCTCCTCTACTCAGCTAACTGACTCCCTCCTCGAAACTCAGCTAACTGACTCCCTCCTCTACTCAGCTAAAAGACTCCCTCCTCTACACTCAGCTAACTGACTCCCTCCTCTACTCAGCTAACTGACTCCCTCCTCTACTCAGCTAATTGAATCCCTCCTCTACACTCAGCTAACTGACTCCCTCCTCTACTCAGCTAACAGACTCCCTCTACTCAGCTAACAGACTCCCTCCTCTACACTAAGCTAACTGACTCCCTCCTCTATACTCAGCTAACTGACTCCCTCCTCTACAATCAGCTAACTGACTCCCTCCTCTACTCAGCTAACTGACTCCCTCCTCTACTCAGCTAACTGACTCCCTCCTCTACTCAGCTAACTGAATCCCTCCTCTACTCAGCTAACTGACTCCCTCCTCTACACTCAGCTAACTGACTCCCTCCTTTACTCAGCTAACAGACTCCCTCCTCTACTCAGCTAACAGACTCCCTCCTCTTCACTCAGCTAACTGACTCCCTCCTCTACACTCAGCTAACTGACTCCCTCCTCTACACTCAGCTAACTGACTCCCTCCTCTACACTCAGCTAACTGACACCCTCCTCTACTTAGCTAACTGACTCCCTCCTCTACTCAGCTAACTGACTCCCTCCTCTACTCAGCTAACTGACTCCCTCCTCGAAACTCAGCTAACTGACTCCCTCCTCTACTCAGCTAAAAGACTCCCTCCTCTACACTCAGCTAACTGACTCCCTCCTCTACTCAGCTAACTGACTCCCTCCTCTACTCAGCTAATTGAATCCCTCCTCTACACTCAGCTAACTGACTCCCTCCTCTACTCAGCTAACAGACTCCCTCTACTCAGCTAACAGACTCCCTCCTCTACACTAAGCTAACTGACTCCCTCCTCTATACTCAGCTAACTGACTCCCTCCTCTACAATCAGCTAACTGACTCCCTCCTCTACTCAGCTAACTGACTCCCTCCTCTACTCAGCTAACTGACTCCCTCCTCTACTCAGCTAACTGAATCCCTCCTCTACTCAGCTAACTGACTCCCTCCTCTACACTCAGCTAACTGACTCCCTCCTTTACTCAGCTAACAGACTCCCTCCTCTACTCAGCTAACAGACTCCCTCCTCTTCACTCAGCTAACTGACTCCCTCCTCTACACTCAGCTAACTGACTCCCTCCTCTACACTCAGCTAACTGACTCCCTCCTCTACACTCAGCTAACTGACTCCATCCTCTACCCTCAGCTAACTGACTCCCTCCTCTACACTCAGCTAACTGACTCCCTCCTCTACTCAGCTAACTGACTCCTTCCTCTACTCAGCTAACTGACTCCCTCCTCTACTCATCTAACTGACTCCCTCCTCCACTCAGCTAACTGACTCCCTCCTCTACACTAAGCTAACTGACTCCCTCCTCTATTCTCAGCTAACTGACTCCCTCCTCTACAATCAGCTAACTGACTCCCTCCTCTACTCAGCTAACAGACTCCCTCCTCTACTCAGCTAACAGACTCCCTTCTCTACACTCAGCTAACTGACTCCCTCCTCTACACTCAGCTAACTGACTCCCTCCTCTACACTCAGCTAACTGACTCCCTCCTCTACCCTCAGCTAACTGACTCCCTCCTCTACACTCAGCTAACTGACTCCCTCCTCTACACTCAGCTAACTGACTCCCTCCTCTACACTCAGCTAACTGACTCCCTCCTCTACTCAGCTAAGTGACTCCCTCCTCTACACTCAGCTAACTGACTCCCTCCTCTACTCAGCTAACTGACTCCCTCCTATAAACTCAGCTAACTGACACCCTCCTCTACTTAGCTAACTGACTCCCTCCTCTACTCAGCTAACTGACTCCCTCCTCTACTCAGCTAACTGACTCCCTCCTCGAAACTCAGCTAACTGACTCCCTCCTCTACTCAGCTAAAAGACTCCCACCTCTACACTCAGCTAACTGACTCCCTCCTCTACTCAGCTAACTGACTCCCTCCTCTACTCAGCTAATTGACTCCCTCCTCTACACTCAGCTAACTGACTCCCTCCTCTACTCAGCTAACAGACTCCCTCTACTCAGCTAACAGACTCCCTCCTCTACACTAAGCTAACTGACTCCCTCCTCTACACTAAGCTAACTGACTCCCTCCTCTACAATCAGCTAACTGACTCCCTCCTCTACTCAGCTAACTGACTCCCTCCTCTACTCAGCTAACTGACTCCCTCCTCTACACTCAGCTAACTGACTCCCTCCTTTACTCAGCTAACAGACTCCCTCCTCTACTCAGCTAACAGACTCCCTCCTCTTCACTCAGCTAACTGACTCCCTCCTCTACACTCAGCTAACTGACTCCCTCCTCTACACTCAGCTAACTGACTCCCTCCTCTACTCATCTAACTGACTCCCTCCTCCACTCAGCTAACTGACTCCCTCCTCTACACTAAGCTAACTGACTCCCTCCTCTATTCTCAGCTAACTGACTCCCTCCTCTACAATCAGCTAACTGACTCCCTCCTCTACTCAGCTAACAGACTCCCTCCTCTACTCAGCTAACAGACTCCCTTCTCTACACTCAGCTAACTGACTCCCTCCTCTACACTCAGCTAACTGACTCCCTCCTCTACACTCAGCTAACTGACTCCCTCCTCTACCCTCAGCTAACTGACTCCCTCCTCTACACTCAGCTAACTGACTCCCTCCTCTACACTCAGCTAACTGACTCCCTCCTCTACACTCAGCTAACTGACTCCCTCCTCTACTCAGCTAACTGACTCCCTCCTCTACACTCAGCTAACTGACTCCCTCCTCTACTCAGCTAACTGACTCCCTCCTATACACTCAGCTAACTGACACCCTCCTCTACTTAGCTAACTGACTTCCTCCTCTACTCAGCTAACTGACTCCCTCCTCTACTCAGCTAACTGACTCCCTCCTCTACTCAGCTAAAAGACTCCCACCTCTACACTCAGCTAACTGACTCCCTCCTCTACTCAGCTAACAGACTCCCTCTACTCAGCTAACAGACTCCCTCCTCTACACTAAGCTAACTGACTCCCTCCTCTACACTAAGCTAACTGACTCCCTCCTCTACACTAAGCTAACTGACTCCCTCCTCTACGATCAGCTAACTGACTCCCTCCTCTACTCAGCTAACTGACTCCCTCCTCTACTCAGCTAACTGACTCCCTCCTCTACACTCAGCTAACTGACTCCCTCCTTTACTCAGCTAACAGACTCCCTCCTCTACTCAGCTAACAGACTCCCTCCTCTTCACTCAGCTAACTGACTCCCTCCTCTACACTCAGCTAACTGACTCCCTCCTCTACACTCAGCTAACTGACTCCCTCCTCTACTCAGCTAACTGTCTCCCTCCTCTACTCAGCTAACTGACTCCCTCCTCTACACTCAGCTAACTGACACCCTCCTCTACTCAGCTAACTGACTCCCTCCTCTACTCAGCTAACTGACTCCCTCCTCTACTCAGCTAACTGACTCCCTCCTCTACACTCAGCTAACTGACTCCCTCCTCTACACTCAGCTAACTGACTCCCTCCTCTACTCAGCTAACTGACTCCCTCCTCTACACTCAGCTAACTGACTCCCTCCTCTACTCAGCTAACTGACTCCCTCCTCTACACTCAGCTAACTGACACCCTCCTCTACTTAGCTAACTGACTCCCTCCTCTACTCATCTAACTGACTCCCTCCTCTACTCAGCTAACTGACTCCCTCCTCGAAACTCAGCTAACTGACTCCCTCCTCTACTCAGCTAAAAGACTCCCTCCTCTACACTCAGCTAACTGACTCCCTCCTCTACTCAGCTAACTGACTCCCTCCTCTACTCAGCTAATTGACTCCCTCCTCTACACTCAGCTAACTGACTCCCTCCTCTACTCAGCTAACAGACTCCCTCTACTCAGCTAACAGACTCCCTCCTCTACACTAAGCTAACTGACTCCCTCCTCTATACTCAGCTAACTGACTCCCTCCTCTACAATCAGCTAACTGACTCCCTCCTCTACTCAGCTAACTGACTCCCTCCTCTACTCAGCTAACTGACTCCCTCCTCTACTCAGCTAACTGAATCCCTCCTCTACTCAGCTAACTGACTCCCTCCTCTACACTCAGCTAACTGACTCCCTCCTTTACTCAGCTAACAGACTCCCTCCTCTACTCAGCTAACAGACTCCCTCCTCTTCACTCAGCTAACTGACTCCCTCCTCTACACTCAGCTAACTGACTCCCTCCTCTACACTCAGCTAACTGACTCCCTCCTTTACTCAGCTAACAGACTCCCTCCTCTACTCAGCTAACAGACTCCCTCCTCTTCACTCAGCTAACTGACTCCCTCCTCTACACTCAGCTAACTGACTCCCTCCTCTACACTCAGCTAACTGACTCCCTCCTCTACTCAGCTAACTGACTCCCTCCTCTACTCAGCTAACTGACTCCCTCCTCTACACTCAGCTAACTGACACCCTCCTCTACTTAGCTAACTGACTCCCTCCTCTACTCAGCTAACTGACTCCCTCCTCTACTCAGCTAACTGACTCCCTCCTCGAAACTCAGCTAACTGACTCCCTCCTCTACTCAGCTAAAAGACTCCCACCTCTACACTCAGCTAACTGACTCACTCCTCTACTCAGCTAACTGACACCCTCCTCTACTCAGCTAATTGACTCCCTCCTCTACACTCAGCTAACTGACTCCCTCCTCTACTCAGCTAACAGACTCCCTCTACTCAGCTAACAGACTCCCTCCTCTACACTAAGCTAACTGACTCCCTCCTCTACACTAATCTAACTGACTCCCTCCTCTACAATCAGCTAACTGACTCCCTCCTCTACTCAGCTAACTGACTCCCTCCTCTACTCAGCTAACTGACTCCCTCCTCTACACTCAGCTAACTGACTCCCTCCTTTACTCAGCTAACAGACTCCCTCCTCTACTCAGCTAACAGACTCCCTCCTCTTCACTCAGCTAACTGACTCCCTCCTCTACACTCAGCTAACTGACTCCCTCCTCTACACTCAGCTAACTGACTCCCTCCTCTACTCAGCTAACTGTCTCCCTCCTCTACTCAGCTAACTGACTCCCTCCTCTACACTCAGCTAACTGACACCCTCCTCTACTCAGCTAACTGACTCCCTCCTCTACTCAGCTAACTGACTCCCTCCTCTACTCAGCTAACTGACTCCCTCCTCTACACTCAGCTAACTGACTCCCTCCTCTACACTCAGCTAACTGACTCCCTCCTCTACTCAGCTAACTGACTCCCTCCTCTACACTCAGCTAACTGACTCCCTCCTCTACTCAGCTAACTGACTCCCTCCTCTACACTCAGCTAACTGACACCCTCCTCTACTTAGCTAACTGACTCCCTCCTCTACTCAGCTAACTGACTCCCTCCTCTACTCAGCTAACTGACTCCCTCCTCGAAACTCAGCTAACTGACTCCCTCCTCTACTCAGCTAACTGACTCCCTCCTCTACTCAGCTAATTGACTCCCTCCTCTACACTCAGCTAACTGACTCCCTCCTCTACTCAGCTAACAGACTCCCTCTACTCAGCTAACAGACTCCCTCCTCTACACTAAGCTAACTGACTCCCTCCTCTATACTCAGCTAACTGACTCCCTCCTCTACAATCAGCTAACTGACTCCCTCCTCTACTCAGCTAACTGACTCCCTCCTCTACTCAGCTAACTGACTCCCTCCTCTACTCAGCTAACTGAATCCCTCCTCTACTCAGCTAACTGACTCCCTCCTCTACACTCAGCTAACTGACTCCCTCCTTTACTCAGCTAACAGACTCCCTCCTCTACTCAGCTAACAGACTCCCTCCTCTTCACTCAGCTAACTGACTCCCTCCTCTACACTCAGCTAACTGACTCCCTCCTCTACACTCAGCTAACTGACTCCCTCCTCTACACTCAGCTAACTGACTCCATCCTCTACCCTCAGCTAACTGACTCCCTCCTCTACACTCAGCTAACTGACTCCCTCCTCTACTCAGCTAACTGACTCCTTCCTCTACTCAGCTAACTGACACACTCCTATACTCATCTAACTGACTCCCTCCTCCACTCAGCTAACTGACTCCCTCCTCTACACTAAGCTAACTGACTCCCTCCTCTATTCTCAGCTAACTGACTCCCTCCTCCACTCAGCTAACTGACTCCCTCCTCTACACTAAGCTAACTGACTCCCTCCTCTACACTCAGCTAACTGACTCCCTCCTTTACTCAGCTAACAGACTCCCTCCTCTACTCAGCTAACAGACTCCCTCCTCTTCACTCAGCTAACTGACTCCCTCCTCTACACTCAGCTAACTGACTCCCTCCTCTACACTCAGCTAACTGACTCCCTCCTCTACACTCAGCTAACTGACTCCATCCTCTACCCTCAGCTAACTGACTCCCTCCTCTACAATCAGCTAACTGACTCCCTCCTCTACTCAGCTAACAGACACCCTCCTCTACTCAGCTAACAGACTCCCTCCTCTACACTCAGCTAACTGACTCCCTCCTCTACAATCAGCTAACTGACTCCCTCCTCTACACTCAGCTAACTGACTCCGTCCTCTACTCAGCTAACTGACTCCCTCCTCTACTCAGCTAACTGACTCTCTCCTCTACACTCAGCTAACTGACTCCCTCCTCTACTCAGCTAACTGACTCCCTCCTCTACACTCAGCTAACTGACTCCCTCCTCTACTCAGCTAACTGACTCCCTCCTCTACACTCAGCTAACTGACTCCCTCCTCTACTCAGCTAACAGACTCCCTCTACTCAGCTAACAGACTCCCTCCTCTACACTAAGCTAACTGACTCCCTCCTCTACACTAAGCTAACTGACTCCCTCCTCTACAATCAGCTAACTGACTCCCTCCTCTACTCAGCTAACTGACTCCCTCCTCTACTCAGCTAACTGACTCCCTCCTCTACACTCAGCTAACTGACTCCCTCCTCTACTCAGCTAACTGACTCCCTCCTCTACACTCAGCTAACTGACTCCCTCCTCTACTCAGCTAACTGACTCCCTCCTCTACACTCAGCTAACTGACTCCCTCCTCTACTCAGCTAACAGACTCCCTCTACTCAGCTAACAGACTCCCTCCTCTACACTAAGCTAACTGACTCCCTCCTCTACACTAAGCTAACTGACTCCCTCCTCTACAATCAGCTAACTGACTCCCTCCTCTACTCAGCTAACTGACTCCCTCCTCTACTCAGCTAACTGACTCCCTCCTCTACACTCAGCTAACTGACTCCCTCCTTTACTCAGCTAACAGACTCCCTCCTCTACTCAGCTAACAGACTCCCTTCTCTTCACTCAGCTAACTGACTCCCTCCTCTACACTCAGCTAACTGACTCCCTCCTCTACTCAGCTAACTGACTCCCTCCTCTACACTCAGCTAACTGACTCCCTCCTCTACTCAGCTAACTGACTCCCTCCTCTACACTCAGCTAACTGACACCCTCCTCTACTTAGCTAACTGACTCCCTCCTCTACTCAGCTAACTGACTCCCTCCTCTACTCAGCTAACTGACTCCCTCCTCGAAACTCAGCTAACTGACTCCCTCCTCTACTCAGCTAAAAGACTCCCACCTCTACACTCAGCTAACTGACTCACTCCTCTACTCAGCTAACTGACACCCTCCTCTACTCAGCTAATTGACTCCCTCCTCTACACTCAGCTAACTGACTCCCTCCTCTACTCAGCTAACAGACTCCCTCTACTCAGCTAACAGACTCCCTCCTCTACACTAAGCTAACTGACTCCCTCCTCTACACTAATCTAACTGACTCCCTCCTCTACAATCAGCTAACTGACTCCCTCCTCTACTCAGCTAACTGACTCCCTCCTCTACTCAGCTAACTGACTCCCTCCTCTACACTCAGCTAACTGACTCCCTCCTTTACTCAGCTAACAGACTCCCTCCTCTACTCAGCTAACAGACTCCCTCCTCTTCACTCAGCTAACTGACTCCCTCCTCTACACTCAGCTAACTGACTCCCTCCTCTACACTCAGCTAACTGACTCCCTCCTCTACTCAGCTAACTGTCTCCCTCCTCTACTCAGCTAACTGACTCCCTCCTCTACACTCAGCTAACTGACACCCTCCTCTACTCAGCTAACTGACTCCCTCCTCTACTCAGCTAACTGACTCCCTCCTCTACTCAGCTAACTGACTCCCTCCTCTACACTCAGCTAACTGACTCCCTCCTCTACACTCAGCTAACTGACTCCCTCCTCTACTCAGCTAACTGACTCCCTCCTCTACACTCAGCTAACTGACTCCCTCCTCTACTCAGCTAACTGACTCCCTCCTCTACACTCAGCTAACTGACACCCTCCTCTACTTAGCTAACTGACTCCCTCCTCTACTCAGCTAACTGACTCCCTCCTCTACTCAGCTAACTGACTCCCTCCTCGAAACTCAGCTAACTGACTCCCTCCTCTACTCAGCTAACTGACTCCCTCCTCTACTCAGCTAATTGACTCCCTCCTCTACACTCAGCTAACTGACTCCCTCCTCTACTCAGCTAACAGACTCCCTCTACTCAGCTAACAGACTCCCTCCTCTACACTAAGCTAACTGACTCCCTCCTCTATACTCAGCTAACTGACTCCCTCCTCTACAATCAGCTAACTGACTCCCTCCTCTACTCAGCTAACTGACTCCCTCCTCTACTCAGCTAACTGACTCCCTCCTCTACTCAGCTAACTGAATCCCTCCTCTACTCAGCTAACTGACTCCCTCCTCTACACTCAGCTAACTGACTCCCTCCTTTACTCAGCTAACAGACTCCCTCCTCTACTCAGCTAACAGACTCCCTCCTCTTCACTCAGCTAACTGACTCCCTCCTCTACACTCAGCTAACTGACTCCCTCCTCTACACTCAGCTAACTGACTCCCTCCTCTACACTCAGCTAACTGACTCCATCCTCTACCCTCAGCTAACTGACTCCCTCCTCTACACTCAGCTAACTGACTCCCTCCTCTACTCAGCTAACTGACTCCTTCCTCTACTCAGCTAACTGACACACTCCTATACTCATCTAACTGACTCCCTCCTCCACTCAGCTAACTGACTCCCTCCTCTACACTAAGCTAACTGACTCCCTCCTCTATTCTCAGCTAACTGACTCCCTCCTCCACTCAGCTAACTGACTCCCTCCTCTACACTAAGCTAACTGACTCCCTCCTCTACACTCAGCTAACTGACTCCCTCCTTTACTCAGCTAACAGACTCCCTCCTCTACTCAGCTAACAGACTCCCTCCTCTTCACTCAGCTAACTGACTCCCTCCTCTACACTCAGCTAACTGACTCCCTCCTCTACACTCAGCTAACTGACTCCCTCCTCTACACTCAGCTAACTGACTCCATCCTCTACCCTCAGCTAACTGACTCCCTCCTCTACAATCAGCTAACTGACTCCCTCCTCTACTCAGCTAACAGACACCCTCCTCTACTCAGCTAACAGACTCCCTCCTCTACACTCAGCTAACTGACTCCCTCCTCTACAATCAGCTAACTGACTCCCTCCTCTACACTCAGCTAACTGACTCGCTCCTCTACACTCAGCTAACTGACTCCTTCCTCTACACTCAGCTAACTGACTCCCTCCTCTACCCTCAGCTAACTGACTCCCTCCTCTACAATCAGCTAACTGACTCCCTCCTCTACTCAGCTAACTGACTCCCTCCTCTACACTCAGCTAACTGACTCCCTCCTCTACTCAGCTAACTGACTCCCTCCTCTACACTCAGCTAACTGACACCCTCCTCTACTTAGCTAACTGACTCCCTCCTCTACTCAGCTAACTGACTCCCTCCTCTACTCAGCTAACTGACTCCCTCCTCGAAACTCAGCTAACTGACTCCCTCCTCTACTCAGCTAAAAGACTCCCTCCTCTACACTCAGCTAACTGACTCCCTCCTCTACTCAGCTAACTGACTCCCTCCTCTACTCAGCTAATTGACTCCCTCCTCTACACTCAGCTAACTGACTCCCTCCTCCACTCAGCGAACTGACTCCCTCCTCTACACTAAGCTAACTGACTCCCTCCTCTATTCTCAGCTAACTGACTCCCTCCTCTACAATCAGCTAACTGACTCCCTCCTCTACTCAGCTAACTGACTCCCTCCTCTACTCAGCTAACTGACTCCCTCCTCTACTCAGCTAACTGACTCCCTCCTCTACACTCAGCTAACTGACTCCCTCCTCTACACTCAGCTAACTGACTCCCTCCTCTACTCAGCTAACTGACTCCCTCCTCTACACTCAGCTAACTGACTCCCTCCTCTACTCAGCTAACTGACTCCCTCCTCTACACTCAGCTAACTGACACCCTCCTCTACTTAGCTAACTGACTCCCTCCTCTACTCAGCTAACTGACTCCCTCCTCTACTCAGCTAACTGACTCCCTCCTCGAAACTCAGCTAACTGACTCCCTCCTCTACTCAGCTAACTGACTCCCTCCTCTACTCAGCTAATTGACTCCCTCCTCTACACTCAGCTAACTGACTCCCTCCTCTACTCAGCTAACAGACTCCCTCTACTCAGCTAACAGACTCCCTCCTCTACACTAAGCTAACTGACTCCCTCCTCTATACTCAGCTAACTGACTCCCTCCTCTACAATCAGCTAACTGACTCCCTCCTCTACTCAGCTAACTGACTCCCTCCTCTACTCAGCTAACTGACTCCCTCCTCTACTCAGCTAACTGAATCCCTCCTCTACTCAGCTAACTGACTCCCTCCTCTACACTCAGCTAACTGACTCCCTCCTTTACTCAGCTAACAGACTCCCTCCTCTACTCAGCTAACAGACTCCCTCCTCTTCACTCAGCTAACTGACTCCCTCCTCTACACTCAGCTAACTGACTCCCTCCTCTACACTCAGCTAACTGACTCCCTCCTCTACACTCAGCTAACTGACTCCATCCTCTACCCTCAGCTAACTGACTCCCTCCTCTACACTCAGCTAACTGACTCCCTCCTCTACTCAGCTAACTGACTCCTTCCTCTACTCAGCTAACTGACACACTCCTATACTCATCTAACTGACTCCCTCCTCCACTCAGCTAACTGACTCCCTCCTCTACACTAAGCTAACTGACTCCCTCCTCTATTCTCAGCTAACTGACTCCCTCCTCCACTCAGCTAACTGACTCCCTCCTCTACACTAAGCTAACTGACTCCCTCCTCTACACTCAGCTAACTGACTCCCTCCTTTACTCAGCTAACAGACTCCCTCCTCTACTCAGCTAACAGACTCCCTCCTCTTCACTCAGCTAACTGACTCCCTCCTCTACACTCAGCTAACTGACTCCCTCCTCTACACTCAGCTAACTGACTCCCTCCTCTACACTCAGCTAACTGACTCCATCCTCTACCCTCAGCTAACTGACTCCCTCCTCTACAATCAGCTAACTGACTCCCTCCTCTACTCAGCTAACAGACACCCTCCTCTACTCAGCTAACAGACTCCCTCCTCTACACTCAGCTAACTGACTCCCTCCTCTACAATCAGCTAACTGACTCCCTCCTCTACACTCAGCTAACTGACTCGCTCCTCTACACTCAGCTAACTGACTCCTTCCTCTACACTCAGCTAACTGACTCCCTCCTCTACCCTCAGCTAACTGACTCCCTCCTCTACAATCAGCTAACTGACTCCCTCCTCTACTCAGCTAACTGACTCCCTCCTCTACACTCAGCTAACTGACTCCCTCCTCTACTCAGCTAACTGACTCCCTCCTCTACACTCAGCTAACTGACACCCTCCTCTACTTAGCTAACTGACTCCCTCCTCTACTCAGCTAACTGACTCCCTCCTCTACTCAGCTAACTGACTCCCTCCTCGAAACTCAGCTAACTGACTCCCTCCTCTACTCAGCTAAAAGACTCCCACCTCTACACTCAGCTAACTGACTCCCTCCTCTACTCAGCTAACTGACACCCTCCTCTACTCAGCTAATTGACTCCCTCCTCTACACTCAGCTAACTGACTCCCTCCTCTACTCAGCTAACAGACGCCCTCTACTCAGCTAACAGACTCCCTCCTCTACACTAAGCTAACTGACTCCCTCCTCTACACTCAGCTAACTGACTCCCTCCTCTACAATCAGCTAACTGACTCCCTCCTCTACTCAGCTAACTGACTCCCTCCTCTACTCAGCTAACTGACTCCCTCCTCTACACTCAGCTAACTGACTCCCTCCTTTACTCAGCTAACAGACTCCCTCCTCTACTCAGCTAACAGACTCCCTCCTCTTCACTCAGCTAACTGACTCCCTCCTCTACACTCAGCTAACTGACTCCCTCCTCTACACTCAGCTAACTGACTCCCTCCTCTACTCAGCTAACTGTCTCCCTCCTCTACTCAGCTAACTGACTCCCTCCTCTACACTCAGCTAACTGACACCCTCCTCTACTCAGCTAACTGACTCCCTCCTCTACTCAGCTAACTGACTCCCTCCTCTACTCAGCTAACTGACTCCCTCCTCTACACTCAGCTAACTGACTCCCTCCTCTACACTCAGCTAACTGACTCCCTCCTCTACTCAGCTAACTGACTCCCTCCTCTACACTCAGCTAACTGACTCCCTCCTCTACTCAGCTAACTGACTCCCTCCTCTACACTCAGCTAACTGACACCCTCCTCTACTTAGCTAACTGACTCCCTCCTCTACTCAGCTAACTGACTCCCTCCTCTACTCAGCTAACTGACTCCCTCCTCGAAACTCAGCTAACTGACTCCCTCCTCTACTCAGCTAACTGACTCCCTCCTCTACTCAGCTAATTGACTCCCTCCTCTACACTCAGCTAACTGACTCCCTCCTCTACTCAGCTAACAGACTCCCTCTACTCAGCTAACAGACTCCCTCCTCTACACTAAGCTAACTGACTCCCTCCTCTATACTCAGCTAACTGACTCCCTCCTCTACAATCAGCTAACTGACTCCCTCCTCTACTCAGCTAACTGACTCCCTCCTCTACTCAGCTAACTGACTCCCTCCTCTACTCAGCTAACTGAATCCCTCCTCTACTCAGCTAACTGACTCCCTCCTCTACACTCAGCTAACTGACTCCCTCCTTTACTCAGCTAACAGACTCCCTCCTCTACTCAGCTAACAGACTCCCTCCTCTTCACTCAGCTAACTGACTCCCTCCTCTACACTCAGCTAACTGACTCCCTCCTCTACACTCAGCTAACTGACTCCCTCCTCTACACTCAGCTAACTGACTCCATCCTCTACCCTCAGCTAACTGACTCCCTCCTCTACACTCAGCTAACTGACTCCCTCCTCTACTCAGCTAACTGACTCCTTCCTCTACTCAGCTAACTGACACACTCCTATACTCATCTAACTGACTCCCTCCTCCACTCAGCTAACTGACTCCCTCCTCTACACTAAGCTAACTGACTCCCTCCTCTATTCTCAGCTAACTGACTCCCTCCTCCACTCAGCTAACTGACTCCCTCCTCTACACTAAGCTAACTGACTCCCTCCTCTACACTCAGCTAACTGACTCCCTCCTTTACTCAGCTAACAGACTCCCTCCTCTACTCAGCTAACAGACTCCCTCCTCTTCACTCAGCTAACTGACTCCCTCCTCTACACTCAGCTAACTGACTCCCTCCTCTACACTCAGCTAACTGACTCCCTCCTCTACACTCAGCTAACTGACTCCATCCTCTACCCTCAGCTAACTGACTCCCTCCTCTACAATCAGCTAACTGACTCCCTCCTCTACTCAGCTAACAGACACCCTCCTCTACTCAGCTAACAGACTCCCTCCTCTACACTCAGCTAACTGACTCCCTCCTCTACAATCAGCTAACTGACTCCCTCCTCTACACTCAGCTAACTGACTCGCTCCTCTACACTCAGCTAACTGACTCCTTCCTCTACACTCAGCTAACTGACTCCCTCCTCTACCCTCAGCTAACTGACTCCCTCCTCTACAATCAGCTAACTGACTCCCTCCTCTACTCAGCTAACTGACTCCCTCCTCTACACTCAGCTAACTGACTCCCTCCTCTACTCAGCTAACTGACTCCCTCCTCTACACTCAGCTAACTGACACCCTCCTCTACTTAGCTAACTGACTCCCTCCTCTACTCAGCTAACTGACTCCCTCCTCTACTCAGCTAACTGACTCCCTCCTCGAAACTCAGCTAACTGACTCCCTCCTCTACTCAGCTAAAAGACTCCCTCCTCTACACTCAGCTAACTGACTCCCTCCTCTACTCAGCTAACTGACTCCCTCCTCTACTCAGCTAATTGACTCCCTCCTCTACACTCAGCTAACTGACTCCCTCCTCCACTCAGCGAACTGACTCCCTCCTCTACACTAAGCTAACTGACTCCCTCCTCTATTCTCAGCTAACTGACTCCCTCCTCTACAATCAGCTAACTGACTCCCTCCTCTACTCAGCTAACAGACACCCTCCTCTACTCAGCTAACAGACTCCCTCCTCTACACTCAGCTAACTGACTCCCTCCTCTACACTCAGCTAACTGACTCCCTCCTCTACACTCAGCTAACTGACTCCCTCCTCTACACTCAGCTAACTGACTCCCTCCTCTACACTCAGCTAACTGACTCCCTCCTCTACCCTCAGCTAACTGACTCCCTCCTCTACACTCAGCTAACTGACTCCCTCCTCTACACTCAGCTAACTGACTCCCTCCTCTACACTCAGCTAACTGACTCCCTCCTCTAGTCAGCTAACTGACTCCGTCCTCTACACTCAGCTAACTGACTCCCTCCTCTACTCAGCTAACTGACTCCCTCCTCTACACTCAGCTAACTGACACCCTCCTCTACTTAGCTAACTGACTCCCTCCTCTACTCAGCTAACTGACTCCCTCCTCTACTCAGCTAACTGACTCCCTCCTCGAAACTCAGCTAACTGACTCCCTCCTCTACTCAGCTAAAAGACTCCCTCCTCTACACTCAGCTAGCTGACTCCCTCCTCTACTCAGCTAACTGACTCCCTCCTCTACTCAGCTAATTGACTCCCTCCTCTAAACTCAGCTAACTGACTCCCTCCTCTACTCAGCTAACAGACTCCCTCTACTCAGCTAACAGACTCCCTCCTCTACACTAAGCTAACTGACTCCCTCCTCTATACTCAGCTAACTGACTCCCTCCTCTACAATCAGCTAACTGACTCCCTCCTCTACTCAGCTAACTGACTCCCTCCTCTACTCAGCTAACTGACTCCCTCCTCTACTCAGCTAACTGACTCCCTCCTCTACACTCAGCTAACTGACTCCCTCCTTTACTCAGCTAACAGACTCCCTCCTCTACTCAGCTAACAGACTCCCTCCTCTTCACTCAGCTAACTGACTCCCTCCTCTACACTCAGCTAACTGACTCCCTCCTCTACACTCAGCTAACTGACTCCCTCCTCTACACTCAGCTAACTGACTCCATCCTCTACCCTCAGCTAACTGACTCCCTCCTCTACACTCAGCTAACTGACTCCCTCCTCTACTCAGCTAACTGACTCCTTCCTCTACTCAGCTAACTGACTCCCTCCTCTACTCATCTAACTGACTCCCTCCTCCACTCAGCTAACTGACTCCCTCCTCTACACTAAGCTAACTGACTCCCTCCTCTATTCTCAGCTAACTGACTCCCTCCTCTACAATCAGCTAACTGACTCCCTCCTCTACTCAGCTAACAGACTCCCTCCTCTACTCAGCTAACAGACTCCCTTCTCTACACTCAGCTAACTGACTCCCTCCTCTACACTCAGCTAACTGACTCCCTCCTCTACACTCAGCTAACTGACTCCCTCCTCTACCCTCAGCTAACTGACTCCCTCCTCTACACTCAGCTAACTGACTCCCTCCTCTACACTCAGCTAACTGACTCCCTCCTCTACACTCAGCTAACTGACTCCCTCCTCTACTCAGCTAACTGACTCCCTCCTCTACACTCAGCTAACTGACTCCCTCCTCTACTCAGCTAACTGACTCCCTCCTATACACTCAGCTAACTGACACCCTCCTCTACTTAGCTAACTGACTCCCTCCTCTACTCAGCTAACTGACTCCCTCCTCGAAACTCAGCTAACTGACTCCCTCCTCTACTCAGCTAAAAGACTCCCACCTCTACACTCAGCTAACTGACTGCCTCCTCTACTCAGCTAACTGACTCCCTCCTCTACTCAGCTAATTGACTCCCTCCTCTACACTCAGCTAACTGACTCCCTCCTCTACTCAGCTAACAGACTCCCTCTACTCAGCTAACAGACTCCCTCCTCTACACTAAGCTAACTGACTCCCTCCTCTACACTAAGCTAACTGACTCCCTCCTCTACAATCAGCTAACTGACTCCCTCCTCTACTCAGCTAACTGACTCCCTCCTCTACTCAGCTAACTGACTCCCTCCTCTACACTCAGCTAACTGACTCCCTCCTCTACACTCAGCTAACCGACTCCCTCCTCTACACTCAGCTAACTGACTCCCTCCTCTACTCAGCTAACTGACTCCCTCCTCTACACTCAGCTAACTGACTCCCTCCTCTACTCAGCTAACTGACTCCCTCCTCTACACTCAGCTAACTGACACCCTCCTCTACTTAGCTAACTGACTCCCTCCTCTACTCAGCTAACTGACTCCCTCCTCTACTCAGCTAACTGACTCCCTCCTCGAAACTCAGCTAACTGACTCCCTCCTCTACTCAGGTAAAAGACTCCCTCCTCTACACTCAGCTAACTGACACCCTCCTCTACTTAGCTAACTGACTCCCTCCTCTACTCAGCTAACTGACTCCCTCCTCTACTCAGCTAACTGACTCCCTCCTCGAAACTCAGCTAACTGACTCCCTCCTCTACTCAGCTAAAAGACTCCCTCCTCTACACTCAGCTAACTGACTCCCTCCTCTACTCATCTAACTGACTCCCTCCTCTACTCAGCTAACTGACTCCCTCCTCTACACTAAGCTAACTGACTCCCTCCTCTATTCTCAGCTAACTGACTCCCTCCTCTACAATCAGCTAACTGACTCCCTCCTCTACTCAGCTAACAGACTCCCTCCTCTACTCAGCTAACAGACGCCCTTCTCTACACTCAGCTAACTGACTCCCTCCTCTACACTCAGCTAACTGACTCCCTCCTCTACACTCAGCTAACTGACTCCCTCCTCTACCCTCAGCTAACTGACTCCCTCCTCTACACTCAGCTAACTGACTCCCTCCTCTACACTCAGCTAACTGACTCCCTCCTCTACACTCAGCTAACTGACTCCCTCCTCTAGTCAGCTAACTGACTCCGTCCTCTACACTCAGCTAACTGACTCCCTCCTCTACTCAGCTAACTGACTCCCTCCTCTACACTCAGCTAACTGACACCCTCCTCTACTTAGCTAACTGACTCCCTCCTCTACTCAGCTAACTGACTCCCTCCTCTACTCAGCTAACTGACTCCCTCCTCGAAACTCAGCTAACTGACTCCCTCCTCTACTCAGCTAAAAGACTCCCTCCTCTACACTCAGCTAGCTGACTCCCTCCTCTACTCAGCTAACTGACTCCCTCCTCTACTCAGCTAATTGACTCCCTCCTCTAAACTCAGCTAACTGACTCCCTCCTCTACTCAGCTAACAGACTCCCTCTACTCAGCTAACAGACTCCCTCCTCTACACTAAGATAACTGACTCCCTCCTCTATACTCAGCTAACTGACTCCCTCCTCTACAATCAGCTAACTGACTCCCTCCTCTACTCAGCTAACTGACTCCCTCCTCTACTCAGCTAACTGACTCCCTCCTCTACTCAGCTAACTGACTCCCTCCTCTACACTCAGCTAACTGACTCCCTCCTTTACTCAGCTAACAGACTCCCTCCTCTACTCAGCTAACAGACTCCCTCCTCTTCACTCAGCTAACTGACTCCCTCCTCTACACTCAGCTAACTGACTCCCTCCTCTACACTCAGCTAACTGACTCCCTCCTCTACACTCAGCTAACTGACTCCATCCTCTACCCTCAGCTAACTGACTCCCTCCTCTACACTCAGCTAACTGACTCCCTCCTCTACTCAGCTAACTGACTCCTTCCTCTACTCAGCTAACTGACTCCCTCCTCTACTCATCTAACTGACTCCCTCCTCCACTCAGCTAACTGACTCCCTCCTCTACACTAAGCTAACTGACTCCCTCCTCTATTCTCAGCTAACTGACTCCCTCCTCTACAATCAGCTAACTGACTCCCTCCTCTACTCAGCTAACAGACTCCCTCCTCTACTCAGCTAACAGACTCCCTTCTCTACACTCAGCTAACTGACTCCCTCCTCTACACTCAGCTAACTGACTCCCTCCTCTACACTCAGCTAACTGACTCCCTCCTCTACCCTCAGCTAACTGACTCCCTCCTCTACACTCAGCTAACTGACTCCCTCCTCTACACTCAGCTAACTGACTCCCTCCTCTACACTCAGCTAACTGACTCCCTCCTCTACTCAGCTAACTGACTCCCTCCTCTACACTCAGCTAACTGACTCCCTCCTCTACTCAGCTAACTGACTCCCTCCTATACACTCAGCTAACTGACACCCTCCTCTACTTAGCTAACTGACTCCCTCCTCTACTCAGCTAACTGACTCCCTCCTCGAAACTCAGCTAACTGACTCCCTCCTCTACTCAGCTAAAAGACTCCCACCTCTACACTCAGCTAACTGACTGCCTCCTCTACTCAGCTAACTGACTCCCTCCTCTACTCAGCTAATTGACTCCCTCCTCTACACTCAGCTAACTGACTCCCTCCTCTACTCAGCTAACAGACTCCCTCTACTCAGCTAACAGACTCCCTCCTCTACACTAAGCTAACTGACTCCCTCCTCTACACTAAGCTAACTGACTCCCTCCTCTACAATCAGCTAACTGACTCCCTCCTCTACTCAGCTAACTGACTCCCTCCTCTACTCAGCTAACTGACTCCCTCCTCTACACTCAGCTAACTGACTCCCTCCTCTACACTCAGCTAACCGACTCCCTCCTCTACACTCAGCTAACTGACTCCCTCCTCTACTCAGCTAACTGACTCCCTCCTCTACACTCAGCTAACTGACTCCCTCCTCTACTCAGCTAACTGACTCCCTCCTCTACACTCAGCTAACTGACACCCTCCTCTACTTAGCTAACTGACTCCCTCCTCTACTCAGCTAACTGACTCCCTCCTCTACTCAGCTAACTGACTCCCTCCTCGAAACTCAGCTAACTGACTCCCTCCTCTACTCAGGTAAAAGACTCCCTCCTCTACACTCAGCTAACTGACACCCTCCTCTACTTAGCTAACTGACTCCCTCCTCTACTCAGCTAACTGACTCCCTCCTCTACTCAGCTAACTGACTCCCTCCTCGAAACTCAGCTAACTGACTCCCTCCTCTACTCAGCTAAAAGACTCCCTCCTCTACACTCAGCTAACTGACTCCCTCCTCTACTCAGCTAACTGACTCCCTCCTCTACTCAGCTAATTGACTCCCTCCTCTACACTCAGCTAACTGACTCCCTCCTCTACTCAGCTAACAGACTCCCTCTACTCAGCTAACAGACTCCCTCCTCTACACTAAGCTAACTGACTCCCTCCTCTATACTCAGCTAACTGACTCCCTCCTCTACAATCAGCTAACTGACTCCCTCCTCTACTCAGCTAACTGACTCCCTCCTCTACTCAGCTAACTGACTCCCTCCTCTACTCAGCTAACTGACTCCCTCCTCTACTCAGCTAACTGACTCCCTCCTCTACACTCAGCTAACTGACTCCCTCCTTTACTCAGCTAACAGACTCCCTCCTCTACTCAGCTAACAGACTCCCTCCTCTTCACTCAGCTAACTGACTCCCTCCTCTACACTCAGCTAACTGACTCCCTCCTCTACACTCAGCTAACTGACTCCCTCCTCTACACTCAGCTAACATACTCCATCCTCTACCCTCAGCTAACTGACTCCCTCCTCTACACTCAGCTAACTGACTCCCTACTCTACTCAGCTAACTGACTCCTTCCTCTACTCAGCTAACTGACTCCCTCCTCTACTCATCTAACTGACTCCCTCCTCCACTCAGCTAACTGACTCCCTCCTCTACACTAAGCTAACTGACTCCCTCCTCTATTCTCAGCTAACTGACTCCCTCCTCTACAATCAGCTAACTGACTCCCTCCTCTACTCAGCTAACAGACTCCCTCCTCTACTCAGCTAACAGACGCCCTTCTCTACACTCAGCTAACTGACTCCCTCCTCTACACTCAGCTAACTGACTCCCTCCTCTACACTCAGCTAACTGACTCCCTCCTCTACCCTCAGCTAACTGACTCCCTCCTCTACACTCAGCTAACTGACTCCCTCCTCTACACTCAGCTAACTGACTCCCTCCTCTACACTCAGCTAACTGACTCCCTCCTCTACTCAGCTAACTGACTCCCTCCTCTACACTCAGCTAACTGACTCCCTCCTCTACTCAGCTAACTGACTCCCTCCTATACACTAAGCTAACTGACACCCTCCTCTACTTAGCTAACTGACTCCCTCCTCTACATTCAGCTAACTGACTCCCTCCTCTACTCAGCTAACAGACTCCCTCTACTCAGCTAACAGACTCCCTCCTCTACACTAAGCTAACTGACTCCCTCCTCTACACTAAGCTAACTGACTCCCTCCTCTACAATCAGCTAACTGACTCCCTCCTCTACTCAGCTAACTGACTCCCTCCTCTACACTCAGCTAACTGACTCCCTCCTTTACTCAGCTAACAGACTCCCTCCTCTACTCAGCTAACAGACTCCCTCCTCTTCACTCAGCTAACTGACTCCCTCCTCTACACTCAGCTAACTGACTCCCTCCTCTACACTCAGCTAACTGACTCCCTCCTCTACTCAGCTAATTGTCTCCCTCCTCTACTCAGCTAACTGACTCCCTCCTCTACACTCAGCTAACTGACACCCTCCTCTACTCAGCTAACTGACTCCCTCCTCTACTCAGCTAACTGACTCCCTCCTCTACTCAGCTAACTGACTCCCTCCTCTACACTCAGCTAACTGACTCCCTCCTCTACACTCAGCTAACTGACTCCCTCCTCTACTCAGCTAACTGACTCCCTCCTCTACACTCAGCTAACTGACTCCCTCCTCTACTCAGCTAACTGACTCCCTCCTCTACACTCAGCTAACTGACACCCTCCTCTACTTAGCTAACTGACTCCCTCCTCTACTCAGCTAACTGACTCCCTCCTCTACTCAGCTAACTGACTCCCTCCTCGAAACTCAGCTAACTGACTCCCTCCTCTACTCAGCTAAAAGACTCCCTCCTCTACACTCAGCTAACTGACTCCCTCCTCTACTCAGCTAACTGACTCCCTCCTCTACTCAGCTAATTGAATCCCTCCTCTACACTCAGCTAACTGACTCCCTCCTCTACTCAGCTAACAGACTCCCTCTACTCAGCTAACAGACTCCCTCCTCTACACTAAGCTAACTGACTCCCTCCTCTATACTCAGCTAACTGACTCCCTCCTCTACAATCAGCTAACTGACTCCCTCCTCTACTCAGCTAACTGACTCCCTCCTCTACTCAGCTAACTGACTCCCTCCTCTACTCAGCTAACTGAATCCCTCCTCTACTCAGCTAACTGACTCCCTCCTCTACACTCAGCTAACTGACTCCCTCCTTTACTCAGCTAACAGACTCCCTCCTCTACTCAGCTAACAGACTCCCTCCTCTTCACTCAGCTAACTGACTCCCTCCTCTACACTCAGCTAACTGACTCCCTCCTCTACACTCAGCTAACTGACTCCCTCCTCTACACTCAGCTAACTGACACCCTCCTCTACTTAGCTAACTGACTCCCTCCTCTACTCAGCTAACTGACTCCCTCCTCTACTCAGCTAACTGACTCCCTCCTCGAAACTCAGCTAACTGACTCCCTCCTCTACTCAGCTAAAAGACTCCCTCCTCTACACTCAGCTAACTGACTCCCTCCTCTACTCAGCTAACTGACTCCCTCCTCTACTCAGCTAATTGAATCCCTCCTCTACACTCAGCTAACTGACTCCCTCCTCTACTCAGCTAACAGACTCCCTCTACTCAGCTAACAGACTCCCTCCTCTACACTAAGCTAACTGACTCCCTCCTCTATACTCAGCTAACTGACTCCCTCCTCTACAATCAGCTAACTGACTCCCTCCTCTACTCAGCTAACTGACTCCCTCCTCTACTCAGCTAACTGACTCCCTCCTCTACTCAGCTAACTGAATCCCTCCTCTACTCAGCTAACTGACTCCCTCCTCTACACTCAGCTAACTGACTCCCTCCTTTACTCAGCTAACAGACTCCCTCCTCTACTCAGCTAACAGACTCCCTCCTCTTCACTCAGCTAACTGACTCCCTCCTCTACACTCAGCTAACTGACTCCCTCCTCTACACTCAGCTAACTGACTCCCTCCTCTACACTCAGCTAACTGACTCCATCCTCTACCCTCAGCTAACTGACTCCCTCCTCTACACTCAGCTAACTGACTCCCTCCTCTACTCAGCTAACTGACTCCTTCCTCTACTCAGCTAACTGACTCCCTCCTCTACTCATCTAACTGACTCCCTCCTCCACTCAGCTAACTGACTCCCTCCTCTACACTAAGCTAACTGACTCCCTCCTCTATTCTCAGCTAACTGACTCCCTCCTCTACAATCAGCTAACTGACTCCCTCCTCTACTCAGCTAACAGACTCCCTCCTCTACTCAGCTAACAGACTCCCTTCTCTACACTCAGCTAACTGACTCCCTCCTCTACACTCAGCTAACTGACTCCCTCCTCTACACTCAGCTAACTGACTCCCTCCTCTACCCTCAGCTAACTGACTCCCTCCTCTACACTCAGCTAACTGACTCCCTCCTCTACACTCAGCTAACTGACTCCCTCCTCTACACTCAGCTAACTGACTCCCTCCTCTACTCAGCTAAGTGACTCCCTCCTCTACACTCAGCTAACTGACTCCCTCCTCTACTCAGCTAACTGACTCCCTCCTATAAACTCAGCTAACTGACACCCTCCTCTACTTAGCTAACTGACTCCCTCCTCTACTCAGCTAACTGACTCCCTCCTCTACTCAGCTAACTGACTCCCTCCTCGAAACTCAGCTAACTGACTCCCTCCTCTACTCAGCTAAAAGACTCCCACCTCTACACTCAGCTAACTGACTCCCTCCTCTACTCAGCTAACTGACTCCCTCCTCTACTCAGCTAATTGACTCCCTCCTCTACACTCAGCTAACTGACTCCCTCCTCTACTCAGCTAACAGACTCCCTCTACTCAGCTAACAGACTCCCTCCTCTACACTAAGCTAACTGACTCCCTCCTCTACACTAAGCTAACTGACTCCCTCCTCTACAATCAGCTAACTGACTCCCTCCTCTACTCAGCTAACTGACTCCCTCCTCTACTCAGCTAACTGACTCCCTCCTCTACACTCAGCTAACTGACTCCCTCCTTTACTCAGCTAACAGACTCCCTCCTCTACTCAGCTAACAGACTCCCTCCTCTTCACTCAGCTAACTGACTCCCTCCTCTACACTCAGCTAACTGACTCCCTCCTCTACACTCAGCTAACTGACTCCCTCCTCTACACTCAGCTAACATACTCCATCCTCTACCCTCAGCTAACTGACTCCCTCCTCTACACTCAGCTAACTGACTCCCTACTCTACTCAGCTAACTGACTCCTTCCTCTACTCAGCTAACTGACTCCCTCCTCTACTCATCTAACTGACTCCCTCCTCCACTCAGCTAACTGACTCCCTCCTCTACACTAAGCTAACTGACTCCCTCCTCTATTCTCAGCTAACTGACTCCCTCCTCTACAATCAGCTAACTGACTCCCTCCTCTACTCAGCTAACAGACTCCCTCCTCTACTCAGCTAACAGACTCCCTTCTCTACACTCAGCTAACTGACTCCCTCCTCTACACTCAGCTAACTGACTCCCTCCTCTACACTCAGCTAACTGACTCCCTCCTCTACCCTCAGCTAACTGACTCCCTCCTCTACACTCAGCTAACTGACTCCCTCCTCTACACTCAGCTAACTGACTCCCTCCTCTACACTCAGCTAACTGACTCCCTCCTCTACTCAGCTAACTGACTCCCTCCTCTACACTCAGCTAACTGACTCCCTCCTCTACTCAGCTAACTGACTCCCTCCTATACACTCAGCTAACTGACACCCTCCTCTACTTAGCTAACTGACTTCCTCCTCTACTCAGCTAACTGACTCCCTCCTCTACTCAGCTAACTGACTCCCTCCTCTACTCAGCTAAAAGACTCCCACCTCTACACTCAGCTAACTGACTCCCTCCTCTACTCAGCTAACAGACTCCCTCTACTCAGCTAACAGACTCCCTCCTCTACACTAAGCTAACTGACTCCCTCCTCTACACTAAGCTAACTGACTCCCTCCTCTACACTAAGCTAACTGACTCCCTCCTCTACGATCAGCTAACTGACTCCCTCCTCTACTCAGCTAACTGACTCCCTCCTCTACTCAGCTAACTGACTCCCTCCTCTACACTCAGCTAACTGACTCCCTCCTTTACTCAGCTAACAGACTCCCTCCTCTACTCAGCTAACAGACTCCCTCCTCTTCACTCAGCTAACTGACTCCCTCCTCTACACTCAGCTAACTGACTCCCTCCTCTACACTCAGCTAACTGACTCCCTCCTCTACTCAGCTAACTGTCTCCCTCCTCTACTCAGCTAACTGACTCCCTCCTCTACACTCAGCTAACTGACACCCTCCTCTACTCAGCTAACTGACTCCCTCCTCTACTCAGCTAACTGACTCCCTCCTCTACTCAGCTAACTGACTCCCTCCTCTACACTCAGCTAACTGACTCCCTCCTCTACACTCAGCTAACTGACTCCCTCCTCTACTCAGCTAACTGACTCCCTCCTCTACACTCAGCTAACTGACTCCCTCCTCTACTCAGCTAACTGACTCCCTCCTCTACACTCAGCTAACTGACACCCTCCTCTACTTAGCTAACTGACTCCCTCCTCTACTCATCTAACTGACTCCCTCCTCTACTCAGCTAACTGACTCCCTCCTCGAAACTCAGCTAACTGACTCCCTCCTCTACTCAGCTAAAAGACTCCCTCCTCTACACTCAGCTAACTGACTCCCTCCTCTACTCAGCTAACTGACTCCCTCCTCTACTCAGCTAATTGACTCCCTCCTCTACACTCAGCTAACTGACTCCCTCCTCTACTCAGCTAACAGACTCCCTCTACTCAGCTAACAGACTCCCTCCTCTACACTAAGCTAACTGACTCCCTCCTCTATACTCAGCTAACTGACTCCCTCCTCTACAATCAGCTAACTGACTCCCTCCTCTACTCAGCCAACTGACTCCCTCCTCTACTCAGCTAACTGACTCCCTCCTCTACTCAGCTAACTGAATCCCTCCTCTACTCAGCTAACTGACTCCCTCCTCTACACTCAGCTAACTGACTCCCTCCTTTACTCAGCTAACAGACTCCCTCCTCTACTCAGCTAACAGACTCCCTCCTCTTCACTCAGCTAACTGACTCCCTCCTCTACACTCAGCTAACTGACTCCCTCCTCTACACTCAGCTAACTGACTCCCTCCTCTACACTCAGCTAACTGACTCCATCCTCTACCCTCAGCTAACTGACTCCCTCCTCTACACTCAGCTAACTGACTCCCTCCTCTACTCAGCTAACTGACTCCTTCCTCTACTCAGCTAACTGACTCCCTCCTCTACTCATCTAACTGACTCCCTCCTCCACTCAGCTAACTGACTCCCTCCTCTACACTAAGCTAACTGACTCCCTCCTCTATTCTCAGCTAACTGACTCCCTCCTCTACAATCAGCTAACTGACTCCCTCCTCTACTCAGCTAACAGACTCCCTCCTCTACTCAGCTAACAGACTCCCTTCTCTACACTCAGCTAACTGACTCCCTCCTCTACACTCAGCTAACTGACTCCCTCCTCTACACTCAGCTAACTGACTCCCTCCTCTACCCTCAGCTAACTGACTCCCTCCTCTACACTCAGCTAACTGACTCCCTCCTCTACACTCAGCTAACTGACTCCCTCCTCTACACTCAGCTAACTGACTCCCTCCTCTACTCAGCTAACTGACTCCCTCCTCTACACTTAGCTAACTGACTCCCTCCTCTACTCAGCTAACTGACTCCCTCCTATAAACTCAGCTAACTGACACCCTCCTCTACTTAGCTAACTGACTCCCTCCTCTACTCAGCTAACTGACTCCCTCCTCTACTCAGCTAACTGACTCCCTCCTCGAAACTCAGCTAACTGACTCCCTCCTCTACTCAACTAAAAGACTCCCACCTCTACACTCAGCTAACTGACTCCCTCCTCTACTCAGCTAACTGACTCCCTCCTCTACTCAGCTAATTGACTCCCTCCTCTACACTCAGCTAACTGACTCCCTCCTCTACTCAGCTAACAGACTCCCTCTACTCAGCTAACAGACTCCCTCCTCTACACTAAGCTAACTGACTCCCTCCTCTACACTAAGCTAACTGACTCCCTCCTCTACAATCAGCTAACTGACTCCCTCCTCTACTCAGCTAACTGACTCCCTCCTCTACTCAGCTAACTGACTCCCTCCTCTACACTCAGCTAACTGACTCCCTCCTTTACTCATCTAACAGACTCCCTCCTCTACTCAGCTAACAGAATCCCTCCTCTTCACTCAGCTAACTGACTCCCTCCTCTACACTCAGCTAACTGACTCCCTCCTCTACACTCAGCTAACTGACTCCCTCCTCCACTCAGCTAACTGACTCCCTCCTCTACTTAGCTAACTGACTCCCTCCTCTACTCAGCTAACTGACTCCCTCCTCTACACTCAGCTAACTGACTCCCTCCTCTACTCAGCTAAAAGACTCCCTCCTCCACTCAGCTAACTGACTCCCTCATCTACATTCAGCTAACTGACTCCCTCCTCTACACTCAGCTAACTGACTCTATCCTCTACTCAGCTAACTGACTCCCTCCTCTACTCAGCTAACTGACTCCCTCCTCTACACTCAGCTAACTGACTCCCTCCTCTACAATCAGCTAACTGACTCCCTCCTCTACTCAGCTAACTGACTCCCTCCTCTACTCAGCTAACTGATTCCCTCCTCTACACTCAGCTAACTGACTCCCTCCTCTACACTAAGCTAACTGACTCCCTCCTCTATTCTCAGCTAACTGACTCCGTCCTCTACAATCAGCTAACTGACTCCCTCCTCTACTCAGCTAACAGACTCCCTCCTCTACACTCAGCTAACTGACTCCCTCCTCTACACTCAGCTAACTGACTCCCTCCTCTATTCTCAGCTAACTGACTCCCTCCTCCACTCAGCTAACTGACTCCCTCCTCTACACTAAGCTAACTGACTCCCTCCTCTATTCTCAGCTAACTGACTCCCTCCTCCACTCAGCTAACTGACTCCCTCCTCTACACTAAGCTAACTGACTCCCTCCTCTATTCTCAGCTAACTGACTCCCTCCTCTACAATCAGCTAACTGACTCCCTCCTCTACTCAGCTAACAGACACCCTCCTCTACTCAGCTAACAGACTCCCTCCTCTACACTCAGCTAACTGACTCCCTCCTCTACACTCAGCTAACTGACTCCCTCCTCTACAATCAGCTAACTGACTCCCTCCTCTACTCAGCTAACTGACTCCCTCCTCTACTCAGCTAACTGACTCCCTCCTCTACACTCAGCTAACTGACTCCCTCCTTTACTCAGCTAACAGACTCCCTCCTCTACTCAGCTAACAGACTCCCTCCTCTTCACTCAGCTAACTGACTCCCTCCTCTACACTCAGCTAACTGACTCCCTCCTCTACACTCAGCTAACTGACTCCCTCCTCTACACTCAGCTAACATACTCCATCCTCTACCCTCAGCTAACTGACTCCCTCCTCTACACTCAGCTAACTGACTCCCTACTCTACTCAGCTAACTGACTCCTTCCTCTACTCAGCTAACTGACTCCCTCCTCTACTCATCTAACTGACTCCCTCCTCCACTCAGCTAACTGACTCCCTCCTCTACACTAAGCTAACTGACTCCCTCCTCTATTCTCAGCTAACTGACTCCCTCCTCTACAATCAGCTAACTGACTCCCTCCTCTACTCAGCTAACAGACTCCCTCCTCTACTCAGCTAACAGACTCCCTTCTCTACACTCAGCTAACTGACTCCCTCCTCTACACTCAGCTAACTGACTCCCTCCTCTACACTCAGCTAACTGACTCCCTCCTCTACCCTCAGCTAACTGACTCCCTCCTCTACACTCAGCTAACTGACTCCCTCCTCTACACTCAGCTAACTGACTCCCTCCTCTACACTCAGCTAACTGACTCCCTCCTCTACTCAGCTAACTGACTCCCTCCTCTACACTCAGCTAACTGACTCACTCCTCTACTCAGCTAACTGACTCCCTCCTATACACTCAGCTAACTGACACCCTCCTCTACTTAGCTAACTGACTTCCTCCTCTACTCAGCTAACTGACTCCCTCCTCTACTCAGCTAACTGACTCCGTCCTCGAAACTCAGCTAACTGACTCCCTCCTCTACTCAGCTAAAAGACTCCCACCTCTACACTCAGCTAACTGACTCCCTCCTCTACTCAGCTAACAGACTCCCTCTACTCAGCTAACAGACTCCCTCCTCTACACTAAGCTAACTGACTCCCTCCTCTACACTAAGCTAACTGACTCCCTCCTCTACAATCAGCTAACTGACTCCCTCCTCTACTCAGCTAACTGACTCCCTCCTCTACTCAGCTAACTGACTCCCTCCTCTACACTCAGCTAACTGACTCCCTCCTTTACTCAGCTAACAGACTCCCTCCTCTACTCAGCTAACAGACTCCCTCCTCTTCACTCAGCTAACTGACTCCCTCCTCTACACTCAGCTAACTGACTCCCTCCTCTACACTCAGCTAACTGACTCCCTCCTCTACTCAGCTAACTGTCTCCCTCCTCTACTCAGCTAACTGACTCCCTCCTCTACACTCAGCTAACTGACACCCTCCTCTACTCAGCTAACTGACTCCCTCCTCTACTCAGCTAACTGACTCCCTCCTCTACTCAGCTAACTGACTCCCTCCTCTACACTCAGCTAACTGACTCCCTCCTCTACACTCAGCTAACTGACACCCTCCTCTACTTAGCTAAATGACTCCCTGCTCTACTCAGCTAACTGACTCCCTCCTCTACTCAGCTAACTGACTCCCTCCTCGAAACTCAGCTAACTGACTCCCTCCTCTACTCAGCTAAAAGACTCCCTCCACTACACTCAGCTAACTGACTCCCTCCTCTACTCAGCTAACTGACTCCCTCCTCTACTCAGCTAATTGACTCCCTCCTCTACACTCAGCTAACTGACTCCCTCCTCTACTCAGCTAACAGTCTCCCTCTACTCAGCTAACAGACTCCCTCCTCTACACTAAGCTAACTGACTCCCTCCTCTATACTCAGCTAACTGACTCCCTCCTCTACAATCAGCTAACTGACTCCCTCCTCTACTCAGCTAACTGACTCCCTCCTCTACTCAGCTAACTGACTCCCTCCTCTACACTCAGCTAACTGACTCCCTCCTTTACTCAGCTAACAGACTCCCTCCTCTACTCAGCTAACTGACTCCCTCCTCTACACTCAGCTAACTGACTCCCTCTACACTCAGCTAACTGACTCCCTCCTCTACACTCAGCTAACTGACTCCATCCTCTACCCTCAGCTAACTGACTCCCTCCTCTACACTCAGCTAACTGACTCCCTCCTCTACTCAGCTAAATGACTCCTTCCTCTAGTCAGCTAACTGACTCCCTCCTCTACTCATCTAACTGACTCCCTCCTCTACTCAGCTAACTGACTCCCTCCTCTACTCAGCTAACTGACTCCCTCCTCTACTCAGCTAATTGACTCCCTGCTCTACTCTGCTAACTGACTCCCTCCTCTACTCAGCTAACTGACTCCCTCCTCTACTCAGCTAACTGACTCCCTCCTCTACTCAGCTAACTGACTCCCTCCTCTACTCAGCTAACTGACTCCCTCCTCTACTCAGCTAACAGACTCCCTCCTCTACACTCAGCTAACTGACTCCCTCCTCTACACTAAGCTAACTGACTCCCTCCTCTATTCTCAGCTAACTGACTCCCTCCTCTACTCAGCTAACAGACTCCCTCCTCTACACTCAGCTAACTGACTCCCTCCTCTACACTAAGCTAACTGACTCCCTCCTCTATTCTCAGCTAACTGACTCCCTCCTCCACTCAGCTAACAGACTCCCTCCTCTACTCAGCTAACAGACACCCTCCTCTTCATTCAGCTAACTGACTCCCTCCTCTACACTCAGCTAACTGACTCCCTCTACACTCAGCTAACTGACTCCCTCCTCTACACTCAGCTAACTGACTCCCTCCTCTACACTAAGCTAACTGACTCCCTCCTCTATTCTCAGCTAACTGACTCCCTCCTCCACGCAGCTAACTGACTCCCTCCTCTACACTAAGCTAACTGACTCCCTCCTCTATGCTCAGCTAACTGACTCGCTCCTCTACAATCAGCTAACTGACTCCCTACTCTACTCAGCTAACAGACTCCCTCCTCTACTCAGCTAACAGACTCCCTCCTCTACACTCAGCTAACTGACTCCCTCCTCTACACTCAGCTAACTGTATCCCTCCTCTACACTCAGCTAACTGACTCCCTCCTCTACACTCAGCTAACTGACTCCCTCCTCTACACTCAGCTAACTGACTCCCTCCTCTACTCAGCTAACAGACTCCCTCCTATACACTCAGCTAACTGACTCCCTCCTCTACACTAAGCTAACTGACTCCCGCCTCTATTCTCAGCTAACTGACTCCCTCCTCCACTCAGCTAACTGACTCCCTCCTCTACACTAAGGTAACTGACTCCCTCCTCTATTCTCAGCTAACTGACTCCCTCCTCTACAATCAGCTAACTGACTCCCTCCTTTACTCAGCTAACAGACTCCCTCCTCTACTCAGCTAACAGACACCCTCCTCTACTCAGCTAACAGACTCCCTCCTCTACACTCAGCTAACTGACTCCCTCCTCTACTCAGCTAACTGACTCCCTCCTCTACACTCAGCTAACTGACTCCCTCCTCTACACTCAGCTAACTGACTCCCTCCTCTACCCTCAGCTAACTGACTCCCTCCTCTACACTCAGCTAACTGACTCCCTCCTCTACACTCAGCTAACTGACTCCCTCCTCTACTCAGCTAACTGACTCCCTCCTCTACCCTCAGCTAACTGACTCCCTCCTCTACACTCAGCTAACTGACTCCCTCCTCTACACTCAGCTAACTGACTCCCTCCTCTACACTCAGCTAACTGACTCCCTCCTCTACTCAGCTAACTGACTCCCTCCTCTACACTCAGCTAACTGACTTCCTCCTCTACTCAGCTAACTGACTCCCTCCTCTACACTCAGCTAACTGACACCCTCCTCTACTTAGCTAACTGACTCCCTCCTCTACTCAGCTAACTGACTCCCTCCTCTACTCAGCTAAAAGACTCCCTCCTCTACACTCAGCTAACTGACTCCCTCCTCTACACTAAGCTAACTGACTCCCTCCTCTATACTCAGCTAACTGACTCCCTCCTCTACAATCAGCTAACTGACTCCCTCCTCTACTCAGCTAACTGACTCCCTCCTCTACTCAGCTAACTGACTCCCTCCTCTACACTCAGCTAACTGACTCCCTCCTTTACTCAGCTAACAGACTCCCTCCTCTACTTAGCTAACAGACTCCCTCCTCTTCACTCAGCTAACTGACTCCCTCCTCTACACTCAGCTAACTGACTCCCTCCTCTACACTCAGCTAACTGACTCCCTCCTCTACACTCAGCTAACTGACTCCATCCTCTACCCTCAGCTAACTGACTCCCTCCTCTACACTCAGCTAACTGACTCCCTCCTCTACTCAGCTAACTGACTCCTTCCTCTACTCAGCTAACTGACTCCCTCCTCTACTCATCTAACTGACTCCCTCCTCTACTCAGCTAACTGACTCCCTCCTCTACTCAGCTAACTGACTCCCTCCTCTACTCAGCTAATTGACTCCCTGCTCTACTCAGCTAACTGACTCCCTCCTCTACTCAGCTAACTGACTCCCTCCTCTACTCAGCTAACAGACTCCCTCCTCTACACTCAGCTAACTGACTCCCTCCTCTACACTAAGCTAACTGACTCCCTCCTCTATTCTCAGCTAACTGACTCCCTCCTCCACTCAGCTAACTGACTCCCTCCTCTACACTAAGCTAACTGACTCCCTCCTCTATTCTCAGCTAACTGACTCGCTCCTCTACAATCAGCTAACTGACTCCTTACTCTACTCAGCTAACAGACTCCCTCCTCTACTCAGCTAACAGACTCCCTCCTCTACACTCAGCTAACTGACTCCCTCCTCTACACTCAGCTAACTGACTCCCTCCTCTACACTCAGCTAACTGACTCCCTCCTCTACTCAGCTAACTGACTCCTTCCTCTACTCAGCTAACTGACTCCTTCCTCTACTCATCTAACTGACTCCCTCCTCTACTCAGCTAACTGACTCCCTCCTCTACTCAGCTAACTGACTCCCTCCTCTACTCAGCTAATTGACTCCCTGCTCTACTCAGCTAACTGACTCCCTCCTCTACTCAGCTAACTGACTCCCTCCTCTACTCAGCTAACAGACTCCCTCCTCTACAGTCAGCTAACTGACTCCCTCCTCTACACTAAGCTAACTGACTCCCTCCTCTATTCTCAGCTAACTGACTCCCTCCTCCACTCAGCTAACTGACTCCCTCCTCTACACTAAGCTAACTGACTCCCTCCTCTATTCTCAGCTAACTGACTCGCTCCTCTACAATCAGCTAACTGACTCCCTCCTCTACTCAGCTAACAGACTCCCTCCTCTACTCAGCTAACAGACTCCCTCCTCTACACCCAGCTAACTGACTCCCTCCTCTACACTCAGCTAACTGACTCCCTCCTCTACACTCAGCTGACTCCCTCCTCTACACTCAGCTAATTGACTCCCTCCTCTACACTCAGCTAACTGACTCCCTCCTCTACTCAGCTAACAGACTCCCTCCTCTACACTCAGCTAACTGACTCCCTCCTCTACACTAAGCTAACTGACTCCCTCCTCTATTCTCAGCTAACTGACTCCCTCCTCCACTCAGCTAACTGACTCCCTCCTCTACACTAAGCTAACTGACTCCCTCCTCTATTCTCAGCTAACTGAGTCCCTCCTCTACAATCAGCTAACTGACTCCCTCCTCTACTCAGCTAACAGACACCGTCCTCTACTCAGCTAACAGACTCCCTCCTCTACACTCAGCTAACTGACTCCCTCCTCTACACTCAGCTAACTGACTCCCTCCTCTACACTCAGCTAACTGACTCCCTCCTCTACACTCAGCTAACTGACTCCCTCCTCTACCCTCAGCTAACTGACTCCCTCCTCTACACTCAGCTAACTGACTCCCTCCTCTACACTCAGCTAACTGACTCCCTCCTCTACTCAGCTAACTGACTCCCTCCTCTACACTCAGCTAACTGACTCCCTCCTCTACTCAGCTAACTGACTCCCTCCTCTACACTCAGCTAACTGACACCCTCCTCTACTTAGCTAAATGACTCCCTGCTCTACTCAGCTAACTGACTCCCTCCTCTACTCAGCTAACTGACTCCCTCCTCGAAACTCAGCTAACTGACTCCCTCCTCTACTCAGCTAAAAGACTCCCTCCTCTACACTCAGCTAACTGACTCCCTCCTCTACTCAGCTAACTGACTCCCTCCTCTACTCAGCTAATTGACTCCCTCCTCTACACTCAGCTAACTGACTCCCTCCTCTACTCAGCTAACAGTCTCCCTCTACTCAGCTAACAGACTCCCTCCTCTACACTAAGCTAACTGACTCCCTCCTCTATACTCAGCTAACTGACTCCCTCCTCTACAATCAGTTAACTGACTCCCTCCTCTACTCAGCTAACTGACTCCCTCCTCTACTCAGCTAACTGACTCCCTCCTCTACACTCAGCTAACTGACTCCCTCCTTTACTCAGCTAACAGACTCCCTCCTCTACTCAGCTAACAGACTCCCTCCTCTTCACTCAGCTAACTGACTCCCTCCTCTACACTCAGCTAACTGACTCCCTCTACACTCAGCTAACTGACTCCCTCCTCTACACTCAGCTAACTGACTCCATCCTCTACCCTCAGCTAACTGACTCCCTCCTCTACACTCAGCTAACTGACTCCCTCCTCTACTCAGCTAACTGACTCCTTCCTCTACTCAGCTAACTGACTCCCTCCTCTACTCATCTAACTGACTCCCTCCTCTACTCAGCTAACTGACTCCCTCCTCTACTCAGCTAACTGACTCCCTCCTCTACTCAGCTAATTGACTCCCTGCTCTACTCAGCTAACTGACTCCCTCCTCTACTCAGCTAACTGACTCCCTCCTCTATTCTCAGCTAACTGACTCCCTCCTCCACTCAGCTAACTGACTCCCTCCTCTACACTAAGCTAACTGACTCCCTCCTCTATTCTCAGCTAACTGACTCGCTCCTCTACAATCAGCTAACTGACTCCCTACTCTACTCAGCTAACAGACTCCCTCCTCTACTCAGCTAACAGACTCCCTCCTCTACACTCAGCTAACTGACTCCCTCCTCTACACTCAGCTAACTGACTCCCTCCTCTACACTCAGCTAACTGACTCCCTCCTCTAAACTCAGCTAACTGACTCCCTCCTCTACACTCAGCTAACTGACTCCCTCCTCTACTCAGCTAACAGACTCCCTCCTATACACTCAGCTAACTGACTCCCTCCTGTACACTAAGCTAACTGACTCCCTCCTCTATTCTCAGCTAACTGACTCCCTCCTCCACTCAGCTAACTGACTCCCTCCTCTACACTAAGGTAACTGACTCCCTCCTCTATTCTCAGCTAACTGATTCCCTCCTCTACAATCAGCTAACTGACTCCCTCCTTTACTCAGCTAACAGACTCCCTCCTCTACTCAGCTAACAGACACCCTCCTCTACTCAGCTAACAGACTCCCTCCTCTACACTCAGCTAACTGACTCCCTCCTCTACTCAGCTAACTGACTCCCTCCTCTACACTCAGCTAACTGACTCCCTCCTCTACACTCAGCTAACTGACTCCCTCCTCTACCCTCAGCTAACTGACTCCCTCCTCTACACTCAGCTAACTGACTCCCTCCTCTACACTCAGCTAACTGACTCCCTCCTCTACACTCAGCTAACTGACTCCCTCCTCTACTCAGCTAACTGACTCCCTCCTCTACACTCAGCTAACTGACTCCCTCCTCTACTCAGCTAACTGACTCCCTCCTCTACACTCAGCTAACTGACACCCTCCTCTACTTAGCTAACTGACTCCCTCCTCTACTCAGCTAACTGACTCCCTCCTCTACTCAGCTAACTGACTCCCTCCTCGAAACTCAGCTAACTGACTCCCTCCTCTACTCAGCTAAAAGACTCCCTCCTCTACACTCAGCTAACTGACTCCCTCCTCTACACTAAGCTAACTGACTCCCTCCTCTATACTCAGCTAACTGACTCCCTCCTCTACAATTAGCTAACTGACTCCCTCCTCTACTCAGCTAACTGACTCCCTCCTCTACTCAGCTAACTGACTCCCTCCTCTACACTCAGCTAACTGACTCCCTCCTTTACTCAGCTAACAGACTCCCTCCTCTACTCAGCTAACAGACTCCCTCCTCTTCACTCAGCTAACTGACTCCCTCCTCTACACTCAGCTAACTGACTCCCTCCTCTACACTCAGCTAACTGACTCCATCCTCTACCCTCAGCTAACTGACTCCCTCCTCTACACTCAGCTAACTGACTCCCTCCTCTACTCAGCTAACTGACTCCTTCCTCTACTCAGCTAACTGACTCCCTCCTCTACTCATCTAACTGACTCCCTCCTCTACTCAGCTAACTGACTCCCTCCTCTACTCAGCTAACTGACTCCCTCCTCTACTCAGCTAATTGACTCCCTGCTCTACTCAGCTAACTGACTCCCTCCTCTACTCAGCTAACTGACTCCCTCCTCTACTCAGCTAACAGACTCCCTCCTCTACACTCAGCTAACTGACTCCCTCCTCTACACTAAGCTAACTGACTCCCTCCTCTATTCTCAGCTAACTGACTCCCTCCTCCACTCAGCTAACTGACTCCCTCCTCTACACTAAGCTAACTGACTCCCTCCTAAAATTCTCAGCTAACTGACTCGCTCCTCTACAATCAGCTAACTGACTCCCTACTCTACTCAGCTAACAGACTCCCTCCTCTACTCAGCTAACAGAATCCCTCCTCTACACTCAGCTAACTGACTCCCTCCTCTACACTCAGCTAACTGACTCCCTCCTCTACACTCAGCTAACTGACTCCCTCCTCTACACTCAGCTAACTGACTCCCTCCTCTACTCAGCTAACAGACTCCCTCCTATACACTCAGCTAACTGACTCCCTCCTCTACACTAAGCTAACTGACTCCCTCCTCTATTCTCAGCTAACTGACTCCCTCCTCCACTCAGCTAACTGACTCCCTCCTCTACACTAAGGTAACTGACTCCCTCCTCTATTCTCAGCTAACTGACTCCCTCCTCTACAATCAGCTAACTGACTCCCTCCTCTACTCAGCTAACAGACACCCTCCTCTACTCAGCTAACAGAATCTCTCCTCTACACTCAGCTAACTTACTCCCTCTTCTACACTCAGCTAACTGACTCCCTCCTATACACTCAGCTAACTGACTCCCTCCTCTACACTCAGCTAACTGACTCCCTCCTCTACACTCAGCTAACTGACTCCCTCCTCTACCCTCAGCTAACTGACTCCCTCCTCTACACTCAGCTAACTGACTCCCTCCTCTACACTCAGCTAACTGACTCCCTCCTCTACACTCAGCTAACTGACTCCCTCCTCTACTCAGCTAACTGACTCCCTCCTCTACACTCAGCTGACTCCCTCTACTCAGCTAACAGACTCCCTCCTCTACACTAAGCTAACTGACTCCCTCCTCTATACTCAGCTAACTGACTCCCTCCTCTACAATCAGCTAACTGACTCCCTCCTCTACTCAGCTAACTGACTCCCTCCTCTACTCAGCTAACTGACTCCCTCCTCTACACTCAGCTAACTGACTCCCTCCTTTACTCAGCTAACAGACTCCCTCCTCTACTCAGCTAACAGACTCCCTCCTCTTCACTCAGCTAACTGACTCCCTCCTCTACACTCAGCTAACTGACTCCCTCCTCTACACTCAGCTAACTGACTCCCTCCTCTACACTCAGCTAACTGACTCCATCCTCTACCCTCAGCTAACTGACTCCCTCCTCTACACTCAGCTAACTGACTCCCTCCTCTACTCAGCTAACTGACTCCCTCCTCTACTCAGCTAACAGACTCCCTCCTCTACACTCAGCTAACTGACTCCCTCCTCTACACTAAGCTAACTGACTCCCTCCTCTATTCTCAGCTAACTGACTCCCTCCTCCACTCAGCTAACTGACTCCCTCCTCTACACTAAGCTAACTGACTCCCTCCTCTATTCTCAGCTAACTGACTCCCTCCTCTACACTCAGCTAACTGACTCCCTCCTTTACTCAGCTAACAGACTCCCTCCTCTACTCAGCTAACAGACTCCCTCCTCTTCACTCAGCTAACTGACACCCTCCTCTACACTCAGCTAACTGACTCCCTCCTCTACACTCAGCTAACTGACTCCCTCCTCTACACTCAGCTAACTGACTCCATCCTCTACCCTCAGCTAACTGACTCCCTCCTCTACACTCAGCTAACTGACTCCCTCCTCTACTCAGCTAACTGACTCCTTCCTCTACTCAGCTAACTGACTCCCTCCTCTACTCATTTTTTACATTTACATTTTAGTCATTTAGCAGACGCTCTTATCCAGAGCGACTTACAGTAGTGAATGCATACATTTCATACATTGTTTTTTTTTTTTTTTTTTTTGTACTGGCCCCCCGTGGGAATCGAACCCACAACCCTGGCGTTGCAAACACCATGCTCTACCAACTGAGCTACAGGGAAGGCACTCATCTAACTGACTCCCTCCTCTACTCAGCTAACTGACTCCCTCCTCTACTCAGCTAACTGACTCCCTCCTCTACTCAGCTAATTGACTCCCTGCTCTACTCAGCTAACTGACTCCCTCCTCTACTCAGCTAACTGACTCCCTCCTCTACTCAGCTAACAGACTCCCTCCTCTACACTCAGCTAACTGACTCCCTCCTCTCCACTAAGCTAACTGACTCCCTCCTCTATTCTCAGCTAACTGACTCCCTCCTCCACTCAGCTAACTGACTCCCTCCTCTACACTAAGCTAACTGACTCCCTCCTCTATTCTCAGCTAACTGACTCGCTCCACTACAATCAGCTAACTGACTCCCTCCTCTACTCAGCTAACAGACTCCCTCCTCTACTCAGCTAACAGACTCCCTCCTCTACACTCAGCTAACTGACTCCCTCCTCTACACTCAGCTAACTGACTCCCTCCTCTACACTAAGCTAACTGACTCCCTTCTCTATTCTCAGCTAACTGACTCCCTCCTCTACAATCAGCTAACTGACTCCCTCCTCTACTCAGCTAACAGACTCCCTCCTCTACTCAGCTAACAGACACCCTTCTCCACTCAGCTACCAGACTCCCTCCTCTACACTCAGCTAACTGACTCCCTCCTCTACACTCAGCTAACTGACTCCCTCCTATACACTCAGCTAACTGACTCCCTCCTCTACACTCAGCTAACTGACTCCCTCCTCTACACTCAGCTAACTGACTCCCTCCTCTACCCTCAGCTAACTGACTCCCTCCTCTACACTCAGCTAACTGACTCCCTCCTCTACACTCAGCTAACTGACTCCCTCCTCTACACTCAGCTAACTGACTCCCTCCTCTACTCAGCTAACTGACTCCCTCCTCTACACTCAGCTAACTGACTCCCTCCTCTACTCAGCTAACTGACTCCCTCCTCTACACTCAGCTAACTGACACCCTCCTCTACTTAGCTAACTGACTCCCTCCTCTACTCAGCTAACTGACTCCCTCCTCTACTCAGCTAACTGACTCCCTCCTCGAAACTCAGCTAACTGACTCCCTCCTCTACTCAGCTAAAAGACTCCCTCCTCTACACTCAGCTAACTGACTCCCTCCTCTACTCAGCTAACTGACTCCCTCCTCTACTCAGCTAATTGACTCCCTCCTCTACACTCAGCTAACTGACTCCCTCCTCTACTCAGCTAACAGACTCCCTCTACTCAGCTAACAGACTCCCTCCTCTACACTAAGCTAACTGACTCCCTCCTCTATACTCAGCTAACTGACTCCCTCCTCTACAATCAGCTAACTGACTCCCTCCTCTACTCAGCTAACTGACTCCCTCCTCTACTCAGCTAACTGACTCCCTCCTCTACACTCAGCTAACTGACTCCCTCCTTTACTCATCTAACAGACTCCCTCCTCTACTCAGCTAACAGACTCCCTCCTCTTCACTCAGCTAACTGACTCCCTCCTCTACACTCAGCTAACTGACTCCCTCCTCTACACTCAGCTAACTGACTCCCTCCTCTACACTCAGCTAACTGACTCCATCCTCTACCCTCAGCTAACTGACTCCCTCCTCTACACTCAGCTAACTGACTCCCTCCTCTACTCAGCTAACTGACTCCTTCCTCTACTCAGCTAACTGACTCCCTCCTCTACTCATCTAACTGACTCCCTCCTCTACTCAGCTAACTGACTCCCTCCTCTACTCAGCTAATTGACTCCCTGCTCTACTCAGCTAACTGACTCCCTCCTCTACTCAGCTAACTGACTCCCTCCTCTACTCAGCTAACAGACTCCCTCCTCTACACTCAGCTAACTGACTCCCTCCTCTACACTAAGCTAACTGACTCCCTCCTCTATTCTCAGCTAACTGACTCCCTCCTCCACTCAGCTAACTGACTCCCTCCTCTACACTAAGCTAACTGACTCCCTCCTCTATTCTCAGCTAACTGACTCCCTCCTCTACAATCAGCTAACTGACTCCCTCCTCTACTCAGCTAACAGACTCCCTCCTCTACTCAGCTAACAGACTCCCTCCTCTACACTCAGCTAACTGACTCCCTCCTCTACACTCAGCTAACTGACTCCCTCCTCTACACTTAGCTAACTGACTCCCTCCTCTATTCTCAGCTAACTGACTCCCTCCTCTACAATCAGCTAACTGACTCCCTCCTCCACTCAGCTAACTGACTCCCTCCTCTACACTAAGCTAACTGACTCCCTCCTCTATTCTCAGCTAACTGACTCCCTCCTCCACTCAGCTAACTGACTCCCTCCTCTACACTAAGCTAACTGACTCCCTCCTCTATTCTCAGCTAACTGACTCCCTCCTCTACAATCAGCTAACTGACTCCCTCCTCTACTCAGCTAACAGACTCCCTCCTCTACTCAGCTAACAGACTCCCTCCTCTACACTCAGCTAACTGACTCCCTCCTCTACACTCAGCTAACTGACTCCCTCCTCTACACTTAGCTAACTGACTCCCTCCTCTATTCTCAGCTAACTGACTCCCTCCTCTACAATCAGCTAACTGACTCCCTCCTCTACTCAGCTAACAGACTCCCTCCTCTACTCAGCTAACAGACTCCCTCCTCTACACTCAGCTAACTGACTCCCTCCTCTACACTCAGCTAACTGACTCCCTCCTCTACACTAAGCTAACTGACTCCCTCCTCTATTCTCAGCTAACTGACTCCCTCCTCTACAATCAGCTAACTGACTCCCTCCTCTACTCAGCTAACAGACTCCCTCCTCTACACTCAGCTAACTGACTCCCTCCTCTACACTAAGCTAACTGACTCCCTCCTCTATTCTCAGCTAACTGACTCCCTCCTCCACTCAGCTAACTGACTCCCTCCTCTACACTAAGCTAACTGACTCCCTCCTCTATTCTCAGCTAACTGACTCCCTCCTCTACAATCAGCTAACTGACTCCCTCCTCTACTCAGCTAACAGACTCCCTCCTCTACTCAGCTAACTGACTCCCTCCTCTACACTCAGCTAACTGACTCCCTCCTCTACTCAGCTAACTGACTCCTTCCTCTACACTCAGCTAACTGACACCCTCCTCTACTTAGTTAACTGACTCCCTCCTCTACTCAGCTAACTGACTCCCTCCTCTACTCAGCTAACTGACTCCCTCCTCTACTCAGCTAACTGACTCCCTCCTCGAAACTCAGCTAACTGACTCCCTCCTCTACTCAGCTAAAAGACTCCCTCCTCTACACTCAGCTAACTGACTCCCTCCTCTACTCAGCTAACTGACACCCTCCTCTACTCAGCTAATTGACTCCCTCCTCTACACTCAGCTAACTGACTCCCTCCTCTACTCAGCTAACAGACTCCCTCTACTCAGCTAACAGACTCCCTCCTCTACACTAAGCTAACTGACTCCCTCCTCTATACTCAGCTAACTGACTCCCTCCTCTACAATCAGCTAACTGACTCCCTCCTCTACTCAGCTAACTGACTCCCTCCTCTACTCAGCTAACTGACTCCCTCCTCTACACTCAGCTAACTGACTCCCTCCTTTACTCAGCTAACAGACTCCCTCCTCTACTCAGCTAACAGACTCCCTCCTCTTCACTCAGCTAACTGACTCCCTCCTCTACACTCAGCTAACTGACTCCCTCCTCTACACTCAGCTAACTGACTCCCTCCTCTACACTAAGCTAACTGACTCCCTCCTCTATTCTCAGCTAACTGACTCCCTCCTCCACTCAGCTAACTGACTCCCTCCTCTACACTAAGCTAACTGACTCCCTCCTCTATTCTCAGCTAACTGACTCCCTCCTCTACAATCAGCTAACTGACTCCCTCCTCTACTCAGCTAACAGACTCCCTCCTCTACTCAGCTAACAGACTCCCTCCTCTACACTCAGCTAACTGACTCCCTCCTCTACACTCAGCTAACTGACTCCCTCCTCTACACTCAGCTAACTGACTCCCTCCTCTACACTCAGCTAACTGACTCCCTCCTCTACCCTCAGCTAACTGACTCCCTCCTCTACACTCAGCTAACTGACTCCCTCCTCTACACTCAGCTAACTGACTCCCTCCTCTACACTCAGCTAACTGACTCCCTCCTCTACACTAAGCTAACTGACTCCCTCCTCTATTCTCAGCTAACTGACTCGCTCCACTACAATCAGCTAACTGACTCCCTCCTCTACTCAGCTAACAGACTCCCTCCTCTACTCAGCTAACAGACTCCCTCCTCTACACTCAGCTAACTGACTCCCTCCTCTACACTCAGCTAACTGACTCCCTCCTCTACACTAAGCTAACTGACTCCCTTCTCTATTCTCAGCTAACTGACTCCCTCCTCTACAATCAGCTAACTGACTCCCTCCTCTACTCAGCTAACAGACTCCCTCCTCTACTCAGCTAACAGACACCCTTCTCCACTCAGCTACCAGACTCCCTCCTCTACACTCAGCTAACTGACTCCCTCCTCTACACTCAGCTAACTGACTCCCTCCTATACACTCAGCTAACTGACTCCCTCCTCTACACTCAGCTAACTGACTCCCTCCTCTACACTCAGCTAACTGACTCCCTCCTTTACTCAGCTAACAGACTCCCTCCTCTACTCAGCTAACAGACTCCCTGCTCTTCACTCAGCTAACTGACTCCCTCCTCTACACTCAGCTCACTGACTCCCTCCTCTACACTCAGCTAACTGACTCCCTCCTCTACACTAAGCTAACTGACTCCCTCCTCTATTCTCAGCTAACTGACTCCCTCCTCCACTCAGCTAACTGACTCCCTCCTCTACACTAAGCTAACTGACTCCCTCCTCTATTCTCAGCTAACTGACTCCCTCCTCTACAATCAGCTAACTGACTCCCTCCTCTACTCAGCTAACAGACTCCCTCCTCTACTCAGCTAACAGACTCCCTCCTCTACACTCAGCTAACTGACTCCCTCCTCTACACTCAGCTAACTGACTCCCTCCTCTACACTCAGCTAACTGACTCCCTCCTCTACCCTCAGCTAACTGACTCCCTCCTCTACACTCAGCTAACTGACTCCCTCCTCTACACTCAGCTAACTGACTCCCTCCTCTACACTCAGCTAACTGACTCCCTCCTCTACACTAAGCTAACTGACTCCCTCCTCTATTCTCAGCTAACTGACTCGCTCCACTACAATCAGCTAACTGACTCCCTCCTCTACTCAGCTAACAGACTCCCTCCTCTACTCAGCTAACAGACTCCCTCCTCTACACTCAGCTAACTGACTCCCTCCTCTACACTCAGCTAACTGACTCCCTCCTCTACACTAAGCTAACTGACTCCCTTCTCTATTCTCAGCTAACTGACTCCCTCCTCTACAATCAGCTAACTGACTCCCTCCTCTACTCAGCTAACAGACTCCCTCCTCTACTCAGCTAACAGACACCCTTCTCCACTCAGCTACCAGACTCCCTCCTCTACACTCAGCTAACTGACTCCCTCCTCTACACTCAGCTAACTGACTCCCTCCTATACACTCAGCTAACTGACTCCCTCCTCTACACTCAGCTAACTGACTCCCTCCTCTACACTCAGCTAACTGACTCCCTCCTCTACCCTCAGCTAACTGACTCCCTCCTCTACACTCAGCTAACTGACTCCCTCCTCTACACTCAGCTAACTGACTCCCTCCTCTACACTCAGCTAACTGACTCCCTCCTCTACTCAGCTAACTGACTCCCTCCTCTACACTCAGCTAACTGACTCCCTCCTCTACTCAGCTAACTGACTCCCTCCTCTACACTCAGCTAACTGACACCCTCCTCTACTTAGCTAACTGACTCCCTCCTCTACTCAGCTAACTGACTCCCTCCTCTACTCAGCTAACTGACTCCCTCCTCGAAACTCAGCTAACTGACTCCCTCCTCTACTCAGCTAAAAGACTCCCTCCTCTACACTCAGCTAACTGACTCCCTCCTCTACTCAGCTAACTGACTCCCTCCTCTACTCAGCTAATTGACTCCCTCCTCTACACTCAGCTAACTGACTCCATCCTCTACTCAGCTAACAGACTCCCTCTACTCAGCTAACAGACTCCCTCCTCTACACTAAGCTAACTGACTCCCTCCTCTATACTCAGCTAACTGACTCCCTCCTCTACAATCAGCTAACTGACTCCCTCCTCTACTCAGCTAACTGACTCCCTCCTCTACTCAGCTAACTGACTCCCTCCTCTACACTCAGCTAACTGACTCCCTCCTTTACTCATCTAACAGACTCCCTCCTCTACTCAGCTAACAGACTCCCTCCTCTTCACTCAGCTAACTGACTCCCTCCTCTACACTCAGCTAACTGACTCCCTCCTCTACACTCAGCTAACTGACTCCCTCCTCTACACTCAGCTAACTGACTCCATCCTCTACCCTCAGCTAACTGACTCCCTCCTCTACACTCAGCTAACTGACTCCCTCCTCTACTCAGCTAACTGACTCCTTCCTCTACTCAGCTAACTGACTCCCTCCTCTACTCATCTAACTGACTCCCTCCTCTACTCAGCTAACTGACTCCCTCCTCTACTCAGCTAATTGACTCCCTGCTCTACTCAGCTAACTGACTCCCTCCTCTACTCAGCTAACTGACTCCCTCCTCTACTCAGCTAACAGACTCCCTCCTCTACACTCAGCTAACTGACTCCCTCCTCTACACTAAGCTAACTGACTCCCTCCTCTATTCTCAGCTAACTGACTCCCTCCTCCACTCAGCTAACTGACTCCCTCCTCTACACTAAGCTAACTGACTCCCTCCTCTATTCTCAGCTAACTGACTCCCTCCTCTACAATCAGCTAACTGACTCCCTCCTCTACTCAGCTAACAGACTCCCTCCTCTACTCAGCTAACAGACTCCCTCCTCTACACTCAGCTAACTGACTCCCTCCTCTACACTCAGCTAACTGACTCCCTCCTCTACACTTAGCTAACTGACTCCCTCCTCTATTCTCAGCTAACTGACTCCCTCCTCTACAATCAGCTAACTGACTCCCTCCTCCACTCAGCTAACTGACTCCCTCCTCTACACTAAGCTAACTGACTCCCTCCTCTATTCTCAGCTAACTGACTCCCTCCTCCACTCAGCTAACTGACTCCCTCCTCTACACTAAGCTAACTGACTCCCTCCTCTATTCTCAGCTAACTGACTCCCTCCTCTACAATCAGCTAACTGACTCCCTCCTCTACTCAGCTAACAGACTCCCTCCTCTACTCAGCTAACAGACTCCCTCCTCTACACTCAGCTAACTGACTCCCTCCTCTACACTCAGCTAACTGACTCCCTCCTCTACACTTAGCTATCTGACTCCCTCCTCTATTCTCAGCTAACTGACTCCCTCCTCTACAATCAGCTAACTGACTCCCTCCTCTACTCAGCTAACAGACTCCCTCCTCTACTCAGCTAACAGACTCCCTCCTCTACACTCAGCTAACTGACTCCCTCCTCTACACTCAGCTAACTGACTCCCTCCTCTACACTAAGCTAACTGACTCACTCCTCTATTCTCAGCTAACTGACTCCCTCCTCTACAATCAGCTAACTGACTCCCTCCTCTACTCAGCTAACAGACTCCCTCCTCTACACTCAGCTAACTGACTCCCTCCTCTACACTAAGCTAACTGACTCCCTCCTCTATTCTCAGCTAACTGACTCCCTCCTCCACTCAGCTAACTGACTCCCTCCTCTACACTAAGCTAACTGACACCCTCCTCTACTTAGTTAACTGACTCCCTCCTCTACTCAGCTAACTGACTCCCTCCTCTACTCAGCTAACTGACTCCCTCCTCTACTCAGCTAACTGACTCCCTCCTCGAAACTCAGCTAACTGACTCCCTCCTCTACTCAGCTAAAAGACTCCCTCCTCTACACTCAGCTAACTGACTCCCTCCTCTACTCAGCTAACTGACACCCTCCTCTACTCAGCTAATTGACTCCCTCCTCTACACTCAGCTAACTGACTCCCTCCTCTACTCAGCTAACAGACTCCCTCTACTCAGCTAACAGACTCCCTCCTCTACACTAAGCTAACTGACTCCCTCCTCTATACTCAGCTAACTGACTCCCTCCTCTACAATCAGCTAACTGACTCCCTCCTCTACTCAGCTAACTGACTCCCTCCTCTACTCAGCTAACTGACTCCCTCCTCTACACTCAGCTAACTGACTCCCTCCTTTACTCAGCTAACAGACTCCCTCCTCTACTCAGCTAACAGACTCCCTCCTCTTCACTCAGCTAACTGACTCCCTCCTCTACACTCAGCTAACTGACTCCCTCCTCTACACTCAGCTAACTGACTCCCTCCTCTACACTAAGCTAACTGACTCCCTCCTCTATTCTCAGCTAACTGACTCCCTCCTCCACTCAGCTAACTGACTCCCTCCTCTACACTAAGCTAACTGACTCCCTCCGCTATTCTCAGCTAACTGACTCCCTCCTCTACAATCAGCTAACTGACTCCCTCCTCTACTCAGCTAACAGACTCCCTCCTCTACTCAGCTAACAGACTCCCTCCTCTACACTCAGCTAACTGACTCCCTCCTCTACACTCAGCTAACTGACTCCCTCCTCTACACTCAGCTAACTGACTCCCTCCTCTACACTAAGCTAACTGACTCCCTTCTCTATTCTCAGCTAACTGACTCCCTCCTCTACAATCAGCTAACTGACTCCCTCCTCTACACTCAGCTAACTGACTCCCTCCTCTACTCAGCTAACAGACTCCCTCCTCTACACTCAGCTAACTGACTCCCTCCTCTACACTCAGCTAACTGACTCCTTCCTCTACACTAAGCTAACTGACTCCCTTCTCTATTCTCAGCTAACTGACTCCCTCCTCTACAATCAGCTAACTGACTCCCTCCTCTACTCAGCTAACAGACTCCCTCCTCTACTCAGCTAACAGACACCCTTCTCCACTCAGCTACCAGACTCCCTCCTCTACACTCAGCTAACTGACTCCCTCCTCTACACTCAGCTAACTGACTCCCTCCTATACACTCAGCTAACTGACTCCCTCCTCTACACTCAGCTAACTGACTCCCTCCTCTACACTCAGCTAACTGACTCCCTCCTCTACCCTCAGCTAACTGACTCCCTCCTCTACACTCAGCTAACTGACTCCCTCCTCTACACTCAGCTAACTGACTCCCTCCTCTACACTCAGCTAACTGACTCCCTCCTCTACTCAGCTAACTGACTCCCTCCTCTACACTCAGCTAACTGACTCCCTCCTCTACTCAGCTAACTGACTCCCTCCTCTACACTCAGCTAACTGACACCCTCCTCTACTTAGCTAACTGACTCCCTCCTCTACTCAGCTAACTGACTCCCTCCTCTACTCAGCTAACTGACTCCCTCCTCGAAACTCAGCTAACTGACTCCCTCCTCTACTCAGCTAAAAGACTCCCTCCTCTACACTCAGCTAACTGACTCCCTCCTCTACTCAGCTAACTGACTCCCTCCTCTACTCAGCTAATTGACTCCCTCCTCTACACTCAGCTAACTGACTCCCTCCTCTACTCAGCTAACAGACTCCCTCTACTCAGCTAACAGACTCCCTCCTCTACACTAAGCTAACTGACTCCCTCCTCTATACTCAGCTAACTGACTCCCTCCTCTACAATCAGCTAACTGACTCCCTCCTCTACTCAGCTAACTGACTCCCTCCTCTACTCAGCTAACTGACTCCCTCCTCTACACTCAGCTAACTGACTCCCTCCTTTACTCATCTAACAGACTCCCTCCTCTACTCAGCTAACAGACTCCCTCCTCTTCACTCAGCTAACTGACTCCCTCCTCTACACTCAGCTAACTGACTCCCTCCTCTACACTCAGCTAACTGACTCCCTCCTCTACACTCAGCTAACTGACTCCATCCTCTACCCTCAGCTAACTGACTCCCTCCTCTACACTCAGCTAACTGACTCCCTCCTCTACTCAGCTAACTGACTCCTTCCTCTACTCAGCTAACTGACTCCCTCCTCTACTCATCTAACTGACTCCCTCCTCTACTCAGCTAACTGACTCCCTCCTCTACTCAGCTAATTGACTCCCTGCTCTAATCAGCTAACTGACTCCCTCCTCTACTCAGCTAACTGACTCCCTCCTCTACTCAGCTAACAGACTCCCTCCTCTACACTCAGCTAACTGACTCCCTCCTCTACACTAAGCTAACTGACTCCCTCCTCTATTCTCAGCTAACTGACTCCCTCCTCCACTCAGCTAACTGACTCCCTCCTCTACACTAAGCTAACTGACTCCCTCCTCTATTCTCAGCTAACTGACTCCCTCCTCTACAATCAGCTAACTGACTCCCTCCTCTACTCAGCTAACAGACTCCCTCCTCTACTCAGCTAACAGACTCCCTCCTCTACACTCAGCTAACTGACTCCCTCCTCTACACTCAGCTAACTGACTCCCTCCTCTACACTTAGCTAACTGACTCCCTCCTCTATTCTCAGCTAACTGACTCCCTCCTCTACAATCAGCTAACTGACTCCCTCCTCCACTCAGCTAACTGACTCCCTCCTCTACACTAAGCTAACTGACTCCCTCCTCTATTCTCAGCTAACTGACTCCCTCCTCCACTCAGCTAACTGACTCCCTCCTCTACACTAAGCTAACTGACTCCCTCCTCTATTCTCAGCTAACTGACTCCCTCCTCTACAATCAGCTAACTGACTCCCTCCTCTACTCAGCTAACAGACTCCCTCATCTACTCAGCTAACAGACTCCCTCCTCTACACTCAGCTAACTGACTCCCTCCTCTACACTCAGCTAACTGACTCCCTCCTCTACACTTAGCTATCTGACTCTCTCCTCTATTCTCAGCTAACTGACTCCCTCCTCTACAATCAGCTAACTGACTCCCTCCTCTACTCAGCTAACAGACTCCCTCCTCTACTCAGCTAACAGACTCCCTCCTCTACACTCAGCTAACTGACTCCCTCCTCTACACTCAGCTAACTGACTCCCTCCTCTACACTAAGCTAACTGACTCACTCCTCTATTCTCAGCTAACTGACTCCCTCCTCTACAATCAGCTAACTGACTCCCTCCTCTACTCAGCTAACAGACTCCCTCCTCTACACTCAGCTAACTGACTCCCTCCTCTACACTAAGCTAACTGACTCCCTCCTCTATTCTCAGCTAACTGACTCCCTCCTCCACTCAGCTAACTGACTCCCTCCTCTACACTAAGCTAACTGACACCCTCCTCTACTTAGTTAACTGACTCCCTCCTCTACTCAGCTAACTGACTCCCTCCTCTACTCAGCTAACTGACTCCCTCCTCTACTCAGCTAACTGACTCCCTCCTCGAAACTCAGCTAACTGACTCCCTCCTCTACTCAGCTAAAAGACTCCCTCCTCTACACTCAGCTAACTGACTCCCTCCTCTACTCAGCTAACTGACACCCTCCTCTACTCAGCTAATTGACTCCCTCCTCTACACTCAGCTAACTGACTCCCTCCTCTACTCAGCTAACAGACTCCCTCTACTCAGCTAACAGACTCCCTCCTCTACACTAAGCTAACTGACTCCCTCCTCTATACTCAGCTAACTGACTCCCTCCTCTACAATCAGCTAACTGACTCCCTCCTCTACTCAGCTAACTGACTCCCTCCTCTACTCAGCTAACTGACTCCCTCCTCTACACTCAGCTAACTGACTCCCTCCTTTACTCAGCTAACAGACTCCCTCCTCTACTCAGCTAACAGACTCCCTCCTCTTCACTCAGCTAACTGACTCCCTCCTCTACACTCAGCTAACTGACTCCCTCCTCTACACTCAGCTAACTGACTCCCTCCTCTACACTAAGCTAACTGACTCCCTCCTCTATTCTCAGCTAACTGACTCCCTCCTCCACTCAGCTAACTGACTCCCTCCTCTACACTAAGCTAACTGACTCCCTCCTCTATTCTCAGCTAACTGACTCCCTCCTCTACAATCAGCTAACTGACTCCCTCCTCTACTCAGCTAACAGACTCCCTCCTCTACTCAGCTAACAGACTCCCTCCTCTACACTCAGCTAACTGACTCCCTCCTCTACACTCAGCTAACTGACTCCCTCCTCTACACTCAGCTAACTGACTCCCTCCTCTACACTCAGCTAACTGACTCCCTCCTCTACCCTCAGCTAACTGACTCCCTCCTCTACACTCAGCTAACTGACTCCCTCCTCTACACTCAGCTAACTGACTCCCTCCTCTACACTCAGCTAACTGACTCCCTCCTCTACTCAGCTAACTGACACTCTCCTCTACACTCAGCTAACTGACTCCCTCCTCTACTCAGCTAACTGACTCCCTCCTCTACACTCAGCTAACTGACACCCTCCTCTACTTAGCTAACTGACTCCCTCCTCTACTCAGCTAACTGACTCCCTCCTCTACTCAGCTAACTGACTCCCTCCTCGAAACTCAGCTAACTGACTCCCTCCTCTACTCAGCTAAAAGACTCCCTCCTCTACACTAAGCTAACTGACTCCCTCCTCTATTCTCAGCTAACTGACTCCCTCCTCTACAATCAGCTAACTGACTCCCTCCTCTACTCAGCTAACAGACTCCCTCCTCTACACTCAGCTAACTGACTCCCTCCTCTACACTAAGCTAACTGACTCCCTCCTCTACAATCAGCTAACTGACTCCCTCCTCTACTCAGCTAACAGACTCCCTCCTCTACACTCAGCTAACTGACTCCCTCCTCTACACTCAGCTAACTGACTCCCTCCTCTACACTTAGCTAACTGACTCCCTCCTCTATTCTCAGCTAACTGACTCCCTCCTCTACAATCAGCTAACTGACTCCCTCCTCCACTCAGCTAACTGACTCCCTCCTCTACACTAAGCTAACTGACTCCCTCCTCTATTCTCAGCTAACTGACTCCCTCCTCCACTCAGCTAACTGACTCCCTCCTCTACACTAAGCTAACTGACTCCCTCCTCTATTCTCAGCTAACTGACTCCCTCCTCTACAATCAGCTAACTGACTCCCTCCTCTACTCAGCTAACAGACTCCCTCCTCTACTCAGCTAACAGACTCCCTCCTCTACACTCAGCTAACTGACTCCCTCCTCTACACTCAGCTAACTGACTCCTTCCTCTACACTAAGCTAACTGACTCCCTCCTCTATTCTCAGCTAATTGACTCCCTCCTCTACAATCAGCTAACTGACTCCCTCCTCTACTCAGCTAACAGACTCCCTCCTCTACACTCAGCTAACTGACTCCCTCCTCTACACTAAGCTAACTGACTCCCTCCTCTATTCTCAGCTAACTGACTCCCTCCTCCACTCAGCTAACTGACTCCCTCCTCTACACTAAGCTAACTGACTCCCTCCTCTATTCTCAGCTAACTGACTCCCTCCTCTACAATCAGCTAACTGACTCCCTCCTCTACTCAGCTAACAGACTCCCTCCTCTACTCAGCTAACTGACTCCCTCCTCTACACTCAGCTAACTGACTCCCTCCTCTACTCAGCTAACTGACTCCTTCCTCTACACTCAGCTAACTGACACCCTCCTCTACTTAGTTAACTGACTCCCTCCTCTACTCAGCTAACTGACTCTCTCCTCTACTCAGCTAACTGACTCCCTCCTCTACTCAGCTAACTGACTCCCTCCTCGAAACTCAGCTAACTGACTCCCTCCTCTACTCAGCTAAAAGACTCCCTCCTCTACACTCAGCTAACTGACTCCCTCCTCTACTCAGCTAACTGACACCCTCCTCTACTCAGCTAATTGACTCCCTCCTCTACACTCATCTAACTGACTCCCTCCTCTACTCAGCTAACAGACTCCCTCTACTCAGCTAACAGACTCCCTCCTCTACACTAAGCTAACTGACTCCCTCCTCTATACTCAGCTAACTGACTCCCTCCTCTACAATCAGCTAACTGACTCCCTCCTCTACTCAGCTAACTGACTCCCTCCTCTACTCAGCTAACTGACTCCCTCCTCTACACTCAGCTAACTGACTCCCTCCTTTACTCAGCTAACAGACTCCCTCCTCTACTCAGCTAACTGAATCCCTCCTCTACTCAGCTAATTGACTCCCTCCTCTACACTCAGCTAACTGACTCCCTCCTCTACTCAGCTAACAGACTCCCTCTACTCAGCTAACAGACTCCCTCCTCTACACTAAGCTAACTGACTCCCTCCTCTACAATCAGCTAACTGACTCCCTCCTCTACTCAGCTAACTGACTCCCTCCTCTACTCAGCTAACTGACTCCCTCCTCTACACTCAGCTAACTGACTCCCTCCTTTACTCAGCTAACAGACTCCCTCCTCTACTCAGCTAACAGACTCCCTCCTCTTCACTCAGCTAACTGACTCCATCCTCTACACTCAGCTAACTGACTCCCTCCTCTACACTCAGCTAACTGACTCCCTCCTCTACACTCAGCTAACTGACTCCATCCTCTACCCTCAGCTAACTGACTCCCTCCTCTACACTCAGCTAACTGACTCCCTCCTCTACACTCAGCTAACTGACTCCCTCCTCTACTTAGCTAACTGACTCCCGCCTCTACACTCAGCTAACTGACTCCCTCCTCTACTCAGCTAACTGACTCCCTCTTCTACACTCAGCTAACTGACACCCTCCTCTACTTAGCTAACTGACTCCCTCCTCTACTCAGCTAACTGACTGACTCCTCTACTCAGCTAACTGACTCCCTCCTCTACTCAGCTAACTGACTCCCTCCTCTACTCAGCTAAATGACTCCCTCCTCTACACTCAGCTAACTGACTGCCTCCTCTACTCAGCTAACTGACTCCCTCCTCTACATTAAGCTAACTGACTCCCTCCTCTACTCAGCTAACTGACTCCCTCCTCTACTCAGCTAACTGACTCCCTCTTCTACACTCAGCTAACTGACACCCTCCTCTACTTAGCTAACTGACTCCCTCCTCTACTCAGCTAACTGACTCCCTCCTCTACTCAGCTAACTGACTCCCTCCTCGAAACTCAGCTAACTGACTCCCTCCTCTACTCAGCTAAAAGACTCCCTCCTCTACACTCAGCTAACTGACTCCCTCCTCTACTCAGCTAACTGAATCCCTCCTCTACTCAGCTAATTGACTCCCTCCTCTATACTCAGCTAACTGACTCCCTCCTCTACAATCAGCTAACTGACTCCCTCCTCTACTCAGCTAACTGACTCCCTCCTCTACTCAGCTAACTGACTCCCTCCTCTACACTCAGCTAACTGACTCCCTCCTTTACTCAGCTAACAGACTCCCTCCTCTACTCAGCTAACAGACACCCTCCTCTTCACTCAGCTAACTGACTCCCTCCTCTACACTCAGCTAACTGACTCCCTCCTCTACACTCAGCTAACTGACTCCCTCCTCTACACTCAGCTAACTGACTCCATCCTCTACCCTCAGCTAACTGACTCCCTCCTCTACACTCAGCTAACTGACTCCCTCCTCTACACTCAGCTAACTGACTCCCTCCTCTACTTAGCTAACTGACTCCCGCCTCTACACTCAGCTAACTGACTCCCTCCTCTACTAAGCTAACTGACTCCCTCTTCTACACTCAGCTAACTGACACCCTCCTCTACTTAGCTAACTGACTCCCTCCTCTACTCAGCTAACTGACTGACTCCTCTACTCAGCTAACTGACTCCCTCCTCTACTCAGCTAACTAACTCCCTCCTCTACTCAGGTAAATGACTCCCTCCTCTACACTCAGCTAACTGACTGCCTCCTCTACTCAGCTAACTGACTCCCTCCTCTACATTAAGCTAACTGACTCCCTCCTCTACTCAGCTAACTGACTCCCTCCTCTACTCAGCTAACTGACTCCCTCTTCTACACTCAGCTAACTGACACCCTCCTCTACTTAGCTAACTGACTCCCTCCTCTACTCAGCTAACTGACTCCCTCCTCTACTCAGCTAACTGACTCCCTCCTCGAAACTCAGCTAACTGACTCCCTCCTCTACTCAGCTAAAAGACTCCCTCCTCTACACTCAGCTAACTGACTCCCTCCTCTACTCAGCTAACTGAATCCCTCCTCTACTCAGCTAATTGACTCCCTCCTCTACACTCAGCTAACTGACTCCCTCCTCTACTCAGCTAACAGACTCCCTCTACTCAGCTAACAGACTCCCTCCTCTACACTAAGCTAACTGACTCCCTCCTCTATACTCAGCTAACTGACTCCCTCCTCTACAATCAGCTAACTGACTCCCTCCTCTACTCAGCTAACTGACTCCCTCCTCTACTCAGCTAACTGACTCCCTCCTCTACACTCAGCTAACTGACTCCCTCCTTTACTCAGCTAACAGACTCCCTCCTCTACTCAGCTAACAGACTCCCTCCTCTTCACTCAGCTAACTGACTCCCTCCTCTACACTCAGCTAACTGACTCCCTATTCTACACTCAGCTAACTGACTCCATCCTCTACCCTCAGCTAACTGACTCCATCCTCTACCCTCAGCTAACTGACTCCCTCCTCTACACTCAGCTAACTGACTCCCTCCTCTACTCAGCTAACTGACTCCTTCCTCTACTCAGGTAAATGACTCCCTCCTCTACTCATCTAACTGACTCCCTCCTCTTCACTCAGCTAACTGACTCCCTCCTCTACACTCAGCTAACTGACTTCCTCCTCTACCCTCAGCTAACTGACTCCCTCCTCTACACTCAGCTAACTGACTCCCTCCTCTACACTCAGCTAACTGACTCCCTCCTCTACACTCAGCTAACTGACTTCCTCCTCTACCCTCAGCTAACTGACTCCCTCCTCTACACTCAGCTAACTGACTCCCTCCTCTACCCTCAGCTAACTGACTCCCTCCTCTACACTCAGCTAACTGACTCCCTCCTCTACTCAGCTAAAAGACTCCCTCCTCTACACTCAGCTAACTGACTCCCTCCTCTACTCAGCTAACTGACTCCCGCCTCTACACTCAGCTAACTGACTCCCTCCTCTACTCAGCTAACTGACTCCCTCTTCTACACTCAGCTAACTGACACCCTCCTCTACTTAGCTAACTGACTCCCTCCTCTACTCAGCTAACTGACTCCCTCCTCTACTCAGCTAACTGACTCCCTCCTCGAAACTCAGCTAACTGACTCCCTCCTCTACTCAGCTAAAAGACTCCCTCCTCTACACTCAGCTAACTGACTCCCTCCTCTACTCAGCTAACTGAATCCCTCCAATACTCAGCTAATTGACTCCCTCCTCTACACTCAGCTAACTGACTCCCTCCTCTACTCAGCTAACAGACTCCCTCTACTCAGCTAACAGACTCCCTCCTCTACACTAAGCTAACTGACTCCCTCCTCTACACTCAGCTAACTGACTCCCTCCTCTACACTCAGCTAACTGACTTCCTCCTCTACCCTCAGCTAACTGAATCACTCCTCTACACTCAGATAACTGACTCCCTCCTCTACCCTCAGCAAACTGACTCCCTCCTCTACACTCAGCTAACTGACTCCCTCCTCTACTCAGCTAAAAGACTCCCTCCTCTACACTCAGCTAACTGACTCCCTCCTCTACTCAGCTAAAAGACTCCCTCCTCTACACTCAGCTAACTGACTCCCTCCTCTACTCAGCTAACTGAATCCCTCCTCTACTCAGCTAATTGACTCCCTCCTCTACACTCAGCTAACTGACTCCCTCCTCTACTCAGCTAACAGACTCCCTCTACTCAGCTAACAGACTCCCTCCTCTACACTAAGCTAACTGACTCCCTCCTCTATACTCAGCTAACTGACTCCCTCCTCTACAATCAGCTAACTGACTCCCTCCTCTACTCAGCTAACTGACTCCCTCCTCTACTCAGCTAACTGACTCCCTCCTCTACACTCAGCTAACTGACTCCCTCCTTTACTCAGCTAACAGACTCCCTCCTCTACTCAGCTAACAGACTCCCTCCTCTTCACTCAGCTAACTGACTCCCTCCTCTATTCTCAGCTAACTGACTCCCTCCTCCTCTCCGCTAACTGACTCCCTCCTCTACACTAAGCTAACTGACTCCCTCCTCTATTCTCAGCTAACTGACTCCCTCCTCTACACTCAGCTAACTGACTTCCTCCTCTACCCTCAGCTAACTGACTCCCTCCTCTACACTCAGCTAACTGACTCCCTCCTCTACACTCAGCTAACTGACTCCCTCCTCTACACTCAGCTAACTGACTTCCTCCTCTACCCTCAGCTAACTGACTCCCTCCTCTACACTCAGCTAACTGACTCCCTCCTCTACCCTCAGCTAACTGACTCCCTCCTCTACACTCAGCTAACTGACTCCCTCCTCTACTCAGCTAAAAGACTCCCTCCTCTACACTCAGCTAATTGACTCCCTCCTCTACTCAGCTAACTGACTCCCGCCTCTACACTCAGCTAACTGACTCCCTCCTCTACTCAGCTAACTGACTCCCTCTTCTACACTCAGCTAACTGACACCCTCCTCTACTCAGCTAACTGACTCCCTCCTCTACTCAGCTAACTGACTCCCTCCTCGAAACTCAGCTAACTGACTCCCTCCTCTACTCAGCTAAAAGACTCCCTCCTCTACACTCAGCTAACTGACTCCCTCCTCTACTCAGCTAACTGAATCCCTCCTCTACTCAGCTAATTGACTCCCTCCTCTACACTCAGCTAACTGACTCCCTCCTCTACTCAGCTAACAGACTCCCTCTACTCAGCTAACAGACTCCCTCCTCTACACTAAGCTAACTGACTCCCTCCTCTATACTCAGCTAACTGACTCCCTCCTCTACAATCAGCTAACTGACTCCCTCCTCTACTCAGCTAACTGACTCCCTCCTCTACTCAGCTAACTGACTCCCTCCTCTACACTCAGCTAACTGACTCCCTCCTTTACTCAGCTAACAGACTCCCTCCTCTACTCAGCTAACAGACTCCCTCCTCTTCACTCAGCTAACTGACTCCCTCCTCTACACTCAGCTAACTGACTCCCTATTCTACACTCAGCTAACTGACTCCATCCTCTACCCTCAGCTAACTGACTCCATCCTCTACCCTCAGCTAACTGACTCCCTCCTCTACACTCAGCTAACTGACTCCCTCCTCTACTCAGCTAACTGACTCCTTCCTCTACTCAGGTAAATGACTCCCTCCTCTACTCATCTAACTGACTCCCTCCTCTTCACTCAGCTAACTGACTCCCTCCTCTACACTCAGCTAACTGACTTCCTCCTCTACCCTCAGCTAACTGACTCCCTCCTCTACACTCAGCTAACTGACTCCCTCCTCTACACTCAGCTAACTGACTCCCTCCTCTACACTCAGCTAACTGACTTCCTCCTCTACCCTCAGCTAACTGACTCCCTCCTCTACACTCAGCTAACTGACTCCCTCCTCTACCCTCAGCTAACTGACTCCCTCCTCTACACTCAGCTAACTGACTCCCTCCTCTACTCAGCTAAAAGACTCCCTCCTCTACACTCAGCTAACTGACCCCCTCCTCTACTCAGCTAACTGACTCCCGCCTCTACACTCAGCTAACTGACTCCCTCCTCTACTCAGCTAACTGACTCCCTCTTCTACACTCAGCTAACTGACACCCTCCTCTACTTAGCTAACTGACTCCCTCCTCTACTCAGCTAACTGACTCCCTCCTCTACTCAGCTAACTGACTCCCTCCTCGAAACTCAGCTAACTGACTCCCTCCTCTACTCAGCTAAAAGACTCCCTCCTCTACACTCAGCTAACTGACTCCCTCCTCTACTCAGCTAACTGAATCCCTCCAATACTCAGCTAATTGACTCCCTCCTCTACACTCAGCTAACTGACTCCCTCCTCTACTCAGCTAACAGACTCCCTCTACTCAGCTAACAGACTCCCTCCTCTACACTAAGCTAACTGACTCCCTCCTCTACACTCAGCTAACTGACTCCCTCCTCTACACTCAGCTAACTGACTTCCTCCTCTACCCTCAGCTAACTGAATCACTCCTCTACACTCAGATAACTGACTCCCTCCTCTACCCTCAGCAAACTGACTCCCTCCTCTACACTCAGCTAACTGACTCCCTCCTCTACTCAGCTAAAAGACTCCCTCCTCTACACTCAGCTAACTGACTCCCTCCTCTACTCAGCTAAAAGACTCCCTCCTCTACACTCAGCTAACTGACTCCCTCCTCTACTCAGCTAACTGAATCCCTCCTCTACTCAGCTAATTGACTCCCTCCTCTACACTCAGCTAACTGACTCCCTCCTCTACTCAGCTAACAGACTCCCTCTACTCAGCTAACAGACTCCCTCCTCTACACTAAGCTAACTGACTCCCTCCTCTATACTCAGCTAACTGACTCCCTCCTCTACAATCAGCTAACTGACTCCCTCCTCTACTCAGCTAACTGACTCCCTCCTCTACTCAGCTAACTGACTCCCTCCTCTACACTCAGCTAACAGACTCCCTCCTTTACTCAGCTAACAGACTCCCTCCTCTACTCAGCTAACAGACTCCCTCCTCTTCACTCAGCTAACTGACTCCCTCCTCTATTCTCAGCTAACTGACTCCCTCCTCCTCTCCGCTAACTGACTCCCTCCTCTACACTAAGCTAACTGACTCCCTCCTCTATTCTCAGCTAACTGACTCCCTCCTCTACACTCAGCTAACTGACTTCCTCCTCTACCCTCAGCTAACTGACTCCCTCCTCTACACTCAGCTAACTGACTCCCTCCTCTACACTCAGCTAACTGACTCCCTCCTCTACACTCAGCTAACTGACTTCCTCCTCTACCCTCAGCTAACTGACTCCCTCCTCTACACTCAGCTAACTGACTCCCTCCTCTACCCTCAGCTAACTGACTCCCTCCTCTACACTCAGCTAACTGACTCCCTCCTCTACTCAGCTAAAAGACTCCCTCCTCTACACTCAGCTAATTGACTCCCTCCTCTACTCAGCTAACTGACTCCCGCCTCTACACTCAGCTAACTGACTCCCTCCTCTACTCAGCTAACTGACTCCCTCTTCTACACTCAGCTAACTGACACCCTCCTCTACTCAGCTAACTGACTCCCTCCTCTACTCAGCTAACTGACTCCCTCCTCGAAACTCAGCTAACTGACTCCCTCCTCTACTCAGCTAAAAGACTCCCTCCTCTACACTCAGCTAACTGACTCCCTCCTCTACTCAGCTAACTGAATCCCTCCTCTACTCAGCTAATTGACTCCCTCCTCTACACTCAGCTAACTGACTCCCTCCTCTACTCAGCTAACAGACTCCCTCTACTCAGCTAACAGACTCCCTCCTCTACACTAAGCTAACTGACTCCCTCCTCTATACTCAGCTAACTGACTCCCTCCTCTACAATCAGCTAACTGACTCCCTCCTCTACTCAGCTAACTGACTCCCTCCTCTACTCAGCTAACTGACTCCCTCCTCTACACTCAGCTAACTGACTCCCTCCTTTACTCAGCTAACAGACTCCCTCCTCTACTCAGCTAACAGACTCCCTCCTCTTCACTCAGCTAACTGACTCCCTCCTCTACACTCAGCTAACTGACTCCCTATTCTACACTCAGCTAACTGACTCCATCCTCTACCCTCAGCTAACTGACTCCATCCTCTACCCTCAGCTAACTGACTCCCTCCTCTACACTCAGCTAACTGACTCCCTCCTCTACTCAGCTAACTGACTCCTTCCTCTACTCAGGTAAATGACTCCCTCCTCTACTCATCTAACTGACTCCCTCCTCAACTCAGCTAACTGACTCCCTCCTCTATTCTCAGCTAACTGACTCCCTCCTCTACAATCAGCTAACTGACTCCCTCCTCTACTCAGCTAACAGACTCCCTCCTCTACTCAGCTAACAGACTCCCTCCTCTACACTCAGCTAACTGACTCCTTCCTCTACACTCAGCTAACTGACTCCATCCTCTACACTCAGCTAACTGACTCCCTCCTCTACACTCAGCTAACTGACTTCCTCCTCTACCCTCAGCTAACTGACTCCCTCCTCTACACTCAGCTAACTGACTCCCTCCTCTACCCTCAGCAAACTGACTCCCTCCTCTACACTCAGCTAACTGACTCCCTCCTCTACTCAGCTAAAAGACTCCCTCCTCTACACTCAGCTAACTGACTCCCTCCTCTACTCAGCTAACTGAATCCCTCCTCTACTCAGCTAATTGACTCCCTCCTCTACACTCAGCTAACTGACTCCCTCCTCTACTCAGCTAACAGACTCCCTCTACTCAGCTAACAGACTCCCTCCTCTACACTAAGCTAACTGACTCCCTCCTCTATACTCAGCTAACTGACTCCCTCCTCTACAATCAGCTAACTGACTCCCTCCTCTACTCAGCTAACTGACTCCCTCCTCTACTCAGCTAACTGACTCCCTCCTCTACACTCAGCTAACTGACTCCCTCCTTTACTCAGCTAACAGACTCCCTCCTCTACTCAGCTAACAGACTCCCTCCTCTTCACTCAGCTAACTGACTCCCTCCTCTACACTCAGCTAACTGACTCCCTCCTCTACACTCAGCTAACTGACTCCCTCCTCTACACTCAGCTAACTGACTCCATCCTCTACCCTCAGCTAACTGACTCCCTCCTCTACACTCAGCTAACTGACTCCCTCCTCTACTCAGCTAACTGACTCCTTCCTCTACTCAGGTAAATGACTCCCTCCTCTACTCATCTAACTGACTCCCTCCTCAACTCAGCTAACTGACTCCCTCCTCTACACTAAGCTAACTGACTCCCTCCTCTATTCTCAGCTAACTGACTCCCTCCTCTACAATCAGCTAACTGACTCCCTCCTCTACTCAGCTAACAGATTCCCTCCTCTACTCAGCTAACAGACTCCCTCCTCTACACTCAGCTAACTGACTCCCTCCTCTACACTCAGCTAACTGACTCCCTCCTCTACACTCAGCTAACTGACTCCCTCCTCTACACTCAGCTAACTGACTTCCTCCTCTACCCTCAGCTAACTGACTCCCTCCTCTACACTCAGCTAACTGACTCCCTCCTCTACTCAGCTAACTGACTCCCTCCTCTACACTCAGCTAACTGACTCCCTCCACTACTCAGCTAACTGACTCCCTCCTCTACACTCAGCTAACTGACTCCCTCCTCTACTCAGCTAACTGACTCCCTCCTCTACACTCAGCTAACTGACTCCCTCCACTACTCAGCTAACTGACTCCCTCCTCTACACTCAGCTAACTGACACCCTCCTCTACTTAGCTAACTGACTCCCTCCTCTACTCAGCTAACTGACTCCCTCCTCTACTCAGCTAACTGACTCCCTCCTCGAAACTCAGCTAACTGACTCCCTCCTCTACTCAGCTAAAAGACTCCCACCTCTACACTCAGCTAACTGACTCCCTCCTCTACTCAGCTAACTGACTCCCTCCTCTACTCAGCTAATTGACTCCCTCCTCTACACTCAGCTAACTGACTCCCTCCTCTACTCAGCTAACAGACTCCCTCTACTCAGCTAACAGACTCCCTCCTCTACACTAAGCTAACTGACTCCCTCCTCTACACTAAGCTAACTGACTCCCTCCTCTACAATCAGCTAACTGACTCCCTCCTCTACACTCAGCTAACTGACTCCCTCCTCTACACTCAGCTAACTGACTCCCTCCTCTACACTCAGCTAACTGACTTCCTCCTCTACCCTCAGCTAACTGACTCCCTCCTCTACACTCAGCTAACTGACTCCCTCCTCTACACTCAGCTAACTGACTCCCTCCTCTACACTCAGGAAACTGACTCCCTCCTCTACTCAGCTAACTGACTCCCTCCTCTACACTCAGCTAACTGACTCCCTCCTCTACACTCAGCTAACTGACTCCCTCCTCTACACTCAGCAAACTGACTCCCTCCTCTACTCAGCTAACTGACTCCCTCCTCTACACTCAGCTAACTGACTCCCTCCTCTACTCAGCTAACTGACTCCCTCCTCTACACTCAGCTAACTGACACCCTCCTCTACTTAGCTAACTGACTCCCTCCTCTACTCAGCTAACTGACTCCCTCCTCTACTCAGCTAACTGACTCCCTCCTCGAAACTCAGCTAACTGACTCCCTCCTCTACTCAGCTAAAAGACTCCCACCTCTACACTCAGCTAACTGACTCCCTCCTCTACTCAGCTAACTGACTCCCTCCTCTACTCAGCTAATTGACTCCCTCCTCTACACTCAGCTAACTGACTCCCTCCTCTACTCAGCTAACAGACTCCCTCTACTCAGCTAACAGACTCCCTCCTCTACACTAAGCTAACTGACTCCCTCCTCTACACTAAGCTAACTGACTCCCTCCTCTACAATCAGCTAACTGACTCCCTCCTCTACTCAGCTAACTGACTCCCTCCTCTACTCAGCTAACTGACTCCCTCCTCTACACTCAGCTAACTGACTCCCTCCTTTACTCAGCTAACAGACTCCCTCCTCTACTCAGCTAACAGACTCCCTCCTCTTCACTCAGCTAACTGACTCCCTCCTCTACACTCAGCTAACTGACTCCCTCCTCTACACTCAGCTAACTGACTCCCTCCTCTACACTCAGCTAACTGACTCCATCCTCTACCCTCAGCTAACTGACTCCCTCCTCTACACTCAGCTAACTGACTCCCTCCTCTACTCAGCTAACTGACTCCTTCCTCTAATCAGCTAACTGACTCCCTCCTCTACTCATCTAACTGACTCCCTCCTCTACTCAGCTAACTGACTCCCTCCTCTACTCAGCTAACTGACTCCCTCCTCTACTCAGCTAATTGACTCCCTGCTCTACTCAGCTAACTGACTCCCTCCTCTACTCAGCTAACTGACTCCCTCCTCTACTCAGCTAACAGACTCCCTCCTCTACACTCAGCTAACTGACTCCCTCCTCTATTCTCAGCTAACTGACTCCCTCCTCCTCTCCGCTAACTGACTCCCTCCTCTACACTAAGCTAACTGACTCCCTCCTCTATTCTCAGCTAACTGACTCACTCCTCTACAATCAGCTAACTGACTCCCTCCTCTACTCAGCTAACAGACTCCCTCCTCTACTCAGCTAACAGACTCCCTCCTCTACACTCAGCTAACTGACTCCCTCCTCTACACTCAGCTAACTGACTCCCTCCTCTACACTCAGCTAACTGACTCCCTCCTCTACACTCAGCTAACTGACTCCCTCCTCTACTCAGCTAACTGACTCCCTCCTCTACACTCAGCTAACTGACACCCTCCTCTACTTAGCTAACTGACTCCCTCCTCTACTCAGCTAACTGACTCCCTCCTCTACTCAGCTAACTGACTCCCTCCTCTACTCAGCTAATTGACTCCCTGCTCTTCTCAGCTAACTGACTCCCTCCTCTACTCAGCTAATTGACTCCCTGCTCTTCTCAGCTAACTGACTCCCTCCTCTACTCAGCTAACTGACTCCCTCCTCTACTCAGCTAACAGACTCCCTCCTCTACTCAGCTAACAGACTCCCTCCTCTACTCAGCTAACTGACTCCCTCCTCTACTCAGCTAACAGACTCCCTCCTCTACACTCAGCTAACTGACTCCCTCCTCTACTCAGCTAACTGACTCCCTCCTCTACTCAGCTAACTGACTCCCTCCTCTACACTCAGCTAACTGACTCCCTCCTCTACTCAGCTAACAGACTCCCTCCTCTACTCAGCTAACTGACTCCCTCCTCTACACTCAGCTAACTGACTCCCTCCTCTACACTCAGCTAACTGACGCCCTCCTCTACTCAGCTAACTGACTCCCTCCTCTACACTCAGCTAACTGACTCCCTCCTCTACTCAGCTAACTGACTCCCTCCTCTACTCAGCTAACTGACTCCCTCCTCTTCTCAGCTAACAGACTCCCTCCCCTGGGGACCAACAGAGAAAACACAACACAAACAAAAAGCCAGTAACGCTCCACGAGATTGTAAAAGAAATGAACGGCGGAAATGTCCCCTTTGGAGAGATTCCAAGCCCTTGAGTTAAACAGACGGGATGTAAAGTATTTTTTACAACGCAGGAGGAACGGCCATCACCCCACTGAGAATTAAAGGGAACACGTCAAGTAGACAACACCATTAATTCTCTAAAAGAACATGTCAAGTAGGCCTAGCCGTATATTCTCTAAAAGAACACGTCAAGTAGGCCTAGCCATATATTCTCTAAAAGAACACGTCAAGTAGGCAACACCATATATTCTCTAAAAGAACATGTCAAGTAGGCCTAGCCGTATATTCTCTAAAAGAACACCTCAAGTAGGCCTAGCTGTATATTCTCTAAAAGAACGCGTCAAGTAGACCACATCATATATTCTCTAAAAGAGCACGTCAAGTAGACTACACCATATACTCTCTAAAAGAACACGTCAAGTAGGCCATGCCATATATTCTCTGAAAGAACACGGCAAGTAGGCCACACCGTATATTCTCTGAAAGAACAAATCAAGTAGGCCACACCATATAATCTCTAAAGGAACACGTCAAGTAGACAACACCATATATTCTCTAAAAGAACGCGTTAAGTAGGCCTAGCCATATATTCTCTAAAAGAACACGTCAAGTAGGCAACACCATATATTCTCTAAAAGAACACGTCAAGTAGTCTTAGCCATATATTCTCTAAAAGAACACGTCAAGTAGGCCACACCATATATTCTCTGAAAGAACACATCAAGTAGGCCATACCATATATCTCTAAAAGAACACGTCAAGTAGTCTTAGCCATATATTCTCTAAAAGAACACGTCAAGTAGGCCATACCATATATTCTCTGAAAGAACACGTCAAGTAGGCCACACCGTATATTCTCTGAAAGAACACGTCAAGTAGGCCACACCATATATTCTCTAAAAGAACCCGTCAAGTAGGCCACACCATATATTCTCTAAAGGAATACATCAAGTAGGCCACACCATATATTCTCTAAAAGAACACGTCAAGTAATCTTAGCCATATATTCTCTAAAGGAATACGTCAAGTAGGCCTAGCCATATAATCTCTAAATGTAGAATGTGCCAAAAACCCATTCCAGAAATCGTTGTAGCAGAAATGCTGCTATCCAGAGTGGAATGTTTGTTAGACTTTCCGTAGCTCTCTGATTGTGTGTGTTTACATACAGGGTAGGAATAAATACGTCCTGATGATTTGATTGGCTGCTCCATGCAACACCCTGTCTACGTCCCCTATTCCCTATATAGTGCACTACTGTTGACCAGGGCCCTATAGAACCCTATTCCTGTCACGACCGTCTGAAGAAGGAGACCAAGGTGCAGCGTGAATATCGTTCCACATCTTTTATTTGAACGTGAAACTTAGCCAAACAAACAATAAACTATAAACAAACAACAAACCGTGACTACAGAGGTGCAACATGCACTAACTCAAAATAATCTCCCACAAACACAGGTGGGAAAAACAACTACTTAAATATGATCCCCAATTAGAGACAACGATGACCAGCTGCCTCTAATTGGGAGTCATACAAAACCCCCAACATAGAAAAAATAAACTAGAACACAACATAGAAAAAATAAACTAGATAAACCCCCCAGTCACGCCCTGACCTACTCTACCATAGAAAATAAGAGCAGTCTATGGTCAGGATGTGACAGTACCCCCCCCTAGGTCTGGACTCCGGCCGCAAAACCTGAAACCAAAAGGGAGGGTGTCTAGTGTTGGTGGCGGCTCTGGTGCAGGACGAAGAACCTTCTCATCCCGTTGTTGCCGTGCTAATTCCTCGTAACGTCGCCGTTCTGCTCTCGCTGCCTCTATCTCCTCCTTCGGACGGCGATACTCCCCTTCCTGCCTCCAGGGTCCTTTCCCGTCTAGGATTTCCTCCCAGGTCCATTCGTCCTGACCATGCTGCTTGGTCCTTTGGTGGTGGTTAGTTCTGCAATGGCTCTCGTCGGAATGAATGGACCAAAGCGCAGTGTGGAAAGTGTTCATGATATTTATTGATCGACGAAACACTCGAACAAAGTAACAAAACAAAAAGCTAACAGTTCTGTCAGGTAACAGAATACTAAACAGAAAATAACTAACCACAAAACACAGGTGGAAAAAGGCTGCCTAAGTATGATTCCCAATCAGAGACAACGATAGACAGCTGCCTCTGATTAGGAACCATACTCGGCCAAAAACAAAGAAATAGACAACATAGAATGTCCACCCCACATCACACCCTGACCTAACCACATAGAGAAATAAAACGTCTCTCTAAGGTCAGGGCGTGACAATTACCTATATAGTGCACTACTGTTGACCAGGGCCCTATAGAACCCTATTCCCTATATAGTGCACTACTGAGTTGAGTTTGCCTTTTTGCCCAAAATGTGCTCTAAGCTTTACAGGAATGTGGTTCTGATTATAAACAGCAACACCTCCACCTTTGGCATTACTGTCTTTTCTGTTGATCTTCATAACAATGTATTGCTACACTATATCAATATAAAGGTATTATCTAAGTACGTTTCAGAGATTGGCAGAATCTGAAGGTCATGTGTTACTAGCAAATTATTGATTTCACGCACATTGTTTCTTAAGCTACATATGTTAACGTGGGCTATTTTTAGCACTTATCTGTGATGCTTGATTGTTTTTATTGCTTTACTGGGAAGCTTAGCAGAGGTGGACATGCTCAGGTTATTTATGTTAGTGCAGGGTGAGCTGCACATAGTGGACTTCCTGCTAGGCCACACCGCCACAGTGCTAACAGTATAACTCATAGGCACATGATTACTGCATACAACAGCTGTAGGATCAGCAGAGGCATTCAGGGCAGTTAGAGGGACATAAAATATGTTAATTACATTGTGTCTTCCAACGCCCCCGGGATAATGTACATTTGCTGAAGAATTATGACAACTCAGCGACACAATGATAGGGATTAACTGAGCTGGGCTTGGCTCATTGATAAGTCATTGTCTCAACGCAGCCTTATAATGCTGTGAAAAATTATTTGGGTGGATCCCATCCTCCTTATAATGCGAGCTTTGTTTCCAGAAGGTATCAACATTGTCAATAAATGTTACACCCAAAGAGCTGTAATAGTCTGGTAGCCTGTTATGGATGGCTAACAGTCTGCTGAACCATTCAATGTCATGATTTAGGAAGGCAGAGGGCCAGATATTATGGGGTGTTTGTTGGTGTCAAGTAGTGACCCAATCAGTTCTTTAAAATCATCTTCAGTTGTTCTGAGCTGCCCTTCATAATGTCATTGAATCCCACATGAACTATGATAGACTGAATGTCCTGATGCAGGTATAAAATGTTTGGGAGCAGCTTATTGATGTCCTGTAATCGTGCTCCTGGATATCACAAAATGTTTTGCTCCAGAGACTGAGACATTTCTCACCTTTGAACTGCCCAATACAACAAAATAGAAAAATCCGCCCATTCCCACCCCTCACACAATTCGTTGAGCCTTTCACGGGACCACGAGAGGCAGCATAGCGTGCGCCCGCTACTCCTGGCAATAGGCCCAGGATCTCCCACAGCAAGTAGTGCTCAGATCCAGAGAAAGGAAGGGAAGGAGCCGAACTCGATGACGAAGCCGCTGCTCGAGTCAGCATAGTTGGAGTCAGACACAAGCAGTCCCAGAGTTGAAGGTGCAGGTAGATCAGGCACCAGTGCAGCGACAGCTATTCCTTATGTCAATCTGCTCCGAACCACTCACAGTCACTCCCGTCCTCTTAAACATCATGCTGCTGCCTTCGGTTTCCACGGCTTGTGACATGGGACCAGCGCTGATTGGAACTTTCTTCTTGCTGTTCTCAGTCTACTCCACTGCAGGATGGAGGAGGGGCAGATGGAGAGGACTTCGTTGGCGGACAAGTTCCAGGAAGCCATTCAGATAGGGACAGATGGGGAACTAGTTCCAGGTAACACAGGCCATTCAGATAGGGACAGATGGGGAACTAGTTCCAGGTAACACAGGCCATTCAGATAGGGACATATGTCAAGGCGGAGAAACATCAATCAGGCCCGAACGGCGTCCAGCCATAGGAGTTGAGAAAGAAAAGTTTGCGCAAAATTGAGATTTGTTTGCTAAGCATAGCCACCTCCTTCCTGTAATCCTCCGCTAGTAAACAATTTCCGAATTGGAACTATGGATTGTCAATATTGTTCCGGACAAGAGCGTAATAAACACAGCTTCTACAGTATCTATTAATTCACAACAATACGCACATATAAAAGTAAAAGAATGTAGTTAAGAAAAACATAAATATTAGATCGAGCAATGTCAGAGTGGCATTGACTAAAATACAGTAGAATGTCAAGCCTGCTCCCGCTCTTCCCTCCTGGTGCTCGAGGGCGCCATGCTCCCCAGCATTATGCTCTCCTGCCACCATCATTACGCACACCTCCCTTCCCCCGTCATGGGCATCAGCGATTATTGGACTCACCTGGACTCAATCACGTCTGTCATTACCTCCCCTATATCTGTCTGTTCCCCCACTCTGTTCCCTGTTTCAGCATTGATTGTCGTATGTCCTTGTATACCAGTGTGCTGACACTGTTCCTGTCTTGTTCCGATTAAATGTTTGACTCCCCGTACCTGCTTCTCTACTCCAGCATCGGTTCTTACAAGAATAGAATACAGTATATACATGTGATATGATTAAAGCAGTGTGTAAACATTATTTAAACATTATTAGAGTGACTAGTGAGGGGGCTGAGCACGCACCTTTGTGGGGCCCCAGTGTTGAGGATCAGCGAAGTGGAGGTGTTGCTTCCTACCTTCACCACCTGGGGGCGGCCCGTCAAAAGGTCCAGGACCCAATTGCACAGGGCGGGGTTGAGACCCAGGGCCTCCAGCTTAATGATGACCTTGGAGGGTACTATGGTGTTGAATGCTGAGCTATAGTCAATGAACAGCCATCTTACATAGGTATCCCTCTTGTCTAGATGGGATAGGGCAGTGTGCAGTGCGATGGCGATTGCATCGTCTGTGGATCTATTGGGACGGTAAGCAAATTCAATTGGGTCTAGGGTGGCCGGTAAGGTGGAGGTGATATGATCCTTGACTAGTCTCTCAAAGCACTTCATGATGACATTAGTGAGTGCTACTGGGCGATAGTCATTTAGTTCAGTTACCTTTGCTTTCTTGGGTACAGGAACAATGGTGGACATATTGAAGCAAGTGGGGACAGCAGACTGGGATAGGGAGAGATTGAACATGTCCGTAAACACTCCAGCCAGCTGGGCTGCGCATGCTCTGAGGACGCGGCTAGGGATACGGCCACAGAGAAGGAGAGCCCACAGTCCTTGTTAGCGGGACGGGTTGGTGGCACTGTGTTATCCTCAAAGCGGGCGAAGAAGGTGTTTAAGAAGAAGTCAGTGTCCGCAACATGGCTGGTTTTCCCTTTGTAGTCTGTGATTGTCTGTAGACCCTGCCACATATGTCTCGTGTCTGAGCAGTTGAATTGCGACTCCACTTTGTCTCTGTACTGACGTTTTGCCTGTTTGATTGCCTTTTACGGAGGGAATAACTACACTGTTTGTATTCGGCCATATTCCCAGTCACCTTGCCGTGGTTAAATGCGGTGGTTTGCGCTTTTGGTTTTGCGCGAATGCTGCCATCTATCCATGGTTTCTGGTTTGGGTAGGTTTTCATAGTCACAGTGGGTACAACATCTCCTATACACTTCCTGATATACTCAGTATTATTATTCATGTACTTATTCGTGTATTTGTTGATGTTATTCTCAGAGGCTACCCAGAAGTCCCAGTCCACGTGATCAAAACTATCTTGAAGCATGGATTCTGATTAGTCAGGGCAGCTTTGAATAGACCTTGTAAGGGTACTTCCTGTTTGAGTTTCTGCCTATAGGAAGCGAGGAGCTAAATGGAGTCTTGATCAGATTTGCCAAAGGGAGGGCATTTTTTGTAGGCATTTCGAAAAGTTGAGTAGCAGAGTTCCAATGTTTTTCCAGTGCGAGTACTACAGTCAATGTGTTGGTAGAACATTAAGATGAGCATTCACGTACCCGCTGCATTTTGGTCCAATCACTACGACGGCCGTTACAAGAACAGTGAATGTCAAGTCAAATTTAGAAAAATAAGGCTCATCTGCGTCAACTGCAGTGTGTCTTGACTGATTTGATAAGAAGATATAGTGTATTCATCCCAAATCGCACCATATTCCCTATATAGTGCACTACTTTTGACCTGAGCCCTACAGCCCTGGTCAAAAGTAGTGCCCTAAATATAAGGAATAGGGTGCCATTTGGGACATCTCCAGTGACTGACTGAACAGAAATCCCCTGACAGGGGAAGGAGCTTCTTGAGCCACTGTCTTTACTTATGACTCATTCTGAGAAAGCTAAACGGATGTTTAATGCGTCCCCAATGGCACCCTATTCCCTATATAGAGGCGTCCCCAATGGCACTCTATTCCCTATATAGTGGCGTCTCCAATGGCATCCTATTCCCTATATAGAGGCGTCTCCAATTTCACCCTATTCCCTATATAGAGGCATCTCGAATGGCACCCTATTCCCTATATAGAGGCGTCTCCAATGGCACCCTATTCCCTATATAGAGGCGTCTCCAATGGCACCCTATTCCCTATATAGAGGTGTCCCCAATGGCACCCTATTCCCTATATAGTGGTGTCTCCAATGGCACCCTATTCCCTATATAGTGGCGTCTACAATGGCACCCTATTCCCTATATAGTGGCGTCTCCAATGGCACCCAATTCCCTATATAGAGGCGTCTCCAATGGCACCCTATTCCCTATATAGTGGCGTCTTCAATGGCACCCTATTCCCTATATAGTGGCGTCTTCAATGGCACCCTATTCCCTATATAGAGGCGTCTCCAATGGCACCCTATTCCCTATATAGAGGCGTCTCCAATGGCACCCTATTCCCTATATAGTGGCGTCTTCAATGGCACCCTATTCCCTATATAGTGGCGTCTTCAATGGCACCCTATTCCCTATATAGAGGCGTCTCCAATGGCACCCTATTCCCTATATAGAGGCGTCTCCAATGGCACCCTATTCCCTATATAGTGGCGTCTCCAATGTCACCCTATTCCCTATGTAGTGGCGTCTCCAATGGCACCCTATTCCCTATATAGAGGCATCTCCAATGGCACCCTATTCCCTATATAGAGGCCTCTCCAATGGCACCCTATTCTCTATATAAAGGCGTCTCCAATGGCACCCTATTACCTATATAGAGGAGTATCCAATGGCACTCTATTCCCTATATAGTGCACCACTTTGACCAGGACCTAAATAGGGAATAGGGTGCCATTTGTGGCCCAGTGTTGTTGTGTTTTATTGCATGCGAGGAAATATATTTCTAGCCTTCACAGAGAAGAGCTCTGAAACCAAGCAGCCACGTTAACATGACACTCAACATTACTGGACAGAAGACTGACACCTTGTGGTGGCAGGAAGGAAGAGCAGACAGGGACACAAACACACACAGTGTACAAAACCAAATCACCTGCACTTTCCATGACATAGACTGACCAGGTGAATCCAGGTGAAAGCTATAATCCTTTATTGATGTCACTTGTTAAATCCACTTCAATCAGTGTAGATGAAGGGGAGGAGACGGGTTAAATAAGGATTTTTAAGCCTTGAGACAATTGAGACATGGATTGTGTATATGTGCCATTCAGAGGGTGAATAGACAAGACATAATATTTAAGTGCCTTTGAACGGGGTATGGTAGTAGGTGCCAGGTGCACCGATTTGTGTCAAGAACTGCAAACGCTGCTGGGTTTTTCCACACTCAACAGTTTCCTGTGTGTATCAAGAATGGTCCACCCCCCAAAGGACATCCAGCCAACTTGACACAACTGTAGGAAGCGTTGGAGTCAACATGGGCCAGCATCCCTGTGGAACGCTTTCAACACCTTGTAGAGTCCATGTCCTGATGAACTGAGGCTGTTCTAAGAACAAAAGTGTGTGCAACTCAATATTTGAAAAGTGTTCTTCATGTTTTGTACACTCAATGTACAACCCATAATATGCGACAACAGATGTGAGACTGACAACTAGCAGTAGAGGGCAGCAGAGTCTGCCATATGAACCAATCAGAGGAGCCTTCTGTTATATCAACCTGCCTGAGTAGCATTCTGTTATATCAACCTGCCTGAGTAGCACTCTGTTATATAAACCTGCCTGAGTAGCCTTCTGTTATATAAACCTGCATGAGTAGCCTTCTGTTATATCAACCTGCCTGAGTAGCATTCTGTTATATCAACCTGCCTGAGTAGCCTTCTGTTAAATAAACCTGCCTGAGTAGCCTTCTGTTATATCAACCTGCCTGAGTAGCATTCTGTTATATCAACCTGCCTGAGTAGCCTTCTGTTAAATAAACCTGCCTGAGTAGCCTTCTGTTATATGAACCTGCCTGAGTAGCATTCTGACAAACCTGCCTGAGTAGCCTTCTGTTATATAAACCTTCCTGAGTAGCCTTCTGTTATATAAACCTACCCGAGTAGCCTTCTGTTATATAAACCTGCCTGAGTAGCCTTCTGTTATATAAACCTGCCTGAGTAGTCTTCTGTTATATAAACCTTCCTGTGTAGCCTTCTGTTATATAAACCTCCCTGAGTAGCATTCTGTTATATAAACCTGCCTGAGTAGCATTCTGTTATATAAACCTGCCTGAGTAGACTTCTGTTATATAAACCTCCTGAGTAGCCTTCTGTTCTATAAACCTGCCTGAGTAGCCTTCTGTTATATAACCCTGCCTGAGTAGCCTTCTGTTATATGAACATGCCTGAGTAGCCTTATGTTATATAAACCTGCCTGAGTAGCCTTCTGTTATATAAACCTGCCTGAGTAGCGTTCTTTTATATAAACCTACCAGAGTAGCCTTCTGTTAAATAAACCTGCCTGAGTAGCCTTCTGTTAAATAAACCAGCCTGAGTAGCCTTCTGTTATATCAACCTGCCTGAGTAGCATTCTGTTATATCAACCTGCCTGAGTAGCCTTCTGTTAAATAAACCTGCCTGAGTAGCCTTCTGTTATATAAACCTGCCTGAGTAGCTTTCTGCTACATAAACCTGTCTGAGTAGCCTTCTGTTATATGAACCTGCCTGAGTAGCATTCTGACAAACCTGCCTGAGTAGCCTTCTGTTATATAAACCTTCCTGAGTAGCCTTCTGTTATATAAACCTGCCTGAGTAGCCTTCTGTTATATAAACCTGCCTGAGTAGCATTCTGTTATATAAACCTTCCTGAGTAGCCTTCTGTTATATAAACCTCCCTGAGTAGCATTCTGTTATATAAACCTGCCTGAGTAGCATTCTGTTATATAAACTTGCCTGAGTAGCCTTCTGTTATATGAACATGCCTGAGTAGCCTTCTGTTCTATAAACCTGCCTGAGTAGTCTTCTGTTATATAAACCTGCCTGAGTAGCATTCTGTTATATAAACCTACCAGAGTAGCCTTCTGTTAAATAAACCTGCCTGAGTAGCCTTCTGTTAAATAAACCGGCCTGAGTAGCCTTTTGTTATATAAACCTGCCTGAGTAGCATTCTGTTATATGAACCTGCATGAGGAGCCTTCTGTTATATGAAACTGCCTTAGTAGCATTCTGACAAACCTGCCTGAGTAGCCTTCTGTTATATAAACCTGCCTGAGTAGCCTTCTGTTATATGAACCTGCCTGAGTAGCATTCTGACAAGCCTGCCTGAGTAGCCTTCTGTTATATAAACCTGCCTGAGTAGCCTTCAGTTATATAAACCTGACTGAGTAGCATTCTGTTATATAAACCTGCCTGAGTAGCCTTCTGTTATATAAACCTGCCTGAGTAGCATTCTGACAAACCTGCCTGAGTAGCCTTCTGTTATATAAACCTGCCTGAGTAGCCTTCTGTTATATAAACCTGCCTGAGTAGCCTTCTGTTATATGAACCTGCCTGAGTAGCATTCTGACAAACCTGCCTGAGTAGCCTTCTGTTATATAAACCTGCCTGAGTAGCCTTCTGTTATATGAACATGCCTGAGTAGCCTTCTGTTATATAAACCTGCCTGAGTAGCCTTCTGTTATATAAACCTGCCTGAGTAGCCTTCTGTTATATAAACCTGCCTGAGTAGCCTTCTGTTATACGAACATGCCTGAGTAGCCTTAAACTTGAAACGGTGCTCTCTCTCTCTCTCTCTCTCTCTCTCTCTCTCACACACACACACACACACACACACACACACACACACACACACACACACACACACACACACACACACACACACACACAAACACACACACTCACACGTTAAAGTTGGGTCTGGGGTCTCTGCTCTTCATTTGCGTTCTATGTTCACAGTGAACATGTGGGCGATGCATAAAGAAAATACAGTTTATACTTAATCTAGAGAAATGGTATGTTCTTTGCCTTTATGCATATAGGAGCCTGAATAATCTTGTAGCCTATCAGCCGCTGTGCATAATGAAAACATCTTATCGCGATGTTGGCCCCGGGCGTGACGTCGACTTCCTCTATTTCCCTCCGCACTGAATAAAGTGAATGCCACTTAAACCATGTGACCAGTGGAAATCACAGCGGACAACTCGGTGCCACCGCTCCGGGAATGAGAACAATAATGCAGTGAGGAGAAAATGAAGAGTTCAATTGGGAAGCGATTAAAATGAATAGGAGCCATGGATAGATAAGACGCGTACTATTTCCTCATCTATTTAACATTCATTGAATTGAATAATCCGTCCTTATTATCGTAAATAGTCTGCATATTTACCCTGAATATGCTAATTTATGTTTGCTGCAAGCGCTCTATGACTTCATATTTTTTCATCAATATATGCATATCTCTTCTGCACCTCGTAGGCACTATTGCTATTTGAAGAGATGGGGAGCAGAGAGAGATTTATTTTATATTTGCTCATTGTTTCTTTAACTTTTCTATTCATTTTTTTTTTCGCAGTTTGCCCGGAGCCAAGCCAGTAACATTTCAATCAAAAGATTCATTGTAAAGTCATTATCCCAAACTAGGCCCTGATAATTGCCTGTCACTTTGCATAGTGGCCACTCTCTGCCTCCGGGGGTCAAAAATACTGCGGTCTTATCTCACGCTTTTAAAGAAAAAAATAAATATATATATTAAAAAATTATAGACAATTTATCATTAATCTTCTCAGGAAAATAATAACACGTTAAATGTCATCCCCTGTGTCGTGCCTTTACAAATCAAGGCCGTTGCTTTGGGGCCTCGACCGATCGCTGGGTGAATGATTTAGTCTCCTCATTGCAGTGAAAGGGAGGTTTAGATCTCCTGCTTTACTTTCAAACAGCTAGACCACGCTAGACTGAACATTTGGGTGAATGTAGACTACACGATGGGCTTGAGAAGGCTTTGCCCATATATATAATACACACACGTGTAGCCTTACTAAGCTGTTTTCATTTAAAGCAAATCATGTAAATTAAGCTGCATTGTAGGCCTAATAGAAAATAAGATGTTATTTAGTTTTATCGAAAATAGAGAATAGGCCTGCTTGGATTTTCCAAAGGTTTCCTGTCTAATAAAAGGCTGTCTGGAGTTTCTTGTTTTATATTTACCTTCGTGAAATGTAAATCTACATTTTGTGATGATAAAGTCGACCGTAAAATACAAAAAAAATACAAAAATTTAGCCCATAACTTGTTTGTAAATTAGATTTTAACGTTCACAATTACGCACAAATTACGCGTGAACTTTTCTGAAATATCAAATGACTTCATGAAATGTTAACAGTCCCCTCTATTCATTATCACATCACACAACAAACCCTTAATAAAGTTGAATTTATTAGCCTATATTTGTTAATACATTGTGAGGAAAATAAACGTGAAAACCTTTTATTAACCTTGACGAGAGCCTGGCTGTGAGCATCATAATGCGGTGACCCTTCTCATTTAGCGTCCTGATGTTACCCCAGTCTATACTGAGTCAATAAGATAAATAGAGAATTAATAATGTGCGGAGTGAAAGGGGGCATTATCCCGTCTCGGAGAGGACGACATCCATTCCCATTCGTTTACCGGATTACGTTCAATGCGAAGGACGAGGGCGAATGACTCGTAAGGCATTCAATAGCAACAGTGGCCACGGCGACCTGTTTGAACAGAGATCAATGATTAATCAGCCTATAGGGGACGATCAGCCACAGGGACGGGGGGGGGGGGGGGGGGGGGGACACGGGGGACACAGAGATGAACGGAGATATACGAGTTTTGTTGACAAATAACCTCTAAAATCCCGTCGATGAATGCACGCAGACTCGCGCCTTTGGCTTTGACACTGGCTGACCGGCGCGGTGACGGTGACCGGTTCCCAGAGCCTCCTATTGAAACAAAATATAACAATCAGCATTAAAAAAATAAAATAATAATCTAAGTTTAATGATCGTGTACACAGTTTAGCAGATTTTATAGCCGGTGCAGCGAAATGCTTATTAATGTTTAACAACAGCAGTATTTGCGTTAACCTATTATTAGTATTATTATTATGTGTGGTCGATCGTTGAACACCTCTAGCTTCCAACAATTTAGACATGTAAAGGTTTTATCTACATGATGATAGGACCGAGATTATAGGATTTAAAGAAAACATTTATAGGCATTTGGAACAAATTGAGAATGTGATTGTATAGTCAACTAGAGCTCTTTTAAAAAACGACAAAAAACAATTTAAATGCTTTTTTGAATGAATGGTAAGGTCTATTGCAGTAGATTATAAATTGTTATAGACCATCTGTAAAGTTATTCCAAAAAGGGGACAATATTATAATATAGCTGTTCAAAGTGACCCCACGATGACAGATGACAGATGAACGAGAGAAAAAAATACGAGAGTTCACACTAAATTGAGATTTATTTATTCATTTATTTATTCATTCATTCATTCATTCATTTATTGATGCTCTACTGTAATTAATCCTGCCCCTGGGTGCAGAGGGAACACTTGCACAATTCAATCATTTGTATTTTACGCCGGGAACATTCTCTGCTTGTTTGTGGAACTAGCCAGGGTTGTCTATGACTTCAATGGGAAACCACTACGGTTTATAATGGGAATAGTATTATGTTATTAAAGTTTCTGACCTTTTTTTTCAAATATTTTTTTTTTGAAGAGAAACCCATAGATTACAACCATAACAGGAACAAATTGATTTGTTCTGGAAGAGCTAGTTTAGCGATTAAATTGGGATATTTTTGGTCTAGTAACTGTTGTTTCTGTTTGTAATCTTCTAGTTTTAACCTAATGCATGTTTATCTCCAAATCATGAGGCTCTTTGTTTTGCCGAGGTCAAAATCAATTCACTGTAAGTAGGATATATTATAGTTCACTGTAAGTAGAATACATTATAGTTCACTGTAAGTAGAATACATTATAGTTCACTGTAAGTAGAATACATTATAGTTCACTGTAAGTAGAATACATTATAGTTCACTGTAAGTAGAATACATTATAGTTCACTGTAAGTAGAATATATTATAGTTCACTGTAAGTAGGATATATTATAGTTCACTGTAAGTAGGATAGATTATAGTTTACTGTGAGTAGAATATATTATAGTTCACTGTAAGTAGGATATATTATACTTCACTGTAAGTAGGATATATTATACTTCACTGTAAGTAGGATATATTATACTTCACTGTAAGTAGGATAGATTATACTTCACTGTGAGTAGGATATACACTGCTCCAAAAAATAAAGGGAACACTTAAACAACACAATGTAACTCCAAGTCAATCACACTTCTGTGAAATCAAACTATCCACTTAGGAAGCAACACCGATTGACAATAAATTTCACATGCTGTTGTGCAAATGGAAAAAACAACAGGTGGAAATTATAGGCAATTAGCAAGCCACCCCCAATAAAGGAGTGGTTCTGCAGGTGGGGACCACAGACCACTTCTCAGTTCCTATGCTTCTTGGCTGATGTTTTGGTCACTTTTGAATGCTGGCGGTGCTTTCACTCTAGTGGTAGCATCTACAACCCACACAAGTGGCTCAGGTAGTGCAGCTCATCCAGGATGGCACATCAATGCGATCTGTGGCAAGAAGGTTTGCTGTGTCTGTCAGCGTAGTGTCCAGAGCATGGAGGCGCTACCAGGAGACAGGCCAGTACATCAGGAGACGTGGAGGAGGCCGTAGGAGGGCAACAACCCAGCAGCAGGACCGCTACCTCCGCCTTTGTGCAAGAAGGAGCAGGAGAAGCACTGCCAGAGCCCTGCAAAATGACCTCCAGCAGGCCACAAATGTGGATGTGTCTGCTCAAACGGTCAGAAACAGACTCCATGAGGGTGGTATGAGGGCCCGACGTCCACAATTGGGGGTTGTGCTTACAGCCCAACACTGTGCAAGACGTTTGGCATTTGCCAGAGAACACCATGATTGGCAAACTCGCCTCTGGCGCCCTGTGCTCTTCACAGATGAAAGCAGGTTCACACTGAGCACGTGACAGACGTGACAGAGTCTGGAGATGCCGTGGAGTACGTTCTGCTGCCTGCAACATCCTCCAGCATGACCGGTTTGGCGGTGGGTCAGTCATGGTATGGGGTGGCATTTCTTTGGGGGGCCGCACAGCCCTCCATGTGCTCGCCAGAGGTAGCCTGACTGCCATTAGGTACCGAGATGAGATCCTCAGACCCCTTGGGAGACCATATGCTGGTGCGGTTGGCCCTGGGTTCCTCCTAATGCAAGACAATGCTAGACCTCATGTGGCTGGAGTGTGTCAGCAGTTCCTGCAAGAGGAAGGCATTGATGCTATGGACTGGCCCGCCAGTTCCCCAGACCTGAATCCAATTGAGCACATCTGGGACATAATCTCTCGCTCCATCCACCAACGCCACGTTGCACCACAGACTGTCCAGGAGTTGGCGGATGCTTTAGTCCAGGTCTGGGAGGAGATCCCTCAGGAGACCATCCGCTACCTCATCAGGAGCATGCCCAGGCATTGTAGGGAGGTCATACAGGCACGTGGAGGCCACACACACTACTGAGCATCATTTTGACTTGTTTTAAGGACATTACATCAAAGTTGGATCAGCCTGTAGTGTGGTTTTCCACTTTAATTTTGAGTGTGACTCCAAATCCAGACCTCCATGGGTTGATACATTGGATTTCCATTGATTATTTTTGTGTGATTATGTTGTCAGCACATTCAACTATGTAAAGAAAAAAGTATTTAATAAGATTATTTCTTTCATTGAGATCTAGGATGTGTTGTTTAAGTGTTCCCTTTATTTTTTTGAGCAGTATATTGTACTTCACTGTAACGCCCTGGCCATAGAGAGGGGGTTTTTGTTCTTTATTTTGGTTAGGCCAGGGTGTTATATTGGTTGGGCGTTCTATGTTCTTTTTCTATGTTTTTGTATTTCTTTGTTTTGGGCCGTGTGTGGCTCCCAATCAGGCACAGCTGAAGTTCGTTGTTGTTGATTGGGAGTCACACATAAGTGCATGTTTTTCCATTGGGGTTTTGTGGGTAATTGTTTCTGTCATTGTGTTTCACCTGACAGGACTGTTTGGCTGTCAGTTTCTTATTTTGTAGTTGTATAGTGTTCCGTTTAATAATTAAATATGATGAACACTAACTCCGCTGCGTTTTGGTCCACTCTCTCTCACGACAGTCGTTACAGAATTACCCACCACAAAAGGACCAAGCAGCAGAGGAAGGAGCAGCACCAGGAGAGCAGCATGATGGACTCATGGACGTGGGAACAAATACTGGACGGAGAGGGACCATGGACTCAGGCTGGGGAGTATCGCCTCCCGCAGTGGGAGATCGAAGCGGCGAGAGCGGAGAGGCGATGTTATGAGGAGAGAGAGCGCAACAGGCATGAGAGGCAGCCCCAAGATTTTTTTTTTGGGGGGGGCACACGGGACAGTCGGCGGTGCCGAGGTCGGAACCAGAGCCAGTCGGGTTGACGTTGGAGGTGGAAAGCAGAGACAGTGAAGGAGTTGATGGGGAGATTGGAGGAGAGAGAGATGAGAGACCTGCTGGTTTGGTGCATAAGGCACGGCATTCGCCCTACAGAGCGTGTCAGTGAATTGATGTCACCTGAGTCAGTTCTCCATACTCGTCCTGAGGTGCGTGCTGGCCGTCTGTTGAAGACTGTGACTGCGCCCAGAAACAGGCCTCCTGCATGTCTTCCCAGCCCTGCACGTCCTTTGCCTATGCCCAGAAACAGGCCTCCTGCATGTCTTCCCAGCCCTGCACGTCCTGTGCCTACGCCCAGAACCAGGCCTCCTGCAAGTCTTCCCATCCTGGTCAGTCCTGTGCCTCCTCCTACGACCAGGCCACCAGTGGGTCTCCCCATCCTGGTCTGTCCTGTGCCTGCTCCACGGACCAGGCCTCCAGTAGGTCTCCCCATCCTGGTAAAGCCTGTGCCTCCTCCTCGGACCAGGCCTCCAGTGGGTCTCGCCAGTCAGGAGCTGCCAGAGCCGCCCGCCAGTCAGGAGCTGCCAGAGCCGCCCGCCAGTCAGGAGCTGCCAGAGCCGCCCGCCAGTCAGGAGCTGCCAGAGCCGCCCGCCAGTCAGGAGCTACCAGAGCCGCCCGCCAGTCAGGAGCTGCCAGAGCCGCCCGCCAGTCAGGAACTGCCAGAGCCGCCCGCCAGTCAGGAGCTGCCAGTGCCGCCCGCCAGTCAGGAGCTGCCAGAGTCGCTCGCCAGTCAGGAGCTGCCAGAGCGGCTCGCCTGTAGCGAGCTGCCAGAGTCGCCCGCCTGTTCGGAGCTGCCAGAGCGGCCCGCCTGTCCGGAGCTGCCAGAGCGGCCCGCCTGTCCGGATCTGCCAGAGTGGCCCGCCTGTCCGGATCTGCCAGAGTGGCCCGCCTGTCCGGATCTGCCAGAGTGCCCCCGCCTGTCCAGATCTGCCAGAGTGGCCCGCCTGTCCAGATCTGCCATCGCCGCCCGCCAGCCGGGCGCAGAAAGGGTCATCTGCCAGTCGGGCGCAGCAAGGGTCGCCCGCCAGCCGGGCGCAGCCATCGCCGCCCGCCAGCCGGGCACAGCAAGGGACACCCGCCAGCCGGGCGCAGCCATCGCCGCCAGCCGGGCGCAACAAGGGTCGCCCGCCAGCCGGGCAAAGTCAGGGTCGCCCACCAGACCTTCGGCGCGGCCAGGTGCGCCACCTAAGAGGGCGACGCCAAGGGTGGGGCAGAGGCCACGTCCCGCACCTGAGCCGCCGCCGTAAGAAGGCCCACCCAGACCCTCCGCTTCAGTGTCAGGTTTTGCGGCCTGAGTCCGCACCTTGTAACGCCCTGGCCATAGAGAGGGGGTTTTTGTTCTTTATTTTGGTTAGGCCAGGGTGTTATATTGGTTGGGCGTTCTATGTTCTTTTTCTATGTTTTTTGTATTTCTTTGTTTTGGGCCGTGTGTGGCTCCCAATCAGGCACAGCTGAAGTTCGTTGTTGTTGATTGGGAGTCACACATAAGTGCATGTTTTTCCGTTGGGGTTTTGTGGGTAATTGTTTCTGTCATTGTGTTTCACCTGACAGGACTGTTTGGCTGTCAGTTTCTTATTTTGTAGTTGTATAGTGTTCCGTTTAATAATTAAATATGATGAACACTAACTCCGCTGCGTTTTGGTCCACTCTCTCTCACGACAGTCGTTACATTCACTGTAAGTAGGATGTATTATACTTCACTATAAGTAGGATATATTATACTTCACTGTAAGTAGGATATATTATAGTTCACTGTGAGTAGGATATATTATAGTTCACTGTGAGTAGGATATATTATACTTCACTGTAAGTAGGATAGATTATAGTTTACTGTAAGTAGGACAGATTATAGTTCACTGTAAGTAGGATATATTATACTTCACTGTAAGTAGGATAGATTATAGTTCACTGTGAGTAGGATATATTATACTTCACTGTAAGTAGGATATATTATACTTCACTGTAAGTAGGATTTATTATAGTTCACTGTGAGTAGGATATATTATACTTCACTGTAAGTAGGATAGATTATAGTTCAATGTAAGTAGGATAGATTATAGTTCACTGTAAGTAGGATATATTATAGTTCACTGTAAGTAGGATATATTATAGTTCACTGTAAGTAGGATAGATTATAGTTCACTGTAAGTAGGATATATTATACTTCACTGTAAGTAGGATACATTATAGTTCACTGTAAGTAGGATATATTATACTTCACTGTAAGTAGATTATATTATAGTCAGATGTCAAACTCTGCAGTGAGTTGATGAGTTCATGTTGATTTTTCGAACCCTAGATACGGTCTCAGTGCATTCATTCAGCGCTGCAAAAGCCACGAAATGGGACGGTGGGTTTCTTTTGGAGTTCACTGCCTATTTCCAGCGTAGGCTGTATATCACACTAAAGGTCCTTGTTTAATAAGACCCGATGACTATCTTATCCCTTGATATCCGTTGCCTTGGAATGCGTGCGTTTCTCTAAACAGCCAATGAATACGGTTTAATTGGTCTAGGTCATTACCAGTAATTAACTAATTATAGGAATATGAAAATGTCTGTGCTGCTAGCTGTGGAAAATGAGCTGAGAATGAAGAAGAAAACTAGGCAGTATTTGATGTTTTGTCGGTGGATGGGCCTATTAGACAATATCTATAATGATTCATAGAAGAGGGGTGGGAGATTTGTGCTTCTAAAAGAACAATGCTCGGGGTTCAAGGGTCAAAGGGTGACGTGAACTGAGGATTACCACTCTGCTCTCCTTCAGTACAGAATAATTCGAAAATAACCTAGCTCTCTCTATGTTACATTGTTAACATTGTTGCATCAGTTAGCTTCATGACCACAACAATGGCTGACTACCAACTGTCTGTGTGTCCGTTTTGGAGGTCAATTGCCATGGTCAGAACAAGGTCAAGGGGTGGATAACCCCTCGGGTTCAGTGCTGTCTGAGGGAGCAGGGAGATGGGTAGCAGGCCTCGGGAAGGGGGGGGTGGGGGGGGGGGGGGGGGGGGGGGCAGAGAGGAACATTTGATGGGGCCTCTAGAGCAAATAGACCCTCGTAATCCTGACCTTCCCCCTTTTCACAGCAGAGTTGACCGTTAACCATGCTGGTTAAGAACCGTGATGGCTAGCCAAGCACGTCTGGACGTGGGTAAACAACATCAACACAAGCCTTAGATCCGGGCCACACCCAGAGGCCACAGACACAGACCTGCTAAGGGCAGCGCCAGGCCAGGCAGGAGTGAGCGACACTGTCCTTTGGGACTGATGGTTGGACTGGACGGAGACTGGTTTTCTGAAGTCTCTGAAAAGCCAGGTGATCTGGAGCCATGCTCCCACACTGCTTTGCTGTCCCATCTGCAAGGGGAGGGGGGGGGGGGGGTCAATGAAAACAGTCTGACTTCATGAAAACACTGCATAACTCCTTGGGAATTAACCCTAACCTAGCAGCACAAACAAAGAATTACAGGGGGGCTTACATTGTCTACACCCTCTGTGGGGATATCAAACAGCAAGTGACCTGGTAGGCAGAGTATGAATTATGTTATTCGGGGGGGGGGGGGTCTGTATTATCTGTACTTTCACCTCCTATGGACCTAATAATAAAGACTATTTAACGTTCTTTGTTTCTTTTTTTTAAATGATCTTTTTAATAAAAAAATTTAATAAAATGAAAACAGCCAGTCATGATTTTTTTAGCATCTTATTGTCAAAACAAATTGCTGAGAAAAGTAGGCTACCTGCTACATGTTAATCCACTCAAAAACAATTCCAGCATCCAAACAGAGCACAGTGGATTTTCACCACTATAAAACACCCCCCTGAAAAAATGTAATGACATTCCATGATTGCCGTTGGGTCTACAGTACTGTATCCTGAATGAATTGATTCACCTTGCTGACCAAAAAAAAATGACATTTTTTGTTGTTGTTGTTGTAGAAATAAGATTTGGGACACTTGAAAAGGGGCTGTGATACAGGACTGTTCTGGGATGACAAGTGTAGAAACATTGAAACCTTTTTTTTTTTTTTAAACCATATCGTGGGGTTGCTAGTTTAGTTCGGAATAAGCTTTTATTTGAGTATTTACCACTGTAGCAGTACAAATAGCATTTTAAACAGATAGGACAATGGTTAAATTAGCATTATTTAGAAGCCCCAAGTTTGACTTTGTTGTATTTAGGGTAACCCCATGTCTACCTCGTAATTGGCACTCTGTTGGTCAGTCTAGTGGGTCGACTACTGACCTGCCCCAGTATCTGTTTGTTAGAGATCTCTCTAACGGAAATGAAACTCAGATTCAAACTCTCATTCATAAAATATATGGAGTTTCGCTGAGTAACAATCTTAAATTACTCCAGTTATGGCTGGTATGTTCTTCCTAAAAACAATCTAAATAAAAATTTAACATGCAAATGAAAAAAATCGTATTCGGCATTTTGACCTGTGTGTGTTGCAGTAATGAGTACTGAAGAGGCCTTTTGACCTGTGTGTGGGGCAGTAATGAGTAGTGAAAAGGTCTTTTGACCTGTGTGTGTTGCAGTAATGAGTACTGAAGAGACCTTTTGACCTGTGTGTGGGGCAGTAATGAGTACTGAAGAGGTCTTTTGACCTGTGTGGGGCAGTACTGAGTACTGAAGAGGCCTTTTGACCTGTGTGGGGCAGTAATGAGTACTGAAGAGGCCTTTTGACCTGTGTGGGGCAGTAATGAGTACTGAAGAGGCCTTTTGACCTGTGTGTGGGGCAGTAATGAGTACTGAAGAGGTATTTTGACCTGTGTGTGGGGCAGTAATGAGTACTGAAGAGGCCTTTTGACCTGTGTGGGGCAGTAATGAGTACTGAAGAGGCCTTTTGACCTATGTGGGGCAGTAATGAGAACTGAAGAGGCCTTTTGACCTGTGTGAGGCAGTAATGAGTACTGAAGAGGCCTTTTGACCTGTGTGTGGGGCAGTAACGAGTACTGAAGAGGCCTTTTGACCTGTGTGTGGGACAGTAATGAGTACTGAAGAGGCCTTTTGACCTGTGTGTGGGGCAGTAATGAGTACTGAAGAGGTATTTTGACCTGTGTGTTGCAGTAATGAGTACTGAAGAGGCCTTTTGACCTGTGTGTGTTGCAGTAATGAGTACCGAAGAGGCCTTTTGACCTGTGTGGGGCAGTAATGAGTACTGAAGAGGCCTTTTGACCTGTGTGTGTTGCAGTAATGAGTACCGAAGAGGCCTTTTGACCTGTGTGGGGCAGTAATGAGTACCGAAGAGGCCTCTTGACCTGTGTGTGTTGCAGTAATGAGTACTGAAGAGGCCTTTTGACCTGTGTGTGTTGCAGTAATGAGTACTGAAGAGGCCTTTTGACCTGTGTGGGGCAGTAATAAGTACTGAAGAGGTCTTTTGACCTGTGTGTGTTGCAGTAATGAGTACTGAAGAGGCCTTTTGACCTGTGTGGGGCAGTAATAAGTACTGAAGAGGCCTTTTGACCTGTGTTTGGGGCAGTAATGAGTACAGAAGAGGCCTTTTGACCTGTGTGGGGCAGTAATGAGTACTGAAGAGGCCTTTTGACCTGTGTGTGGGGCAGTAACGAGTACTGAAGAGACCTTTTTATTTTATTATAGTTGCCCAGCGAAACTGCATATTTTGTGTGTAACAAGCGTTTTTTTTTTGTTGACATTATAACACTTATAGAGAAAGTGAATGGGAGTTTGAGTCGGATCTTCCTGGGCGTTAGACAGGTCTCTACCTCAGATAACTGGGGTACTACTATGGCCAGACTCAGGCCCGGATAGTGTCAGTTAAAATCCATCCTGTCTGTTCTCCCTCCCTCCCTCCCTCCCTCCCTCCCTCCCTCCCTCCCTCCCTCCCTCCCTCCCTCCCTCCCTCCCTCCCTCCCTCCCTCCCTCCCTCTCTCCCTCCCTCTATCTCCCAGTGGGTCCATTGTGATGGTTTAATCTCATTATTGAACTGTCTATCAAAGCAGAGATAATGAAATCAAGTAAAACACCTCAGTCTGAGAACATCTTGTGGAAGTCAGAGTTTATTTCAGGTCTGTCTCTGTGTAACTCAGCCACTCTGGTAGTCAGAGTTTAGGGTCAGGTCTGTCTCTGTGTAACTCAGCCACTCCGGTAAGAAAGCTCCTCCCTGGACATTGACAATGGGGCGTATGTCTGAGGCGCTGAGGCGCTGAGGAGTGGGTCACCGTGGTGACTGGATGTCTTAATTCGGGGGGGGATCCCACAGGGCCAGATTAGCCTCTCCATGGGGGGCCGCCGCTGAACTGTCGCCTGGAGATGAACTATCAGAGCAGAACAAACACTGGATTATAGGAACAAGGACACGCCTCCTCTCCTCTAACCTCCCTTTCTACATGCCTCCTCTCCTCTAACCTCCCTCTCTCCATGTCTCCTCTCCTCTAACCTCCCTCTCTCCATGTCTCCTCTCCTCTAACCTCCCTCTCTCCATGTCTCTTCTCCTCTAACCTCCCTCTCTCCATGTCTCCTCTAACCTCCCTCTCTCCATGTCTCCACTAACCTCCCTCTCACCATGTCTCCTCTAACCTCCCTCTCTCCATGTCTCTTCTCCTCTAACCTCCCTCTCTCCATGTCTCCTCTAACCTCCCTCTCTCCATGTCTCCACTAACCTCCCTCTCACCATGTCTCCTCTCACCACCCTCTCACCATGTCTCCTCTAACCTCCCTCTCTCCATGTCTCCACTCCTCTAATCTCCCTCTCTTCATGCCTCCACTAACCTCCCTCTCTCCATGTCTCTAACCTCCCTCTCACCATGTCTCCTCTCCTCTAACCTCCCTCTCTCCATGTCTCCTCTAACCTCCCTCTCTCCCTCTCTCCATGCCTCTAACCTCCCTCTCTCCATGTCTCCTCTCCTCTAACCTCCCTCTCTCCATGTCTCCTCTCCTCTAACCTTCCTCTCTCCATGTCTCCTCTCCTCTAACCTCCCTCTCTCCATGTCTCCTCTCCACTAACCTCCCTCTCTCCATGTCTCCTCTCCACTAACCTCCCTCTCTCCATGTCTCCTCTAACCTCCCTCTCTCCATGTCTTTTCTCCTCTAACCTCCCTCTCTCCATGTCTCCTCTACCCTCCCTCTCTCCATGTCTCCTCTCCTCTAACCTCCCTCTCTCCATGTCTCTAACCTCCCTCTCTCCATGTCTCCTCTCCTCTAACCTCCCTCTCTCCATGTCTCCTCTCCACTAACCTCCCTCTGTCCATGTCTCTTCTCCACTAACCTCCCTCTCTCCATGTCTCCTCTCCTCTAACCTCCCTCTCTCCATGTCTCTAACCTCCCTCTCTCCATGTCTCCTCTCCTCTAACCTCCCTCTCTCCATGTCTCCTCTAACCTCCCTCTCTCCATGTCTCCTCTCCTCTAACCTCCCTCTCTCCATGTCTCTAACCTCCCTCTCTCCATGTCCCCTCTCCTCTAACCTCCCTCTCTCCATGTCTCCTCTCCACTAACCTCCCTCTCTCCATGTCTCCTCTCCACTAACCTCCCTCTCTCCATGTCTCCTCTCCTCTAACCTCCCTCTCACCATGTCTCCTCTCCTCTAACCTTCCTCTCTCCATGTCTCTAACCTCCCTCTCTCCATGTCTCCTCTCCTCTAACCTCCCTCTCTCCATTTCTCCTCTCCTCACCAGATCATTATTCATTCATCACATGACAGTTGTTAATAAAGTGAATGCAACCTAATTATGATAAATCAGCAAATATATGATGAATGAACAGACAGTGTGGAGAGAGAGAGAGAGAGAGAGAGAGAGAGAGAGAGAGAGAGAGAGAGAGAGAGAGAGAGAGAGACGTGACAGACAGAGGAAGAGAGAGAACACAGGAACATGCTCAGTTTGAAATCAAAGGAGGACATTTTTTTGTCCAGGAAAGTTAATTGTACTTTTGTTTACGTGTTGAATTCTGCCAGAAGGTGTTGAATTCTGCCAGAAGGTGTTGAATTCTGCCAGAAGGTGTTCTATTCTGCCAGAAGGTGATGAATTCTACCAGAAGGTGTTGAATTCTGCCAGAAGGTGTTGAATTCTGCCAGAAGGTGTTCTATTCTGCCAGAAGGTGTTCTATTCTGCCAGAAGGTGTTGAATTCTGCCAGAAGGTGTTGAATTCTGCCAGAAGGTGTTCTATTCTGCCAGAAGGTGTTGGATTCTGCCAGAAGGTGTTGAATTCTGCCAGAAGGTGTTGAATTCTGCCAGAAGGTGATGAATTCTGCCAGAAGGTGATGAATTCTGCCAGAAGGTATTCCATTCTGCCAGAAGGTGTTGAATTCTGCCAGAAGGTGTTGAATTCTGCCAGATGGTGTTCTATTTTGCCAGAAGGTGTTGAATTCTGCCAGAAGGTGTTCTATTCTGCCAGAAGGTGTTCTATTCTGCCAGAAGGTGATGAATTCTGCCAGAAGGTGTTGAATTCTGCCAGAAGGTGTTGAATTCTGCCAGAAGGTGTTCTATTCTGCCAGAAGGTGTTGAATTCTGCCAGAAGGTGTTGAATTCTGCCAGAAGGTGTTCTATTCTGCCAGAAGGTGATGAATTCTGCCAGAAGGTGTTCTATTCTGCCAGAAGGTGATGAATTCGGCAAGAAGGTGTTGAATTCGGCCAGAAGGTGTTGAATTCTGCCAGAAGGTGTTCTATTCTGCCAGAAGGTGATGAATTCTGCCAGAAGGTATTCCATTCTGCCAGAAGGTGATGAATTCTGCCAGAAGGTGTTGAATTCTGCCAGAAGGTGTTGAATTCTGCCAGATGGTGTTCTATTTTGCCAGAAGGTGTTGAATTCTGCCAGAAGGTGTTCTATTCTGCCAGAAGGTGTTCTATTCTGCCAGAAGGTGATGAATTCTGCCAGAAGGTGTTGAATTCTGCCAGAAGGTGTTGAATTCTGCCAGAAGGTGTTCTATTCTGCCAGAAGGTGTTGAATTCTGCCAGAAGGTGTTGAATTCTGCCAGAAGGTGTTCTATTCTGCCAGAAGGTGTTCTATTCTGCCAGAAGGTGTTGAATTCTGCCAGAAGGTATTGAATTCTGCCAGAAGGTGTTGAATTCCTCCAGAAGGTGTTGAATTCTGCCAGAAGGTGATGAATTCTTCCAGAAGGTGCTCTATTCTGAAAGGGGATGAAGGGCCCCGAATGAACATGTTTGATATCTGATCTAGGTTGATGCGTTGGCCATCAGATGGCGTCAGATACAAACTAGTATCACACAGCCGAGAGATCGATGATTGGCAGCTTGTTAAATCAGCCTGGGAAATGAACACAGAGCTCATGTCCTGAAGCATAAAAGGGTAGAAAATTAAAACAGTATTGGATCGTATCATTAATCATATATCAGACTGACTAGAGTCTAGAGCAGGGCTCTTCAACCCTGTTCCTGGAGAGTTACCCTGCTGTAGGTTTTAACTCCAACCCTGTTCCTGGAGAGATACCGTCCGGTAGGTTTTAACTCCAACCCTGTTCCTGGAGAGATACCGTCCGGTAGGTTTTAACTCCAACCCTGTTCCTGGAGAGATACCCTCCTGTAGGTTTTAACTCTAACCCTGTTCCTGGAGAGATACCCTACTGTAGGTTTTAACTCCAACCCTGTTCCTGGAGAGATACCCTTAACATTTACATTTACCTCTTTACCCCCAGTGACTGACAGATTCTACCTCTTTACCACCAGTGACTGACAGATTCTACCTCTTTACCCCCAGTGACTGACAGATTTTACCTCTTTACCCCCAGTGACTGACAGATTCTACCTCTTTAGCCGCAGTGACTGACAGATTCCATCTCTTTACCCCCAGTGAATGACAGATTCCACCTCTTTACCCCCAGTGACTGACAGATTCTACCTCTTTACCCCCAGTGACTGACAGATTCCACTTCTTTACCCCAGTGACTGACAGATCCTACCTCTTTACCCCAGTGACTGACAGATCCTACCTCTTTACCCCCAGTGACTGACAGATTCCACCTCTTCACCCCCAGTGACTGACAGATTCTACCTCTTTACCCCCAGTGACTGACAGATTCTACCTCTTTACCCCCAGTGACTGACAGATTCTACCTCTTTACCCCCAGTGACTGACAGATTCTACCTCTTTACCCCAGTGACTGACAGATTCTACCTCTTTACCCCAGTGACTGACAGATTCCACCTCTTTACCCCCAGTGACTGACAGATTCCACTTCTTTACCCCCAGTGACTAACAGATTCCACCTCTTTACCCCCAGTGACTGACAGATTCCACCTCTTTACCCCCAGTGACTGACAGATTTCACCTCTTTACCCCCAGTGACTGACATATTCCATCTCTTTACCCCCAGTGACTGACAGATTCCATCTCTTTACCCCCAGTGACTGACAGATTCCACCTCTTTACCCCCAGTGACTGACAGATTCTACCTCTTTACCCCCAGTGACTGACAGATTCCACCTCTTTACCCCCAGTGACTGACAGATCTGGAGGTCATCCCGCCGTGCGCGTTCCCCACATGGCCCCCCCCAACCACAGTTTAGCGGATAATTAAAATATAAATCGAACCCAGAAGTCTAAGTCCTCTGTTAAATGACACAAAGGATCCCACATCCCCGGGCTGGTAAACCAACACCGACTTTAAGCCCCGAAAGAAAAACATGCCCGCGTTATGCAGCCAGCTGCTCGGCTGCTCAGGACAAGTGTTCCAGGGCGTAGACGGGTCCCAGTCCGAGAGGCGGCAGGGAGGGGAAGCTGGAAGGGCCGATAGGGCCTCGGCTGCTCCCTCCGTGGGCTATGCCACTCCGATCGGCGCTGGATGGGTTTAACCTGTCGTCCTGTTTAGATAACAGTCTAACGTCAGACAAAGGTTATTTGTGTCTAAAATGGTACCATATTCCTTCTACAGTGCACTGCTCTATACCAGGGCCCATAAGGCTCTATACCAGGGCCCATAAGGCTCTATACCAGGGCCCATATGGCTCTATACCAGGGCCCATATGGCTCTATACCAGGGCCCATAAGGCTCTATACCAGGGCCCATGAGGCTCTATACCAGGGCCCATATGGCTCTATACCAGGGCCCATGAGGCTCTATACCAGGGACCATAAGGCTCTATACCAGGGCCCATGAGGCTCTATACCAAGGCCCATAAGGCTTTATATCAGGGCCGATGAGGGCCCATAAGGCTCTATACCAGGGCCCATAAGGCTCTATTCCAGGGCCCATAAAGCTCTATACCAGGGCCCATAAGTCTCAATACCAGGGCCCATAAGGCTCTTTACCAGGGGCCATACGGCTCTTTACCAGGGCCCATAATGATCTTTACCAGGGCCCATACGGCTCTTTACCAGGGCCCATAATGATCTTTACCAGGGCCCATAAGGCTCTTTACCAGGGCCCATAAGGCTCTATACCAGGGTCCATAAGACCTATACCAGTGCCCATGACGCTCTATACCAGGGCCCATAAGGCTCTATACCAGGGCCCATAAGGCTCTATACCAGGGCCCATGAGGCTCTATACCAGGGCCCATAAGGCTCTATACCAGGGCCCATGAGGCTCTATACCAGGGCACAAAAGGCTCTTTACCAGGGCCCATAAGGCTCTTTACCAGGGCCCATAAGGCTCTATACCAGGGTCCATAAGACCTATACCAGTGCCCATGACGCTCTATACCAGGGCCCATAAGGCTCTATACCAGGGCCCATGAGGCTCTATACCAGGGCACAAAAGGCTCTTTACCAGGGCCCATAAGGCTCTTTACCAGGGCCAATACGGCTCTTTACCAGAGCCCATAAGGCTCTATACCAGGGCCCATGAGGCTCTATTCCAGGGCCCATAAGGCTCTATACCAGGGCCCATAAGACTCTACACCATGGCCCATAAGGCTCTATACCAGGGCCGATAAGGCTCTTTACCAGGGCCCATAAGGTTCTATACTAGGGCCCATAAGGCTCTACACCAGGGCCCATAAGGCTCTTTACCAGGGCCCATAAGGCTCTATACCATGGCCCATACGGCTCTATACCAGGGCCCATGAGGCTCTATACCAGGGCCAATGAGGCTCTATACCAGGGCCCATGAGGCTCTATACCAGGGCCCATAAGGCTCTATATCAGGGCCCATAAAGCTCTACACCAGGGCCCATAAGGCTCTTTACCAGGGCCCATAAGGCTCTATACCAGGGCCCATACGGCTCTATACCAGGGCCCATGAGGCTCTATACCAGGGCCAATGAGGCTCTATACCAGGGCCCATGAGGCTCTATACCAGGGCCCGTAAGGCTCTATACCCGGGCCCATAAGGCTCTATACCAGGGCCCATAAGGCTCTTTACTAGGGCCGATAAGGCTCTATACCAGGGCCCATATGGCTCTTTACCAGGGCCCATAAGGTTCTATACTAGGGCCCATAAGGCTCTACACCAGGGCCCATAAGGCTCTTTACCAGGGCCCATAAGGCTCTATACCAGGGCCCATATGGCTCTATACCAGGGCCCATGAGGCTCTATACCAGGGCCCGTAAGGCTCTATACCAGGGCCCATAAGGCTCTATACCAGGGCCCATAAGGCTCTTTACCAGGGCCCATAAGTTTCTTTACCAGGGCCCATACAGCTCTTTACCAGGGCCGATAAGGCTCTTTACCAGGGCCCATACGGCTCTTTACCAGGACCCATGAGGCTCTATACCAGGGCCCACGAGGCTCTTTACCAGGGCCTACACGGCTCTTTACCAGAGCCCATAAGGCTCTATGCCAGGGCCCATGAGGCTCGATACCAGGGCCCATAAGGCTCTATATCAGGGCCCATATGGTCTATACCAGGGCCCATAAGGCTCTTTACCAGGGCCGATAAGGCTCTTTACCAGGGCCCATAAGGCTCTATACCAGGGCCCATACGGCTCTTTACCAGGGCCCATAAGGTTCTATACTAGGGCCCATAAGGCTCTACACCAGGGCCCATAAGGCTCTTTACCAGGGCCCATAAGGCTCTATACCAGGGCCCATACGGCTCTATACCAGGGCGCATGAGGCTCTATACCAGGGCCAATGAGGCTCTATACCACGGCCCATGAGGCTCTATACCAGGGCCCATAAGGCTCTTTACCAGGGCCCATAAGGTTCTTTACCAGGGCCCATACGGCTCTTTACCAGGGCCCATAAGGCTCTTTACCAGGGCCCATAAGGCTCTTTACCAGGGCCCATGAGGCTCTATACCAGGGCCCACGAGGCTCTTTACCAGGGCCCACACGGCTCTTTACCAGAGCCCATAAGGCTCTATACCAGGGCCCATGAGGCTCTATACCAGGGCCCATAAGGCTCTACACCAGGGCCCATGATGCTCTATACCAGGGCCCATAAGTCTCTATATCAGGGCCCATAAGGCTCTTTACCAGGGCCGATAAGGCTCTTTACCAGGGCCCATAAGGCTCTATACCAGGGCCCATACGGCTCTTTACCAGGGCCCATAAGGTTCTATACTAGGGCCCATAAGGCTCTACACCAGGGCCCATAAGGCTCTTTACCAGGGCCCATAAGGCTCTATACCAGGGCCCATACGGCTCTATACCAGGGCCCATGAGGCTCTATACCAGGGCCAATGAGGCTCTATACCAGGGCCCATGAGGCTCTATACCAGGGCCCGTAAGGCTCTATACCAGGGCCCATAAGGCTCTTTACCAGGGCCCATAAGGCTCTTTACCAGGGCCCATAAGGTTCTTTACCAGGGCCCATACGGCTCTTTACCAGGGCCCATAAGGCTCTTTACCAGGGCCCATAAGGCTCTTTACCAGGGCCCATAAGGCTCTTTACCAGGGCCCATAGGCTCTTTATCCGGGCCGATGAGGGCCCATAAGTCTCTTTACCAGGGCCGATGAGGGCCCATAAGTCTCTTTTCCAGGGCCGATGAGGGCCCATAAGGCTCTTTACCAGAGCCGATGAGGGCCCATAAGGCTCTTTACCAGGGCCGATGAGGGCCCATAAGGCTCTTTACCAGGGCCGATGAGGGCCCATAGGGCTCTTTACCAGGGCCGATGTGGGCCCATAAGGCTCTTTACCATGGCCGATGAGGGCCCATAAGGCTCTTTTCCAGGGCCGATGAGGTCCCATAAGGCTCTTTACCAGGGCCGATGAGGGCCCATAAGGCTCTTTACCAGGGCCCATAGGCTCTATACCAGGGCCCATAAGGCTCTTTATCAGGGACTATGAGGGCCCATAAGGCTCTATATGGAGAATAGGGGGCTATTTGGGATACACAAAATGACACGTGGCCAAGCTGAGTTTAACTGATCAGTCAGGAATTTCAATAATCTACCAAACCTTCCCCTGGGCTGGTATTAGCTGGAATACCCTGCTTTTTTTCTGTGCTTATTAACAGGGCTTAAGTATTATATATGGCATTTCATCCCGATTTCTGGATTTACACTGGCCTATTGATTCTCTGCAGCATGCATGTCAATGCCAGATGTAACATTTTTTTATGTTGTGTAGAGGCCTAATCAGTGGTGAAATATGGAATGACCTTAGAATATCTGGGTTGTTATTGGGCTTTTGGTTCCATTATAATGTTCTGTAGTGGACACGGGGACAATGTGAACAGGAGAGAAGGACAATGTGAACAGGAGAGAAGGACAGTGTGAACAGGAGAGAAGGACAGTGTGAACAGGAGAGAAGGACAGTTGTGAACAGGAGAGAAGGACAATGTGAACAGGAGAGAAGGACAGTGTGAACAGGAGAGAAGGACAGTGTGAACAGGAGAGAAGGACAATGTGAACAGTAGAGAAGGACAATGCGAACAGGAGAGAAGCACAATGTGAACAGGAGAGAAGGACAGTGTGAACAGGAGAGAAGGACAGTGTGAACAGGAGAGAAGGACAATGTGAACAGGAGAGAAGGACAATGTGAACAGGAGAGAAGGACAATGTGAACAGGAGAGAAGGACAGTGTGAACAGGTGAGAAGGACAGTGTGAACAGGAGAGAAGGACAATGTGAACAGGAGAGAAGGACAGTGTGAACAGGAGAGAAGGACAATGTGAACAGGAGAGAAGGACAATGTGAACAGGAGAGAAGGACAGTGTGAACAGGAGAGAAGGAGCTGGACAATGTAGATAGGAGGGAAATGGAGGGAAAGAAGGATTCCCAACAGCAGTTCTTCTTATTCAATTGTAACATTTCTCTGAGAAATATAGGTGAAGATGTCAACCTCCAAGGTTTTTGAGAAGTCTGTGTATTACCGTTTCTCCTTCTAGACCTCTCCTACATCTGGGTACATGATTTCTCTGTCCTCTCTCTGCCCTCTCTCTATCTCTCTCTCTCTGTCTGTCTCTCTCTCTCTCTCTGTCTGTGTCTCTCTCTCTCTGTGTCTCTCTCTGTCTCTCTGTCTCTCTGTCTCTCTCTGTCTGTCTCTCTGCCCTCTCTCTCTCTTTCTCTCTCTCTCTGTCTCTCTGTCTCTCTGTCTCTCTCTGTCTGTCTCTCTCTGTCTCTGTCTCTGTCTCTGTGTCTCTGTCTCTCTCTCTGTCTCTCTCTCTCTGTCTCTCTCTCTGTCTCTCTCTCTCTGTCTCTCTCTCTCTCTGTCTCTCTCTCTGTCTCTCTCTCTTTCTCTAGATAAAATCTCATTAAGGGGACCCAGGGCCCCTAAACTAGTCCCCAGCTGATACCTGATCTCCTCCTCACAGACACAACATAAATATTTAGATTCACGTAAACTCCAAGGAACACCAGTCAGTCAGAGAATGACCTCTCAACATAAGAGTAGGTATAATCAGCATTGTACGGACCAGTAGGATCTCATGATAGAAACCTAGCATACTCTGATAAATACATATCTAGCATTTCTTCTTTATCTATTACTGTGTTTCTGCATCTCAAAATGTTTGATACTAACACCAACATGTTCCAGCCAGGACCTAGTCAAACTCTCTCTCTCTCTGTCTCTCTCTGTCTCTCTCTGTCTCTCTCTCTTTCTCTCTCTGTCTCTCTCTCTCTCTCTCTCTCTCTCTGTCTCTCTCTCTGTCTCTCTCTCTGTCTCTCTGTCTCTCTCTCTCTCTCTCTGTCTCTCTGTCTCTCTGTCTCTCTGTCTCTGTCTCTCTGTCTGTCTCTCTCTCTCTTTCTGTCTTTGTCTCTCTATCTCTCTCTGTCTCTCTGTCTCTCTCTGTCTCTCTCTGTCTCTCTCTGTCTCTCTCTGTCTCTCTCTCTCTCTGTCTCCCTCTCTCTCCCCATGGGGTTTGTAGCAGGACTCAGGGCTGAGTGCTAAAGCCGGGCTGAGGTGTGAGTGAGTGGCAGGGAGACGTCAGGCACAGCTGCTCTAGGCCGTGTGAAAGGGGGTGGGAAGGAGTGTGACTGGGTGAGGGAGGGTGATGGGGTGAGGGAGGGATGAGGGGGGGTGATGGGGTGAGGGAGGAATGAGGGGAGGGTGATGGTGGGTGATGGGAGGTGAGCGATGGATGAAGGGAGTGAGGGATGAGAGGAGGAGGTGAAGGAGGGATGAGGGGGTGAGGAGAGGTGAGGGAGGGAGGGATGAGGGGAGTGAGGGAGGTGAGGAGGGGGTGAGGAGAGGTGAGGAGAGGAGGGGGGTGAGGAGAGGTGAGGAGGGGGGTGAGGTGTGGAGAGGAGGGGGGTGAGGGGAGGTGAGGAGGGGGGTGAGGGGAGGAGAGGTGAGGAGGGGGAAGAGGTGAGGAGGGGGGTGAGGAGAGGTGAGGAGAGGGGTGAGGGGAGGGGTGAAGAGAGGTGAGGAGGGGGGTGAGGAGAGGTGAGGAGAGGAGGGGGGAGAGGGGAGGTGAGGAGGGGGCTGAGGAGAGGTGAGGAGGGGGGTGAGGAGAGGTGAGGAGGGGGGTGAGGAGAGGTGAGGAGGGGGGGTGGCATTATATCCAGCAGGGTTGACAGACCGACAGGGCAGCAGAGGGATGTTATATCCAGTAGGGTTGACAGACCGACAGGGCAGCAGAGGGATGTTATATCCAGCAGGGTTGACAGACCGACAGGGCAGCAGAGGGATGTTATATCCAGCAGGGTTGACAGACCGACAGGGCAGCAGAGATATGCCATTATATCCAGCAGGGTTGACAGACCGACAGGGCAGCAGAGGGATGTTATATCCAGCAGGGTTGACAGACCGACAGGGCAGCAGAGATATGCCATTATATCCAGCAGGGTTGACAGACCGACAGGGCAGCACAGGTATGGAATATCCAGCAGGGTTGACAGACCGACAGGGCAGCAGAGGGATGTTATATCCAGCAGGGTTGACAGACCGACAGGGCAGCAGAGGTATGCCATTATATCCAGCAGGGTTGACAGACTGACAGGGCAGCAGAGGGATGGTATATCCAGCAGGGTTGACAGACCGACAAGGCAGCAGAGGGATGGAATATCCAGCAGGGTTGACAGACCGACAGGGCAGCAGAGGGATGTTATATCCAGCAGGGTTGATAGACCGACAGGGCAGCAGAGGGATGGTATATCCAGCAGGGTTGACAGACCGACAGGGCAGCAGAGGTATGGATAATCCAGCAGGGTTGACAGACCAAAAGGGCAGCAGAGGGATGTTATATCCAGCAGGGTTGACAGACCGAGAGGGCAGCAGAGGGATGTTATATTTAGCAGGGTTGACAGACCGACAGGGCAGCAGAGGGATGTTATATCCAGCAGGGTTGACAGACCGACAGGGCAGCACAGGTATGGAATATCCAGCAGGGTTGACAGACCGACAGGGCAGCAGAGGTATGTTAAATCTAGCAGGGTTGACAGACCGACAGGGCAGCTGAGGGATGTTATATCCAGCAGGGTTGACAGACCAATAGGGCAGCAGAGGGATGTTATATCCAGCAGGGTTGACAGACCGACAGGGCAGCAGAGGGATGTTATATCCAGCAGGGTCGACAGACCGACAGGGCAGCAGAGGGATGTTATATCCAGCAGGGTTGACAGACCGACTGGGCAACAGAGGGATGTTATATCCAGCAGGGTTGACAGACCGACAGGGCAGCAGGGGGATGGCATTATATCCAGCAGGGTTGACAGACCGACAGGGCAGCAGAGGGATGGCATTATATCCAGCAGGGTTGACAGACCGAAAGGGCAGCAGAGGGATGTTAAATCCAGAAGGGTTGACAGACCGACAGGGCAGCAGGGGGATGGCATTATATCCAGCAGGGTTGACAGACCGACAGGGCAGCAGAGGGATGGCATTATATCCAGCAGGGTTGACAGACCGTAAGGGCAGCAGAGGGATGTTATATCCAGAAGGGTTGACAGACCGACAGGGCAGCAGAGGGATGTTATATCCAGCAGGGTTGACAGACCGACAGGGCAGCAGAGATATGCCGTTATATCCAGCAGGGTTGACAGACTGAGCCCTGATTAAGGTTCTAATGAGCCAGTTTCGTAGGGCCATTTGCACTGTGGTGATTCATATATTCTCCGTCTCAGCCTGCTTAGTTCTGTTAAGCCTGCTTCCCTTGGCTGAGGAGAGAGAGGCCTTATAGCAGCAGCTGTGTACTGTGTGTGTGTGTGTGTGTGTGTGTGTGTGTGTGTGTGTGTGTGTGTGTGTGTGTGTGTGTGTGTGTGTGTGTGTGTGTATCCGTACATCCAGTGCTTGTGTGTGTGCCTGTGTGTGTGTGTGTGTGTGTGTGTGTGTGTGTGTGTGTGTGTGTGTGTGTGTGTGTGTGAGAGAGAGAGTGTGTGTGTGCTCGTGTGTGTGTGTCTCATTCAGTCCTAATGGAGTCTCTTACAGGGCAGATTAAGTGTGGTTAAGTAACAGGTGTTGGTGTTAGCATTAGCCTAGTTAGCATAGTATTAGTTCCTGATATGAATGGAACAGGTGTTCGTATTAGCCTAGTTAGCATTTGTTCCTGATATGAATGTAACAGGTGTTTTTTGTATAGCCTAGTTAGCCTGTTAGTTTATTAGCCTCTGATATGGATATACGTACGGGTTGATGAGGTGGTGATTGGTTGCTAGGCTCCAGGTATAGACCATTTAACTTTTAAGGAGGTCCTCACAGCCTGGTCCTAATCTGGGGTGGACCTGGTCCTAATCTGGTGTGACCTGGTCCTAATCTGGGGTGGACCTAATCTGGGGTAGATCTGGTCCTAATCTGGTGTTGACCTGGTCCTAATCTGGTGTTGACCTGGTCCTAATCTGGTGTGGACCTGGTTCTAATCTGGTGTTGATCTGGTCCTAATCTGGTGTTGATCTGGTCCTAATCTGGTGTTGATCTGGTCCTAATCTGGTGTGGACCTGGTCCTAATCTGGTGTTGATCTGGTTCTAATCTGGTGTGGACCTGGTCCTAATCTGGTCCTGGTCAGAGGTTGATCTGATCCTGATAATTATTTTCAAAATGTTAACCTTTATTTAAAATAGGCAAGTAAAGTAAGAACAAATTCTTATTTGCAATGACTGGCCTATCCCGGCCAACCGGACGACGCTGGGCCAATTGTGCGCCGCCCTATGGGACTCCCAATCACAGCCTGATGTGATGCAGCCTGGATTTTAGCCAGGTGCTGTAGTAACGCCCCTTGCGCTGAGATGCATTGAATTAGACCGCTGCGCCACTCGGGAACACAAATCTGGTTCTGATCTGGGGTTGATCTTGTAAGACCGACGCTGGAGTGGAGAAGCAGGTACGGGGTGTCAAACATTTAATCGAAACAGACACGGAACAAGACAGGAACAGCGTCAGCACACTGGTATACAAGGACATAGGACAATCAATGCTGAAACAGGGAACAGAGTGGGGGAACAGACAGATATAGGGGAGGTAATGACAGGTGATTGAGTCCAGGTGAGTCCAGTAATCGCTGTTGAGCGTGACGGGGGAAGGGAGGTGTGCGTAATGATGGTGGCAGGAGAGCATAATGCTGGGGAGCCTGGCGCCCTCGAGCGCCAGGGGGGGAGAGCGGGAGCAGCCTTGACAGATCTGGTCCTAATCTGGTCCTGATCTGGGGTTGATGTGGTGTTGATCTGGGGTTGATCTGCTCCTGATCTGGGGTTGATCTGGTGTTGATCTGGTGTTGATCTGGGGTTGATCTGGTCCTAATCTGGTCCTAATCTGGTCCTAATCTGGTCCTAATCTGGTCCTAATCTGGGGTTGATCTGGGGTTGATCTGGGGTTGATCTGTGGTTGATCTGCTCCTGATCTGGGGTTGATCTGGTCCTAATCTGGTCCTAATCTGGGGCTGATCTGGTCCTGATCTGGGGTGGATCCTTGGAGTGAGGCGGCTAGAGGCATCTCTCTGCTCTCCTGCTGAGTAGCTCAGCTAATCACCATAATAATTTACTTGATTATGAAAATTTGTTCATTATCTACTTAGTGAATGTTTGTTTTGTTTGATAAAATCCATTTTTTATAGCCTAACACAAAACATTTGTAAACCGCTTGCGTTGTGATTTCCATCTCGTTCAACTTTGGACTAAACATTTGTGGTAATTACACACACAAAGCAAATGTTTATCCAGTCATGGTTTGTTTCATTGCAATCCTCTGGTTGTTACTAACACAACTATACTTGATGGTTCTTTTCCCGGGACGTATTGACCAAAACAAACCGATCTGAAGACAGCAATCAATGACCTCATTGCGCACCAATGGTAGGACCGGTCTATCGTTGATTGACTGTATTTTGGCCCAATGACCACTGATCATCTTGAAATCTAGCTTGGAAGATAGCCAATGAGCTAAGGTAAACGACAATGTGTAATGGTTATACATTCGAAGACCAGCCTTTGTCATAAACTCTGGCGTAAAAGAGGTTCATTCGCCATTGCAAATCCTACTTGACGGAGCCACGAGTGTTACGCATAGCAGTACATAGTCAATAGCATTTTCAGCAAGTTTATATATTTATATTATGGCTAATAAATCAGGAAAAGCTAAAACAAAGTCTAGGTATACAGATTTAACCCAAATTATAGAGGAAATTGATAGAGAAAGCGAGACCGAGTTGCTTGAGGAAGATGAATCTTTCAGCGAAGCTAGTTTTGACTCCCAGACGGGAGACATGTTTCTGCATGGAGAGGATGCCATGCTGGACTGATGAGTTCTAATGCTAATGTCGTTGTTTGAAATTAATAATATCAAATATTATTCATTTGAGATTTCTTTTGAGATTTTCTTATTTTATTTGCAATTGTTACGCACGCCTCTAGAAAGAGGGAACGCAACACCCTGCTACAACTCAACTCTCCTTGTTGTGAATAAGGTAGGGAAGTGTAGGTGTGAACAAGTATGACGAATAGGCAGAGAATACCGTTAACAGGGAATTTATTCCTTCACGTGATAAGGTTTGGGAAAAAGGGGCTGGACGGAACCAAAGCAAAGAAAGTAAATATCAAAGCCCCCTCTCCTACCTTACCTGTCTACCCACTACTTACCTATCTAGCACCACCTGGTGCACTAACCAAAATACAGGGGATGGTCCGCCCAGGTCTTTCCTAGTGTGCATAGACAGCAAACTACTACGGGTATATGTATGCCCGCGGGCCTCTTGCCTAAACACTCCCTAGGTGCCTTCCCCTTCCTCCCTGGGAACAAATGAAACAGAATTACACAAATGTAAGTCAATAATCAAAACACTGCATCCTATTGACACACACAACCAATCAGCTCCCTCAGCAACAACGGACACAGTACATACCAAAATTCTTGGAAACAACCAACATGCTATAACCCTCAGCCATTAGCCTTGTCTCTCAGCAATCATCTCCCTTCTGAGCAACAGAACTGGGGCTTATATAGCTTCAGAAGAAGTTAGTAATTGGAGACAGCTGCGTCCTGATGAGGGGGGGCGGGGTCAGCTCTCCAAACAATCAATGTTGATTGACCAATCAGCTGCTCGTTGAGAACTTCAGGAATCCATCTCCTGAAATACATACATGATAATACACAAACCACAACAGAAACTGGGGAACGTAACAGCAATATTGAAAAATATCATCAGTAATGAAATGTTTAAAGTACACATTGGCTATACTGTGTGTGTGTGTGTGTTATATTTTTTTAATTTAATTTACATAAACGTGGAATGGAACAGCACTTCACCATTAGTGATTATGTTCCCTGTACTCTATATAATACATATCTGTTTATTCTACGTGTTGATACAGGGCTCATACGTGAAAGTATTCTTACTGATTTTTGTCTTTCGTTCACAGTGGCAGTGATTATGATTATGAGCCACCAATGTCTAGGTGTCCATCCCCCTCTGAAGCTGGTTCATCCAGCCGGACACCTGCTGTCTCCGGCTCCACACCTACCCGGCCATCTAGAGGTGTGAAGTCAGTGACAACGAAGCGGAGGTGGGGAAGAGAGAAACCTGCAGACAGAGGGCTAGAGGGTCGTTGGCACTCTGTGTTAAAAGACGATGTGGAACCAAATTCCACCAGTTTTTAGACCCAAAAGGCAGCCAGGACCTCAACTCTACATGACCGCAAAGTACAGCCCCCTTCAACTTTTCCAACTGTTTTTCACCTCGTCAGTTGTTGATTCCCTGGTGTCGAACACCAGTAAGTACGGGGCTAAGAAGCAGGCAGGAAAGAAAGAGGCATGGAAGCCCATTTCCATGTCAGACCTTTTCTGCTACCTTTCAATGGTCATTTACATGGGGCTGGTGAAGTTGAAAACTCTAAGGGACTACTGGAAAACGTCAACTCTCTACCAACTGCCTTTCCCCATGACTGTCATGTCTTGTAAAAGGTTTCTGACTATCTCATGGGTGCTTCACATCAGTGACCCAGAAGTTGATGGGGAGAATGACAAGAAGAGAGGCACACCAAGGTTTGATAGGCTCTGCAACATCAAACCTCTCTACACCAACATCGTTGAGGCCTGCAAGACCTATTTTCAGCCTTCCCAGAACCTGTCCATCAATGAGAGGATGGTAGCCTCAAAGGCCAGAATCAGCCTCAAACAATACATGCGTAACAAACCAGCCAAATGGGGTTACAAACTGTTTGTTTTGGCTGATTCTGTGTGTGCCTACACTTGCAATTGTTTTGTTTATGAGGGGAAAAACAGTTTTGCTACCAGTAATGGACTTAGTTATGATTCCGTTATGGAGTTATTAGATTTTCAACTGCTGGGGAAGGGCTACAAACTGTTTGTGGACAACTTCTACACAAGCCCTACCCTGTTCACAGACCTGAGGAAGCGGGATGTGTGGGCTTGTGGCACCATTCGGACCAACAGAGTGGGCTTTCCGAAAAAAAAGGTGAACGACATGCCTAAGCGGGCTGAACGGGGGACCATGCGATGGATTCGTGAAGATGGTCTGCTCTTTGTGAAGTGGATGGATACCAGAGAGGTGGTCATGTGCAGTACTATCCACAAGCCCTTCAGTGGCGATCACGTCGTCAGGCGTGTGAAGGACGGTCGCGGGGCATGGACCACAAAAAATGTCCCCATTCCAGCTGCTGTGAGGAACTACAACAAGGGCATGGGAGGTGTGGCACACTGTCAGACGCACTGATAGGATACTACAATGTTGTCCACAAGACCATGAAATGGTACAAGACATTTTTCTATCGTTTCATTGACATTGCTGTGGTGAATTCCTTCATCCTCCAGAAGGAAAATGGCCAAGAGCTGTGGACAGCCCCCTATCTCACAGCTAGCCTTCAGAGAGCTGCTCATCCAGGAGCTTGCTAGCTACAGCAAGTCCACTGCAGCACCTTCTGTCCCCTCTACCTCTGTCCCTTCTGCTCCAACCAGTGGTGTTCACCTGCCCAGATTCATCTCTGCAGACATAAATGTGCCTCAGGGAAAAAAGGGCACAGTGGGGAGGCGTTGTTGTGCCCTTTGTCACAGGAAATGCCCCATCACCTGCACCACCTGCTCAGTAAGCCTCTGCTTTACAGCAGAAATAGATTGCTATGGGCCATGGCACCAGCAGCACAATATTGTGTAGAGGACAGAGGGTCTTCATAATATTGTAAATAGAAAATGTGTAAATAGTTACCCTTGTTATTTTAGAGGGTGTTAGAATAGCATTTATGTATTTTGTATATAGTTCTTTCCTTCAAAATGTATCACTGTACCAATTTGGCCACTTGGGTACATTGGGGTACATTTGTGTGGGACACCTGAGTGACTTCATGCTCAATGTCATGTAGCTCACTCATTTTTGAAGTTATCTGTCTAAAACTTTGCTCAGCTATTGGTGCCATCTTCTGTTCTTCATTCAAATCATCCCCAGCATCCTATCTGTATGTTTGGCTGTTCTTGTTCATTTGAAAGATGATGCAGCAACAATAAAAAACAGAAAACGTATGTTTATTTCCTTGTATTTTCTTCTACCAGATCTATTGTGTTATATTCTCCTACATTCAATTCACATTTCCACAAAATTCTGAGTGTTTCCTTTCAAATGATACCAAGAATATGCATATCCTTGCTTCTGGGCCTGAGCTACAGGCAGTTAGATTAGGGTATGCCTTTAGGCAGAAATTGAGAAGAAGGGGGGATACCCCGAAGAAGTTAAACATATTGCAAATGGACAAAGGTCAGCCAGCAAGTCACCGTCCATCAGTCAATTAGATATCATTCTGACACCAAACTGATACAAACTGACACCACACCCACTTTTTCCAACTCGTTTAGAAGCCAACTATCACATATTTCAGAGCAGGCCCAAAATTCACAGCGCCATCTGTTTAAACCATAATAAAAACATAAAACACATAGTTACATTCTCGCTGCGGGTCCAGTTCTGCCATTATGTGTAGGCCTAGCTGAGGCGACCCCGAATCCCAAGTTTCAGGTCGATAGGTCATTTGAAGCCCGAGCAGCGACCTTAATTGGTGCTGAAAATCCACATTTTCCGGGCATTGCTACGGGGTCCTTGAATGAGCTATTGGACAGAAACATTAGGGTCCATCTCTATGGACCGAGGCGGTCTCAATGCACCTAGTCTTGCGACTCTGGGACTTTTCTAAATGTCGTCATTTTCATGATGGTCAAAATGAATTGAAGTTATTGCAAATGTACGAGGCTGTTTCTCGGTCTGAGAACCTTCTAGAGCCACATAACTCACCGTGCACTATCGACTTGAGCTCTAGAACAGGTTTCAAAGTTTCAGAGCTCTAGGTCTGACGGTTCTTTGATAGTTCAAACGAAGGTAACTAAGGCAGGCTCTGTGTGTCTCTAAGCCCCACACTGTGTCACTCCATCCTTGCTGTGTGTGTGTGTGTGTGAGTTTTTCTTGGAAATCTGATGGGATAAATGACTGATTTACAGTTCATGAGGATTGCCTAATCACACATATGACCATTTGGAAAGATGTAACTTTTTTAACCCTTCGAAACAGCCACCGTGACCCCAATTTAAGGCACTTCCGGTTGGCACAGGAAGCTAAAAGTAAACACATATCCTCATTGGGGTGGGCTTTTACAGAATCCTGAGCTATAGGTCTTTACGTTTAGAACTGACTGATTCACACAGGGTTGAATGTACTATTTATCACAAACTGCAGGTTGGGTATGGAAAAACACTTTTAGGGTGATTTTAGCCACTTCCGGTTGCTCCAGGAAGCTTAGAATCGACACAGGTAGACCTCATAGTGGCCTGATGGATTGTCATCAAAGACAGGTTCATAAGGCATTCATAACCCACATAGGCTTCAGGTTGAATTTAGGGGAGCAGGCAATGTATTCCTATGGGGAGAGAAGTCATTGCAAACGGTTTGAGGTAAACACCTTCTTTTCACTGTTAAGGATTAATGCAACAAGGCTTGCACAGATCGGGAGGACCTCAGAAACCTTCCTGGGGTCGAATTGTGCTTCTAACCCTAACGGTTCCGCCGCTGTCCCCCAAAAGCACTGGAAATTTAGGGCCAGGCTTCATTATGGGCCTACTTTTTTCACGTTCGCTGCGCTCAGACCAAGCGAGCGACGGTCAAGCGGGGCATCTTGTTGAACTCGGCACAGCCTTGAGATTATGGTAATGCCATTGCAGGCTCTGTGTGTCTTTAAGCCCCGCACTGTGTCACTCCATCCTTGCTGTGTGTGTGTGTGTGTGTGTGTGTGTGTGTGTGTGTATGTGTGTGTGTGTGTGTGTGTGTGTGTGTGTGTGTGTGTGTGTGTGTGTGTGTGTGTGTGTGTGTGTGTGTGTGAGAGAGCTTTTCTTTGACATCGGTTGGTAGAAATGACTGATTTACAGTTCATGAGGGTTGCCTAATCACATATATGAAGTTTTGAAAAGATCTGACCTTTTCAACCTGTTTGGGATAGGAGGCAGTATTTTCACGGCCAGATAAAAAACGTACCCGATTTAATCTGGTTACTACTCCTGCCCAGAACCTAGAATATGCATATAATTAGTAGATTTGGATAGAAAACACTCTAAAGTTTCTACAACTGTTTGAATGGTGTCTGTGAGTATAACAGAACTCATATGGCAGGCCAAAACCTGAGAAGATTCTATACAGGAAGTGCCCTGTCTGACAATTTGTTCTCCTTCTAGGGCATCTCTATCAAAAATACAGCATCTCTGCTGTAACATGACATTTTCTAAGGCTTTCATTGGCTCTCAGAAGGCGCCAGAAAGTGGAATGAGAGCTCTCCAGTCTCTGGGCGAAAAACAGCAGGGGTTTTGGAGAGTGGTCCTTCTGAGAGCAATGACACTGAGGAGCGCGTGCACGAGACGACTCCATTTTTTTTGAACGAACACAACGTCGCCCGGTTGGAATATTATCGCTATTTTACGAGAAAAATTGCATAAACATTTATTTTAAACAGCGTTTGACATGCTTCGAAGTACAGTAATGGAATATTTTGAATTGTTTTGTCACAAAATGCGCCGGCACGTCACCCTTCGGATAGTGACCTCAATGCACGAACAAAACTGAGCTATTTCAATATAACTATGGATTATTTTGAACCAAAACAACATTTTTTTGTTGAAGTAGAAGTCCTGGGAGTGCATTCTGACGAAGAACAGCGAAGGTAATCCAATTTTTCTTATAGTAAATCTGAGTTTGGTGAGGGCCAAACTTGGTGGGTGTCAAATTAGCAAGCCATGATGGCTGGGCTATGTACTCAGAATATTGCAAAATGTGCTTTCACCGAAAAGCTATTTTAAAATCTGACACCGCGATTGCATAAAGGAGTTCTGTATCTATAATTCTTAAAATAATTGTTATGTTTTTTGTCAACGTTTATCGTGAGTAATTTAATAAATCCACCAGAAGTTTGCGGTGGGTATGCTAGTTTTGAACATCACATGCTAATGTAAAAAGCTGGTTTTTGATATAAATATGAACTTGATTGAACAAAACATGCATGTATTGTATAACATAATGTCCTAGGAGTGTCATCTGATGAAGATCATCGAAGGTTAGTGCTGCATTTAGCTGTGGTTTGGGTTTTTGTGACATATATGCTTGCTTTGAAAATGGCTGTGTGAATATTTTTTGCTGGGTACTCTCCTGACATAGTCTAATGTTTTGCTTTCGCTGTAAAGCCTTTTTGAAATCGGACAATGTGGTTAGATAAAGGAAAGTCTTTAAAATGGTGTAAAATAGTCATATGTTTGAGAAATTGAAGTTTTTGCATATTTGAGGTATTTGTATTTCGCGCCACGCTATACCATTGGATATTGGTGAGGCGTTCCGCTAGCGGAACGTCTGTCCCTAACAGGTTACAGGAAGCCAGTGTAGGGAGGCTAACACTGGAGTAATATGATCAAATTTATTGGTTCTAGTCAGGATTCTAGCAGCCGTATTTAACACTAACTGAAGTTTATTTAGTGCTTTATCCAGGTAGCCGGAAAGTAGAGCATTGCAGTAGTCCAACCTAGAAGTAACAAAGGCAAGGATCCATTTTTCTGCATCATTTTTGGACAGAAAGTTTTTGATTTTGCAATGTTATGTAGATGGTAAAAGCTGTCCTTGAAACAGTCTTGATATGTTCGTCAAAAGAGAGATCAGGGTGCCAGAGTAATGACGAGGTCCTTCACAGTTTTATTTGAGACGACTGTACAACTATCAAGATTAATTTTCAGTTTCAACAGAAGATCTCTTTGTTTCTTGGGAACTAGAACAAGCATCTCTGTTTTGTCCGAGTTTAAAAGTAGAACATTTACAGCCATCCACTTCCTTATGTCTGAAACACAGGCTTCCAGCGAGGGCAATTTTGGGGCTTCACCATGTTTCATTGAAATGTACAGCTGTGTGTCATCCGCATAGCAGTGAAAGTTAACATTATGTTTCCGGAAGACATCACCAAAAGGTAAAATATATAATAAAACAATAGTGGTCCTAAAATGGAACCTTGAGGAACACCGAAATGTACAGTTGATTTGTCAGAGGACAAAACAACCACAGAGACAAACTGATATTTTTCCGACAGATAAGATCTAAACCAGGCCAGAACTTGTCCATGTAGACCAATTAAAACCTCTTACATCTAGACGTTCCGCTAGCGGAACACCTGCTCCAATATCCAATGATAGGCGTGGCGCGAAATACAAACTCCTCAAAAATCCGAAAACTTCCATTTTTCAAACATATGACTTTTACACCATCTCCTTTATCTAACCACACTGTCCGATTTCAAAAAGGCTTTTCAGCGAAAGCAAAACATTAGATTATGTCAGCAGAGTACCCAGCCAGAAATAATCAGACACACATTTTTCAAGCTGGCAAATAATGTCACAAAAAACAAAACCACAGCTAAATGCAGCACTAACCTTTGATGATCTTCATCAGATGAGAAATAGTAGAAATATCTTGTTAGGTAGATATATCTGGTCAGGTAGATTAGGTAGATATAACTGGTCAAGTAGATATAGGTAGATATAACTGGTCAAGTAGATTAGGTAGATATACCTGGTCAGGTAGATATAGGTAGATATAACTGGTCAGGTAGATATAACTGGTCAGGAAGATATAGGTAGATATAACTGGTCAGGTAGATATAACTGGTCAGGTAGATTAGGTAGATATAACTGGTCAGGTAGATTAGGTAGATATAACTGGTCGGGTAGATATAACTGGTCAGGTAGATTAGGTAGATATAACTGGTCAGGTAGATATAACTGGTCAGGTAGATTAGGTAGATATAACTGGTCAGGTAGATATAACTGGTCAGGTAGATTAGGTAGATATAACTGGTCAGGTAGATATAGTAGATATAACTGGTCAGGTAGATTAGGTAGATATAACTGGTCAGGTAGATATAGGTAGATAACTGGTCAGGTAGATTAGGTAGATATAACTGCTCAGGTAGATTAGGTAGATATAACTGGTCAGGTAGATATAACTGGTAAGGTAGATTAGGTAGATATAACTGGCCAAGTAGATTAGCTAGATATAACTGGTCAGGTAGATATAGGTAGATATAACTGGTCAGGTAGATTAGGTAGATATAACTGGTCAGGTAGATATAGGTAGATATAACTGGTCGGGTAGATATAACTGGTCAGGTAGATTAGGTAGATATAACTGGTCAGGTAGATATAACTGGTCAGGTAGATATAACTGGTCAGGTAGATTAGGTAGATATAACTGGTCAGGTAGATATAACTGGTCAGGTAGATTAGGTAGATATAACTGGTCAGGTAGATTAGGTAGATAACTGGTCGGGTAGATATAACTGGTCAGGTAGATTAGGTAGATATAACTGGTCAGGTAGATATAACTGGTCAGGTAGATTAGGTAGATATAACTGGTCAGGTAGATATAACTGGTCAGGTAGATTAGGTAGATATAACTGGTCAGGTAGATATAGTAGATATAACTGGTCAGGTAGATTAGGTAGATATAACTGGTCAGGTAGATATAGGTAGATAACTGGTCAGGTAGATTAGGTAGATATAACTGCTCAGGTAGATTAGGTAGATATAACTGGTCAGGTAGATATAACTGGTAAGGTAGATTAGGTAGATATAACTGGCCAAGTAGATTAGCTAGATATAACTGGTCAGGTAGATATAGGTAGATATAACTGGTCAGGTAGATTAGGTAGATATAACTGGTCAGGTAGATATAGGTAGATATAACTGGTCGGGTAGATATAACTGGTCAGGTAGATTAGGTAGATATAACTGGTCAGGTAGATATAACTGGTCAGGTAGATATAACTGGTCAGGTAGATTAGGTAGATATAACTGGTCAAGTAGATATAACTGGTCAGGTAGATTAGGTAGATATAACTGGTCAGGTAGATTAGGTAGATATAACTGGTCAGGTAGATATAGGTAGATAACTGGTAAGGTAGATTAGGTAGATATAACTGGTCAGGTAGATTAGGTAGATATAACTGGTCAGGTAGATATAGGTAGATATAACTGGTCAGGTAGATTAGGTAGATATAACTGGTCAGGTAGATTAGGTGGATATAACTGGTCAGGAAGATATAACTGGTCAGGTAGATTAGGCAGATATAACTGGTCAGGTAGATATAGGTAGATATAACTGGTCAGGTAGATATAACTGGTCAGGTAGATTAGGTAGATATAACTGGTCAGGTAGATATAACTGGTCAGGTAGATTAGGTAGATATAACTGGTCAGGTAGATATAACTGGTCAGGTAGATTAGGTAGATATAACTGGTCAGGTAGATATAGGTAGATATAACTGGTCAGGTAGATTAGGTAGATATAACTGGTCAGGTAGATATAGGTAGATATAACTGGTCAGGTAGATATAACTGGTCAGGTAGATTTAGTAGATATAACTGGTCAGGTAGATATAACTGGTCAGGTAGATTAGGTAGATATAACTGGTCAGGTAGATATAACTGGTCAGGTAGATTAGGTAGATATAACTGGTCAGGTAGATATAGGTAGATATAACTGGTCAGGTAGATATAACTGGTCAGGTAGATTAGGTAGATATAACTGGTCAGGTAGATATAACTGGTCAGGTAGATATAACTGGTCAGGTAGATTAGGTAGATATAACTGGTCAGGTAGATATAGGTAGATATAACTGGTCAAGTAGATTAGGTAGATATACCTGGTCAGGTAGATATAGGTAGATATAACTGGTCAGGTAGATATAACTGGTCAGGAAGATATAGGTAGATATAACTGGTCAGGTAGATATAACTGGTCAGGTAGATTAGGTAGATATAACTGGTCAGGTAGATTAGGTAGATATAACTGGTCGGGTAGATATAACTGGTCAGGTAGATTAGGTAGATATAACTGGTCAGGTAGATATAACTGGTCAGGTAGATTAGGTAGATATAACTGGTCAGGTAGATATAACTGGTCAGGTAGATTAGGTAGATATAACTGGTCAGGTAGATATAGTAGATATAACTGGTCAGGTAGATTAGGTAGATATAACTGGTCAGGTAGATATAGTAGATATAACTGGTCAGGTAGATTAGGTAGATATAACTGCTCAGGTAGATTAGGTAGATATAACTGGTCAGGTAGATATAACTGGTAAGGTAGATTAGGTAGATATAACTGGCCAAGTAGATTAGGTAGATATAACTGGTCAGGTAGATATAGGTAGATATAACTGGTCAGGTAGATTAGGTAGATATAACTGGTCAGGTAGATATAGGTAGATATAACTGGTCAGGTAGATTAGGTAGATATAACTGGTCAGGTAGATTAGGTGGATATAACTGGTCAGGAAGATATAACTGGTCAGGTAGATTAGGCAGATATAACTGGTCAGGTAGATAAAGGTAGATATAACTGGTCAGGTAGATATAACTGCTCAGGTAGATTAGGTAGATATAACTGGTCAGGTAGATATAACTGGTCAGGTAGATTAGGTAGATATAACTGGTCAGGTAGATTAGGTAGATATAAATGGTCAGGTAGATATAGGTAGATATAACTGGTCAGGTAGATTAGGTAGATATAACTGGTCAGGTAGATATAGGTAGATATAACTGGTCAGGTAGATATAACTGGTCAGGTAGATTTAGTAGATATAACTGGTCAGGTAGATATAACTGGTCAGGTAGATTAGGTAGATATAACTGGTCAGGTAGATATAACTGGTCAGGTAGATTAGGTAGATATAACTGGTCAGGTAGATAAGGTAGATATAACTGGTCAGGTAGATATAACTGGTCAGGTAGATTAGGTAGATATAACTGGTCAGGTAGATATAACTGGTCAGGTAGATATAACTGGTCAGGTAGATTAGGTAGATATAACTGGTCAGGTAGATATAACTGGTCAGGTAGATTAGGTAGATATAACTGGTCAGGTAGATTAGGTAGATATAACTGGTCAGGTAGATATAGGTAGATAACTGGTAAGGTAGATTAGGTAGATATAACTGGTCAGGTAGATTAGGTAGATATAACTGGTCAGGTAGATATAGGTAGATATAACTGGTCAGGTAGATTAGGTAGATATAACTGGTCAGGTAGATTAGGTAGATATAAATGGTCAGGTAGATATAGGTAGATATAACTGGTCAGGTAGATTAGGTAGATATAACTGGTCAGGTAGATATAGGTAGATATAACTGGTCAGGTAGATATAACTGGTCAGGTAGATTAGGTAGATATAACTGGTCAGGTAGATATAACTGGTCAGGTAGATATAACTGGTCAGGTAGATTAGGTAGATATAACTGGTCAGGTAGATATAGGTAGATATAACTGGTCAAGTAGATTAGGTAGATATACCTGGTCAGGTAGATATAGGTAGATATAACTGGTCAGGTAGATATAACTGGTCAGGAAGATATAGGTAGATATAACTGGTCAGGTAGATATAACTGGTCAGGTAGATTAGGTAGATATAACTGGTCAGGTAGATTAGGTAGATATAACTGGTCGGGTAGATATAACTGGTCAGGTAGATTAGGTAGATATAACTGGTCAGGTAGATATAACTGGTCAGGTAGATTAGGTAGATATAACTGGTCAGGTAGATATAACTGGTCAGGTAGATTAGGTAGATATAACTGGTCAGGTAGATATAGTAGATATAACTGGTCAGGTAGATTAGGTAGATATAACTGGTCAGGTAGATATAGTAGATATAACTGGTCAGGTAGATTAGGTAGATATAACTGCTCAGGTAGATTAGGTAGATATAACTGGTCAGGTAGATATAACTGGTAAGGTAGATTAGGTAGATATAACTGGCCAAGTAGATTAGGTAGATATAACTGGTCAGGTAGATATAGGTAGATATAACTGGTCAGGTAGATTAGGTAGATATAACTGGTCAGGTAGATATAGGTAGATATAACTGGTCAGGTAGATTAGGTAGATATAACTGGTCAGGTAGATTAGGTGGATATAACTGGTCAGGAAGATATAACTGGTCAGGTAGATTAGGCAGATATAACTGGTCAGGTAGATAAAGGTAGATATAACTGGTCAGGTAGATATAACTGCTCAGGTAGATTAGGTAGATATAACTGGTCAGGTAGATATAACTGGTCAGGTAGATTAGGTAGATATAACTGGTCAGGTAGATTAGGTAGATATAAATGGTCAGGTAGATATAGGTAGATATAACTGGTCAGGTAGATTAGGTAGATATAACTGGTCAGGTAGATATAGGTAGATATAACTGGTCAGGTAGATATAACTGGTCAGGTAGATTTAGTAGATATAACTGGTCAGGTAGATATAACTGGTCAGGTAGATTAGGTAGATATAACTGGTCAGGTAGATATAACTGGTCAGGTAGATTAGGTAGATATAACTGGTCAGGTAGATTAGGTAGATATAACTGGTCAGGTAGATATAACTGGTCAGGTAGATTAGGTAGATATAACTGGTCAGGTAGATATAACTGGTCAGGTAGATATAACTGGTCAGGTAGATTAGGTAGATATAACTGGTCAGGTAGATATAACTGGTCAGGTAGATTAGGTAGATATAACTGGTCAGGTAGATTAGGTAGATATAACTGGTCAGGTAGATATAGGTAGATAACTGGTAAGGTAGATTAGGTAGATATAACTGGTCAGGTAGATTAGGTAGATATAACTGGTCAGGTAGATATAGGTAGATATAACTGGTCAGGTAGATTAGGTAGATATAACTGGTCAGGTAGATTAGGTGGATATAACTGGTCCGGAAGATATAACTGGTCAGGTAGATTAGGCAGATATAACTGGTCAGGTAGATATAGGTAGATATAACTGGTCAGGTAGATATAACTGGTCAGGTAGATTAGGTAGATATAACTGGTCAGGTAGATATAACTGGTCAGGTAGATTAGGTAGATATAACTGGTCAGGTAGATATAACTGGTCAGGTAGATTAGGTAGATATAACTGGTCAGGTAGATATAACTGGTCAGGTAGATTAGGTAGATATAACTGGTCAGGTAGATTAGGTAGATATAACTGGTCAGGTAGATATAACTGGTCAGGTAGATTAGGTAGATATAACTGGTCAGGTAGATATAACTGGTCAGGTAGATATAACTGGTCAGGTAGATATAACTGGTCAGGTAGATTAGGTAGATATAACTGGTCAGGTAGATATAACTGGTCAGGTAGATTAGGTAGATATAACTGGTCAGGTAGATTAGGTAGATATAACTGGTCAGGTAGATATAGGTAGATAACTGGTAAGGTAGATTAGGTAGATATAACTGGTCAGGTAGATTAGGTAGATATAACTGGTCAGGTAGATATAGGTAGATATAACTGGTCAGGTAGATTAGGTAGATATAACTGGTCAGGTAGATTAGGTAGATATAAATGGTCAGGTAGATATAGGTAGATATAACTGGTCAGGTAGATTAGGTAGATATAACTGGTCAGGTAGATTAGGTAGATATAACTGGTCAGGTAGATTAGGTGGATATAACTGGTCCGGAAGATATAACTGGTCAGGTAGATTAGGCAGATATAACTGGTCAGGTAGATATAGGTAGATATAACTGGTCAGGTAGATATAACTGGTCAGGTAGATTAGGTAGATATAACTGGTCAGGTAGATATAACTGGTCAGGTAGATTAGGTAGATATAACTGGTCAGGTAGATATAACTGGTCAGGTAGATTAGGTAGATATAACTGGTCAGGTAGATATAACTGGTCAGGTAGATTAGGTAGATATAACTGGTCAGGTAGATATAGGTAGATATAACTGGTCAGGTAGATTAGGTAGATATAACTGGTCAGGTAGATATAGGTAGATATAACTGGTCAGGTAGATATAACTGGTCAGGTAGATTTAGTAGATATAACTGGTCAGGTAGATATAACTGGTCAGGTAGATTAGGTAGATATAACTGGTCAGGTAGATATAACTGGTCAGGTAGATTAGGTAGATATAACTGGTCAGGTAGATATAGGTAGATATAACTGGTCAGGTAGATATAACTGGTCAGGTAGATTAGGTAGATATAACTGGTCAGGTAGATATAACTGGTCAGGTAGATATAACTGGTCAGGTAGATTAGGTAGATATAACTGGTCAGGTAGATATAGGTAGATATAACTGGTCAAGTAGATTAGGTAGATATACCTGGTCAGGTAGATATAGGTAGATATAACTGGTCAGGTAGATATAACTGGTCAGGAAGATATAGGTAGATATAACTGGTCAGGTAGATATAACTGGTCAGGTAGATTAGGTAGATATAACTGGTCAGGTAGATTAGGTAGATATAACTGGTCGGGTAGATATAACTGGTCAGGTAGATTAGGTAGATATAACTGGTCAGGTAGATATAACTGGTCAGGTAGATTAGGTAGATATAACTGGTCAGGTAGATATAACTGGTCAGGTAGATTAGGTAGATATAACTGGTCAGGTAGATATAGTAGATATAACTGGTCAGGTAGATTAGGTAGATATAACTGGTCAGGTAGATAAAGGTAGATAACTGGTCAGGTAGATTAGGTAGATATAACTGCTCAGGTAGATTAGGTAGATATAACTGGTCAGGTAGATATAACTGGTAAGGTAGATTAGGTAGATATAACTGGCCAAGTAGATTAGGTAGATATAACTGGTCAGGTAGATATAGGTAGATATAACTGGTCAGGTAGATTAGGTAGATATAACTGGTCAGGTAGATATAGGTAGATATAACTGGTCAGGTAGATTAGGTAGATATAACTGGTCAGGTAGATTAGGTGGATATAACTGGTCAGGAAGATATAACTGGTCAGGTAGATTAGGCAGATATAACTGGTCAGGTAGATAAAGGTAGATATAACTGGTCAGGTAGATATAACTGGTCAGGTAGATTAGGTAGATATAACTGGTCAGGTAGATATAACTGGTCAGGTAGATTAGGTAGATATAACTGGTCAGGTAGATTAGGTAGATATAAATGGTCAGGTAGATATAGGTAGATATAACTGGTCAGGTAGATTAGGTAGATATAACTGGTCAGGTAGATATAGGTAGATATAACTGGTCAGGTAGATATAACTGGTCAGGTAGATTTAGTAGATATAACTGGTCAGGTAGATATAACTGGTCAGGTAGATTAGGTAGATATAACTGGTCAGGTAGATTAGGTGGATATAACTGGTCAGGAAGATATAACTGGTCAGGTAGATTAGGCAGATATAACTGGTCAGGTAGATAAAGGTAGATATAACTGGTCAGGTAGATATAACTGGTCAGGTAGATTAGGTAGATATAACTGGTCAGGTAGATATAACTGGTCAGGTAGATTAGGTAGATATAACTGGTCAGGTAGATTAGGTAGATATAAATGGTCAGGTAGATATAGGTAGATATAACTGGTCAGGTAGATTAGGTAGATATAACTGGTCAGGTAGATATAACTGGTCAGGTAGATTAGGTAGATATAACTGGTCAGGTAGATTAGGTAGATATAACTGGTCAGGTAGATATAGGTAGATAACTGGTAAGGTAGATTAGGTAGATATAACTGGTCAGGTAGATTAGGTAGATATAACTGGTCAGGTAGATATAGGTAGATATAACTGGTCAGGTAGATTAGGTAGATATAACTGGTCAGGTAGATTAGGTGGATATAACTGGTCCGGAAGATATAACTGGTCAGGGAGATTAGGCAGATATAACTGGTCAGGTAGATATAGGTAGATATAACTGGTCAGGTAGATATAACTGGTCAGGTAGATTAGGTAGATATAACTGGTCAGGTAGATATAACTGGTCAGGTAGATTAGGTAGATATAACTGGTCAGGTAGATATAACTGGTCAGGTAGATTAGGTAGATATAACTGGTCAGGTAGATATAGGTAGATATAACTGGTCAGGTAGATTAGGTAGATATAACTGGTCAGGTAGATATAGGTAGATATAACTGGTCAGGTAGATATAACTGGTCAGGTAGATTTAGTAGATATAACTGGTCAGGTAGATATAACTGGTCAGGTAGATTAGGTAGATATAACTGGTCAGGTAGATATAACTGGTCAGGTAGATTAGGTAGATATAACTGGTCAGGTAGATTAGGTAGATATAACTGGTCAGGTAGATATAACTGGTCAGGTAGATTAGGTAGATATAACTGGTCAGGTAGATATAACTGGTCAGGTAGATATAACTGGTCAGGTAGATTAGGTAGATATAACTGGTCAGGTAGATATAACTGGTCAGGTAGATTAGGTAGATATAACTGGTCAGGTAGATTAGGTAGATATAACTGGTCAGGTAGATATAGGTAGATAACTGGTAAGGTAGATTAGGTAGATATAACTGGTCAGGTAGATTAGGTAGATATAACTGGTCAGGTAGATATAGGTAGATATAACTGGTCAGGTAGATTAGGTAGATATAACTGGTCAGGTAGATATAACTGGTCAGGTAGATTAGGTAGATATAACTGGTCAGGTAGATATAACTGGTCAGGTAGATTAGGTAGATATAATTGGTCAGGTAGATATAGGTAGATATAACTGGTCGGGTAGATATAACTGGTCAGGTAGATTTAGTAGATATAACTGGTCAGGTAGATATAACTGGTCAGGTAGATTAGGTAGATATAACTGGTCAGGTAGATATAACTGGTCAGGTAGATTAGGTAGATATAACTGGTCAGGTAGATATAGGTAGATATAACTGGTCAGGTAGATATAACTGGTCAGGAAGATATAGGTAGATATAACTGGTCAGGTAGATATAACTGGTCAGGTAGATTAGGTAGATATAACTGGTCAGGTAGATTAGGTAGATATAACTGGTCGGGTAGATATAACTGGTCAGGTAGATTAGGTAGATATAACTGGTCAGGTAGATATAACTGGTCAGGTAGATTAGGTAGATATAACTGGTCAGGTAGATATAACTGGTCAGGTAGATTAGGTAGATATAACTGGTCAGGTAGATATAGTAGATATAACTGGTCAGGTAGATTAGGTAGATATAACTGGTCAGGTAGATAAAGGTAGATAACTGGTCAGGTAGATTAGGTAGATATAACTGCTCAGGTAGATTAGGTAGATATAACTGGTCAGGTAGATATAACTGGTAAGGTAGATTAGGTAGATATAACTGGCCAAGTAGATTAGGTAGATATAACTGGTCAGGTAGATATAGGTAGATATAACTGGTCAGGTAGATTAGGTAGATATAACTGGTCAGGTAGATATAGGTAGATATAACTGGTCAGGTAGATTAGGTAGATATAACTGGTCAGGTAGATTAGGTGGATATAACTGGTCAGGAAGATATAACTGGTCAGGTAGATTAGGCAGATATAACTGGTCAGGTAGATAAAGGTAGATATAACTGGTCAGGTAGATATAACTGGTCAGGTAGATTAGGTAGATATAACTGGTCAGGTAGATATAACTGGTCAGGTAGATTAGGTAGATATAACTGGTCAGGTAGATTAGGTAGATATAAATGGTCAGGTAGATATAGGTAGATATAACTGGTCAGGTAGATTAGGTAGATATAACTGGTCAGGTAGATATAGGTAGATATAACTGGTCAGGTAGATATAACTGGTCAGGTAGATTTAGTAGATATAACTGGTCAGGTAGATATAACTGGTCAGGTAGATTAGGTAGATATAACTGGTCAGGTAGATTAGGTGGATATAACTGGTCAGGAAGATATAACTGGTCAGGTAGATTAGGCAGATATAACTGGTCAGGTAGATAAAGGTAGATATAACTGGTCAGGTAGATATAACTGGTCAGGTAGATTAGGTAGATATAACTGGTCAGGTAGATATAACTGGTCAGGTAGATTAGGTAGATATAACTGGTCAGGTAGATTAGGTAGATATAAATGGTCAGGTAGATATAGGTAGATATAACTGGTCAGGTAGATTAGGTAGATATAACTGGTCAGGTAGATATAACTGGTCAGGTAGATTAGGTAGATATAACTGGTCAGGTAGATTAGGTAGATATAACTGGTCAGGTAGACATAGGTAGATAACTGGTAAGGTAGATTAGGTAGATATAACTGGTCAGGTAGATTAGGTAGATATAACTGGTCAGGTAGATATAGGTAGATATAACTGGTCAGGTAGATTAGGTAGATATAACTGGTCAGGTAGATTAGGTGGATATAACTGGTCCGGAAGATATAACTGGTCAGGTAGATTAGGCAGATATAACTGGTCAGGTAGATATAGGTAGATATAACTGGTCAGGTAGATATAACTGGTCAGGTAGATTAGGTAGATATAACTGGTCAGGTAGATATAACTGGTCAGGTAGATTAGGTAGATATAACTGGTCAGGTAGATATAACTGGTCAGGTAGATTAGGTAGATATAACTGGTCAGGTAGATATAGGTAGATATAACTGGTCAGGTAGATTAGGTAGATATAACTGGTCAGGTAGATATAGGTAGATATAACTGGTCAGGTAGATATAACTGGTCAGGTAGATTTAGTAGATATAACTGGTCAGGTAGATATAACTGGTCAGGTAGATTAGGTAGATATAACTGGTCAGGTAGATATAACTGGTCAGGTAGATTAGGTAGATATAACTGGTCAGGTAGATTAGGTAGATATAACTGGTCAGGTAGATATAACTGGTCAGGTAGATTAGGTAGATATAACTGGTCAGGTAGATATAACTGGTCAGGTAGATATAACTGGTCAGGTAGATTAGGTAGATATAACTGGTCAGGTAGATATAACTGGTCAGGTAGATTAGGTAGATATAACTGGTCAGGTAGATTAGGTAGATATAACTGGTCAGGTAGATATAGGTAGATAACTGGTAAGGTAGATTAGGTAGATATAACTGGTCAGGTAGATTAGGTAGATATAACTGGTCAGGTAGATATAGGTAGATATAACTGGTCAGGTAGATTAGGTAGATATAACTGGTCAGGTAGATATAACTGGTCAGGTAGATTAGGTAGATATAACTGGTCAGGTAGATATAACTGGTCAGGTAGATTAGGTAGATATAACTGGTCAGGTAGATATAGGTAGATATAACTGGTCAGGTAGATATAACTGGTCAGGTAGATTTAGGTAGATATAACTGGTCAGGTAGATATAACTGGTCAGGTAGATTAGGTAGATATAACTGGTCAGGTAGATATAACTGGTCAGGTAGATTAGGTAGATATAACTGGTCAGGTAGATATAGGTAGATATAACTGGTCAGGTAGATATAACTGGTCAGGTAGATTAGGTAGATATAACTGGTCAGGTAGATATAACTGGTCAGGTAGATAAAACTGGTCAGATAGATTAGGTAGATATAACTGGTCAGGTAGATATAGGTAGATATAACTGGTCAAGTAGATTAGGTAGATATACCTGGTCAGGTAGATATAGGTAGATATAACTGGTCAGGTAGATATAACTGGTCAGGAAGATATAGGTAGATATAACTGGTCAGGTAGATATAACTGGTCAGGTAGATTAGGTAGATATAACTGGTCAGGTAGATTAGGTAGATATAACTGGTCGGGTAGATATAACTGGTCAGGTAGATTAGGTAGATATAACTGGTCAGGTAGATATAGGTAGATATAACTGGTCAGGTAGATATAACTGGTCAGGTAGATTAGGTAGATATAACTGGTCAGGTAGATATAACTGGTCAGGTAGATTAGGTAGATATAACTGGTCAGGTAGATATAACTGGTCAGGTAGATTAGGTAGATATAATTGGTCAGGTAGATATAGGTAGATATAACTGGTCAGGTAGATATAACTGGTCAGGTAGATTTAGTAGATATAACTGGTCAGGTAGATATAACTGGTCAGGTAGATTAGGTAGATATAACTGGTCAGGTAGATATAACTGGTCAGGTAGATTAGGTAGATATAACTGGTCAGGTAGATATAGGTAGATATAACTGGTCAGGTAGATATAACTGGTCAGGTAGATTAGGTAGATATAACTGGTCAGGTAGATATAACTGGTCAGGTAGATAAAACTGGTCAGGTAGATTAGGTAGATATAACTGGTCAGGTAGATATAGGTAGATATAACTGGTCAAGTAGATTAGGTAGATATAACTGGTCAGGTAGATATAGGTAGATATAACTGGTCAGGTAGATATAACTGGTCAGGTAGATATAGGTAGATATAACTGGTCAGGTAGATATAACTGGTCAGGTAGATTAGGTAGATATAACTGGTCAGGTAGATTAGGTAGATATAACTGGTCGGGTAGATATAACTGGTCAGGTAGATTAGGTAGATATAACTGGTCAGGTAGATATAGGTAGATATAACTGGTCAGGTAGATATAACTGGTCAGGTAGATTAGGTAGATATAACTGGTCAGGTAGATATAACTGGTCAGGTAGATAAAACTGGTCAGGTAGATTAGGTAGATATAACTGGTCAGGTACATATAGGTAGATATAACTGGTCAAGTAGATTAGGTAGATATACCTGGTCAGGTAGATATAGGTAGATATAACTGGTCAGGTAGATATAACTGGTCAGGAAGATATAGGTAGATATAACTGGTCAGGTAGATATAACTGGTCAGGTAGATTAGGTAGATATAACTGGTCAGGTAGATTAGGTAGATATAACTGGTCGGGTAGATATAACTGGTCAGGTAGATTAGGTAGATATAACTGGTCAGGTAGATATAGGTAGATATAACTGGTCAGGTAGATATAACTGGTCAGGTAGATTAGGTAGATATAACTGGTCAGGTAGATATAACTGGTCAGGTAGATAAAACTGGTCAGGTAGATTAGGTAGATATAACTGGTCAGGTACATATAGGTAGATATAACTGGTCAAGTAGATTAGGTAGATATACCTGGTCAGGTAGATATAGGTAGATATAACTGGTCAGGTAGATATAACTGGTCAGGAAGATATAGGTAGATATAACTGGTCAGGTAGATATAACTGGTCAGGTAGATTAGGTAGATATAACTGGTCAGGTAGATTAGGTAGATATAACTGGTCGGGTAGATATAACTGGTCAGGTAGATTAGGTAGATATAACTGGTCAGGTAGATATAGGTAGATAACTGGTCAGGTAGATTAGGTAGATATAACTGGTCGGGTAGATATAACTGGTCAGGTAGATTAGGTAGATATAACTGGTCAGGTAGATATAGGTAGATAACTGGTCAGGTAGATTAGGTAGATATAACTGCTCAGGTAGATTAGGTAGATATAACTGGTCAGGTAGATATAACTGGTAAGGTAGAATAGGTAGATATAACTGGCCAAGTAGATTAGGTAGATATAACTGGTCAGGTAGATATAGGTAGATATAACTGGTCAGGTAGATTAGGTAGATATAACTGGTCAGGTAGATATAGGTAGATATAACTGGTCAGGTAGATTAGGTAGATATAACTGGTCAGGTAGATTAGGTGGATATAACTGGTCAGGAAGATATAACTGGTCAGGTAGATTAGGCAGATATAACTGGTCAGGTAGATAAAGGTAGATATAACTGGTCAGGTAGATTAGGTAGATATAACTGGTCAGGTAGATATAACTGGTCAGGTAGATTAGGTAGATATAACTGGTCAGGTAGATATAACTGGTCAGGTAGATTAGGTAGATATAACTGGTCAGGTAGATATAGGTAGATATAACTGGTCAGGTAGATTAGGTAGATATAACTGGTCAGGTAGATATAGGTAGATATAACTGGTCAGGTAGATATAACTGGTCAGGTAGATTTAGTAGATATAACTGGTCAGGTAGATATAACTGGTCAGGTAGATTTAGGTAGATATAACTGGTCAGGTAGATATAACTGGTCAGGTAGATATAGGTATATATAACTGGCAGGTAGATATAACTGGTCAGGTAGATTTAGTAGATATAACTGGTCAGGTAGATATAACTGGTCAGGTAGATTAGGTAGATATAACTGGTCAGGTAGATATAACTGGTCAGGTAGATTAGGTAGATATAACTGGTCAGGTAGATTAGGTAGATATAACTGGTCAGGTAGATATAACTGGTCAGGTAGATAAAACTGGTCAGGTAGATTAGGTAGATATAACTGGTCAGGTACATATAGGTAGATATAACTGGTCAAGTAGATTAGGTAGATATACCTGGTCAGGTAGATATAGGTAGATATAACTGGTCAGGTAGATATAACTGGTCAGGAAGATATAGGTAGATATAACTGGTCAGGTAGATATAACTGGTCAGGTAGATTAGGTAGATATAACTGGTCAGGTAGATTAGGTAGATATAACTGGTCGGGTAGATATAACTGGTCAGGTAGATTAGGTAGATATAACTGGTCAGGTAGATTAGGTAGATATAACTGGTCAGGTAGATATAACTGGTAAGGTAGAATAGGTAGATATAACTGGCCAAGTAGATTAGGTAGATATAACTGGTCAGGTAGATATAGGTAGATATAACTGCTCAGGTAGATTAGGTAGATATAACTGGTCAGGTAGATATAGGTAGATATAACTGGTCAGGTAGATTAGGTAGATATAACTGGTCAGGTAGATTAGGTGGATATAACTGGTCAGGAAGATATAACTGGTCAGGTAGATTAGGCAGATATAACTGGTCAGGTAGATAAAGGTAGATATAACTGGTCAGGTAGATTAGGTAGATATAACTGGTCAGGTAGATATAACTGGTCAGGTAGATTAGGTAGATATAACTGGTCAGGTAGATATAACTGGTCAGGTAGATTAGGTAGATATAACTGGTCAGGTAGATATAGGTAGATATAACTGGTCAGGTAGATTAGGTAGATATAACTGGTCAGGTAGATATAACTGGTCAGGTAGATTAGGTAGATATAACTGGTCAGGTAGATATAACTGGTCAGGTAGATTAGGTAGATATAACTGGTCAGGTAGATATAGGTAGATATAACTGGTCAGGTAGATATAACTGGTCAGGTAGATTAGGTAGATATAACTGGTCAGGTAGATTAGGTAGATATAACTGGTCAGGTAGATATAACTGGTCAGGTAGATAAAACTGGTCAGATAGATTAGGTAGATATAACTGGTCAGGTAGATATAGGTAGATATAACTGGTCAAGTAGATTAGGTAGATATACCTGGTCAGGTAGATATAGGTAGATATAACTGGTCAGGTAGATATAACTGGTCAGGAAGATATAGGTAGATATAACTGGTCAGGTAGATATAACTGGTCAGGTAGATTAGGTAGATATAACTGGTCAGGTAGATTAGGTAGATATAACTGGTCGGGTAGATATAACTGGTCAGGTAGATTAGGTAGATATAACTGGTCAGGTAGATATAGGTAGATATAACTGGTCAGGTAGATATAACTGGTCAGGTAGATTAGGTAGATATAACTGGTCAGGTAGATATAACTGGTCAGGTAGATAAAACTGGTCAGGTAGATTAGGTAGATATAACTGGTCAGGTACATATAGGTAGATATAACTGGTCAAGTAGATTAGGTAGATATACCTGGTCAGGTAGATATAGGTAGATATAACTGGTCAGGTAGATATAACTGGTCAGGAAGATATAGGTAGATATAACTGGTCAGGTAGATATAACTGGTCAGGTAGATTAGGTAGATATAACTGGTCAGGTAGATTAGGTAGATATAACTGGTCGGGTAGATATAACTGGTCAGGTAGATTAGGTAGATATAACTGGTCAGGTAGATATAGGTAGATAACTGGTCAGGTAGATTAGGTAGATATAACTGGTCGGGTAGATATAACTGGTCAGGTAGATTAGGTAGATATAACTGGTCAGGTAGATATAGGTAGATAACTGGTCAGGTAGATTAGGTAGATATAACTGCTCAGGTAGATTAGGTAGATATAACTGGTCAGGTAGATATAACTGGTAAGGTAGAATAGGTAGATATAACTGGCCAAGTAGATTAGGTAGATATAACTGGTCAGGTAGATATAGGTAGATATAACTGGTCAGGTAGATTAGGTAGATATAACTGGTCAGGTAGATATAGGTAGATATAACTGGTCAGGTAGATTAGGTAGATATAACTGGTCAGGTAGATTAGGTGGATATAACTGGTCAGGAAGATATAACTGGTCAGGTAGATTAGGCAGATATAACTGGTCAGGTAGATAAAGGTAGATATAACTGGTCAGGTAGATTAGGTAGATATAACTGGTCAGGTAGATATAACTGGTCAGGTAGATTAGGTAGATATAACTGGTCAGGTAGATATAACTGGTCAGGTAGATTAGGTAGATATAACTGGTCAGGTAGATATAGGTAGATATAACTGGTCAGGTAGATTAGGTAGATATAACTGGTCAGGTAGATATAGGTAGATATAACTGGTCAGGTAGATATAACTGGTCAGGTAGATTTAGTAGATATAACTGGTCAGGTAGATATAACTGGTCAGGTAGATTAGGTAGATATAACTGGTCAGGTAGATATAACTGGTCAGGTAGATTAGGTAGATATAACTGGTCAGGTAGATTAGGTAGATATAACTGGTCAGGTAGATATAACTGGTCAGGTAGATTAGGTAGATATAACTGGTCAGGTAGATATAGGTAGATATAACTGGTCAGGTAGATTAGGTATATATAACTGGTCAGGTAGATATAGGTAGATATAACTGGTCAGGTAGATATAACTGGTCAGGTAGATTTAGTAGATATAACTGGTCAGGTAGATATAACTGGTCAGGTAGATTAGGTAGATATAACTGGTCAGGTAGATATAACTGGTCAGGTAGATTAGGTAGATATAACTGGTCAGGTAGATATAGGTAGATATAACTGGTCAGGTAGATATAACTGGTCAGGTAGATTAGGTAGATATAACTGGTCAGGTAGATATAACTGGTCAGGTAGATATAACTGGTCAGGTAGATTAGGTAGATATAACTGGTCAGGTAGATTAGGTAGATATAACTGGTCAGGTAGATTAGGTAGATATAACTGGTCAGGTAGATTAGGTAGATATAACTGGTCAGGGAGATATAGGTAGATAACTGGTCAGGTAGATTAGGTAGATATAACTGGTCAGGTAGATTAGTTAAATATAACTGGTCAGGTAGATATAACTGGTCAGGTAGATTAGGTAGATATAACTGGTCAGGTAGATATTACTGGTCAGGTAGATATAGGTAGATATAGGTAGATATAACTGGTCGGGTAGATATAACTGGTCAGGTAGATATAGGTAGATATAACTGGTCAGGTAGATTAGGTAGATATAACTGGTCAGGTAGATTTAACTGGTCAGGTAGATTAGGTAGATATAACTGGTCAGGTAGATATAGGTAGATAACTGGTCAGGTAGATTAGGTAGATATAACTGCTCAGGTAGATTAGGTAGATATAACTGGTCAGGTAGATATAACTGGTCAGGTAGATTAGGTAGATATAACTGGTCAGGTAGATATAACTGGTCAGGTAGATTAGGTAGATATAACTGGTCAGGTAGATATAACTGGTCAGGTAGATTAGGTAGATATAACTGGTCAGGTAGATATAGGTAGATATAACTGGTCAGGTAGATTAGGTAGATATAACTGGTCAGGTAGATATAGGTAGATATAACTGGTCAGGTAGATATAACTGGTCAGGTAGATTTAGTAGATATAACTGGTCAGGTAGATATAACTGGTCAGGTAGATTAGGTAGATATAACTGGTCAGGTAGATATAACTGGTCAGGTAGATTAGGTAGATATAACTGGTCAGGTAGATTAGGTAGATATAACTGGTCAGGTAGATATAACTGGTCAGGTAGATTAGGTAGATATAACTGGTCAGGTAGATGTAACTGGTCAGGTAGATATAACTGGTCAGGTAGATTAGGTAGATATAACTGGTCAGGTAGATATAACTGGTCAGGTAGATTAGGTAGATATAACTGGTCAGGTAGATATAACTGGTCAGGTAGATTAGGTAGATATAACTGGTCAGGTAGATATAGGTAGATATAACTGGTCAGGTAGATTAGGTAGATATAACTGGTCAGGTAGATATAGGTAGATATAACTGGTCAGGTAGATATAACTGGTCAGGTAGATTTAGTAGATATAACTGGTCAGGTAGATATAACTGGTCAGGTAGATTAGGTAGATATAACTGGTCAGGTAGATATAACTGGTCAGGTAGATTAGGTAGATATAACTGGTCAGGTAGATATAGGTAGATATAACTGGTCAGGTAGATATAACTGGTCAGGTAGATTAGGTAGATATAACTGGTCAGGTAGATATAACTGGTCAGGTAGATATAACTGGTCAGGTAGATTAGGTAGATATAACTGGTCAGGTAGATTAGGTAGATATAACTGGTCAGGTAGATTAGGTAGATATAACTGGTCAGGTAGATTAGGTAGATATAACTGGTCAGGGAGATATAGGTAGATAACTGGTCAGGTAGATTAGGTAGATATAACTGGTCAGGTAGATTAGTTAAATATAACTGGCCAGGTAGATATAACTGGTCAGGTAGATTAGGTAGATATAACTGGTCAGGTAGATATTACTGGTCAGGTAGATATAGGTAGATATAGGTAGATATAACTGGTCGGGTAGATATAACTGGTCAGGTAGATATAGGTAGATATAACTGGTCAGGTAGATTAGGTAGATATAACTGGTCAGGTAGATTTAACTGGTCAGGTAGATTAGGTAGATATAACTGGTCAGGTAGATATAGGTAGATAACTGGTCAGGTAGATTAGGTAGATATAACTGCTCAGGTAGATTAGGTAGATATAACTGGTCAGGTAGATATAACTGGTCAGGTAGATTAGGTAGATATAACTGGTCAGGTAGATTTAGGTAGATATAACTGGTCAGGTAGATATAACTGGTCAGGTAGATATAGGTATATATAACTGGGCAGGTAGATATAACTGGTCAGGTAGATTTAGTAGATATAACTGGTCAGGTAGATATAACTGGTCAGGTAGATTAGGTAGATATAACTGGTCAGGTAGATATAACTGGTCAGGTAGATTAGGTAGATATAACTGGTCAGGTAGTTATAAGTGGTCAGGTAGATATAACTGGTCAGGTAGATTAGGTAGATATAACTGGTCAGGTAGATTAGGTAGATATAACTGGTCAGGTAGATATAACTGGTCAGGTAGATTAGGTAGATATAACTGGTCAGGTAGATATAAGTGGTCAGGTAGATATAACTGGTCAGGTAGATTAGGTAGATATAACTGGTCAGGTAGATTAGGTAGATATAACTGGTCAGGTAGATTAGATAGATATAACTGGTCAGGTAGATTAGGTAGATATAACTGGTCAGGGAGATATAGGTAGATAACTGGTCAGGTAGATTAGGTAGATATAACTGGTCAGGTAGATTAGTTAAATATAACTGGTCAGGTAGATATAACTGGTCAGGTAGATTAGGTAGATATAACTGGTCAGGTAGATATTACTGGTCAGGTAGATATAGGTAGATATAGGTAGATATAACTGGTCGGGTAGATATAACTGGTCAGGTAGATATAGGTAGATATAACTGGTCAGGTAGATTAGGTAGATATAACTGGTCAGGTAGATTTAACTGGTCAGGTAGATTAGGTAGATATAACTGGTCAGGTAGATATAGGTAGATAACTGGTCAGGTAGATTAGGTAGATATAACTGCTCAGGTAGATTAGGTAGATATAACTGGTCAGGTAGATATAACTGGTCAGGTAGATTAGGTAGATATAACTGGTCAGGTAGATTTAGGTAGATATAACTGGTCAGGTAGATATAACTGGTCAGGTAGATATAGGTAGATATAACTGGGCAGGTAGATATAGGTAGATATAACTGGTCAGGTAGATTAGGTAGATATAACTGGTCAGGTAGATTAGGTGGATATAACTGGTCAGGAAGATATAACTGGTCAGGTAGATTAGGCAGATATAACTGGTCAGGTAGATATAGGTAGATATAACTGGTCAGGTAGATATAACTGGTCAGGTAGATTAGGTAGATATAACTGGTCAGGTAGATATAACTGGTCAGGTAGATTAGGTAGATATAACTGGTCAAGTAGATTAGGTAGATATAACTGGTCAGGTAGATATAGGTAGATATAACTGGTCAGGTAGATTAGGTAGATATAACTGGTCAGGTAGATATAACTGGTCAGGTAGATATAGGTAGATATAACTGGTCAGGTAGATATAGGTAGATATAACTGGTCAGGTAGATATAGGTAGATATAACTGGTCGGTAGATATAGGTAGATATAACTGGTCAGGTAGATATAGGTAGATATAACTGGTCAGGTAGATTAGGTAGATATAACTGGTCAGGTAGATATTACTGGTCAGGTAGATATAGGTAGATATAGGTAGATATAACTGGTCGGGTAGATATAACTGGTCAGGTAGATATAGGTAGATATAACTGGTCAGGTAGATTAGGTAGATATAACTGGTCAGGTAGATTTAACTGGTCAGGTAGATTAGGTAGATATAACTGGTCAGGTAGATATAGGTAGATAACTGGTCAGGTAGACATAGGTAGATATAACTGGTCAGGTAGATTAGGTAGATATAACTGGTCAGGTAGATATAGGTAGATATAACTGGTCAGGTAGATATAACTGGTCAGGAAGATATAGGTAGATATAACTGGTCAGGTAGATATAACTGGTCAGGTAGATTAGGTAGATATAACTGGTCAGGTAGATTAGGTAGATATAACTGGTCGGGTAGATATAACTGGTCAGGTAGATTAGGTAGATATAACTGGTCAGGTAGATATAGGTAGATAACTGGTCAGGTAGATTAGGTAGATATAACTGCTCAGGTAGATTAGGTAGATATAACTGGTCAGGTAGATTAGGTAGATATAACTGGTCAGGTAGATATAGGTAGATATAACTGGTCAGGTAGATTAGGTAGATATAACTGGTCAGGTAGATTAGGTGGATATAACTGGTCAGGAAGATATAACTGGTCAGGTAGATTAGGCAGATATAACTGGTCAGGTAGATAAAGGTAGATATAACTGGTCAGGTAGATATAACTGGTCAGGTAGATTAGGTAGATATAACTGGTCAGGTAGATATAACTGGTCAGGTAGATTAGGTAGATATAACTGGTCAGGTAGATATAACTGGTCAGGTAGATTAGGTAGATATAACTGGTCAGGTAGATATAGGTAGATATAACTGGTCAGGTAGATTAGGTAGATATAACTGGTCAGGTAGATATAGGTAGATATAACTGGTCAGGTAGATATAACTGGTCAGGTAGATTGAGTAGATATAACTGGTCAGGTAGATATAACTGGTCAGGTAGATTAGGTAGATATAACTGGTCAGGTAGATATAACTGGTCAGGTAGATTAGGTAGATATAACTGGTCAGGTAGATTAGGTAGATATAACTGGTCAGGTAGATATAACTGGTCAGGTAGATTAGGTAGATATAACTGGTCAGGTAGATATAACTGGTCAGGTAGATATAACTGGTCAGGTAGATTAGGTAGATATAACTGGTCAGGTAGATATAACTGGTCAGGTAGATTAGGTAGATATAACTGGTCAGGTAGATTAGGTAGATATAACTGGTCAGGTAGATATAGGTAGATAACTGGTAAAGTAGATTAGGTAGATATAACTGGTCAGGTAGATTAGGTAGATATAACTGGTCAGGTAGATATAGGTAGATATAACTGGTCAGGTAGATTAGGTAGATATAACTGGTCAGGTAGATTAGGTGGATATAACTGGTCCGGAAGATATAACTGGTCAGGTAGATTAGGCAGATATAACTGGTCAGGTAGATATAGGTAGATATAACTGGTCAGGTAGATATAACTGGTCAGGTAGATTAGGTAGATATAACTGGTCAGGTAGATATAACTGGTCAGGTAGATTAGGAAGATATAACTGGTCAGGTAGATATAACTTGTCAGGTAGATTAGGTAGATATAACTGGTCAGGTAGATATAGGTAGATATAACTGGTCAGGTAGATTAGGTAGATATAACTGGTCAGGTAGATATAGGTAGATATAACTGGTCAGGTAGATATAACTGGTCAGGTAGATTTAGTAGATATAACTGGTCAGGTAGATATAACTGGTCAGGTAGATTAGGTAGATATAACTGGTCAGGTAGATATAACTGGTCAGGTAGATTAGGTAGATATAACTGGTCAGGTAGATATAGGTAGATATAACTGGTCAGGTAGATATAACTGGTCAGGTAGATTAGGTAGATATAACTGGTCAGGTAGATATAACTGGTCAGGTAGATATAACTGGTCAGGTAGTTTAGGTAGATATAACTGGTCAGGTAGATTAGGTAGATATAACTGGTCAGGTAGATTAGGTAGATATAACTGGTCAGGTAGATTAGGTAGATATAACTGGTCAGGGAGATATAGGTAGATAACTGGTCAGGTAGATTAGGTAGATATAACTGGTCAGGTAGATTAGTTAAATATAACTGGTCAGGTAGCTATAACTGGTCAGGTAGATTAGGTAGATATAACTGGTCAGGTAGATATTACTGGTCAGGTAGATATAGGTAGATATAGGTAGATATAACTGGTCGGGTAGATATAACTGGTCAGGTAGATATAGGTAGATATAACTGGTCAGGTAGATTAGGTAGATATAACTGGTCAGGTAGATTTAACTGGTCAGGTAGATTAGGTAGATATAACTGGTCAGGTAGATATAGGTAGATAACTGGTCAGGTAGATTAGGTAGATATAACTGCTCAGGTAGATTAGGTAGATATAACTGGTCAGGTAGATATAACTGGTCAGGTAGATTAGGTAGATATAACTGGTCAGGTAGATTTAGGTAGATATAACTGGTCAGGTAGATATAACTGGTCAGGTAGATATAGGTAGATATAACTGGGCAGGTAGATATAACTGGTCAGGTAGATTAGGTAGATATAACTGGTCAGGTAGATATAACTGGTCAGGTAGATTAGGTAGATATAACTGGTCAGGTAGTTATAAGTGGTCAGGTAGATATAACTGGTCAGGTAGATTAGGTAGATATAACTGGTCAGGTAGATTAGGTAGATATAACTGGTCAGGTAGATATAACTGGTCAGGTAGATTAGGTAGATATAACTGGTCAGGTAGATATAAGTGGTCAGGTAGATATAACTGGTCAGGTAGATTAGGTAGATATAACTGGTCAGGTAGATTAGGTAGATATAACTGGTCAGGTAGATTAGGTAGATATAACTGGTCAGGTAGATTAGGTAGATATAACTGGTCAGGGAGATATAGGTAGATAACTGGTCAGGTAGATTAGGTAGATATAACTGGTCAGGTAGATTAGTTAAATATAACTGGTCAGGTAGATATAACTGGTCAGGTAGATTAGGTAGATATAACTGGTCAGGTAGATATTACTGGTCAGGTAGATATAGGTAGATATAGGTAGATATAACTGGTCGGGTAGATATAACTGGTCAGGTAGATATAGGTAGATATAACTGGTCAGGTAGATTAGGTAGATATAACTGGTCAGGTAGATTTAACTGGTCAGGTAGATTAGGTAGATATAACTGGTCAGGTAGATATAGGTAGATAACTGGTCAGGTAGATTAGGTAGATATAACTGCTCAGGTAGATTAGGTAGATATAACTGGTCAGGTAGATATAACTGGTCAGGTAGATTAGGTAGATATAACTGGTCAGGTAGATTTAGGTAGATATAACTGGTCAGGTAGATATAACTGGTCAGGTAGATATAGGTAGATATAACTGGGCAGGTAGATATAGGTAGATATAACTGGTCAGGTAGATTAGGTAGATATAACTGGTCAGGGAGATATAGGTAGATAACTGGTCAGGTAGATTAGGTAGATATAACTGGTCAGGTAGATTAGTTAAATATAACTGGTCAGGTAGATATAACTGGTCAGGTAGATTAGGTAGATATAACTGGTCAGGTAGATATTACTGGTCAGGTAGATATAGGTAGATATAGGTAGATATAACTGGTCGGGTAGATATAACTGGTCAGGTAGATATAGGTGGATATAACTGGTCAGGTAGATTAGGTAGATATAACTGGTCAGGTAGATTTAACTGGTCAGGTAGATTAGGTAGATATAACTGGTCAGGTAGATATAGGTAGATAACTGGTCAGGTAGATTAGGTAGATATAACTGCTCAGGTAGATTAGGTAGATATAACTGGTCAGGTAGATATAACTGGTCAGGTAGATTAGGTAGATATAACTGGTCAGGTAGATTTAGGTAGATATAACTGGTCAGGTAGATATAACTGCTCAGGTAGATATAGGTAGATATAACTGGGCAGGTAGATATAGGTAGATATAACTGGTCAGGTAGATTAGGTAGATATAACTGGTCAGGTAGATTAGGTGGATATAACTGGTCAGGAAGATATAACTGGTCAGGTAGATTAGGCAGATATAACTGGTCAGGTAGATATAGGTAGATATAACTGGTCAGGTAGATATAACTGGTCAGGTAGATTAGGTAGATATAACTGGTCAGGTAGATATAACTGGTCAGGTAGATTAGGTAGATATAACTGGCCAAGTAGATTAGGTAGATATAACTGGTCAGGTAGATATAGGTAGATATAACTGGTCAGGTAGATATAGGTAGATATAACTGGTCAGGTAGATATAGGTAGATATAACTGGTCAGGTAGATATAGGTAGATATAACTGGTCAGGTAGATTATGTAGATATAACTGGTCAGGTAGATATAGGTAGATATAACTGGTGAGGTAGATATTACTGGTCAGGTAGATATAGGTAGATATAACTGGTCAAGTAAATTAGGTAGATATAACTGGTCAGGTAGATATAGGTAGATATAACTGGTCAGGTAGATATAACTGGTCAGGTAGATTAGATAGATATAACTGGTCAGGTAGATTAGGTAGATATAACTGGTCGGGTAGATATAACTGGTCAGGTAGATTAGGTAGATATAACTGGTCAGGTAGATATAACTGGTCAGGTAGATTAGGTAGATATAACTGGTCAGGTAGATATAACTGGTCAGGTAGATTAGGTAGATATAACTGGTCAGGTAGATATAGTAGATATAACTGGTCAGGTAGATTAGGTAGATATAACTGGTCAGGTAGATATAGGTAGATAACTGGTCAGGTAGATTAGGTAGATATAACTGCTCAGGTAGATTAGGTAGATACAAATGGTCAGGTAGATATAACTGGTCAGGTAGATTAGGTAGATAAAACTGGTCAGGTAGATTAGGTAGATATAACTGGTCAGGTAGATTAGGTAGATATAACTGGTCAGGTAGATATAACTGGTTAGGTAGATTAGGTAGATATATACGGTCAGGTAGATATAGTAGATATAACTGGTCAGGTAGATTAGGTAGATGTAACTGGTCGGGTAGATATAACTGGTAAGGTAGATTAGGTAGATATAACTGGTCAGGTAGATATAACTGGTCAGGTAGATTAGGTAGATATAACTGGTCAGGTAGATATAACTGGTCAGGTAGATTAGATAGATATAACTGGTCAGGTAGATATAGGTTGATATAACTGGTCAGGTAGATATAACTGGTCAGGTAGATATAGGTAGATATAACTGGTCAGGTAGATATAGGTAGATATAACTGGTCAGGTAGATTAGGTAGATATAACTGGTCAGGTAGATATAGGTAGATATAACTGGTCAGGTAGATATTACTGGTCAGGTAGATATAGGTAGATATAGGTAGATATAACTGGTCGGGTAGATATAACTGGTCAGGTAGATATAGGTAGATATAACTGGTCAAGTAGATTAGGTAGATATACCTGGTCAGGTAGATTTAACTGGTCAGGTAGATTAGGTAGATATAACTGGTCAGGTAGATATAGGTAGATAACTGCTCAGGTAGATTAGGTAGATATAACTGGTCAGGTAGATATAGGTAGATATAACTGGTCAGGTAGATTAGGTAGATATAACTGGTCAGGTAGATTAGGTAGATATAACTGGTCAGGTAGATTAGGTAGATATAACTGGTCAGGGAGATATAGGTAGATAACTGGTCAGGTAGATTAGGTAGATATAACTGGTCAGGTAGATTAGTTAAATATAACTGGTCAGGTAGCTATAACTGGTCAGGTAGATTAGGTAGATATAACTGGTCAGGTAGATATTACTGGTCAGGTAGATTAGGTAGATATAACTGGTCAGGTAGATATAACTGGTCAGGTAGATTAGGTAGATATAACTGGTCAGGTAGATATAACTGGTCAGGTAGATTAGGTAGATATAACTGGTCAGGTAGATATAACTGGTCAGGTAGATTAGGTAGATATAACTGGTCAGGTAGATATAACTGGTCAGGTAGATTAGGTAGATATAACTGGTCAGGTAGATATAGGTAGATATAACTGGTCAGGTAGATTAGGTAGATATAACTGGTCAGGTAGATATAGGTAGATATAACTGGTCAGGTAGATATAACTGGTCAGGTAGATTGAGTAGATATAACTGGTCAGGTAGATATAACTGGTCAGGTAGATTAGGTAGATATAACTGGTCAGGTAGATATAACTGGTCAGGTAGATTAGGTAGATATAACTGGTCAGGTAGATTAGGTAGATATAACTGGTCAGGTAGATATAACTGGTCAGGTAGATTAGGTAGATATAACTGGTCAGGTAGATATAACTGGTCAGGTAGATATAACTGGTCAGGTAGATTAGGTAGATATAACTGGTCAGGTAGATATAACTGGTCAGGTAGATTAGGTAGATATAACTGGTCAGGTAGATTAGGTAGATATAACTGGTCAGGTAGATATAGGTAGATAACTGGTAAAGTAGATTAGGTAGATATAACTGGTCAGGTAGATTAGGTAGATATAACTGGTCAGGTAGATATAGGTAGATATAACTGGTCAGGTAGATTAGGTAGATATAACTGGTCAGGTAGATTAGGTGGATATAACTGGTCCGGAAGATATAACTGGTCAGGTAGATTAGGCAGATATAACTGGTCAGGTAGATATAGGTAGATATAACTGGTCAGGTAGATATAACTGGTCAGGTAGATTAGGTAGATATAACTGGTCAGGTAGATATAACTGGTCAGGTAGATTAGGAAGATATAACTGGTCAGGTAGATATAACTTGTCAGGTAGATTAGGTAGATATAACTGGTCAGGTAGATATAGGTAGATATAACTGGTCAGGTAGATTAGGTAGATATAACTGGTCAGGTAGATATAGGTAGATATAACTGGTCAGGTAGATATAACTGGTCAGGTAGATTTAGTAGATATAACTGGTCAGGTAGATATAACTGGTCAGGTAGATTAGGTAGATATAACTGGTCAGGTAGATATAACTGGTCAGGTAGATTAGGTAGATATAACTGGTCAGGTAGATATAGGTAGATATAACTGGTCAGGTAGATATAACTGGTCAGGTAGATTAGGTAGATATAACTGGTCAGGTAGATATAACTGGTCAGGTAGATATAACTGGTCAGGTAGTTTAGGTAGATATAACTGGTCAGGTAGATTAGGTAGATATAACTGGTCAGGTAGATTAGGTAGATATAACTGGTCAGGTAGATTAGGTAGATATAACTGGTCAGGGAGATATAGGTAGATAACTGGTCAGGTAGATTAGGTAGATATAACTGGTCAGGTAGATTAGTTAAATATAACTGGTCAGGTAGCTATAACTGGTCAGGTAGATTAGGTAGATATAACTGGTCAGGTAGATATTACTGGTCAGGTAGATATAGGTAGATATAGGTAGATATAACTGGTCGGGTAGATATAACTGGTCAGGTAGATATAGGTAGATATAACTGGTCAGGTAGATTAGGTAGATATAACTGGTCAGGTAGATTTAACTGGTCAGGTAGATTAGGTAGATATAACTGGTCAGGTAGATATAGGTAGATAACTGGTCAGGTAGATTAGGTAGATATAACTGCTCAGGTAGATTAGGTAGATATAACTGGTCAGGTAGATATAACTGGTCAGGTAGATTAGGTAGATATAACTGGTCAGGTAGATTTAGGTAGATATAACTGGTCAGGTAGATATAACTGGTCAGGTAGATATAGGTAGATATAACTGGGCAGGTAGATATAACTGGTCAGGTAGATTAGGTAGATATAACTGGTCAGGTAGATATAACTGGTCAGGTAGATTAGGTAGATATAACTGGTCAGGTAGTTATAAGTGGTCAGGTAGATATAACTGGTCAGGTAGATTAGGTAGATATAACTGGTCAGGTAGATTAGGTAGATATAACTGGTCAGGTAGATATAACTGGTCAGGTAGATTAGGTAGATATAACTGGTCAGGTAGATATAAGTGGTCAGGTAGATATAACTGGTCAGGTAGATTAGGTAGATATAACTGGTCAGGTAGATTAGGTAGATATAACTGGTCAGGTAGATTAGGTAGATATAACTGGTCAGGTAGATTAGGTAGATATAACTGGTCAGGGAGATATAGGTAGATAACTGGTCAGGTAGATTAGGTAGATATAACTGGTCAGGTAGATTAGTTAAATATAACTGGTCAGGTAGATATAACTGGTCAGGTAGATTAGGTAGATATAACTGGTCAGGTAGATATTACTGGTCAGGTAGATATAGGTAGATATAGGTAGATATAACTGGTCAGGTAGATTAGGTAGATATAACTGGTCAGGTAGATTTAACTGGTCAGGTAGATTAGGTAGATATAACTGGTCAGGTAGATATAGGTAGATAACTGGTCAGGTAGATTAGGTAGATATAACTGCTCAGGTAGATTAGGTAGATATAACTGGTCAGGTAGATATAACTGGTCAGGTAGATTAGGTAGATATAACTGGTCAGGTAGATTTAGGTAGATATAACTGGTCAGGTAGATATAACTGGTCAGGTAGATATAGGTAGATATAACTGGGCAGGTAGATATAGGTAGATATAACTGGTCAGGTAGATTAGGTAGATATAACTGGTCAGGGAGATATAGGTAGATAACTGGTCAGGTAGATTAGGTAGATATAACTGGTCAGGTAGATTAGTTAAATATAACTGGTCAGGTAGATATAACTGGTCAGGTAGATTAGGTAGATATAACTGGTCAGGTAGATATTACTGGTCAGGTAGATATAGGTAGATATAGGTAGATATAACTGGTCGGGTAGATATAACTGGTCAGGTAGATATAGGTGGATATAACTGGTCAGGTAGATTAGGTAGATATAACTGGTCAGGTAGATTTAACTGGTCAGGTAGATTAGGTAGATATAACTGGTCAGGTAGATATAGGTAGATAACTGGTCAGGTAGATTAGGTAGATATAACTGCTCAGGTAGATTAGGTAGATATAACTGGTCAGGTAGATATAACTGGTCAGGTAGATTAGGTAGATATAACTGGTCAGGTAGATTTAGGTAGATATAACTGGTCAGGTAGATATAACTGGTCAGGTAGATATAGGTAGATATAACTGGGCAGGTAGATATAGGTAGATATAACTGGTCAGGTAGATTAGGTAGATATAACTGGTCAGGTAGATTAGGTGGATATAACTGGTCAGGAAGATATAACTGGTCAGGTAGATTAGGCAGATATAACTGGTCAGGTAGATATAGGTAGATATAACTGGTCAGGTAGATATAACTGGTCAGGTAGATTAGGTAGATATAACTGGTCAGGTAGATATAACTGGTCAGGTAGATTAGGTAGATATAACTGGCCAAGTAGATTAGGTAGATATAACTGGTCAGGTAGATATAGGTAGATATAACTGGTCAGGTAGATATAGGTAGATATAACTGGTCAGGTAGATATAGGTAGATATAACTGGTCAGGTAGATATAGGTAGATATAACTGGTCAGGTAGATTATGTAGATATAACTGGTCAGGTAGATATAGGTAGATATAACTGGTGAGGTAGATATTACTGGTCAGGTAGATATAGGTAGATATAACTGGTCAAGTAAATTAGGTAGATATAACTGGTCAGGTAGATATAGGTAGATATAACTGGTCAGGTAGATATAACTGGTCAGGTAGATTAGATAGATATAACTGGTCAGGTAGATTAGGTAGATATAACTGGTCGGGTAGATATAACTGGTCAGGTAGATTAGGTAGATATAACTGGTCAGGTAGATATAACTGGTCAGGTAGATTAGGTAGATATAACTGGTCAGGTAGATATAACTGGTCAGGTAGATTAGGTAGATATAACTGGTCAGGTAGATATAGTAGATATAACTGGTCAGGTAGATTAGGTAGATATAACTGGTCAGGTAGATATAGGTAGATAACTGGTCAGGTAGATTAGGTAGATATAACTGCTCAGGTAGATTAGGTAGATATAAATGGTCAGGTAGATATAACTGGTCAGGTAGATTAGGTAGATATAACTGGTCAGGTAGATTAGGTAGATATAACTGGTCAGGTAGATTAGGTAGATATAACTGGTCAGGTAGATATAACTGGTTAGGTAGATTAGGTAGATATATACGGTCAGGTAGATATAGTAGATATAACTGGTCAGGTAGATTAGGTAGATGTAACTGGTCGGGTAGATATAACTGGTAAGGTAGATTAGGTAGATATAACTGGTCAGGTAGATATAACTGGTCAGGTAGATTAGGTAGATATAACTGGTCAGGTAGATATAACTGGTCAGGTAGATTAGATAGATATAACTGGTCAGGTAGATATAGGTTGATATAACTGGTCAGGTAGATATAACTGGTCAGGTAGATATAGGTAGATATAACTGGTCAGGTAGATATAGGTAGATATAACTGGTCAGGTAGATTAGGTAGATATAACTGGTCAGGTAGATATAGGTAGATATAACTGGTCAGGTAGATATTACTGGTCAGGTAGATATAGGTAGATATAGGTAGATATAACTGGTCGGGTAGATATAACTGGTCAGGTAGATATAGGTAGATATAACTGGTCAAGTAGATTAGGTAGATATACCTGGTCAGGTAGATTTAACTGGTCAGGTAGATTAGGTAGATATAACTGGTCAGGTAGATATAGGTAGATAACTGCTCAGGTAGATTAGGTAGATATAACTGGTCAGGTAGATATAGGTAGATATAACTGGTCAGGTAGATTAGGTAGATATAACTGGTCAGGTAGATTAGGTAGATATAACTGGTCAGGTAGATTAGGTAGATATAACTGGTCAGGGAGATATAGGTAGATAACTGGTCAGGTAGATTAGGTAGATATAACTGGTCAGGTAGATTAGTTAAATATAACTGGTCAGGTAGCTATAACTGGTCAGGTAGATTAGGTAGATATAACTGGTCAGGTAGATATTACTGGTCAGGTAGATATAGGTAGATATAGGTAGATATAACTGGTCGGGTAGATATAACTGGTCAGATAGATATAGGTAGATATAACTGGTCAGGTAGATTAGGTAGATATAACTGGTCAGGTAGATTTAACTGGTCAGGTAGATTAGGTAGATATAACTGGTCAGGTAGATATAGGTAGATAACTGGTCAGGTAGATTAGGTAGATATAACTGCTCAGGTAGATTAGGTAGATATAACTGGTCAGGTAGATATAACTGGTCAGGTAGATTAGGTAGATATAACTGGTCAGGTAGATTTAGGTAGATATAACTGGTCAGGTAGATATAACTGGTCAGGTAGATATAGGTAGATATAACTGGGCAGGTAGATATAACTGGTCAGGTAGATTAGGTAGATATAACTGGTCAGGTAGATATAACTGGTCAGGTAGATTAGGTAGATATAACTGGTCAGGTAGTTATAAGTGGTCAGGTAGATATAACTGGTCAGGTAGATTAGGTAGATATAACTGGTCAGGTAGATTAGGTAGATATAACTGGTCAGGTAGATATAACTGGTCAGGTAGATTAGGTAGATATAACTGGTCAGGTAGATATAAGTGGTCAGGTAGATATAACTGGTCAGGTAGATTAGGTAGATATAACTGGTCAGGTAGATTAGGTAGATATAACTGGTCAGGTAGATTAGGTAGATATAACTGGTCAGGTAGATTAGGTAGATATAACTGGTCAGGGAGATATAGGTAGATAACTGGTCAGGTAGATTAGGTAGATATAACTGGTCAGGTAGATTAGTTAAATATAACTGGTCAGGTAGATATAACTGGTCAGGTAGATTAGGTAGATATAACTGGTCAGGTAGATATTACTGGTCAGGTAGATATAGGTAGATATAGGTAGATATAACTGGTCAGGTAGATATAGGTAGATATAACTGGTCAGGTAGATTAGGTAGATATAACTGGTCAGGTAGATTTAACTGGTCAGGTAGATTAGGTAGATATAACTGGTCAGGTAGATATAGGTAGATAACTGGTCAGGTAGATTAGGTAGATATAACTGCTCAGGTAGATTAGGTAGATATAACTGGTCAGGTAGATATAACTGGTCAGGTAGATTAGGTAGATATAACTGGTCAGGTAGATTTAGGTAGATATAACTGGTCAGGTAGATATAACTGGTCAGGTAGATATAGGTAGATATAACTGGGCAGGTAGATATAGGTAGATATAACTGGTCAGGTAGATTAGGTAGATATAACTGGTCAGGTAGATTAGGTGGATATAACTGGTCAGGAAGATATAACTGGTCAGGTAGATTAGGCAGATATAACTGGTCAGGTAGATATAGGTAGATATAACTGGTCAGGTAGATATAACTGGTCAGGTAGATTAGGTAGATATAACTGGTCAGGTAGATATAACTGGTCAGGTAGATTAGGTAGATATAACTGGCCAAGTAGATTAGGTAGATATAACTGGTCAGGTAGATATAGGTAGATATAACTGGTCAGGTAGATTAGGTAGATATAACTGTTCAGGTAGATATAACTGGTCAGGTAGATATAGGTAGATATAACTGGTCAGGTAGATATAGGTAGATATAACTGGTCAGGTAGATATAGGTAGATATAACTGGTCAGGTAGATATAGGTAGATATAACTGGTCAGGTAGATATAGGTAGATATAACTGGTCAGGTAGATTATGTAGATATAACTGGTCAGGTAGATATAGGTAGATATAACTGGTCAGGTAGATATTACTGGTCAGGTAGATATAGGTAGATATAACTGGTCAAGTAAATTAGGTAGATATAACTGGTCAGGTAGATATAGGTAGATATAACTGGTCAGGTAGATATAACTGGTCAGGTAGATTAGATAGATATAACTGGTCAGGTAGATTAGGTAGATATAACTGGTCGGGTAGATATAACTGGTCAGGTAGATTAGGTAGATATAACTGGTCAGGTAGATATAACTGGTCAGGTAGATTAGGTAGATATAACTGGTCAGGTAGATATAACTGGTCAGGTAGATTAGGTAGATATAACTGGTCAGGTAGATATAGTAGATATAACTGGTCAGGTAGATTAGGTAGATATAACTGGTCAGGTAGATATAGGTAGATAACTGGTCAGGTAGATTAGGTAGATATAACTGCTCAGGTAGATTAGGTAGATATAAATGGTCAGGTAGATATAACTGGTCAGGTAGATTAGGTAGATATAACTGGTCAGGTAGATTAGGTAGATATAACTGGTCAGGTAGATTAGGTAGATATAACTGGTCAGGTAGATATAACTGGTTAGGTAGATTAGGTAGATATATACGGTCAGGTAGATATAGTAGATATAACTGGTCAGGTATATTAGGTAGATGTAACTGGTCGGGTAGATATAACTGGTAAGGTAGATTAGGTAGATATAACTGGTCGGGTAGATATAACTGGTCAGGTAGATATAGGTAGATATAACTGGTCAGGTAGATTAGGTAGATATAACTGTTCAGGTAGATATAACTGGTCAGGTAGATATAGGTAGATATAACTGGTCAGGTAGATATAGGTAGATATAACTGGTCAGGTAGATATAGGTAGATATAACTGGTCAGGTAGATATAGGTAGATATAACTGGTCAGGTAGATATAGGTAGATATAACTGGTCAGGTAGATTAGGTAGATATAACTGGTCAGGTAGATATAGGTAGATATAACTGGTCAGGTAGATATTACTGGTCAGGTAGATATAGGTAGATATAACTGGTCAAGTAAATTAGGTAGATATAACTGGTCAGGTAGGTATAGGTAGATATAACTGGTCAGGTAGATATAACTGGTCAGGTAGATTAGATAGATATAACTGGTCAGGTAGATTAGGTAGATATAACTGGTCGGGTAGATATAACTGGTCAGGTAGATTAGGTAGATATAACTGGTCAGGTAGATATAACTGGTCAGGTAGATTAGGTAGATATAACTGGTCAGGTAGATATAACTGGTCAGGTAGATTAGGTAGATATAACTGGTCAGGTAGATATAGTAGATATAACTGGTCAGGTAGATTAGGTAGATATAACTGGTCAGGTAGATATAGGTAGATAACTGGTCAGGTAGATTAGGTAGATATAACTGCTCAGGTAGATTAGGTAGATATAAATGGTCAGGTAGATATAACTGGTCAGGTAGATTAGGTAGATATAACTGGTCAGGTAGATTAGGTAGATATAACTGGTCAGGTAGATTAGGTAGATATAACTGGTCAGGTAGATATAACTGGTTAGGTAGATTAGGTAGATATATACGGTCAGGTAGATATAGTAGATATAACTGGTCAGGTAGATTAGGTAGATGTAACTGGTCGGGTAGATATAACTGGTAAGGTAGATTAGGTAGATATAACTGGTCAGGTAGATATAACTGGTCAGGTAGATTAGGTAGATATAACTGGTCAGGTTGATATAACTGGTCAGGTAGATATAACTGGTCAGGTAGATATAGGTAGATATAACTGGTCAGGTAGATTAGGTAGATATAACTGGTCAGGTAGATATAGGTAGATATAACTGGTCAGGTAGATATTACTGGTCAGGTAGATATAGGTAGATATAGGTAGATATAACTGGTCGGGTAGATATAACTGGTCAGGTAGATATAGGTAGATATAACTGGTCAAGTAGATTAGGTAGATATACCTGGTCAGGTAGATTTAACTGGTCAGGTAGATTAGGTAGATATAACTGGTCAGGTAGATATAGGTAGATAACTGCTCAGGTAGATTAGGTAGATATAACTGGTCAGGTAGATATAGGTAGATATAACTGGTCAGGTAGATATAACTGGTCAGGTAGATATAGGTAGATATAACTGGTCAGGTAGATATAGGTAGATATAACTGGTCAGGTAGATATAGGTAGATATAACTGGTCAGGTAGATTAGGTAATTATAACTGGTCAGGTAGATTAGATGGATATAACTGGTCAGGAAGATATAACTGGTCAGGTAGATACAGGTAGATATAACTTGTCAGGTAGATTAGGTAGATATTACTGGTCAGGTAGATATAACTGGTCAGGTAGATTAGGTAGATATAACTGGTCAGGTAGATATAACTGGTCAGGTAGATTAGGTAGATATAACTGGTCAGGTAGATATAGTAGATATAACTGGTCAGGTAGATTAGGTAGATATAACTGGTCAGGTAGATATAGGTAGATAACTGGTCAGGTAGATTAGGTAGATATAACTGCTCAGGTAGATTAGGTAGATATAAATGGTCAGGTAGATATAACTGGTCAGGTAGATTAGGTAGATATAACTGGTCAGGTAGATTAGGTAGATATAACTGGTCAGGTAGATTAGGTAGATATAACTGGTCAGGTAGATATAACTGGTTAGGTAGATTAGGTAGATATATACGGTCAGGTAGATATAGTAGATATAACTGGTCAGGTAGATTAGGTAGATGTAACTGGTCGGGTAGATATAACTGGTAAGGTAGATTAGGTAGATATAACTGGTCAGGTAGATATAACTGGTCAGGTAGATTAGGTAGATATAACTGGTCAGGTAGATATAACTGGTCAGGTAGATTAGATATAACTGGTCAGGTAGATATAGGTTGATATAACTGGTCAGGTAGATATAACTGGTCAGGTAGATATAGGTAGATATAACTGGTCAGGTAGATATAGGTAGATATAACTGGTCAGGTAGATTAGGTAGATATAACTGGTCAGGTAGATATAGGTAGATATAACTGGTCAGGTAGATATTACTGGTCAGGTAGATATAGGTAGATATAGGTAGATATAACTGGTCGGGTAGATATAACTGGTCAGGTAGATATAGGTAGATATAACTGGTCAAGTAGATTAGGTAGATATACCTGGTCAGGTAGATTTAACTGGTCAGGTAGATTAGGTAGATATAACTGGTCAGGTAGATATAGGTAGATAACTGGTCAGGTAGATTAGGTAGATATAACTGCTCAGGTAGATTAGGTAGATATAAATGGTCAGGTAGATATAACTGGTCAGGTAGATTAGGTAGATATAACTGGTCAGGTAGATTAGGTAGATATAACTGGTCAGGTAGATTAGGTAGATATAACTGGTCAGGTAGATATAACTGGTTAGGTAGATTAGGTAGATATATACGGTCAGGTAGATATAGTAGATATAACTGGTCAGGTAGATTAGGTAGATGTAACTGGTCGGGTAGATATAACTGGTAAGGTAGATTAGGTAGATATAACTGGTCAGGTAGATATAACTGGTCAGGTAGATTAGGTAGATATAACTGGTCAGGTAGATATAACTGGTCAGGTAGATTAGATATAACTGGTCAGGTAGATATAGGTTGATATAACTGGTCAGGTAGATATAACTGGTCAGGTAGATATAGGTAGATATAACTGGTCAGGTAGATATAGGTAGATATAACTGGTCAGGTAGATTAGGTAGATATAACTGGTCAGGTAGATATAGGTAGATATAACTGGTCAGGTAGATATTACTGGTCAGGTAGATATAGGTAGATATAGGTAGATATAACTGGTCGGGTAGATATAACTGGTCAGGTAGATATAGGTAGATATAACTGGTCAACTAGATTAGGTAGATATACCTGGTCAGGTAGATTTAACTGGTCAGGTAGATTAGGTAGATATAACTGGTCAGGTAGATATAGGTAGATAACTGCTCAGGTAGATTAGGTAGATATAACTGGTCAGGTAGATATAGGTAGATATAACTGGTCAGGTAGATATAACTGGTCAGGTAGATATAGGTAGATATAACTGGTCAGGTAGATATAGGTAGATATAACTGGTCAGGTAGATATAGGTAGATATAACTGGTCAGGTAGATTAGGTAATTATAACTGGTCAGGTAGATTAGGTGGATATAACTGGTCAGGAAGATATAACTGGTCAGGTAGATACAGGTAGATATAACTTGTCAGGTAGATTAGGTAGATATTACTGGTCAGGTAGATATAACTGGTCAGGTAGATTAGGTAGATATAACTGGTCAGGTAGATATAACTGGTCAGGTAGATTAGGTAGATATAACTGGTCAGGTAGATATAGTAGATATAACTGGTCAGGTAGATTAGGTAGATATAACTGGTCAGGTAGATATAGGTAGATAACTGGTCAGGTAGATTAGGTAGATATAACTGCTCAGGTAGATTAGGTAGATATAAATGGTCAGGTAGATATAACTGGTCAGGTAGATTAGGTAGATATAACTGGTCAGGTAGATTAGGTAGATATAACTGGTCAGGTAGATTAGGTAGATATAACTGGTCAGGTAGATATAACTGGTTAGGTAGATTAGGTAGATATATACGGTCAGGTAGATATAGTAGATATAACTGGTCAGGTAGATTAGGTAGATGTAACTGGTCGGGTAGATATAACTGGTAAGGTAGATTAGGTAGATATAACTGGTCAGGTAGATATAACTGGTCAGGTAGATTAGGTAGATATAACTGGTCAGGTAGATATAACTGGTCAGGTAGATTAGATAGATATAACTGGTCAGGTAGATATAGGTTGATATAACTGGTCAGGTAGATATAACTGGTCAGGTAGATATAGGTAGATATAACTGGTCAGGTAGATATAGGTAGATATAACTGGTCAGGTAGATTAGGTAGATATAACTGGTCAGGTAGATATAGGTAGATATAACTGGTCAGGTAGATATTACTGGTCAGGTAGATATAGGTAGATATAGGTAGATATAACTGGTCGGGTAGATATAACTGGTCAGGTAGATATAGGTAGATATAACTGGTCAAGTAGATTAGGTAGATATACCTGGTCAGGTAGATTTAACTGGTCAGGTAGATTAGGTAGATATAACTGGTCAGGTAGATATAGGTAGATAACTGCTCAGGTAGATTAGGTAGATATAACTGGTCAGGTAGATATAGGTAGATATAACTGGTCAGGTAGATATAACTGGTCAGGTAGATATAGGTAGATATAACTGGTCAGGTAGATATAGGTAGATATAACTGGTCAGGTAGATATAGGTAGATATAACTGGTCAGGTAGATTAGGTAATTATAACTGGTCAGGTAGATTAGGTGGATATAACTGGTCAGGAAGATATAACTGGTCAGGTAGATACAGGTAGATATAACTTGTCAGGTAGATTAGGTAGATATTACTGGTCAGGTAGATATAACTGGTCAGGTAGATTAGGTAGATATAACTGGTCAGGTAGATATAACTGGTCAGGTAGATTAGGTAGATATAACTGGTCAGGTAGATATAGGTAGATATAACTGGTCAGGTAGATTAGGTAGATATAACTGGTCAGGTAGATATAGGTAGATATAACTGGTCAGGTAGATATAGGTATATATATCTGGTCAGGTAGATATAACTGGTGAGGTAGATTTAGTAGATATAACTGGTCAGGTAGATATAACTGGTCAGGTAGATTAGATAGATATAACTGGTCAGGTAGATATAACTGGTCAGGTAGATTAGGTTAGATATAACTGGTCAGGTAGATTAGGTAGATATAACTGGTCAGGTAGATATAACTGGTCAGGTAGATACAACTGGTCAGGTAGATTTAGTAGATATAACTGGTCGGGTAGATATAACTGGTCAGGTAGATTAGGTAGATATAACTGGTCAGGTAGATATAACTGGTCAGGTAGATTAGGTAGATATAACTGGTCAGGTAGATATAACTGGTCAGGTAGATTAGGTAGATAAAACTGGTCAGGTAGATATAGTAGATATAACTGGTCAGGTAGATTAGGTAGATATAACTGGTCAGGTAGATTAGGTAGATATAAATGGTCAGGTAGATATAACTGGTCAGGTAGATTAGGTAGATATAACTGGTCAGGTAGATTAGGTAGATATAACTGGTCAGGTAGATTAGGTAGATATAACTGGTCAGGTAGATATAACTGGTTAGGTAGATTAGGTAGATATATACGGTCAGGTAGATATAGTAGATATAACTGGTCAGGTAGATTAGGTAGATGTAACTGGTCGGGTAGATATAACTGGTAAGGTAGATTAGGTAGATATAACTGGTCAGGTAGATATAACTGGTCAGGTAGATTAGGTAGATATAACTGGTCAGGTAGATATAACTGGTCAGGTAGATTAGATAGATATAACTGGTCAGGTAGATATAGGTTGATATAACTGGTCAGGTAGATATAACTGGTCAGGTAGATATAGGTAGATATAACTGGTCAGGTAGATATAGGTAGATATAACTGGTCAGGTAGATTAGGTAGATATAACTGGTCAGGTAGATATAGGTAGATATAACTGGTCAGGTAGATATTACTGGTCAGGTAGATATAGGTAGATATAGGTAGATATAACTGGTCGGGTAGATATAACTGGTCAGGTAGATATAGGTAGATATAACTGGTCAAGTAGATTAGGTAGATATACCTGGTCAGGTAGATTTAACTGGTCAGGTAGATTAGGTAGATATAACTGGTCAGGTAGATATAGGTAGATAACTGCTCAGGTAGATTAGGTAGATATAACTGGTCAGGTAGATATAGGTAGATATAACTGGTCAGGTAGATATAACTGGTCAGGTAGATATAGGTAGATATAACTGGTCAGGTAGATATAGGTAGATATAACTGGTCAGGTAGATATAGGTAGATATAACTGGTCAGGTAGATTAGGTAATTATAACTGGTCAGGTAGATTAGGTGGATATAACTGGTCAGGAAGATATAACTGGTCAGGTAGATACAGGTAGATATAACTTGTCAGGTAGATTAGGTAGATATTACTGGTCAGGTAGATATAACTGGTCAGGTAGATTAGGTAGATATAACTGGTCAGGTAGATATAACTGGTCAGGTAGATTAGGTAGATATAACTGGTCAGGTAGATATAGGTAGATATAACTGGTCAGGTAGATTAGGTAGATATAACTGGTCAGGTAGATATAGGTAGATATAACTGGTCAGGTAGATATAGGTATATATATCTGGTCAGGTAGATATAACTGGTGAGGTAGATTTAGTAGATATAACTGGTCAGGTAGATATAACTGGTCAGGTAGATTAGATAGATATAACTGGTCAGGTAGATATAACTGGTCAGGTAGATTAGGTTAGATATAACTGGTCAGGTAGATTAGGTAGATATAACTGGTCAGGTAGATATAACTGGTCAGGTAGATACAACTGGTCAGGTAGATTTAGTAGATATAACTGGTCGGGTAGATATAACTGGTCAGGTAGATTAGGTAGATATAACTGGTCAGGTAGATATAACTGGTCAGGTAGATTAGGTAGATATAACTGGTCAGGTAGATATAACTGGTCAGGTAGATTAGGTAGATAAAACTGGTCAGGTAGATATAGTAGATATAACTGGTCAGGTAGATTAGGTAGATATAACTGGTCAGGTAGATATAGGTAGATAACTGGTCAGGTAGATTAGGTAGATATAACTGCTCAGGTAGATTAGGTAGATATAAATGGTCAGGTAGATATAACTGGTCAGGTAGATTAGGTAGAAATAACTGGTCAGGTAGATTAGGTAGATATAACTGGTCAGGTAGATATAACTGGTCAGGTAGATTAGGTAGATGTAACTGGTCGGGTAGATATAACTGGTAAGGTAGATTAGGTAGATATAACTGGTCAGGTAGATATAACTGGTCAGGTAGATTAGGTAGATATAACTGGTCAGGTAGATATACCTGGTCAGGTAGATTAGGTAGATATAACTGGTCAGGTAGATATAGGTTGATATAACTGGTCAGGTAGATATAACTGGTCAGGTAGATATAGGTAGATATAACTGGTCAGGTAGATATAGGTAGATATAACTGGTCAGGTAGATTAGGTAGATATAACTGGTCAGGTAGATATAGGTAGATATAACTGGTCAGGTAGATATTACTGGTCAGGTAGATATAGGTAGATATAGGTAGATATAACTGGTCGGGTAGATATAACTGGTCAGGTAGATATAGGTAGATATAACTGGTCAGGTAGATTAGGTAGATATAACTGGTCAGGTAGATTAGGTAGATATAACTGGTCAGGTCGATTAGGTGGATATAACTGGTCAGGAAGATCTAACTGGTCAGGTAGATATAACTGGTCAGGTAGATTAGGTAGATATAACTGGTCAGGTAGATATAACTGGTCAGGTAGATTAGGTAGATATAACTGGTCAGGTAGATATAGGTAGATATAACTGGTCAGGTAGATATAACTGGTCAGGTAGATTAGGTAGATATAACTGGTCAGGTAGATATAACTGGTCAGGTAGATATAACTGGTCAGGTAGATTAGGTAGATATAACTGGTCAGGTAGATTAGGTAGATATAACTGGTCAGGTAGATTAGGTAGATATAACTGGTCAGGTAGATATAACTGGTCAGGTAGATTAGGTAGATATAACTGGTCAGGTAGATATAGGTAGATATAACTGGTCAGGTAGATATAACTGGTCAGGTAGATTAGGTAGATATAACTGGTCAGGTAGATATAACTGGTCAGGTAGATATAACTGGTCAGGTAGATTAGGTAGATATAACTGGTCAGGTAGATTAGGTAGATATAACTGGTCAGGTAGATTAGGTAGATATAACTGGTCAGGTAGATTAGGTAGATATAACTGGTCAGGGAGATATAGGTAGATAACTGGTCAGGTAGATTAGGTAGATATAACTGGTCAGGTAGATTAGTTAAATATAACTGGTCAGGTAGATATAACTGGTCAGGTAGATTAGGTAGATATAACTGGTCAGGTAGATATTACTGGTCAGGTAGATATAGGTAGATATAGGTAGATATAACTGGTCGGGTAGATATAACTGGTCAGGTAGATTTAACTGGTCAGGTAGATTAGGTAGATATAACTGGTCAGGTAGATATAGGTAGATAACTGGTCAGGTAGATTAGGTAGATATAACTGCTCAGGTAGATTAGGTAGATATAACTGGTCAGGTAGATATAACTGGTCAGGTAGATTAGGTAGATATAACTGGTCAGGTAGATTTAAGTAGATATAACTGGTCAGGTAGATATAACTGGTCAGGTAGATATAGGTAGATATAACTGGGCAGGTAGATATAACTGGTCAGGTAGATTTAGTAGATATAACTGGTCAGGTAGATATAACTGGTCAGGTAGATTAGGTAGATATAACTGGTCAGGTAGATATAACTGGTCAGGTAGATTAGGTAGATATAACTGGTCAGGTAGTTATAAGTGGTCAGGTAGATATAACTGGTCAGGTAGATTAGGTAGATATAACTGGTCAGGTAGATTAGGTAGATATAACTGGTCAGGTAGATATAACTGGTCAGGTAGATTAGGTAGATATAACTGGTCAGGTAGATATAAGTGGTCAGGTAGATATAACTGGTCAGGTAGATTAGGTAGATATAACTGGTCAGGGAGATATAGGTAGATAACTGGTCAGGTAGATTAGGTAGATATAACTGGTCAGGTAGATTAGTTAAATATAACTGGTCAGGTAGATATAACTGGTCAGGTAGATTAGGTAGATATAACTGGTCAGGTAGATATTACTGGTCAGGTAGATATAGGTAGATATAGGTAGATATAACTGGTCGGGTAGATATAACTGGTCAGGTAGATATAGGTAGATATAACTGGTCAGGTAGATTAGGTAGATATAACTGGTCAGGTAGATTTAACTGGTCAGGTAGATTAGGTAGATATAACTGGTCAGGTAGATATAGGTAGATAACTGGTCAGGTAGATTAGGTAGATATAACTGCTCAGGTAGATTAGGTAGATATAACTGGTCAGGTAGATTAGGTAGATATAACTGGTCAGGTAGATTTAGGTAGATATAACTGGTCAGGTAGATATAACTGGTCAGGTAGATATAGGTAGATATAACTGGGCAGGTAGATATAGGTAGATATAACTGGTCAGGTAGATTAGGTAGATATAACTGGTCAGGTAGATTAGGTGGATATAACTGGTCAGGAAGATATAACTGGTCAGGTAGATTAGGCAGATATAACTGGTCAGGTAGATATAGGTAGATATAACTGGTCAGGTAGATATAACTGGTCAGGTAGATTAGGTAGATATAACTGGTCAGGTAGATATAACTGGTCAGGTAGATTAGGTAGATATAACTGGCCAAGTAGATTAGGTAGATATAACTGGTCAGGTAGATATAGCTAGATATAACTGGTCAGGTAGATTAGGTAGATATAACTGTTCAGGTAGATATAACTGGTCAGGTAGATATAGGTAGATATAACTGGTCAGGTAGATATAGGTAGATATAACTGGTCAGGTAGATATAGGTAGATATAACTGGTCGGTAGATATAGGTAGATATAACTGGTCAGGCAGATATAGGTAGATATAACTGGTCAGGTAGATTAGGTAGATATAACTGGTCAGGTAGATATTACTGGTCAGGTAGATATAGGTAGATATAGGTAGATATAACTGGTCGGGTAGATATAACTGGTAAGGTAGATATAGGTAGATATAACTGGTCAGGTAGATTAGGTAGATATAACTGGTCAGGTAGATTTAACTGGTCAGGTAGATTAGGTAGATATAACTGGTCAGGTAGATATAGGTAGATAACTGGTCAGGTAGACATAGGTAGATATAACTGGTCAAGTAGATTAGGTAGATATACCTGGTCAGGTAGATATAGGTAGATATAACTGGTCAGGTAGATATAACTGGTCAGGAAGATATAGGTAGATATAACTGGTCAGGTAGATATAACTGGTCAGGTAGATTAGGTAGATATAACTGGTCAGGTAGATTAGGTAGATATAACTGGTCGGGTAGATATAACTGGTCAGGTAGATTAGGTAGATATAACTGGTCAGGTAGATATAACTGGTCAGGTAGATTAGGTAGATATAACTGGTCAGGTAGATATAGGTAGATATAACTGGTCAGGTAGATTAGGTAGATATATCTGGTCAGGTAGATATAACTGGTCAGGTAGATTAGGTAGATATAACTGGTCAGTTAGATATAGGTAGATATAACTGGTCAGGTAGATTAGGTAGATATAACTGGTCAGGTAGATATAGGTAGATATAACTGGTCAGGTAGATATAGGTATATATATCTGGTCAGGTAGATATAACTGGTCAGGTAGATTTAGTAGATATAACTGGTCAGGTAGATATAACTGGTCAGGTAGATTAGATAGATATAACTGGTCAGGTAGATACAACTGGTCAGGTAGATTTAGTAGATATAACTGGTCGGGTAGATATAACTGGTCAGGTAGATTAGGTAGATATAACTGGTCAGGTAGATATAACTGGTCAGGTAGATATAACTGATATAACTGGTCAGGTAGATTAGGTAGATATAACTGGTCAGGTAGATATAGGTAGATATAACTGGTCAGGTAGATTAGGTAGATATAACTGGTCAGGTAGATATAGGTAGATATAACTGGTCAGGTAGATATAGGTATATATATCTGGTCAAGTAGATATAACTGGTCAGGTAGATTAGGTTAGATATAACTGGTCAGGTAGATTAGGTAGATATAACTGGTCAGGTAGATATAACTGGTCAGGTAGATACAACTGGTCAGGTAGATTTAGTAGATATAACTGGTCGGGTAGATATAACTGGTCAGGTAGATTAGGTAGATATAACTGGTCAGGTAGATATAACTGGTCAGGTAGATTAGGTAGATATAACTGGTCAGGTAGATATAACTGGTCAGGTAGATTAGGTAGATAAAACTGGTCAGGTAGATATAGTAGATATAACTGGTCAGGTAGATTAGGTAGATATAACTGGTCAGGTAGATATAGGTAGATAACTGGTCAGGTAGATTAGGTAGATATAACTGCTCAGGTAGATTAGGTAGATATAACTGGTCAGGTAGATTAGGTAGATATAACTGGTCAGGTAGATATAACTGGTTAGGTAGATTAGGTAGATATATACGGTCAGGTAGATATAGTAGATATAACTGGTCAGGTAGATTAGGTAGATGTAACTGGTCGGGTAGATATAACTGGTAAGGTAGATTAGGTAGATATAACTGGTCAGGTAGATATAACTGGTCAGGTAGATTAGGTAGATATAACTGGTCAGGTAGATATAACTGGTCAGGTAGATTAGGTAGATATAACTGGTCAGGTAGATATAGGTTGATATAACTGGTCAGGTAGATATAACTGGTCAGGTAGATATAGGTAGATATAACTGGTCAGGTAGATATAGGTAGATATAACTGGTCAGGTAGATTAGGTAGATATAACTGGTCAGGTAGATATAGGTAGATATAACTGGTCAGGTAGATATTACTGGTCAAGTAGATATAGGTAGATATAGGTAGATATAACTGGTCGGGTAGATATAACTGGTCAGGTAGATATAGGTAGATATAACTGGTCAGGTAGATTAGGTAGATATAACTGGTCAGGTAGATTTAACTGGTCAGGTAGATTAGGTAGATATAACTGGTCAGATAGATATAGGTAGATAACTGGTCAGGTAGATTAGGTAGATATAACTGCTCAGGTAGATTAGGTAGATATAACTGGTCAGGTAGATATAGGTAGATATAACTGGTCAGGTAGATATAACTGGTCAGGTAGATATTGGTAGATATAACTGGTCAGGTAGATATAGGTAGATATAACTGGTCAGGTAGATTAGGTAGATATAACTGGTCAGGTAGATTAGGTGGATATAACTGGTCAGGAAGATATAACTGGTCAGGTAGATTAGGCAGATATAACTTGTCAGGTAGATATAGGTAGATATAACTGGTCAGGTAGATTAGGTAGATATAACTGGTCAGGTAGATATAACTGGTCAGGTAGATTAGGTAGATATAACTGGTCAGGTAGATATAGGTAGATATAACTGGTCAGGTAGATATAACTGGTCAGGTAGATATAGGTAGATATAACTGGTCAGGTAGATTAGGTAGATATAACTGGTCAGGTAGATTAGGTGGATATAACTGGTCAGGAAGATATAACTGGTCAGGTAGATTAGGCAGATATAACTTGTCAGGTAGATATAGGTAGATATAACTGGTCAGGTAGATTAGGTAGATATAACTGGTCAGGTAGATATAACTGGTCAGGTAGATTAGGTAGATATAACTGGTCAGGTAGATATAGGTAGATATAACTGGTCAGGTAGATATAACTGGTCAGGTAGATATAGGTAGATATAACTGGTCAGGTAGATTAGGTAGATATAACTGGTCAGGTAGATATAGGTAGATATAACTGGTCAGGTAGATATAACTGGTCAGGTAGATTAGGTAGATATAACTGGTCAGGTAGATATAACTGGTCAGATAGATTAGGTAGATATAACTGGTCAGGTAGATATAACTGGTCAGGTAGATTAGGTAGATATAACTGGTCAGGTAGATATAGGTAGATATAACTGGACAGGTAGATTAGGTAGATATAACTGGTCAGGTAGATATAGGTATATATATCTGGACAGGTAGATATAACTGGTCAGGTAGATTTAGTAGATATAACTGGTCAGGTAGATATAACTGGTCAGGTAGATTAGGTAGATATAACTGGTCAGGTAGATATAACTGGTCAGGTAGATTTAGTAGATATAACTGGTCAGGTAGATATAACTGGTCAGGTAGATTAGATAGATATAACTGGTCAGGTAGATATAACTGGTCAGGTAGATTAGGTAGATATAACTGGTCAGGTAGATTAGGTAGATATAACTGGTCAGGTAGATATAACTGGTCAGGTAGATACAACTGGTCAGGTAGATTAGGTAGATATAACTGGTCAGGTAGATATAACTGGTCAGGTAGATTAGGTAGATATAACTGTTCAGGTAGATTAGGTAGATATAACTGGTCAGGTAGATTAGGTAGATATAACTGGTAAGGTAGATATAGGTAGATAACTGGTCAGGTAGATTAGGTAGATATAACTGGTCAGGTAGATTAGTTAGATATAACTGGTCAGGTAGATATAGGTAGATATAACTGGTCAGGTAGATTAGGTAGATATAACTGGCCAGGTAGATTAGGTGGATATAACTGGTCAGGAAGATATAACTGTTCAGGTAGATTAGGCAGATATAACTGGTCAGGTAGATATAGGTAGATATAACTGGTCAGGTAGATATAACTGGTCAGGTAGATTAGGTAGATATAACTGGTTATGTAGATATAACTGGTCAGGTAGATTAGGTAGATATAACTGGTCAGGTAGATATAACTGGTCAGGTAGATTAGGTAGATATAACTGGTCAGGTAGATATAGGTAGATATAACTGGTCAGGTAGATTAGGTAGATATAACTGGTCAGGTAGACATAGGTAGATATAACTGGTCAGGTAGATATAACTGTTCAGGTAGATTTAGTAGATATAAGTGGTCAGGTAGATATAACTGGTCAGGTAGATTAGGTAGATATAACTGGTCAGGTAGATATAACTGGTCAGGTAGATTAGGTAGATATAACTGGTCAGGTAGATATAGGTAGATATAACTGGTCAGGTAGATATAACTGGTCAGGTAGATTAGGTAGATATAACTGGTCAGGTAGATATAACTGGTCAGGTAGATATAACTGGTCAGGTAGATTAGGTAGATATAACTGGTCAGGTAGATATAACTGGTCAGGTAGATATAACTGGTCAGGTAGATTAGGTAGATATAACTGGTCAGGTAGATATAACTGGTCAGGTAGATTAGGTAGATATAACTGGTCAGGTAGATTAGGTAGATATAACTGGTCAGGTAGATATAGGTAGATAACTGGTAAGGTAGATTAGGTAGATATAACTGGTCAAGTAGATTAGTTAGATATAACTGGTCAGGTAGATTAGGTAGATATAACTGGTCAGGTAGATATAGGTAGATATAACTGGTCAGGTAGATTAGGTAATTATAACTGGTCAGGTAGATTAGGTGGATATAACAGGTCAGGAAGATATAACTGGTCAGGTAGATTAGGCAGATATAACTGGTCAGGTAGATATAGGTAGATATAACTGGTCAGGTAGATATAACTTGTCAGGTAGATTAGGTAGATATTACTGGTCAGGTAGATATAACTGGTCAGGTAGATTAGGTAGATATAACTGGTCAGGTAGATATAACTGGTCAGGTAGATTAGGTAGATATAACTGGTCAGGTAGATATAGGTAGATATAACTGGTCAGGTAGATTAGGTAGATATAACTGGTCAGGTAGATATAGGTAGATATAACTGGTCAGGTAGATATAACTGGTCAGGTAGATTTAGTAGATATAACTGGTCAGGTAGATATAACTGGTCAGGTAGATTAGGTAGATATAACTGGTCAGGTAGATTAGGTAGATATAACTGGTCAGGTAGATATAGGTAGATATAACTGGTCAGGTAGATATAACTGGTCAGGTAGATTAGGTAGATATAACTGGTCAGGTAGATATAACTGGTCAGGTAGATATAACTGGTCAGGTAGATATAGGTAGATATAACTGGTCAGGTAGATATAACTGGTCAGGTAGATTAGGTAGATATAACTGGTCAGGTAGATATAACTGGTCAGATAGATTAGGTAGATATAACTGGTCAGGTAGATATAACTGGTCAGGTAGATTAGGTAGATATAACTGGTCAGGTAGATATAGGTAGATATAACTGGACAGGTAGATTAGGTAGATATAACTGGTCAGGTAGATATAGGTATATATATCTGGACAGGTAGATATAACTGGTCAGGTAGATTTAGTAGATATAACTGGTCAGGTAGATATAACTGGTCAGGTAGATTAGGTAGATATAACTGGTCAGGTAGATTAGGTAGATATAACTGGTCAGGTAGATATAACTGGTCAGGTAGATACAACTGGTCAGGTAGATTAGGTAGATATAACTGGTCAGGTAATTATAACTGGTCAGGTAGATTAGGTAGATATAACTGGTCAGGTAGATTAGGTAGATATAACTGGTCAGGTAGATTAGGTAGATATAACTGGTCAGGTAGATATAGGTAGATATAACTGGTCAGGTAGATATAGGTAGATAACTGGTCAGGTAGATTAGGTAGATATAACTGGTCAGGTAGATTAGTTAGATATAACTGGTCAGGTAGATTAGGTAGATATAACTGGTCAGGTAGATATAACTGGTCAGGTAGATATAACTGGTCAGGTAGATTAGGTAGATATAACTGGTCAGGTAGATATAACTGGTCAGGTAGATTAGGTAGATATAACTGGTCAGGTAGATTAGGTAGATATAACTGGTCAGGTAGATATAACTGGTCAGGTAGATACAACTGGTCAGGTAGATTAGGTAGATATAACTGGTCAGGTAATTATAAGTGGTCAGGTAGATTAGGTAGATATAAATGGTCAGGTAGATTAGGTAGATATAACTGGTCAGGTAGATTAGGTAGATATAACTGGTCAGGTAGATATAGGTAGATAACTGGTCAGGTAGATTAGGTAGATATAACTGGTCAGGTAGATTAGTTAGATATAACTGGTCAGGTAGATTAGGTAGATATAACTGGTCAGGTAGATATAACTGGTCAGGTAGATATAACTGGTCAGGTAGATTAGGTAGATATAACTGGTCAGGTAGATATAACTGGTCAGGTAGATTAGGTAGATATAACTGGTCAGGTAGATTAGGTAGATATAACTGGTCAGGTAGATATAGGTAGATAACTGGTAAGGTAGATTAGGTAGATATAACTGGTCAGGTAGATTAGTTAGATATAACTGGTCAGGTAGATTAGGTAGATATAACTGGTCAGGTAGATATAGGTAGATATAACTGGTCAGGTAGATTAGGTAATTATAACTGGTCAGGTAGATTAGGTGGATATAACTGGTCAGGAAGATATAACTGGTCAGGTAGATTAGGCAGATATAACTGGTCAGGTAGATATAGGTAGATATAACTGGTCAGGTAGATATAACTTGTCAGGTAGATTAGGTAGATATTACTGGTCAGGTAGATATAACTGGTCAGGTAGATTAGGTAGATATAACTGGTCAGGTAGATATAACTGGTCAGGTAGATTAGGTAGATATAACTGGTCAGGTAGATATAGGTAGATATAACTGGTCAGGTAGATTAGGTAGATATAACTGGTCAGGTAGATATAGGTAGATATAACTGGTCAGGTAGATATAACTGGTCAGGTAGATTTAGTAGATATAACTGGTCAGGTAGATATAACTGGTCAGGTAGATTAGGCAGATATAACTGGTCAGGTAGATTAGGTAGATATAACTGGTCAGGTAGATATAGGTAGATATAACTGGTCAGGTAGATATAACTGGTCAGGTAGATTAGGTAGATATAACTGGTCAGGTAGATATAACTGGTCAGGTAGATATAACTGGTCAGGTAGATATAGGTAGATATAACTGGTCAGGTAGATATAACTGGTCAGGTAGATTAGGTAGATATAACTGGTCAGGTAGATATAACTGGTCAGATAGATTAGGTAGATATAACTGGTCAGGTAGATATAACTGGTCAGGTAGATTAGGTAGATATAACTGGTCAGGTAGATATAACTGGTCAGGTAGATTAGGCAGATATAACTGGTCAGGTAGATTAGGTAGATATAACTGGTCAGGTAGATATAGGTAGATATAACTGGTCAGGTAGATATAACTGGTCAGGTAGATTAGGTAGATATAACTGGTCAGGTAGATATAACTGGTCAGGTAGATATAGGTAGATATAACTGGTCAGGTAGATATAACTGGTCAGGTAGATTAGGTAGATATAACTGGTCAGGTAGATATAACTGGTCAGATAGATTAGGTAGATATAACTGGTCAGGTAGATATAACTGGTCAGGTAGATTAGGTAGATATAACTGGTCAGGTAGATATAGGTAGATATAACTGGACAGGTAGATTAGGTAGATATAACTGGTCAGGTAGATATAGGTATATATATCTGGACAGGTAGATATAACTGGTCAGGTAGATTTAGTAGATATAACTGGTCAGGTATATATAACTGGTCAGGTAGATTAGGTAGATATAACTGGTCAGGTAGATTAGGTAGATATAACTGGTCAGGTAGATATAACTGGTCAGGTAGATACAACTGGTCAGGTAGATTAGGTAGATATAACTGGTCAGGTAATTATAACTGGTCAGGTAGATTAGGTAGATATAACTGGTCAGGTAGATTAGGTAGATATAACTGGTCAGGTAGATTAGGTAGATATAACTGGTCAGGTAGATATAGGTAGATAACTGGTCAGGTAGATTAGGTAGATATAACTGGTCAGGTAGATTAGTTAGATATAACTGGTCAGGTAGATTAGGTAGATATAACTGGTCAGGTAGATATAACTGGTCAGGTAGATATAACTGGTCAGGTAGATTAGGTAGATATAACTGGTCAGGTAGATATAACTGGTCAGGTAGATACAACTGGTCAGGTAGATTAGGTAGATATAACTGGTCAGGTAATTATAACTGGTCAGGTAGATTAGGTAGATATAACTGGTCAGGTAGATTAGGTAGATATAACTGGTCAGGTAGATTAGGTAGATATAACTGGTCAGGTAGATATAGGTAGATAACTGGTCAGGTAGATTAGGTAGATATAACTGGTCAGGTAGATTAGTTAGATATAACTGGTCAGGTAGATTAGGTAGATATAACTGGTCAGGTAGATATAACTGGTCAGGTAGATATAACTGGTCAGGTAGATTAGGTAGATATAACTGGTCAGGTAGATTAGGTAGATATAACTGGTCAGGTAGATATAGGTAGATAACTGGTAAGGTAGATTAGGTAGATATAACTGGTCAGGTAGATTAGTTAGATATAACTGGTCAGGTAGATTAGGTAGATATAACTGGTCAGGTAGATATAGGTAGATATAACTGGTCAGGTAGATTAGGTAATTATAACTGGTCAGGTAGATTAGGTGGATATAACTGGTCAGGAAGATATAACTGGTCAGGTAGATTAGGCAGATATAACTGGTCAGGTAGATATAGGTAGATATAACTGGTCAGGTAGATATAACTTGTCAGGTAGATTAGGTAGATATTACTGGTCAGGTAGATATAACTGGTCAGGTAGATTAGGTAGATATAACTGGTCAGGTAGATATAACTGGTCAGGTAGATTAGGTAGATATAACTGGTCAGGTAGATATAGGTAGATATAACTGGTCAGGTAGATTAGGTAGATATAACTGGTCAGGTAGATATAGGTAGATATAACTGGTCAGGTAGATATAACTGGTCAGGTAGATTTAGTAGATATAACTGATCAGGTAGATATAACTGGTCAGGTAGATTAGGCAGATATAACTGGTCAGGTAGATTAGGTAGATATAACTGGTCAGGTAGATATAGGTAGATATAACTGGTCAGGTAGATATAACTGGTCAGGTAGATTAGGTAGATATAACTGGTCAGGTAGATATAACTGGTCAGGTAGATTAGTTAGATATAACTGGTCAGGTAGATTAGGTAGATATAACTGGTCAGGTAGATATAGGTAGATATAACTGGTCAGGTAGATTAGGTAATTATAACTGGTCAGGTAGATTAGGTGGATATAACTGGTCAGGAAGATATAACTGGTCAGGTAGATTAGGCAGATATAACTGGTCAGGTAGATATAGGTAGATATAACTGGTCAGGTAGATATAACTTGTCAGGTAGATTAGGTAGATATTACTGGTCAGGTAGATATAACTGGTCAGGTAGATTAGGTAGATATAACTGGTCAGGTAGATATAACTGGTCAGGTAGATTAGGTAGATATAACTGGTCAGGTAGATATAGGTAGATATAACTGGTCAGGTAGATTAGGTAGATATAACTGGTCAGGTAGATATAGGTAGATATAACTGGTCAGGTAGATATAACTGGTCAGGTAGATTTAGTAGATATAACTGGTCAGGTAGATATAACTGGTCAGGTAGATTAGGCAGATATAACTGGTCAGGTAGATTAGGTAGATATAACTGGTCAGGTAGATATAGGTAGATATAACTGGTCAGGTAGATATAACTGGTCAGGTAGATTAGGTAGATATAACTGGTCAGGTAGATATAACTGGTCAGGTAGATATAACTGGTCAGGTAGATATAGGTAGATATAACTGGTCAGGTAGATATAACTGGTCAGGTAGATTAGGTAGATATAACTGGTCAGGTAGATATAACTGGTCAGATAGATTAGGTAGATATAACTGGTCAGGTAGATATAACTGGTCAGGTAGATTAGGTAGATATAACTGGTCAGGTAGATATAACTGGTCAGGTAGATTAGGCAGATATAACTGGTCAGGTAGATTAGGTAGATATAACTGGTCAGGTAGATATAGGTAGATATAACTGGTCAGGTAGATATAACTGGTCAGGTAGATTAGGTAGATATAACTGGTCAGGTAGATATAACTGGTCAGGTAGATATAACTGGTCAGGTAGATATAGGTAGATATAACTGGTCAGGTAGATATAACTGGTCAGGTAGATTAGGTAGATATAACTGGTCAGGTAGATATAACTGGTCAGATAGATTAGGTAGATATAACTGGTCAGGTAGATATAACTGGTCAGGTAGATTAGGTAGATATAACTGGTCAGGTAGATATAGGTAGATATAACTGGTCAGGTAGATATAACTGGTCAGGTAGATTTAGTAGATATAACTGGTCAGGTAGATATAACTGGTCAGGTAGATTAGGCAGATATAACTGGTCAGGTAGATTAGGTAGATATAACTGGTCAGGTAGATATAGGTAGATATAACTGGTCAGGTAGATATAACTGGTCAGGTAGATTAGGTAGATATAACTGGTCAGGTAGATATAACTGGTCAGGTAGATATAACTGGTCAGGTAGATATAGGTAGATATAACTGGTCAGGTAGATATAACTGGTCAGGTAGATTAGGTAGATATAACTGGTCAGGTAGATATAACTGGTCAGATAGATTAGGTAGATATAACTGGTCAGGTAGATATAACTGGTCAGGTAGATTAGGTAGATATAACTGGTCAGGTAGATATAACTGGTCAGGTAGATTAGGCAGATATAACTGGTCAGGTAGATTAGGTAGATATAACTGGTCAGGTAGATATAGGTAGATATAACTGGTCAGGTAGATATAACTGGTCAGGTAGATTAGGTAGATATAACTGGTCAGGTAGATATAACTGGTCAGGTAGATATAGGTAGATATAACTGGTCAGGTAGATATAACTGGTCAGGTAGATTAGGTAGATATAACTGGTCAGGTAGATATAACTGGTCAGATAGATTAGGTAGATATAACTGGTCAGGTAGATATAACTGGTCAGGTAGATTAGGTAGATATAACTGGTCAGGTAGATATAGGTAGATATAACTGGACAGGTAGATTAGGTAGATATAACTGGTCAGGTAGATATAGGTATATATATCTGGACAGGTAGATATAACTGGTCAGGTAGATTTAGTAGATATAACTGGTCAGGTATATATAACTGGTCAGGTAGATTAGGTAGATATAACTGGTCAGGTAGATTAGGTAGATATAACTGGTCAGGTAGATATAACTGGTCAGGTAGATACAACTGGTCAGGTAGATTAGGTAGATATAACTGGTCAGGTAATTATAACTGGTCAGGTAGATTAGGTAGATATAACTGGTCAGGTAGATTAGGTAGATATAACTGGTCAGGTAGATTAGGTAGATATAACTGGTCAGGTAGATATAGGTAGATAACTGGTCAGGTAGATTAGGTAGATATAACTGGTCAGGTAGATTAGTTAGATATAACTGGTCAGGTAGATTAGGTAGATATAACTGGTCAGGTAGATATAACTGGTCAGGTAGATATAACTGGTCAGGTAGATTAGGTAGATATAACTGGTCAGGTAGATATAACTGGTCAGGTAGATACAACTGGTCAGGTAGATTAGGTAGATATAACTGGTCAGGTAATTATAACTGGTCAGGTAGATTAGGTAGATATAACTGGTCAGGTAGATTAGGTAGATATAACTGGTCAGGTAGATTAGGTAGATATAACTGGTCAGGTAGATATAGGTAGATAACTGGTCAGGTAGATTAGGTAGATATAACTGGTCAGGTAGATTAGTTAGATATAACTGGTCAGGTAGATTAGGTAGATATAACTGGTCAGGTAGATATAACTGGTCAGGTAGATATAACTGGTCAGGTAGATTAGGTAGATATAACTGGTCAGGTAGATTAGGTAGATATAACTGGTCAGGTAGATATAGGTAGATAACTGGTAAGGTAGATTAGGTAGATATAACTGGTCAGGTAGATTAGTTAGATATAACTGGTCAGGTAGATTAGGTAGATATAACTGGTCAGGTAGATATAGGTAGATATAACTGGTCAGGTAGATTAGGTAATTATAACTGGTCAGGTAGATTAGGTGGATATAACTGGTCAGGAAGATATAACTGGTCAGGTAGATTAGGCAGATATAACTGGTCAGGTAGATATAGGTAGATATAACTGGTCAGGTAGATATAACTTGTCAGGTAGATTAGGTAGATATTACTGGTCAGGTAGATATAACTGGTCAGGTAGATTAGGTAGATATAACTGGTCAGGTAGATATAACTGGTCAGGTAGATTAGGTAGATATAACTGGTCAGGTAGATATAGGTAGATATAACTGGTCAGGTAGATTAGGTAGATATAACTGGTCAGGTAGATATAGGTAGATATAACTGGTCAGGTAGATATAACTGGTCAGGTAGATTTAGTAGATATAACTGATCAGGTAGATATAACTGGTCAGGTAGATTAGGCAGATATAACTGGTCAGGTAGATTAGGTAGATATAACTGGTCAGGTAGATATAGGTAGATATAACTGGTCAGGTAGATATAACTGGTCAGGTAGATTAGGTAGATATAACTGGTCAGGTAGATATAACTGGTCAGGTAGATTAGTTAGATATAACTGGTCAGGTAGATTAGGTAGATATAACTGGTCAGGTAGATATAGGTAGATATAACTGGTCAGGTAGATTAGGTAATTATAACTGGTCAGGTAGATTAGGTGGATATAACTGGTCAGGAAGATATAACTGGTCAGGTAGATTAGGCAGATATAACTGGTCAGGTAGATATAGGTAGATATAACTGGTCAGGTAGATATAACTTGTCAGGTAGATTAGGTAGATATTACTGGTCAGGTAGATATAACTGGTCAGGTAGATTAGGTAGATATAACTGGTCAGGTAGATATAACTGGTCAGGTAGATTAGGTAGATATAACTGGTCAGGTAGATATAGGTAGATATAACTGGTCAGGTAGATTAGGTAGATATAACTGGTCAGGTAGATATAGGTAGATATAACTGGTCAGGTAGATATAACTGGTCAGGTAGATTTAGTAGATATAACTGGTCAGGTAGATATAACTGGTCAGGTAGATTAGGCAGATATAACTGGTCAGGTAGATTAGGTAGATATAACTGGTCAGGTAGATATAGGTAGATATAACTGGTCAGGTAGATATAACTGGTCAGGTAGATTAGGTAGATATAACTGGTCAGGTAGATATAACTGGTCAGGTAGATATAACTGGTCAGGTAGATATAGGTAGATATAACTGGTCAGGTAGATATAACTGGTCAGGTAGATTAGGTAGATATAACTGGTCAGGTAGATATAACTGGTCAGATAGATTAGGTAGATATAACTGGTCAGGTAGATATAACTGGTCAGGTAGATTAGGTAGATATAACTGGTCAGGTAGATATAACTGGTCAGGTAGATTAGGCAGATATAACTGGTCAGGTAGATTAGGTAGATATAACTGGTCAGGTAGATATAGGTAGATATAACTGGTCAGGTAGATATAACTGGTCAGGTAGATTAGGTAGATATAACTGGTCAGGTAGATATAACTGGTCAGGTAGATATAACTGGTCAGGTAGATATAGGTAGATATAACTGGTCAGGTAGATATAACTGGTCAGGTAGATTAGGTAGATATAACTGGTCAGGTAGATATAACTGGTCAGATAGATTAGGTAGATATAACTGGTCAGGTAGATATAACTGGTCAGGTAGATTAGGTAGATATAACTGGTCAGGTAGATATAGGTAGATATAACTGGACAGGTAGATTAGGTAGATATAACTGGTCAGGTAGATATAGGTATATATATCTGGACAGGTAGATATAACTGGTCAGGTAGATTTAGTAGATATAACTGGTCAGGTAGATATAACTGGTCATGTAGATTAGGTAGATATAACTGGTCAGGTAGATTAGGTAGATATAACTGGTCAGGTAGATATAACTGGTCAGGTAGATACAACTGGTCAGGTAGATTAGGTAGATATAACTGGTCAGGTAATTATAACTGGTCAGGTAGATTAGGTAGATAAAACTGGTCAGGTAGATTAGGTAGATATAACTGGTCAGGTAGATTAGGTAGATATAACTGGTCAGGTAGATATAGGTAGATAACTGGTCAGGTAGATTAGGTAGATATAACTGGTCAGGTAGATTAGTTAGATATAACTGGTCAGGTAGATTAGGTAGATATAACTGGTCAGGTAGATATAGGTAGATATAAATGGTCAGGTAGATTAGGTAGATATAACTGGTCAGGTAGATTAGGTGGATATAACTGGTCAGGAAGATATAACTGGTCAGGTAGATTAGGCAGATATAACTGGTCAGGTAGATATAACTGGTCAGGTAGATTAGGTAGATATAACTGGTCAGGTAGATATAACTGGTCAGGTAGATTAGGTAGATATAACTGGTCAGGTAGATTAGGTAGATATAACTGGTCAGGTAGATTAGGTAGATATAACTGGTCAGGTAGATTAGGTAGCTATAACTGGTCAGGTAGATATAGGTAGATAACTGGTCAGGTAGATTAGGTAGATATAACTGGTCAGGTAGATTAGTTAGATATAACTGGTCAGGTAGATTAGGTAGATATAACTGGTCAGGTAGATATAACTGGTCAGGTAGATATAACTGGTCAGGTAGATTAGGTAGATATAACTGGTCAGGTAGATATAACTGGTCAGGTAGATACAACTGGTCAGGTAGATTAGGTAGATATAACTGGTCAGGTAATTATAACTGGTCAGGTAGATTAGGTAGATATAACTGGTCAGGTAGATTAGGTAGATATAACTGGTCAGGTAGATTAGGTAGATATAACTGGTCAGGTAGATATAGGTAGATAACTGGTCAGGTAGATTAGGTAGATATAACTGGTCAGGTAGATTAGTTAGATATAACTGGTCAGGTAGATTAGGTAGATATAACTGGTCAGGTAGATATAACTGGTCAGGTAGATATAACTGGTCAGGTAGATTAGGTAGATATAACTGGTCAGGTAGATTAGGTAGATATAACTGGTCATGTAGATATAGGTAGATAACTGGTAAGGTAGATTAGGTAGATATAACTGGTCAGGTAGATTAGTTAGATATAACTGGTCAGGTAGATTAGGTAGATATAACTGGTCAGGTAGATATAGGTAGATATAACTGGTCAGGTAGATTAGGTAATTATAACTGGTCAGGTAGATTAGGTGGATATAACTGGTCAGGAAGATATAACTGGTCAGGTAGATTAGGCAGATATAACTGGTCAGGTAGATATAGGTAGATATAACTGGTCAGGTAGATATAACTTGTCAGGTAGATTAGGTAGATATTACTGGTCAGGTAGATATAACTGGTCAGGTAGATTAGGTAGATATAACTGGTCAGGTAGATATAACTGGTCAGGTAGATTAGGTAGATATAACTGGTCAGGTAGATATAGGTAGATATAACTGGTCAGGTAGATTAGGTAGATATAACTGGTCAGGTAGATATAGGTAGATATAACTGGTCAGGTAGATATAACTGGTCAGGTAGATTTAGTAGATATAACTGATCAGGTAGATATAACTGGTCAGGTAGATTAGGCAGATATAACTGGTCAGGTAGATTAGGTAGATATAACTGGTCAGGTAGATATAGGTAGATATAACTGGTCAGGTAGATATAACTGGTCAGGTAGATTAGGTAGATATAACTGGTCAGGTAGATATAACTGGTCAGGTAGATTAGTTAGATATAACTGGTCAGGTAGATTAGGTAGATATAACTGGTCAGGTAGATATAGGTAGATATAACTGGTCAGGTAGATTAGGTAATTATAACTGGTCAGGTAGATTAGGTGGATATAACTGGTCAGGAAGATATAACTGGTCAGGTAGATTAGGCAGATATAACTGGTCAGGTAGATATAGGTAGATATAACTGGTCAGGTAGATATAACTTGTCAGGTAGATTAGGTAGATATTACTGGTCAGGTAGATATAACTGGTCAGGTAGATTAGGTAGATATAACTGGTCAGGTAGATATAACTGGTCAGGTAGATTAGGTAGATATAACTGGTCAGGTAGATATAGGTAGATATAACTGGTCAGGTAGATTAGGTAGATATAACTGGTCAGGTAGATATAGGTAGATATAACTGGTCAGGTAGATATAACTGGTCAGGTAGATTTAGTAGATATAACTGGTCAGGTAGATATAACTGGTCAGGTAGATTAGGCAGATATAACTGGTCAGGTAGATTAGGTAGATATAACTGGTCAGGTAGATATAGGTAGATATAACTGGTCAGGTAGATATAACTGGTCAGGTAGATTAGGTAGATATAACTGGTCAGGTAGATATAACTGGTCAGGTAGATATAACTGGTCAGGTAGATATAGGTAGATATAACTGGTCAGGTAGATATAACTGGTCAGGTAGATTAGGTAGATATAACTGGTCAGGTAGATATAACTGGTCAGATAGATTAGGTAGATATAACTGGTCAGGTAGATATAACTGGTCAGGTAGATTAGGTAGATATAACTGGTCAGGTAGATATAACTGGTCAGGTAGATTAGGCAGATATAACTGGTCAGGTAGATTAGGTAGATATAACTGGTCAGGTAGATATAGGTAGATATAACTGGTCAGGTAGATATAACTGGTCAGGTAGATTAGGTAGATATAACTGGTCAGGTAGATATAACTGGTCAGGTAGATATAACTGGTCAGGTAGATATAGGTAGATATAACTGGTCAGGTAGATATAACTGGTCAGGTAGATTAGGTAGATATAACTGGTCAGGTAGATATAACTGGTCAGATAGATTAGGTAGATATAACTGGTCAGGTAGATATAACTGGTCAGGTAGATTAGGTAGATATAACTGGTCAGGTAGATATAGGTAGATATAACTGGACAGGTAGATTAGGTAGATATAACTGGTCAGGTAGATATAGGTATATATATCTGGACAGGTAGATATAACTGGTCAGGTAGATTTAGTAGATATAACTGGTCAGGTAGATATAACTGGTCAGGTAGATTAGGTAGATATAACTGGTCAGGTAGATTAGGTAGATATAACTGGTCAGGTAGATATAACTGGTCAGGTAGATACAACTGGTCAGGTAGATTAGGTAGATATAACTGGTCAGGTAATTATAACTGGTCAGGTAGATTAGGTAGATATAACTGGTCAGGTAGATTAGGTAGATATAACTGGTCAGGTAGATTAGGTAGATATAACTGGTCAGGTAGATATAGGTAGATAACTGGTCAGGTAGATTAGGTAGATATAACTGGTCAGGTAGATTAGTTAGATATAACTGGTCAGGTAGATTAGGTAGATATAACTGGTCAGGTAGATATAACTGGTCAGGTAGATATAACTGGTCAGGTAGATTAGGTAGATATAACTGGTCAGGTAGATATAACTGGTCAGGTAGATACAACTGGTCAGGTAGATTAGGTAGATATAACTGGTCAGGTAATTATAACTGGTCAGGTAGATTAGGTAGATATAACTGGTCAGGTAGATTAGGTAGATATAACTGGTCAGGTAGATTAGGTAGATATAACTGGTCAGGTAGATATAGGTAGATAACTGGTCAGGTAGATTAGGTAGATATAACTGGTCAGGTAGATTAGTTAGATATAACTGGTCAGGTAGATTAGGTAGATATAACTGGTCAGGTAGATATAACTGGTCAGGTAGATATAACTGGTCAGGTAGATTAGGTAGATATAACTGGTCAGGTAGATATAACTGGTCAGGTAGATTAGGTAGATATAACTGGTCAGGTAGATTAGGTAGATATAACTGGTCAGGTAGATATAGGTAGATAACTGGTAAGGTAGATTAGGTAGATATAACTGGTCAGGTAGATTAGTTAGATATAACTGGTCAGGTAGATTAGGTAGATATAACTGGTCAGGTAGATATAGGTAGATATAACTGGTCAGGTAGATTAGGTAATTATAACTGGTCAGGTAGATTAGGTGGATATAACTGGTCAGGAAGATATAACTGGTCAGGTAGATTAGGCAGATATAACTGGTCAGGTAGATATAGGTAGATATAACTGGTCAGGTAGATATAACTTGTCAGGTAGATTAGGTAGATATTACTGGTCAGGTAGATATAACTGGTCAGGTAGATTAGGTAGATATAACTGGTCAGGTAGATATAACTGGTCAGGTAGATTAGGTAGATATAACTGGTCAGGTAGATATAGGTAGATATAACTGGTCAGGTAGATTAGGTAGATATAACTGGTCAGGTAGATATAGGTAGATATAACTGGTCAGGTAGATATAACTGGTCAGGTAGATTTAGTAGATATAACTGGTCAGGTAGATATAACTGGTCAGGTAGATTAGGCAGATATAACTGGTCAGGTAGATTAGGTAGATATAACTGGTCAGGTAGATATAGGTAGATATAACTGGTCAGGTAGATATAACTGGTCAGGTAGATTAGGTAGATATAACTGGTCAGGTAGATATAACTGGTCAGGTAGATATAACTGGTCAGGTAGATATAGGTAGATATAACTGGTCAGGTAGATATAACTGGTCAGGTAGATTAGGTAGATATAACTGGTCAGGTAGATATAACTGGTCAGATAGATTAGGTAGATATAACTGGTCAGGTAGATATAACTGGTCAGGTAGATTAGGTAGATATAACTGGTCAGGTAGATATAACTGGTCAGGTAGATTAGGCAGATATAACTGGTCAGGTAGATTAGGTAGATATAACTGGTCAGGTAGATATAGGTAGATATAACTGGTCAGGTAGATATAACTGGTCAGGTAGATTAGGTAGATATAACTGGTCAGGTAGATATAACTGGTCAGGTAGATATAACTGGTCAGGTAGATATAGGTAGATATAACTGGTCAGGTAGATATAACTGGTCAGGTAGATTAGGTAGATATAACTGGTCAGGTAGATATAACTGGTCAGATAGATTAGGTAGATATAACTGGTCAGGTAGATATAACTGGTCAGGTAGATTAGGTAGATATAACTGGTCAGGTAGATATAGGTAGATATAACTGGACAGGTAGATTAGGTAGATATAACTGGTCAGGTAGATATAGGTATATATATCTGGACAGGTAGATATAACTGGTCAGGTAGATTTAGTAGATATAACTGGTCAGGTAGATATAACTGGTCAGGTAGATTAGGTAGATATAACTGGTCAGGTAGATTAGGTAGATATAACTGGTCAGGTAGATATAACTGGTCAGGTAGATACAACTGGTCAGGTAGATTAGGTAGATATAACTGGTCAGGTAATTATAACTGGTCAGGTAGATTAGGTAGATATAACTGGTCAGGTAGATTAGGTAGATATAACTGGTCAGGTAGATTAGGTAGATATAACTGGTCAGGTAGATATAGGTAGATAACTGGTCAGGTAGATTAGGTAGATATAACTGGTCAGGTAGATTAGTTAGATATAACTGGTCAGGTAGATTAGGTAGATATAACTGGTCAGGTAGATATAACTGGTCAGGTAGATATAACTGGTCAGGTAGATTAGGTAGATATAACTGGTCAGGTAGATATAACTGGTCAGGTAGATTAGGTAGATATAACTGGTCAGGTAGATATAGGTAGATAACTGGTAAGGTAGATTAGGTAGATATAACTGGTCAGGTAGATTAGTTAGATATAACTGGTCAGGTAGATTAGGTAGATATAACTGGTCAGGTAGATATAGGTAGATATAACTGGTCAGGTAGATTAGGTAATATAACTGGTCAGGTAGATTAGGTGGATATAACTGGTCAGGAAGATATAACTGGTCAGGTAGATTAGGCAGATATAACTGGTCAGGTAGATATAGGTAGATATAACTGGTCAGGTAGATATAACTGGTCAGGTAGATTAGGTAGATATTACTGGTCAGGTAGATATAACTGGTCAGGTAGATTAGGTAGATATAACTGGTCAGGTAGATATAGGTAGATATAACTGGTCAGGTAGATATAACTGGTCAGGTAGATTTAGTAGATATAACTGGTCAGGTAGATATAACTGGTCAGGTAGATTAGGCAGATATAACTGGTCAGGTAGATTAGGTAGATATAACTGGTCAGGTAGATATAGGTAGATATAACTGGTCAGGTAGATATAACTGGTCAGGTAGATTAGGTAGATATAACTGGTCAGGTAGATATAACTGGTCAGGTAGATATAACTGGTCAGGTAGATATAGGTAGATATAACTGGTCAGGTAGATATAACTGGTCAGGTAGATTAGGTAGATATAACTGGTCAGGTAGATATAACTGGTCAGATAGATTAGGTAGATATAACTGGTCAGGTAGATATAACTGGTCAGGTAGATTAGGTAGATATAACTGGTCAGGTAGATATAACTGGTCAGGTAGATTAGGCAGATATAACTGGTCAGGTAGATTAGGTAGATATAACTGGTCAGGTAGATATAGGTAGATATAACTGGTCAGGTAGATATAACTGGTCAGGTAGATTAGGTAGATATAACTGGTCAGGTAGATATAACTGGTCAGGTAGATATAACTGGTCAGGTAGATATAGGTAGATATAACTGGTCAGGTAGATATAACTGGTCAGGTAGATTAGGTAGATATAACTGGTCAGGTAGATATAACTGGTCAGATAGATTAGGTAGATATAACTGGTCAGGTAGATATAACTGGTCAGGTAGATTAGGTAGATATAACTGGTCAGGTAGAAATAGGTAGATATAACTGGACAGGTAGATTAGGTAGATATAACTGGTCAGGTAGATATAGGTATATATATCTGGACAGGTAGATATAACTGGTCAGGTAGATTTAGTAGATATAACTGGTCAGGTAGATATAACTGGTCAGGTATATTAGGTAGATATAACTGGTCAGGTAGATTAGGTAGATATAACTGGTCAGGTAGATTAGGTAGATATAACTGGTCAGGTAGATATAACTGGTCAGGTAGATACAACTGGTCAGGTAGATTAGGTAGATATAACTGGTCAGGTAATTATAACTGGTCAGGTAGATTAGGTAGATATAACTGGTCAGGTAGATTAGGTAGATATAACTGGTCAGGTAGATTAGGTAGATATAACTGGTCAGGTAGATATAGGTAGATAACTGGTCAGGTAGATTAGGTAGATATAACTGGTCAGGTAGATTAGTTAGATATAACTGGTCAGGTAGATTAGGTAGATATAACTGGTCAGGTAGATATAACTGGTCAGGTAGATATAACTGGTCAGGTAGATTAGGTAGATATAACTGGTCAGGTAGATATAACTGGTCAGGTAGATTAGGTAGATATAACTGGTCAGGTAGATATAGGTAGATAACTGGTAAGGTAGATTAGGTAGATATAACTGGTCAGGTAGATTAGTTAGATATAACTGGTCAGGTAGATTAGGTAGATATAACTGGTCAGGTAGATATAGGTAGATATAACTGGTCAGGTAGATTAGGTAATTATAACTGGTCAGGTAGATTAGGTGGATATAACTGGTCAGGAAGATATAACTGGTCAGGTAGATTAGGCAGATATAACTGGTCAGGTAGATATAGGTAGATATAACTGGTCAGGTAGATATAACTTGTCAGGTAGATTAGGTAGATATTACTGGTCAGGTAGATATAACTGGTCAGGTAGATTAGGTAGATATAACTGGTCAGGTAGATATAGGTAGATATAACTGGTCAGGTAGATATAACTGGTCAGGTAGATTTAGTAGATATAACTGGTCAGGTAGATATAACTGGTCAGGTAGATTAGGCAGATATAACTGGTCAGGTAGATTAGGTAGATATAACTGGTCAGGTAGATATAGGTAGATATAACTGGTCAGGTAGATATAACTGGTCAGGTAGATTAGGTAGATATAACTGGTCAGGTAGATATAACTGGTCAGGTAGATATAACTGGTCAGGTAGATATAGGTAGATATAACTGGTCAGGTAGATATAACTGGTCAGGTAGATTAGGTAGATATAACTGGTCAGGTAGATATAACTGGTCAGATAGATTAGGTAGATATAACTGGTCAGGTAGATATAACTGGTCAGGTAGATTAGGTAGATATAACTGGTCAGGTAGATATAACTGGTCAGGTAGATTAGGCAGATATAACTGGTCAGGTAGATTAGGTAGATATAACTGGTCAGGTAGATATAGGTAGATATAACTGGTCAGGTAGATATAACTGGTCAGGTAGATTAGGTAGATATAACTGGTCAGGTAGATATAACTGGTCAGGTAGATATAACTGGTCAGGTAGATATAGGTAGATATAACTGGTCAGGTAGATATAACTGGTCAGGTAGATTAGGTAGATATAACTGGTCAGGTAGATATAACTGGTCAGATAGATTAGGTAGATATAACTGGTCAGGTAGATATAACTGGTCAGGTAGATTAGGTAGATATAACTGGTCAGGTAGAAATAGGTAGATATAACTGGACAGGTAGATTAGGTAGATATAACTGGTCAGGTAGATATAGGTATATATATCTGGACAGGTAGATATAACTGGTCAGGTAGATTTAGTAGATATAACTGGTCAGGTAGATATAACTGGTCAGGTATATTAGGTAGATATAACTGGTCAGGTAGATTAGGTAGATATAACTGGTCAGGTAGATATAACTGGTCAGGTAGATACAACTGGTCAGGTAGATTAGGTAGATATAACTGGTCAGGTAATTATAACTGGTCAGGTAGATTAGGTAGATATAACTGGTCAGGTAGATTAGGTAGATATAACTGGTCAGGTAGATTAGGTAGATATAACTGGTCAGGTAGATATAGGTAGATAACTGGTCAGGTAGATTAGGTAGATATAACTGGTCAGGTAGATTAGTTAGATATAACTGGTCAGGTAGATTAGGTAGATATAACTGGTCAGGTAGATATAACTGGTCAGGTAGATATAACTGGTCAGGTAGATTAGGTAGATATAACTGGTCAGGTAGATATAACTGGTCAGGTAGATTAGGTAGATATAACTGGTCAGGTAGATTAGGTAGATATAACTGGTCAGGTAGATATAGGTAGATAACTGGTAAGGTAGATATAACTGGTCAGGTAGATATAACTGGTCAGGTAGATTAGGTAGATATAACTGGTCAGGTAGATATAACTGGTCAGGTAGATACAACTGGTCAGGTAGATTAGGTAGATATAACTGGTCAGGTAATTATAACTGGTCAGGTAGATTAGGTAGATATAACTGGTCAGGTAGATTAGGTAGATATAACTGGTCAGGTAGATTAGGTAGATATAACTGGTCAGGTAGATATAGGTAGATAACTGGTCAGGTAGATTAGGTAGATATAACTGGTCAGGTAGATTAGTTAGATATAACTGGTCAGGTAGATTAGGTAGATATAACTGGTCAGGTAGATATAACTGGTCAGGTAGATATAACTGGTCAGGTAGATTAGGTAGATATAACTGGTCAGGTAGATATAACTGGTCAGGTAGATTAGGTAGATATAACTGGTCAGGTAGATTAGGTAGATATAACTGGTCAGGTAGATATAGGTAGATAACTGGTAAGGTAGATTAGGTAGATATAACTGGTCAGGTAGATTAGTTAGATATAACTGGTCAGGTAGATTAGGTAGATATAACTGGTCAGGTAGATATAGGTAGATATAACTGGTCAGGTAGATTAGGTAATTATAACTGGTCAGGTAGATTAGGTGGATATAACTGGTCAGGAAGATATAACTGGTCAGGTAGATTAGGCAGATATAACTGGTCAGGTAGATATAGGTAGATATAACTGGTCAGGTAGATATAACTTGTCAGGTAGATTAGGTAGATATTACTGGTCAGGTAGATATAACTGGTCAGGTAGATTAGGTAGATATAACTGGTCAGGTAGATATAACTGGTCAGGTAGATTAGGTAGATATAACTGGTCAGGTAGATATAGGTAGATATAACTGGTCAGGTAGATTAGGTAGATATAACTGGTCAGGTAGATATAGGTAGATATAACTGGTCAGGTAGATATAACTGGTCAGGTAGATTTAGTAGATATAACTGGTCAGGTAGATATAACTGGTCAGGTAGATTAGGCAGATATAACTGGTCAGGTAGATTAGGTAGATATAACTGGTCAGGTAGATATAGGTAGATATAACTGGTCAGGTAGATATAACTGGTCAGGTAGATTAGGTAGATATAACTGGTCAGGTAGATATAACTGGTCAGGTAGATATAACTGGTCAGGTAGATATAGGTAGATATAACTGGTCAGGTAGATATAACTGGTCAGGTAGATTAGGTAGATATAACTGGTCAGGTAGATATAACTGGTCAGATAGATTAGGTAGATATAACTGGTCAGGTAGATATAACTGGTCAGGTAGATTAGGTAGATATAACTGGTCAGGTAGATATAACTGGTCAGGTAGATTAGGCAGATATAACTGGTCAGGTAGATTAGGTAGATATAACTGGTCAGGTAGATATAGGTAGATATAACTGGTCAGGTAGATATAACTGGTCAGGTAGATTAGGTAGATATAACTGGTCAGGTAGATATAACTGGTCAGGTAGATATAACTGGTCAGGTAGATATAGGTAGATATAACTGGTCAGGTAGATATAACTGGTCAGGTAGATTAGGTAGATATAACTGGTCAGGTAGATATAACTGGTCAGATAGATTAGGTAGATATAACTGGTCAGGTAGATATAACTGGTCAGGTAGATTAGGTAGATATAACTGGTCAGGTAGATATAGGTAGATATAACTGGACAGGTAGATTAGGTAGATATAACTGGTCAGGTAGATATAGGTATATATATCTGGACAGGTAGATATAACTGGTCAGGTAGATTTAGTAGATATAACTGGTCAGGTAGATATAACTGGTCAGGTAGATTAGGTAGATATAACTGGTCAGGTAGATTAGGTAGATATAACTGGTCAGGTAGATATAACTGGTCAGGTAGATACAACTGGTCAGGTAGATTAGGTAGATATAACTGGTCAGGTAATTATAACTGGTCAGGTAGATTAGGTAGATATAACTGGTCAGGTAGATTAGGTAGATATAACTGGTCAGGTAGATTAGGTAGATATAACTGGTCAGGTAGATATAGGTAGATAACTGGTCAGGTAGATTAGGTAGATATAACTGGTCAGGTAGATTAGTTAGATATAACTGGTCAGGTAGATTAGGTAGATATAACTGGTCAGGTAGATATAACTGGTCAGGTAGATATAACTGGTCAGGTAGATTAGGTAGATATAACTGGTCAGGTAGATATAACTGGTCAGGTAGATTAGGTAGATATAACTGGTCAGGTAGATTAGGTAGATATAACTGGTCAGGTAGATATAGGTAGATAACTGGTAAGGTAGATTAGGTAGATATAACTGGTCAGGTAGATTAGTTAGATATAACTGGTCAGGTAGATTAGGTAGATATAACTGGTCAGGTAGATATAGGTAGATATAACTGGTCAGGTAGATTAGGTAATTATAACTGGTCAGGTAGATTAGGTGGATATAACTGGTCAGGAAGATATAACTGGTCAGGTAGATTAGGCAGATATAACTGGTCAGGTAGATATAGGTAGATATAACTGGTCAGGTAGATATAACTTGTCAGGTAGATTAGGTAGATATTACTGGTCAGGTAGATATAACTGGTCAGGTAGATTAGGTAGATATAACTGGTCAGGTAGATATAGGTAGATATAACTGGTCAGGTAGATATAACTGGTCAGGTAGATTTAGTAGATATAACTGGTCAGGTAGATATAACTGGTCAGGTAGATTAGGCAGATATAACTGGTCAGGTAGATTAGGTAGATATAACTGGTCAGGTAGATATAGGTAGATATAACTGGTCAGGTAGATATAACTGGTCAGGTAGATTAGGTAGATATAACTGGTCAGGTAGATATAACTGGTCAGGTAGATATAACTGGTCAGGTAGATATAGGTAGATATAACTGGTCAGGTAGATATAACTGGTCAGGTAGATTAGGTAGATATAACTGGTCAGGTAGATATAACTGGTCAGATAGATTAGGTAGATATAACTGGTCAGGTAGATATAACTGGTCAGGTAGATTAGGTAGATATAACTGGTCAGGTAGATATAACTGGTCAGGTAGATTAGGCAGATATAACTGGTCAGGTAGATTAGGTAGATATAACTGGTCAGGTAGATATAGGTAGATATAACTGGTCAGGTAGATATAACTGGTCAGGTAGATTAGGTAGATATAACTGGTCAGGTAGATATAACTGGTCAGGTAGATATAACTGGTCAGGTAGATATAGGTAGATATAACTGGTCAGGTAGATATAACTGGTCAGGTAGATTAGGTAGATATAACTGGTCAGGTAGATATAACTGGTCAGATAGATTAGGTAGATATAACTGGTCAGGTAGATATAACTGGTCAGGTAGATTAGGTAGATATAACTGGTCAGGTAGATATAGGTAGATATAACTGGACAGGTAGATTAGGTAGATATAACTGGTCAGGTAGATATAGGTATATATATCTGGACAGGTAGATATAACTGGTCAGGTAGATTTAGTAGATATAACTGGTCAGGTAGATATAACTGGTCAGGTATATTAGGTAGATATAACTGGTCAGGTAGATTAGGTAGATATAACTGGTCAGGTAGATATAACTGGTCAGGTAGATACAACTGGTCAGGTAGATTAGGTAGATATAACTGGTCAGGTAATTATAACTGGTCAGGTAGATTAGGTAGATATAACTGGTCAGGTAGATTAGGTAGATATAACTGGTCAGGTAGATTAGGTAGATATAACTGGTCAGGTAGATATAGGTAGATAACTGGTCAGGTAGATTAGGTAGATATAACTGGTCAGGTAGATTAGTTAGATATAACTGGTCAGGTAGATTAGGTAGATATAACTGGTCAGGTAGATATAACTGGTCAGGTAGATATAACTGGTCAGGTAGATTAGGTAGATATAACTGGTCAGGTAGATATAACTGGTCAGGTAGATTAGGTAGATATAACTGGTCAGGTAGATTAGGTAGATATAACTGGTCAGGTAGATATAGGTAGATAACTGGTAAGGTAGATTAGGTAGATATAACTGGTCAGGTAGATTAGTTAGATATAACTGGTCAGGTAGATTAGGTAGATATAACTGGTCAGGTAGATATAGGTAGATATAACTGGTCAGGTAGATTAGGTAATTATAACTGGTCAGGTAGATTAGGTGGATATAACTGGTCAGGAAGATATAACTGGTCAGGTAGATTAGGCAGATATAACTGGTCAGGTAGATATAGGTAGATATAACTGGTCAGGTAGATATAACTTGTCAGGTAGATTAGGTAGATATTACTGGTCAGGTAGATATAACTGGTCAGGTAGATTAGGTAGATATAACTGGTCAGGTAGATATAACTGGTCAGGTAGATTAGGTAGATATAACTGGTCAGGTAGATATAGGTAGATATAACTGGTCAGGTAGATATAACTGGTCAGGTAGATTTAGTAGATATAACTGGTCAGGTAGATATAACTGGTCAGGTAGATTAGGTAGATATAACTGGTCAGGTAGATTAGGTAGATATAACTGGTCAGGTAGATATAGGTAGATATAACTGGTCAGGTAGATTAGGTAGATATAACTGGTCAGGTAGATATAACTGGTCAGGTAGATTAGGTAGATATAACTGGTCAGGTAGATATAACTGGTCAGGTAGATTAGGTAGATATAACTGGTCAGGTAGATATAGGTAGATATAACTGGTCAGGTAGATTAGGTAGATATAACTGGTCAGGTAGATATAGGTAGATATAACTGGTCAGGTAGATTTAGTAGATATAACTGGTCAGGTAGATATAACTGGTCAGGTAGATTAGGTAGATATAACTGGTCAGGTAGATTAGGTAGATATAACTGGTCAGGTAGATATAGGTAGATATAACTGGTCAGGTAGATATAACTGGTCATGTAGATTAGGTAGATATAACTGGTCAGGTAGATATAACTGGTCAGGTAGATTAGGTAGATATAACTGGTCAGGTAGATATAATTGGTCAGATAGATTAGGTAGATATAACTGGTCAGGTAGATATAACTGGTCAGGTAGATTAGGTAGATATAACTGGTAAGGTAGATATAGGTAGATATAACTGGACAGGTAGATTAGGTAGATATAACTGGTCAGGTAGATATAGGTATATATATCTGGACAGGTAGATATAACTGGTCAGGTAGATTTAGTAGATATAACTGGTCAGGTAGATATAACTGGTCAGGTAGATTAGGTAGATATAACTGGTCAGGTAGATTAGGTAGATATAACTGGTCAGGTAGATATAACTGGTCAGGTAGATACAACTGGTCAGGTAGATTAGGTAGATATAACTGGTCAGGTAATTATAACTGGTCAGGTAGATTAGGTACATATAACAGGTCAGGTAGATTAGGTAGATATAACTGGTCAGGTAGATTAGGTAGATATAACTGGTCAGGTAGATATAGGTAGATAACTGGTCAGGTAGATTAGGTAGATATAACTGGTCAGGTAGATTAGTTAGATATAACTGGTCAGGTAGATTAGGTAGATATAACTGGTCAGGTAGATATAACTGGTCAGGTAGATTAGGTAGATATAACTGGTCAGGTAGATATAGGTAGATATAACTGGACAGGTAGATTAGGTAGATATAACTGGTCAGGTAGATATAGGTATATATATCTGGTCAGGTAGATATAACTGGTCAGGTAGATTTAGTAGATATAACTGGTCAGGTAGATATAACTGGTCAGGTAGATTAGATAGATATAACTGGTCAGGTAGATATAACTGGTCAGGTAGATTAGGTAGATATAACTGGTCAGGTAGATTAGGTAGATATAACTGGTCAGGTAGATATAACTGGTCAGGTAGATACAACTGGTCAGGTAGATTAGGTAGATATAACTGGTCAGGTAGATATAACTGGTCAGGTAGATTAGGTAGATATAACTGGTCAGGTAGATTAGGTAGATATAACTGGTCAGGTAGATTAGGTAGATATAACTGGTCAGGTAGATAACTGGTCAGGTAGATTAGGTAGATATAACTGGTCAGGTAGATTAGTTAGATATAACTGGTCAGGTAGATATAGGTAGATATAACTGGTCAGGTAGATTAGGTAGATATAACTGGTCAGGTAGATTAGGTGGATATAACTGGTCAGGAAGATATAACTGGTCAGGTAGATTAGGCAGATATAACTGGTCAGGTAGATATAGGTAGATATAACTGGTCAGGTAGATATAACTGGTCAGGTAGATTAGGTAGATATAACTGGTTATGTAGATATAACTGGTCAGGTAGATTAGGTAGATATAACTGGTCAGGTAGATATAACTGGTCAGGTAGATTAGGTAGATATAACTGGTCAGGTAGATATAGGTAGATATAACTGGTCAGGTAGATTAGGTAGATATAACTGGTCAGGTAGATATAGGTAGATATAACTGGTCAGGTAGATATAACTGGTCAGGTAGATTTAGTAGATATAACTGGTCAGGTAGATATAACTGGTCAGGTAGATTAGGTAGATATAACTGGTCAGGTAGATTAGTTAGATATAACTGGTCAGGTAGATTAGGTAGATATAACTGGTCAGGTAGATATAACTGGTCAGGTAGATATAACTGGTCAGGTAGATTAGGTAGATATAACTGGTCAGGTAGATATAACTGGTCAGGTAGATTAGGTAGATATAACTGGTCAGGTAGATTAGGTAGATATAACTGGTCAGGTAGATATAGGTAGATAACTGGTAAGGTAGATTAGGTAGATATAACTGGTCAGGTAGATTAGTTAGATATAACTGGTCAGGTAGATTAGGTAGATATAACTGGTCAGGTAGATATAGGTAGATATAACTGGTCAGGTAGATTAGGTAATTATAACTGGTCAGGTAGATTAGGTGGATATAACTGGTCAGGAAGATATAACTGGTCAGGTAGATTAGGCAGATATAACTGGTCAGGTAGATATAGGTAGATATAACTGGTCAGGTAGATATAACTTGTCAGGTAGATTAGGTAGATATTACTGGTCAGGTAGATATAACTGGTCAGGTAGATTAGGTAGATATAACTGGTCAGGTAGATATAACTGGTCAGGTAGATTAGGTAGATATAACTGGTCAGGTAGATATAGGTAGATATAACTGGTCAGGTAGATTAGGTAGATATAACTGGTCAGGTAGATATAGGTAGATATAACTGGTCAGGTAGATATAACTGGTCAGGTAGATTTAGTAGATATAACTGGTCAGGTAGATATAACTGGTCAGGTAGATTAGGTAGATATAACTGGTCAGGTAGATTAGGTAGATATAACTGGTCAGGTAGATATAGGTAGATATAACTGGTCAGGTAGATTAGGTAGATATAACTGGTCAGGTAGATATAACTGGTCAGGTAGATTAGGTAGATATAACTGGTCAGGTAGATATAACTGGTCAGGTAGATTAGGTAGATATAACTGGTCAGGTAGATATAGGTAGATATAACTGGTCAGGTAGATTAGGTAGATATAACTGGTCAGGTAGATATAGGTAGATATAACTGGTCAGGTAGATATAACTGGTCAGGTAGATTTAGTAGATATAACTGGTCAGGTAGATATAACTGGTCAGGTAGATTAGGTAGATATAACAGGTCAGGTAGATATAACTGGTCAGGTAGATTAGGTAGATATAACTGGTCAGGTAGATTAGGTAGATATAACTGGTCAGGTAGATATAACTGGTCAGGTAGATTAGGTAGATATAACTGGTCAGGTAGATATAACTGGTCAGGTAGATATAACTGGTCAGGTAGATTAGGTAGATATAACTGGTCAAGTAGATATAACTGGTCAGGTAGATTAGGTAGATATAACTGGTCAGGTAGATTAGGTAGATATAACTGGTCAGGTAGATATAGGTAGATAACTGGTAAGGTAGATTAGGTAGATATAACTGGTCAGGTAGATTAGGTAGATATAACTGGTCAGGTAGATATAGGTAGATATAACTGGTCAGGTAGATTAGGTAGATATAACTGGTCAGGTAGATTAGGTGGATATAACTGGTCAGGAAGATATAACTGGTCAGGTAGATTAGGCAGATATAACTGGTCAGGTAGATATAGGTAGATATAACTGGTCAGGTAGATATAACTGGTCAGGTAGATTAGGTAGATATAACTGGTCAGGTAGATATAACTGGTCAGGTAGATTAGGTAGATATAACTGGTCAGGTAGATATAACTGGTCAGGTAGATTAGGTAGATATAACTGGTCAGGTAGATATAGGTAGATATAACTGGTGATGTAGATTAGGTAGATATAACTGGTCAGGTAGATATAACTGGTCAGGTAGATTTAGTAGATATAACTGGTCAGGTAGATATAACTGGTCAGGTAGATTAGGTAGATATAACTGGTCAGGTAGATATAACTGGTCAGGTAGATTAGGTAGATATAACTGGTCAGGTAGATATAGGTAGATATAACTGGTCAGGTAGATATAACTGGTCAGGTAGATTAGGTAGATATAACTGGTCAGGTAGATATAACTGGTCAGGTAGATATAACTGGTCAGGTAGATTAGGTAGATATAACTGGTCAGGTAGATATAGGTAGATATAACTGGTCAAGTAGATTAGGTAGATATACCTGGTCAGGTAGATATAGGTAGATATAACTGGTCAGGTAGATATAACTGGTCAGGAAGATATAGGTATATATATCTGGACAGGTGGATATAACTGGTCAGGTAGATTTAGTAGATATAACTGGTCAGGTAGATATAACTGGTCAGGTAGATTAGGTAGATATAACTGGTCAGGTAGATTAGGTAGATATAACTGGTCAGGTAGATATAACTGGTCAGGTAGATACAACTGGTCAGGTAGATTAGGTAGATATAACTGGTCAGGTAATTATAACTGGTCAGGTAGATTAGGTAGATATAACTGGTCAGGTAGATTAGGTAGATATAACTGGTCAGGTAGATTAGGTAGATATAACTGGTCAGGTAGATATAGGTAGATAACTGGTCAGGTAGATTAGGTAGATATAACTGGTCAGGTAGATTAGTTAGATATAACTGGTCAGGTAGATTAGGTAGATATAACTGGTCAGGTAGATATAACTGGTCAGGTAGATTAGGTAGATATAACTGGTCAGGTAGATATAGGTAGATATAACTGGACAGGTAGATTAGGTAGATATAACTGGTCAGGTAGATATAGGTATATATATCTGGTCAGGTAGATATAACTGGTCAGGTAGATTTAGTAGATATAACTGGTCAGGTAGATATAACTGGTCAGGTAGATTAGATAGATATAACTGGTCAGGTAGATATAACTGGTCAGGTAGAGTACGTAGATATAACTGGTCAGGTAGATTAGGTAGATATAACTGGTCAGGTAGATATAACTGGTCAGGTAGATACAACTGGTCAGGTAGATTAGGTAGATATAACTGGTCAGGTAGATATAACTGGTCAGGTAGATTAGGTAGATATAACTGGTCAGGTAGATTAGGTAGATATAACTGGTCAGGTAGATTAGGTAGATATAACTGGTCAGGTAGATATAGGTAGATAACTGGTCAGGTAGATTAGGTAGATATAACTGGTCAGGTAGATTAGTTAGATATAACTGGTCAGGTAGATATAGGTAGATATAACTGGTCAGGTAGATTAGGTAGATATAACTGGTCAGGTAGATTAGGTGGATATAACTGGTCAGGAAGATATAACTGGTCAGGTAGATTAGGCAGATATAACTGGTCAGGTAGATATAGGTAGATATAACTGGTCAGGTAGATATAACTGGTCAGGTAGATTAGGTAGATATAACTGGTTATGTAGATATAACTGGTCAGGTAGATTAGGTAGATATAACTGGTCAGGTAGATATAGGTAGATATAACTGGTCAGGTTGATTAGGTAGATATAACTGGTCAGGTAGATATAGGTAGATATAACTGGTCAGGTAGATATAACTGGTCAGGTAGATTTAGTAGATATAACTGGTCAGGTAGATATAACTGGTCAGGTAGATTAGGTAGATATAACTGGTCAGGTAGATTAGTTAGATATAACTGGTCAGGTAGATTAGGTAGATATAACTGGTCAGGTAGATATAACTGGTCAGGTAGATATAACTGGTCAGGTAGATTAGGTAGATATAACTGGTCAGGTAGATATAACTGGTCAGGTAGATTAGGTAGATATAACTGGTCAGGTAGATTAGGTAGATATAACTGGTCAGGTAGATATAGGTAGATAACTGGTAAGGTAGATTAGGTAGATATAACTGGTCAGGTAGATTAGTTAGATATAACTGGTCAGGTAGATTAGGTAGATATAACTGGTCAGGTAGATATAGGTAGATATAACTGGTCAGGTAGATTAGGTAATTATAACTGGTCAGGTAGATTAGGTGGATATAACTGGTCAGGAAGATATAACTGGTCAGGTAGATTAGGCAGATATAACTGGTCAGGTAGATATAGGTAGATATAACTGGTCAGGTAGATATAACTTGTCAGGTAGATTAGGTAGATATTACTGGTCAGGTAGATATAACTGGTCAGGTAGATTAGGTAGATATAACTGGTCAGGTAGATATAACTGGTCAGGTAGATTAGGTAGATATAACTGGTCAGGTAGATATAGGTAGATATAACTGGTCAGGTAGATTAGGTAGATATAACTGGTCAGGTAGATATAGGTAGATATAACTGGTCAGGTAGATATAACTGGTCAGGTAGATTTAGTAGATATAACTGGTCAGGTAGATATAACTGGTCAGGTAGATTAGGTAGATATAACTGGTCAGGTAGATTAGGTAGATATAACTGGTCAGGTAGATATAGGTAGATATAACTGGTCAGGTAGATTAGGTAGATATAACTGGTCAGGTAGATATAACTGGTCAGGTAGATTAGGTAGATATAACTGGTCAGGTAGATATAACTGGTCAGGTAGATTAGGTAGATATAACTGGTCAGGTAGATATAGGTAGATATAACTGGTCAGGTAGATTAGGTAGATATAACTGGTCAGGTAGATATAGGTAGATATAACTGGTCAGGTAGATATAACTGGTCAGGTAGATTAGGTAGATATAACTGGTCAGGTAGATTAGGTAGATATAACTGGTCAGGTAGATATAGGTAGATATAACTGGTCAGGTAGATTAGGTAGATATAACTGGTCAGGTAGATATAACTGGTCAGGTAGATTAGGTAGATATAACTGGTCAGGTAGATATAACTGGTCAGGTAGATTAGGTAGATATAACTGGTCAGGTAGATATAGGTAGATATAACTGGTCAGGTAGATTAGGTAGATATAACTGGTCAGGTAGATATAGGTAGATATAACTGGTCAGGTAGATATAACTGGTCAGGTAGATTTAGTAGATATAACTGGTCAGGTAGATATAACTGGTCAGGTAGATTAGGTAGATATAACAGGTCAGGTAGATATAACTGGTCAGGTAGATTAGGTAGATATAACTGGTCAGGTAGATTAGGTAGATATAACTGGTCAGGTAGATATAACTGGTCAGGTAGATTAGGTAGATATAACTGGTCAGGTAGATATAACTGGTCAGGTAGATATAACTGGTCAGGTAGATTAGGTAGATATAACTGGTCAAGTAGATATAACTGGTCAGGTAGATTAGGTAGATATAACTGGTCAGGTAGATTAGGTAGATATAACTGGTCAGGTAGATATAGGTAGATATAACTGGTCAGGTAGATTAGGTAGATATAACTGGTCAGGTAGATTAGGTGGATATAACTGGTCAGGAAGATATAACTGGTCAGGTAGATTAGGTAGATATAACTGGTCAGGTAGATATAGGTAGATATAACTGGTCAGGTAGATATAACTGGTCAGGTAGATTAGGTGGATATAACTGGTCAGGAAGATATAACTGGTCAGGTAGATTAGGCAGATATAACTGGTCAGGTAGATATAGGTAGATATAACTGGTCAGGTAGATATAACTGGTCAGGTAGATTAGGTAGATATAACTGGTCAGGTAGATATAACTGGTCAGGTAGATTAGGTAGATATAACTGGTCAGGTAGATATAACTGGTCAGGTAGATTAGGTAGATATAACTGGTCAGGTAGATATAGGTAGATATAACTGGTGATGTAGATTAGGTAGATATAACTGGTCAGGTAGATATAACTGGTCAGGTAGATTTAGTAGATATAACTGGTCAGGTAGATATAACTGGTCAGGTAGATTAGGTAGATATAACTGGTCAGGTAGATATAACTGGTCAGGTAGATTAGGTAGATATAACTGGTCAGGTAGATATAGGTAGATATAACTGGTCAGGTAGATATAACTGGTCAGGTAGATTAGGTAGATATAACTGGTCAGGTAGATATAACTGGTCAGGTAGATATAACTGGTCAGGTAGATTAGGTAGATATAACTGGTCAGGTAGATATAGGTAGATATAACTGGTCAAGTAGATTAGGTAGATATACCTGGTCAGGTAGATATAGGTAGATATAACTGGTCAGGTAGATATAACTGGTCAGGAAGATATAGGTATATATATCTGGACAGGTGGATATAACTGGTCAGGTAGATTTAGTAGATATAACTGGTCAGGTAGATATAACTGGTCAGGTAGATTTGGTAGATATAACTGGTCAGGTAGATTAGGTAGATATAACTGGTCAGGTAGATATAACTGGTCAGGTAGATACAACTGGTCAGGTAGATTAGGTAGATATAACTGGTCAGGTAATTATAACTGGTCAGGTAGATTAGGTAGATATAACTGGTCAGGTAGATTAGGTAGATATAACTGGTCAGGTAGATTAGGTAGATATAACTGGTCAGGTAGATATAGGTAGATAACTGGTCAGGTAGATTAGGTAGATATAACTGGTCAGGTAGATTAGTTAGATATAACTGGTCAGGTAGATTAGGTAGATATAACTGGTCAGGTAGATATAACTGGTCAGGTAGATTAGGTAGATATAACTGGTCAGGTAGATATAGGTAGATATAACTGGACAGGTAGATTAGGTAGATATAACTGGTCAGGTAGATATAGGTATATATATCTGGTCAGGTAGATATAACTGGTCAGGTAGATTTAGTAGATATAACTGGTCAGGTAGATATAACTGGTCAGGTAGATTAGATAGATATAACTGGTCAGGTAGATATAACTGGTCAGGTAGAGTACGTAGATATAACTGGTCAGGTAGATTAGGTAGATATAACTGGTCAGGTAGATATAACTGGTCAGGTAGATACAACTGGTCAGGTAGATTAGGTAGATATAACTGGTCAGGTAGATATAACTGGTCAGGTAGATTAGGTAGATATAACTGGTCAGGTAGATTAGGTAGATATAACTGGTCAGGTAGATTAGGTAGATATAACTGGTCAGGTAGATATAGGTAGATAACTGGTCAGGTAGATTAGGTAGATATAACTGGTCAGGTAGATTAGTTAGATATAACTGGTCAGGTAGATATAGGTAGATATAACTGGTCAGGTAGATTAGGTAGATATAACTGGTCAGGTAGATTAGGTGGATATAACTGGTCAGGAAGATATAACTGGTCAGGTAGATTAGGCAGATATAACTGGTCAGGTAGATATAGGTAGATATAACTGGTCAGGTAGATATAACTGGTCAGGTAGATTAGGTAGATATAACTGGTTATGTAGATATAACTGGTCAGGTAGATTAGGTAGATATAACTGGTCAGGTAGATATAGGTAGATATAACTGGTCAGGTTGATTAGGTAGATATAACTGGTCAGGTAGATATAGGTAGATATAACTGGTCAGGTAGATATAACTGGTCAGGTAGATTTAGTAGATATAACTGGTCAGGTAGATATAACTGGTCAGGTAGATTAGGTAGATATAACTGGTCAGGTAGATTAGTTAGATATAACTGGTCAGGTAGATTAGGTAGATATAACTGGTCAGGTAGATATAACTGGTCAGGTAGATATAACTGGTCAGGTAGATTAGGTAGATATAACTGGTCAGGTAGATATAACTGGTCAGGTAGATTAGGTAGATATAACTGGTCAGGTAGATTAGGTAGATATAACTGGTCAGGTAGATATAGGTAGATAACTGGTAAGGTAGATTAGGTAGATATAACTGGTCAGGTAGATTAGTTAGATATAACTGGTCAGGTAGATTAGGTAGATATAACTGGTCAGGTAGATATAGGTAGATATAACTGGTCAGGTAGATTAGGTAATTATAACTGGTCAGGTAGATTAGGTGGATATAACTGGTCAGGAAGATATAACTGGTCAGGTAGATTAGGCAGATATAACTGGTCAGGTAGATATAGGTAGATATAACTGGTCAGGTAGATATAACTTGTCAGGTAGATTAGGTAGATATTACTGGTCAGGTAGATATAACTGGTCAGGTAGATTAGGTAGATATAACTGGTCAGGTAGATATAACTGGTCAGGTAGATTAGGTAGATATAACTGGTCAGGTAGATATATGTAGATATAACTGGTCAGGTAGATTAGGTAGATATAACTGGTCAGGTAGATATAGGTAGATATAACTGGTCAGGTAGATATAACTGGTCAGGTAGATTTAGTAGATATAACTGGTCAGGTAGATATAACTGGTCAGGTAGATTAGGTAGATATAACTGGTCAGGTAGATTAGGTAGATATAACTGGTCAGGTAGATATAGGTAGATATAACTGGTCAGGTAGATTAGGTAGATATAACTGGTCAGGTAGATATAACTGGTCAGGTAGATTAGGTAGATATAACTGGTCAGGTAGATATAACTGGTCAGGTAGATTAGGTAGATATAACTGGTCAGGTAGATATAGGTAGATATAACTGGTCAGGTAGATTAGGTAGATATAACTGGTCAGGTAGATATAGGTAGATATAACTGGTCAGGTAGATATAACTGGTCAGGTAGATTAGGTAGATATAACTGGTCAGGTAGATTAGGTAGATATAACTGGTCAGGTAGATATAGGTAGATATAACTGGTCAGGTAGATATAACTGGTCAGGTAGATTAGGTAGATATAACTGGTCAGGTAGATATAACTGGTCAGGTAGATTAGGTAGATATAACTGGTCAGGTAGATATAACTGGTCAGATAGATTAGGTAGATATAACTGGTCAGGTAGATATAACTGGTCAGGTAGATTAGGTAGATATAACTGGTCAGGTAGATATAGATAGATATAACTGGACAGGTAGATTAGGTAGATATAACTGGTCAGGTAGATATAGGTATATATATCTGGACAGGCAGATATAACTGGTCAGGTAGATTTAGTAGATATAACTGGTCAGGTAGATATAACTGGTCAGGTAGATTAGGTAGATATAACTGGTCAGGTAGATTAGGTAGATATAACTGGTCAGGTAGATATAACTGGTCAGGTAGATACAACTGGTCAGGTAGATTAGGTAGATATAACTGGTCAGGTAATTATAACTGGTCAGGTAGATTAGGTAGATATAACTGGTCAGGTAGATTAGGTAGATATAACTGGTCAGGTAGATTAGGTAGATATAACTGGTCAGGTAGATATAGGTAGATAACTGGTCAGGTAGATTAGGTAGATATAACTGGTCAGGTAGATTAGTTAGATATAACTGGTCAGGTAGATTAGGTGGATATAACTGGTCAGGTAGATATAACTGGTCAGGTAGATTAGGTAGATATAACTGGTCAGGTAGATATAGGTAGATATAACTGGACAGGTAGATTAGGTAGATATAACTGGTCAGGTAGATATAGGTATATATATCTGGTCAGGTAGATATAACTGGTCAGGTAGATTTAGTAGATATAACTGGTCAGGTAGATATAACTGGTCAGGTAGATTAGATAGATATAACTGGTCAGGTAGATATAACTGCTCAGGTAGATTAGGTAGATATAACTGGTCAGGTAGATTAGGTAGATATAACTGGTCAGGTAGATATAACTGGTCAGGTAGATACAACTGGTCAGGTAGATTAGGTAGATATAACTGGTCAGGTAGATATAACTGGTCAGGTAGATATAGGTAGATATAACTGGTCAGGTAGATATAACTTGTCAGGTAGATTAGGTAGATATTACTGGTCAGGTAGATATAACTTGTCAGGTAGTTTAGGTAGATATAACTGGTCAGGTAGATATAACTGGTCAGGTAGATTAGGTAGATATAACTGGTCAGGTAGATATAGGTAGATATAACTGGTCAGGTAGATTAGGTAGATATAACTGGTCAGGTAGATTAGGTAGATATAACTGGTCAGGTAGATATAGGTAGATATAACTGGTCAGGTAGATATAACTGGTCAGGTAGATTTAGTAGATATAACTGGTCAGGTAGATATAACTGGTCAGGTAGATTAGGTAGATATAACTGGTCAGGTAGATTAGGTAAATATAACTGGTCAGGTAGATATAGGTAGATATAACTGGTCAGGTAGATATAACTGGTCAGGTAGATTAGGTAGATATAACTGGTCAGGTAGATATAACTGGTCAGGTAGATATAACTGGTCAGGTAGATTAGGTAGATATAACTTGTCAGGTAGATTAGGTAGATATAACTGGTCAGGTAGATTAGGTAGATATAACTGGTCAGGTAGATATAGGTAGATAACTTGTAAGGTAGATTAGGTAGATATAACTGGTCAGGTAGATTAGTTAGATATAACTGGTCAGGTAGATTAGGTAGATATAACTGGTCAGGTAGATGTAGTTAGATATAACTGGTCAGGTAGATTAGGTAATTATAACTGGTCAGGTAGATTAGGTGGATATAACTGGTCAGGAAGATATAACTGGTCAGGTAGATTAGGCAGATATAACTGGTCAGGTAGATATAGGTAGATATAACTGGTCAGGTAGATATAACTTGTCAGGTAGATTAGGTAGATATTACTGGTCAGGTAGATATAACTGGTCAGGTAGATTAGGTAGATATAACTGGTCAGGTAGATATAACTGGTCAGGTAGATTAGGTAGATATAACTGGTCAGGTAGATATAGGTAGATATAACTGGTCAGGTAGATATAACTGGTCAGGTAGATTTAGTAGATATAACTGGTCAGGTAGATATAACTGGTCAGGTAGATTAGGTAGATATAACTGGTCAGGTAGATTAGGTAAATATAACTGGTCAGGTAGATATAGGTAGATATAACTGGTCAGGTAGATATAACTGGTCAGGTAGATTAGGTAGATATAACTGGTCAGGTAGATATAACTGGTCAGGTAGATATAACTGGTCAGGTAGATTAGGTAGATATAACTTGTCAGGTAGATTAGGTAGATATAACTGGTCAGGTAGATTAGGTAGATATAACTGGTCAGGTAGATTAGGTAGATATAACTGGTCAGGGAGATATAGGTAGATGACTGGTCAGGTAGATTAGGTAGATATAACTGGTCAGGTAGATTAGTTAGATATAACTGGTCAGGTAGATATAACTGGTCAGGTAGATTAGGTAGATATAACTGGTCAGGTAGATATTACTGGTCAGGTAGATATAGGTAGATATAGGTAGATATAACTGGTCGGGTAGATATAACTGGTCAGGTAGATATAGGTAGATATAACTGGTCAGGTAGATTAGGTAGATATAACTGGTCAGGTAGATTTAACAGGTCAGGTAGATTAGGTAGATATAACTGGTCAGGTAGATATAGGTAGATAACTGGTCAGGTAGATTAGGTAGATATAACTGCTCAGGTAGATTAGGTAGATATAACTGGTCAGGTAGATTAGGTAGATATAACTGGTCAGGTAGATTTAGGTAGATATAACTGGTCAGGTAGATATAACTGGTCAGGTAGATTAGGTAGATATAACTGGTCAGGTAGATTAGGTAGATATAACTGGTCAGGTAGATATAGGTAGATAACTGGTAAGGTAGATTAGGTAGATATAACTGGTCAGGTAGATTAGTTAGATATAACTGGTCAGGTAGATTAGGTAGATATAACTGGTCAGGTAGATATAGGTAGATATAACTGGTCAGGTAGATTAGGTAATTATAACTGGTCAGGTAGATTAGGTGGATATAACTGGTCAGGAAGATATAACTGGTCAGGTAGATTAGGCAGATATAACTGGTCAGGTAGATATAGGTAGATATAACTTGTCAGGTAGATTAGGTAGATATTACTGGTCAGGTAGATATAACTGGTCAGGTAGATTAGGTAGATATAACTGGTCAGGTAGATATAACTGGTCAGGTAGATTAGGTAGATATAACTGGTCAGGTAGATATAGGTAGATATAACTGGTCAGGTAGATTAGGTAGATATAACTGGTCAGGTAGATATAGGTAGATATAACTGGTCAGGTAGATATAACTGGTCAGGTAGATTTAGTAGATATAACTGGTCAGGTAGATATAACTGGTCAGGTAGATTAGGTAGATATAACTGGTCAGGTAGATTAGGTAAATATAACTGGTCAGGTAGATATAGGTAGATATAACTGGTCAGGTAGATATAACTGGTCAGGTAGATTAGGTAGATATAACTGGTCAGGTAGATATAACTGGTCAGGTAGATATAACTGGTCAGGTAGATTAGGTAGATATAACTTGTCAGGTAGATTAGGTAGATATAACTGGTCAGGTAGATTAGGTAGATATAACTGGTCAGGTAGATTAGGTAGATATAACTGGTCAGGGAGATATAGGTAGATAACTGGTCAGGTAGATTAGGTAGATATAACTGGTCAGGTAGATTAGTTAGATATAACTGGTCAGGTAGATATAACTGGTCAGGTAGATTAGGTAGATATAACTGGTCAGGTAGATATTACTGGTCAGGTAGATATAGGTAGATATAGGTAGATATAACTGGTCGGGTAGATATAACTGGTCAGGTAGATATAGGTAGATATAACTGGTCAGGTAGATTAGGTAGATATAACTGGTCAGGTAGATTTAACAGGTCAGGTAGATTAGGTAGATATAACTGGTCAGGTAGATATAGGTAGATAACTGGTCAGGTAGATTAGGTAGATATAACTGGTCAGGTAGATATAGGTAGATATAACTGGTCAGGTAGATATAACTGGTCAGGTAGATTTAGTAGATATAACTGGTCAGGTAGATATAACTGGTCAGGTAGATTAGGTAGATATAACTGGTCAGGTAGATTAGGTAAATATAACTGGTCAGGTAGATATAGGTAGATATAACTGGTCAGGTAGATATAACTGGTCAGGTAGATTAGGTAGATATAACTGGTCAGGTAGATATAACTGGTCAGGTAGATATAACTGGTCAGGTAGATTAGGTAGATATAACTGGTCAGGTAGATTAGGTAGATATAACTGGTCAGGTAGATTAGGTAGATATAACTGGTCAGGTAGATATAGGTAGATAACTGGTCAGGTAGATTAGGTAGATATAACTGCTCAGGTAGATTAGGTAGATATAACTGGTCAGGTAGATTAGGTAGATATAACTGGTCAGGTAGATTTAGGTAGATATAACTGGTCAGGTAGATATAAATGGTCAGGTAGATATAGGTAGATATAACTGGTCAGGTAGATATAGGTAGATATAACTGGTCAGGTAGATTAGGTAGATATAACTGGTCAGGTAGATTAGGTGGATATAACTGGTCAGGAAGATATAACTGGTCAGGTAGATTAGGCAGATATAACTGGTCAGGTAGATATAGGTAGATATAACTGGTCAGGTAGATATAACTGGTCAGGTAGATTAGGTAGATATAACTGGTCAGGTAGATATAACTGGTCAGGTAGATTAGGTAGATATAATTGGTCAGGTAGATATAACTGGTCAGGTAGATTAGGTAGATTACTGGTCAGGTAGATTAGGTAGATATAACTGCTCAGGTAGATTAGGTAGATATAACTGGTCAGGTATATTAGGTAGATATAACTGGTCAGGTAGATTTAGGTAGATATAACTGGTCAGGTAGATATAAATGGTCAGGTAGATATAGGTAGATATAACTGGTCAGGTAGATATAGGTAGATATAACTGGTCAGGTAGATTAGGTAGATATAACTGGTCAGGTAGATTAGGTGGATATAACTGGTCAGGAAGATATAACTGGTCAGGTAGATTAGGCAGATATAACTGGTCAGGTAGATATAGGTAGATATAACTGGTCAGGTAGATATAACTGGTCAGGTAGATTAGGTAGATATAACTGGTCAGGTAGATATAACTGGTCAGGTAGATTAGGTAGATATAATTGGTCAGGTAGATATAACTGGTCAGGTAGATTAGGTAGATATAACTGGTCAGGTAGATATAGGTAGATATAACTGGTCAGGTAGATTAGGTAGATATAACTGGTCAGGTAGATATAGGTAGATATAACTGGTCAGGTAGATATAACTGGTCAGGTAGATTTAGTAGATAAAGCTGGTCAGGTAGATATAACTGGTCAGGTAGATTAGGTAGATATAACTGGTCAGGTAGATTAGGTAGATATAACTGGTCAGGTAGATTAGGTAGATATAACTGGTCAGGTAGATATAACTTGTCAGGTAGATTAGGTAGATATAACTGGTCAGGTAGATATAACTGGTCAGGTAGATTATTTAGATATAACTGGTCAGGTAGATTTGGTAGATATAACTGGTCAGGTAGATTAGGTAGATATAACTGGTCAGGTAGATATAGGTAGATAACTGGTCAGGTAGATTAGGTAGATATAACTGGTCAGGTAGATTAGTTAGATATAACTGGTCAGGTAGATTAGGTAGATATAACTGGTCAGGTAGATATAGGTAGATATAACTGGTCAGGTAGATTAGGTAGATATAACTGGTCAGGTAGATTAGGTGGATATAACTGGTCAGGAAGATATAACTGGTCAGGTAGATTAGGCAGATATAACTGGTCAGGTAGATATAGGTAGATATAACTGGTCAGGTAGATATAACTGGTCAGGTAGATTAGGTAGATATAACTGGTCAGGTAGATATAACTGGTCAGGTAGATTAGGTAGATATAACTTGTCAGGTAGATATAACTGGTCAGGTAGATTAGGTAGATATAACTGGTCAGGTAGATATAGGTAGATATAACTGGTCAGGTAGATTAGGTAGATATAACTGGTCAGGTAGATTTAGTAGATATAACTGGTCAGGTAGATATAACTGGTCAGGTAGATTAGGTAGATATAACTGGTCAGGTAGATATAACTGGTCAGGTAGATTAGGTAGATATAACTGGTCAGGTAGATATAGGTAGATATAACTGGTCAGGTAGATATAACTGGTCAGGTAGATATAACTGGTCAGGTAGATATAACTGGTCAGGTAGATTAGGTAGATATAACTGGTCAGGTAGATTAGGTAGATATAACTGGTCAGGTAGATATAGGTAGATAACTGGTCAGGTAGATTAGGTCGATATAACTGGTCAGGTAGATTAGTTAGATATAACTGGTCAGGTAGATATAACTGGTCAGGTAGATTAGGTAGATATAACTGGTCAGGTAGATATAACTGGTCAGGTAGATATAACTGTTCAGGTAGATTAGGTAGATATAACTGGTCAGGTAGATATAACTGGTCAGGTAGATTAGGTAGATATAACTGGTCAGGTAGATTAGGTAGATATAACTGGTCAGGTAGATATAGGTAGATAACTGGTAAGGTAGATTAGGTAGATATAACTGGTCAGGTAGATTAGTTAGATATAACTGGTCAGGTAGATTAGGTAGATATAACTGGTCAGGTAGATATAGGTAGATATAACTGGTCAGGTAGATTAGGTAATTATAACTGGTCAGGTAGATTAGGTGGATATAACTGGTCAGGAAGATATAACTGGTCAGGTAGATAAGGCAGATATAACTGGTCAGGTAGATATAGGTAGATATAACTGGTCAGGTAGATATAACTTGTCAGGTAGATTAGGTAGATATTACTGGTCAGGTTGATATAACTGGTCAGGTAGATTAGGTAGATATAACTGGTCAGGTAGATATAACTGGTCAGGTAGATTAGGTAGATATAACTGGTCAGGTAGATATAGGTAGATATAACTGGTCAGGTAGATATAACTGGTCAGGTAGATTAGGTAGATATAACTGGTCAGGTAGATATAACTGGTCAGGTAGATTAGGTAGATATAATTGGTCAGGTAGATATAACTGGTCAGGTAGATTAGGTAGATATAACTGGTCAGGTAGATATAGGTAGATATAACTGGTCAGGTAGATTAGGTAGATATAACTGGTCAGGTAGATATAGGTAGATATAACTGGTCAGGTAGATATAACTGGTCAGGTAGATTTAGTAGATAAAGCTGGTCAGGTAGATATAACTGGTCAGGTAGATTAGGTAGATATAACTGGTCAGGTAGATTAGGTAGATATAACTGGTCAGGTAGATATAACTGGTCAGGTAGATTAGGTAGATATAACTGGTCAGGTAGATATAACTGGTCAGGTAGATTATTTAGATATAACTGGTCAGGTAGATTTGGTAGATATAACTGGTCAGGTAGATTAGGTAGATATAACTGGTCAGGTAGATATAGGTAGATAACTGGTCAGGTAGATATAGGTAGATAACTGGTCAGGTAGATTAGGTAGATATAACTGGTCAGGTAGATTAGTTAGATATAACTGGTCAGGTAGATTAGGTAGATATAACTGGTCAGGTAGATATAGGTAGATATAACTGGTCAGGTAGATTAGGTAGATATAACTGGTCAGGTAGATTAGGTGGATATAACTGGTCAGGAAGATATAACTGGTCAGGTAGATTAGGCAGATATAACTGGTCAGGTAGATATAGGTAGATATAACTGGTCAGGTAGATATAACTGGTCAGGTAGATTAGGTAGATATAACTGGTCAGGTAGATATAACTGGTCAGGTAGATTAGGTAGATATAACTTGTCAGGTAGATATAACTGGTCAGGTAGATTAGGTAGATATAACTGGTCAGGTAGATTAGGTAGATATAACTGGTCAGGTAGATATAACTGGTAAGGTAGATTAGGTAGATATAACTGGTCAGGTAGATTAGGTAGATATAACTGGTCAGGTAGATATAGGTAGATAACTGGTAAGGTAGATTAGGTAGATATAACTGGTCAGGTAGATTAGTTAGATATAACTGGTCAGGTAGATTAGGTAGATATAACTGGTCAGGTAGATATAGGTAGATATAACTGGTCAGGTAGATTAGGTAATTATAACTGGTCAGGTAGATTAGGTGGATATAACTGGTCAGGAAGATATAACTGGTCAGGTAGATTAGGCAGATATAACTGGTCAGGTAGATATAGGTAGATATAACTGGTCAGGTAGATATAACTTGTCAGGTAGATTAGGTAGATATTACTGGTCAGGTTGATATAACTGGTCAGGTAGATTAGGTAGATATAACTGGTCAGGTAGATATAACTGGTCAGGTAGATTAGGTAGATATAACTGGTCAGGTAGATATAGGTAGATATAACTGGTCAGGTAGATATAACTGGTCAGGTAGATTAGGTAGATATAACTGGTCAGGTAGATATAACTGGTCAGGTAGATTAGGTAGATATAATTGGTCAGGTAGATATAACTGGTCAGGTAGATTAGGTAGATATAACTGGTCAGGTAGATATAGGTAGATATAACTGGTCAGGTAGATTAGGTAGATATAACTGGTCAGGTAGATATAGGTAGATATAACTGGTCAGGTAGATATAACTGGTCAGGTAGATTTAGTAGATAAAGCTGGTCAGGTAGATATAACTGGTCAGGTAGATTAGGTAGATATAACTGGTCAGGTAGATTAGGTAGATATAACTGGTCAGGTAGATTAGGTAGATATAACTGGTCAGGTAGATATAACTGGTCAGGTAGATTAGGTAGATATAACTGGTCAGGTAGATTAGGTAGATATAACTGGTCAGGTAGATTAGGTAGATATAACTGGTCATGTAGATATAACTGGTCAGGTAGATTAGGTAGATATAACTGGTCAGGTAGATATAGGTAGATAACTGGTCAGGTAGATTAGGTAGATATAACTGGTCAGGTAGATTAGTTAGATATAACTGGTCAGGTAGATTAGGTAGATATAACTGGTCAGGTAGATATAGGTAGATATAACTGGTCAGGTAGATTAGGTAGATATAACTGGTCAGGTAGATTAGGTGGATATAACTGGTCAGGAAGATATAACTGGTCAGGTAGATTAGGCAGATATAACTGGTCAGGTAGATATAGGTAGATATAACTGGTCAGGTAGATATAACTGGTCAGGTAGATTAGGTAGATATAACTGGTCAGGTAGATATAACTGGTCAGGTAGATTAGGTAGATATAACTTGTCAGGTAGATATAACTGGTCAGGTAGATTAGGTAGATATAACTGGTCAGGTAGATATAGGTAGATATAACTGGTCAGGTAGATTAGGTAGATATAACTGGTCAGGTAGATTTAGTAGATATAACTGGTCAGGTAGATATAACTGGTCAGGTAGATTAGGTAGATATAACTGGTCAGGTAGATATAACTGGTCAGGTAGATTAGGTAGATATAACTGGTCAGGTAGATATAGGTAGATATAACTGGTCAGGTAGATATAACTGGTCAGGTAGATAACTGGTCAGGTAGATATAACTGGTCAGGTAGATTAGGTAGATATAACTGGTCAGGTAGATTAGGTAGATATAACTGGTCAGGTAGATATAGGTAGATAACTGGTCAGGTAGATTAGGTCGATATAACTGGTCAGGTAGATTAGTAGATATAACTGGTCAGGTAGATATAACTGGTCAGGTAGATTAGGTAGATATAACTGGTCAGGTAGATATAACTGGTCAGGTAGATATAACTGTTCAGGTAGATTAGGTAGATATAACTGGTCAGGTAGATAAGGCAGATATAACTGGTCAGGTAGATTATTTAGATATAACTGGTCAGGTAGATTTGGTAGATATAACTGGTCAGGTAGATTAGGTAGATATAACTGGTCAGGTAGATATAGGTAGATAACTGGTCAGGTAGATATAGGTAGATAACTGGTCAGGTAGATTAGGTAGATATAACTGGTCAGGTAGATTAGTTAGATATAACTGGTCAGGTAGATTAGGTAGATATAACTGGTCAGGTAGATATAGGTAGATATAACTGGTCAGGTAGATTAGGTAGATATAACTGGTCAGGTAGATTAGGTGGATATAACTGGTCAGGAAGATATAACTGGTCAGGTAGATTAGGCAGATATAACTGGTCAGGTAGATATAGGTAGATATAACTGGTCAGGTAGATATAACTGGTCAGGTAGATTAGGTAGATATAACTGGTCAGGTAGATATAACTGGTCAGGTAGATTAGGTAGATATAACTTGTCAGGTAGATATAACTGGTCAGGTAGATTAGGTAGATATAACTGGTCAGGTAGATTAGGTAGATATAACTGGTCAGGTAGATATAACTGGTAAGGTAGATTAGGTAGATATAACTGGTCAGGTAGATTAGGTAGATATAACTGGTCAGGTAGATTAGGTAGATAACTGGTAAGGTAGATTAGGTAGATATAACTGGTCAGGTAGATTAGTTAGATATAACTGGTCAGGTAGATTAGGTAGATATAACTGGTCAGGTAGATATAGGTAGATATAACTGGTCAGGTAGATTAGGTAATATAACTGGTCAGGTAGATTAGGTGGATATAACTGGTCAGGAAGATATAACTGGTCAGGTAGATTAGGCAGATATAACTGGTCAGGTAGATATAGGTAGATATAACTGGTCAGGTAGATATAACTTGTCAGGTAGATTAGGTAGATATTACTGGTCAGGTTGATATAACTGGTCAGGTAGATTAGGTAGATATAACTGGTCAGGTAGATATAACTGGTCAGGTAGATTAGGTAGATATAACTGGTCAGGTAGATATAGGTAGATATAACTGGTCAGGTAGATATAACTGGTCAGGTAGATTAGGTAGATATAACTGGTCAGGTAGATATAACTGGTCAGGTAGATTAGGTAGATATAATTGGTCAGGTAGATATAACTGGTCAGGTAGATTAGGTAGATATAACTGGTCAGGTAGATATAGGTAGATATAACTGGTCAGGTAGATTAGGTAGATATAACTGGTCAGGTAGATATAGGTAGATATAACTGGTCAGGTAGATATAACTGGTCAGGTAGATTTAGTAGATAAAGCTGGTCAGGTAGATATAACTGGTCAGGTAGATTAGGTAGATATAACTGGTCAGGTAGATTAGGTAGATATAACTGGTCAGGTAGATTAGGTAGATATAACTGGTCAGGTAGATATAACTGGTCAGGTAGATTAGGTAGATATAACTGGTCAGGTAGATAGGTAGATATAACTGGTCAGGTAGATTAGGTAGATATAACTGGTCAGTGTAGATATAACTGGTCAGGTAGATTAGGTAGATATAACTGGTCAGGTAGATATAGGTAGATAACTGGTCAGGTAGATTAGGTAGATATAACTGGTCAGGTAGATTAGTTAGATATAACTGGTCAGGTAGATTAGGTAGATATAACTGGTCAGGTAGATATAGGTAGATATAACTGGTCAGGTAGATTAGGTAGATATAACTGGTCAGGTAGATTAGGTGGATATAACTGGTCAGGAAGATATAACTGGTCAGGTAGATTAGGCAGATATAACTGGTCAGGTAGATATAGGTAGATATAACTGGTCAGGTAGATATAACTGGTCAGGTAGATTAGGTAGATATAACTGGTCAGGTAGATATAACTGGTCAGGTAGATTAGGTAGATATAACTTGTCAGGTAGATATAACTGGTCAGGTAGATTAGGTAGATATAACTGGTCAGGTAGATATAGGTAGATATAACTGGTCAGGTAGATTAGGTAGATATAACTGGTCAGGTAGATTTAGTAGATATAACTGGTCAGGTAGATATAACTGGTCAGGTAGATTAGGTAGATATAACTGGTCAGGTAGATATAACTGGTCAGGTAGATTAGGTAGATATAACTGGTCAGGTAGATATAGGTAGATATAACTGGTCAGGTAGATATAACTGGTCAGGTAGATATAACTGGTCAGGTAGATATAACTGGTCAGGTAGATTAGGTAGATATAACTGGTCAGGTAGATTAGGTAGATATAACTGGTCAGGTAGATATAGGTAGATAACTGGTCAGGTAGATTAGGTCGATATAACTGGTCAGGTAGATTAGTTAGATATAACTGGTCAGGTAGATATAACTGGTCAGGTAGATTAGGTAGATATAACTGGTCAGGTAGATATAACTGGTCAGGTAGATATAACTGTTCAGGTAGATTAGGTAGATATAACTGGTCAGGTAGATATAACTGGTAAGGTAGATTAGGTAGATATAACTGGTCAGGTAGATTAGGTAGATATAACTGGTCAGGTAGATATAGGTAGATAACTGGTAAGGTAGATTAGGTAGATATAACTGGTCAGGTAGATTAGTTAGATATAACTGGTCAGGTAGATTAGGTAGATATAACTGGTCAGGTAGATATAGGTAGATATAACTGGTCAGGTAGATTAGGTAATTATAACTGGTCAGGTAGATTAGGTGGATATAACTGGTCAGGAAGATATAACTGGTCAGGTAGATAAGGCAGATATAACTGGTCAGGTAGATATAGGTAGATATAACTGGTCAGGTAGATATAACTTGTCAGGTAGATTAGGTAGATATTACTGGTCAGGTTGATATAACTGGTCAGGTAGATTAGGTAGATATAACTGGTCAGGTAGATATAACTGGTCAGGTAGATTAGGTAGATATAACTGGTCAGGTAGATATAGGTAGATATAACTGGTCAGGTAGATATAACTGGTCAGGTAGATTAGGTAGATATAACTGGTCAGGTAGATATAACTGGTCAGGTAGATTAGGTAGATATAATTGGTCAGGTAGATATAACTGGTCAGGTAGATTAGGTAGATATAACTGGTCAGGTAGATATAGGTAGATATAACTGGTCAGGTAGATTAGGTAGATATAACTGGTCAGGTAGATATAGGTAGATATAACTGGTCAGGTAGATATAACTGGTCAGGTAGATTTAGTAGATAAAGCTGGTCAGGTAGATATAACTGGTCAGGTAGATTAGGTAGATATAACTGGTCAGGTAGATTAGGTAGATATAACTGGTCAGGTAGATATAACTGGTCAGGTAGATTAGGTAGATATAACTGGTCAGGTAGATATAACTGGTCAGGTAGATTATTTAGATATAACTGGTCAGGTAGATTTGGTAGATATAACTGGTCAGGTAGATTAGGTAGATATAACTGGTCAGGTAGATATAGGTAGATAACTGGTCAGGTAGATATAGGTAGATAACTGGTCAGGTAGATTAGGTAGATATAACTGGTCAGGTAGATTAGTTAGATATAACTGGTCAGGTAGATTAGGTAGATATAACTGGTCAGGTAGATATAGGTAGATATAACTGGTCAGGTAGATTAGGTAGATATAACTGGTCAGGTAGATTAGGTGGATATAACTGGTCAGGAAGATATAACTGGTCAGGTAGATTAGGCAGATATAACTGGTCAGGTAGATATAGGTAGATATAACTGGTCAGGTAGATATAACTGGTCAGGTAGATTAGGTAGATATAACTGGTCAGGTAGATATAACTGGTCAGGTAGATTAGGTAGATATAACTTGTCAGGTAGATATAACTGGTCAGGTAGATTAGGTAGATATAACTGGTCAGGTAGATTAGGTAGATATAACTGGTCAGGTAGATATAACTGGTAAGGTAGATTAGGTAGATATAACTGGTCAGGTAGATTAGGTAGATATAACTGGTCAGGTAGATATAGGTAGATAACTGGTAAGGTAGATTAGGTAGATATAACTGGTCAGGTAGATTAGTTAGATATAACTGGTCAGGTAGATTAGGTAGATATAACTGGTCAGGTAGATATAGGTAGATATAACTGGTCAGGTAGATTAGGTAATTATAACTGGTCAGGTAGATTAGGTGGATATAACTGGTCAGGAAGATATAACTGGTCAGGTAGATTAGGCAGATATAACTGGTCAGGTAGATATAGGTAGATATAACTGGTCAGGTAGATATAACTTGTCAGGTAGATTAGGTAGATATTACTGGTCAGGTTGATATAACTGGTCAGGTAGATTAGGTAGATATAACTGGTCAGGTAGATATAACTGGTCAGGTAGATTAGGTAGATATAACTGGTCAGGTAGATATAGGTAGATATAACTGGTCAGGTAGATATAACTGGTCAGGTAGATTAGGTAGATATAACTGGTCAGGTAGATATAACTGGTCAGGTAGATTAGGTAGATATAATTGGTCAGGTAGATATAACTGGTCAGGTAGATTAGGTAGATATAACTGGTCAGGTAGATATAGGTAGATATAACTGGTCAGGTAGATTAGGTAGATATAACTGGTCAGGTAGATATAGGTAGATATAACTGGTCAGGTAGATATAACTGGTCAGGTAGATTTAGTAGATAAAGCTGGTCAGGTAGATATAACTGGTCAGGTAGATTAGGTAGATATAACTGGTCAGGTAGATTAGGTAGATATAACTGGTCAGGTAGATTAGGTAGATATAACTGGTCAGGTAGATATAACTGGTCAGGTAGATTAGGTAGATATAACTGGTCAGGTAGATTAGGTAGATATAACTGGTCAGGTAGATTAGGTAGATATAACTGGTCATGTAGATATAACTGGTCAGGTAGATTAGGTAGATATAACTGGTCAGGTAGATATAACTGGTCAGGTAGATTATTTAGATATAACTGGTCAGGTAGATTTGGTAGATATAACTGGTCAGGTAGATTAGGTAGATATAACTGGTCAGGTAGATATAGGTAGATAACTGGTCAGGTAGATTAGGTAGATATAACTGGTCAGGTAGATTAGTTAGATATAACTGGTCAGGTAGATTAGGTAGATATAACTGGTCAGGTAGATATAGGTAGATATAACTGGTCAGGTAGATTAGGTAGATATAACTGGTCAGGTAGATTAGGTGGATATAACTGGTCAGGAAGATATAACTGGTCAGGTAGATTAGGCAGATATAACTGGTCAGGAAGATATAACTGGTCAGGTAGATTAGGCAGATATAACTGGTCAGGTAGATATAGGTAGATATAACTGGTCAGGTAGATATAACTTGTCAGGTAGATTAGGTAGATATTACTGGTCAGGTTGATATAACTGGTCAGGTAGATTAGGTAGATATAACTGGTCAGGTAGATATAACTGGTCAGGTAGATTAGGTAGATATAACTGGTCAGGTAGATATAGGTAGATATAACTGGTCAGGTAGATATAACTGGTCAGGTAGATTAGGTAGATATAACTGGTCAGGTAGATATAACTGGTCAGGTAGATTAGGTAGATATAATTGGTCAGGTAGATATAACTGGTCAGGTAGATTAGGTAGATATAACTGGTCAGGTAGATATAGGTAGATATAACTGGTCAGGTAGATTAGGTAGATATAACTGGTCAGGTAGATATAGGTAGATATAACTGGTCAGGTAGATATAACTGGTCAGGTAGATTTAGTAGATAAAGCTGGTCAGGTAGATATAACTGGTCAGGTAGATTAGGTAGATATAACTGGTCAGGTAGATTAGGTAGATATAACTGGTCAGGTAGATTAGGTAGATATAACTGGTCAGGTAGATATAACTGGTCAGGTAGATTAGGTAGATATAACTGGTCAGGTAGATTAGGTAGATATAACTGGTCAGGTAGATTAGGTAGATATAACTGGTCAGGTAGATATAACTGGTCAGGTAGATTAGGTAGATATAACTGGTCAGGTAGATATAACTGGTCAGGTAGATTATTTAGATATAACTGGTCAGGTAGATTTGGTAGATATAACTGGTCAGGTAGATTAGGTAGATATAACTGGTCAGGTAGATATAGGTAGATAACTGGTCAGGTAGATTAGGTAGATATAACTGGTCAGGTAGATTAGTTAGATATAACTGGTCAGGTAGATTAGGTAGATATAACTGGTCAGGTAGATATAGGTAGATATAACTGGTCAGGTAGATTAGGTAGATATAACTGGTCAGGTAGATTAGGTGGATATAACTGGTCAGGAAGATATAACTGGTCAGGTAGATTAGGCAGATATAACTGGTCAGGTAGATATAGGTAGATATAACTGGTCAGGTAGATATAACTGGTCAGGTAGATTAGGTAGATATAACTGGTCAGGTAGATATAACTGGTCAGGTAGATTAGGTAGATATAACTTGTCAGGTAGATATAACTGGTCAGGTAGATTAGGTAGATATAACTGGTCAGGTAGATTAGGTAGATATAACTGGTCAGGTAGATATAGGTAGATATAACTGGTCAGGTAGATTAGGTAGATATAACTGGTCAGGTAGATATAGATAGATATAACTGGTCAGGTAGATATAACTGGTCAGGTAGATTTAGTAGATATAACTGGTCAGGTAGATATAACTGGTCAGGTAGATTAGGTAGATATAACTGGTCAGGTAGATATAACTGGTCAGGTAGATTAGGTAGATATAACTGGTCAGGTAGATATAGGTAGATATAACTGGTCAGGTAGATATAACTGGTCAGGTAGATATAACTGGTCAGGTAGATTAGGTAGATATAACTGGTCAGGTAGATTAGGTAGATATAACTGGTCAGGTAGATTAGGTAAATATAACTGGTCAGGTAGATATAGGTAGATAACTGGTCAGGTAGATTAGGTCGATATAACTGGTCAGGTAGATTAGTTAGATATAACTGGTCAGGTAGATATAACTGGTCAGGTAGATTAGGTAGATATAACTGGTCAGGTAGATATAACTGGTCAGGTAGATATAACTGGTCAGGTAGATTAGGTAGATATAACTGGTCAGGTAGATATAACTGGTCAGGTAGATTAGGTAGATATAACTGGTCAGGTAGATTAGGTAGATATAACTGGTCAGGTAGATATAGGTAGATAACTGGTTAGGTAGATTAGGTAGATATAACTGGTCAGGTAGATTAGTTAGATATAACTGGTCAGGTAGATTAGGTAGATATAACTGGTCAGGTAGATATAGGTAGATATAACTGGTCAGGTAGATTAGGTAATTATAACTGGTCAGGTAGATTAGGTGGATATAACTGGTCAGGAAGATATAACTGGTCAGGTAGATTAGGCAGATATAACTGGTCAGGTAGATATAGGTAGATATAACTGGTCAGGTAGATATAACTTGTCAGGTAGATTAGGTAGATATTACTGGTCAGGTAGATATAACTGGTCAGGTAGATTAGGTAGATATAACTGGTCAGGTAGATATAACTGGTCAGGTAGATTAGGTAGATATAACTGGTCAGGTAGATATAGGTAGATATAACTGGTCAGGTAGATTAGGTAGATATAACTGGTCAGGTAGATATAGGTATATATAACTGGTCAGGTAGATTTAGTAGATATAACTGGTCAGGTAGATATAACTGGTCAGGTAGATTAGGTAGATATAACTGGTCAGGTAGATTAGGTAGATATAACTGGTCAGGTAGATATAGGTAGATATAACTGGTCAGGTAGATATAACTGGTCAGGTAGATTAGGTAGATATAACTGGTCAGGTAGATATAACTGGTCAGGTAGATATAACTGGTCAGGTAGATTTAGTAGATATAACTGGTCAGGTAGATATAACTGGTCAGGTAGATTAGGTAGATATAACTGGTCAGGAAGATATAACTGGTCAGGTAGATTAGGTAGATATAACTGGTCAGGTAGATATAGGTAGATATAACTGGTCAGGTAGATATAACTGGTCAGGTAGATTAGGTAGATATAACTGGTCAGGTAGATTAGGTAGATATAACTGGTCAGGTAGATTAGGTAGATATAACTGGTCAGGTAGATTAGGTAGATATAACTGGTCAGGTAGATATAGGTAGATAACTGGTCAGGTAGATTAGGTAGATATAACTGGTCAGGTAGATTAGTTAGATATAACTGGTCAGGTAGATATAACTGGTCAGGTAGATTAGGTAGATATAACTGGTCAGGTAGATATAACTGGTCAGGTAGATATAACTGGTCAGGTAGATTAGGTAGATATAACTGGTCAGGTAGATATAACTGGTCAGGTAGATTAGGTAGATATAACTGGTCAGGTAGATTAGGTAGATATAACTGGTCAGGTAGATATAGGTAGATAACTGGTAAGGTAGATTAGGTAGATATAACTGGTCAGGTAGATTAGTTAGATATAACTGGTCAGGTAGATTAGGTAGATATAACTGGTCAGGTAGATATAGGTAGATATAACTGGTCAGGTAGATTAGGTAATTATAACTGGTCAGGTAGATTAGGTGGATATAACTGGTCAGGAAGATATAACTGGTCAGGTAGATTAGGCAGATATAACTGGTCAGGTAGATATAGGTAGATATAACTGGTCAGGTAGATATAACTTGTCAGGTAGATTAGGTAGATATTACTGGTCAGGTAGATATAACTGGTCAGGTAGATTAGGTAGATATAACTGGTCAGGTAGATATAACTGGTCAGGTAGATTATGTAGATATAACTGGTCAGGTAGATATAGGTAGATATAACTGGTCAGGTAGATTAGGTAGATATAACTGGTCAGGTAGATATAGGTAGATATAACTGGTCAGGTAGATATAACTGGTCAGGTAGATTTAGTAGATATAACTGGTCAGGTAGATATAACTGGTCAGGTAGATTAGGTAGATATAACTGGTCAGGTAGATTAGGTAGATATAACTGGTCAGGTAGATATAGGTAGATATAACTGGTCAGGTAGATATAACTGGTCAGGTAGATTAGGTAGATATAACTGGTCAGGTAGATATAACTGGTCAGGTAGATTAGGTAGATATAACTTGTCAGGTAGATTAGGTAGATATAACTGGTCAGGTAGATTAGGTAGATATAACTGGTCAGGTAGATTAGGTAGATATAACTGGTCAGGGAGATATAGGTAGATAACTGGTCAGGTAGATTAGGTAGATATAACTGGTCAGGTAGATATTACTGGTCAGGTAGATATAGGTAGATATAGGTAGATATAACTGGTCGGGTAGATATAACTGGTCAGGTAGATATAGGTAGATATAACTGGTCAGGTAGATTAGGTAGATATAACTGGTCAGGTAGATTTAACAGGTCAGGTAGATTAGGTAGATATAACTGCTCAGGTAGATTAGGTAGATATAACTGCTCAGGTAGATTAGGTAGATATAACTGGTCAATGTAGATATAACTGGTCAGGTAGATTAGGTAGATATAACTGGTCAGGTAGATATAACTGGTCACGTAGATTAGGTAGATATAACTGGTCAGGTAGATATAACTGGTCAGGTAGATTAGGTAGATATAACTGGTCAGGTAGATATAGGTAGATATAACTGGTCAGGTAGATTAGGTAGATATAACTGGTCAGGTAGATATAGGTAGATATAACTGGTCAGGTAGATATAACTGGTCATGTAGATTTAGTAGATATAACTGGTCAGGTAGATATAACTGGTCAGGTAGATTAGGTAGATATAACTGGTCAGGTGGATATAGGTAGATATAACTGGTCAGGTAGATATAACTGGTCAGGTAGATTAGGTAGATATAACTGGTCAGGTAGATTAGGTAGATATAATTGGTCAGGTAGATATAACTGGTCAGGTAGATTAGGTAGATATAACTGGTCAGGTAGATATAGGTAGATATAACTGGTCAGGTAGATTAGGTAGATATAACTGGTCAGGTAGATATAGGTAGATATAACTGGTCAGGTAGATATAACTGGTCAGGTAGATTAGGTAGATATAACTGGTCAGGTAGATTAGGTAGATATAACTGGTCAGGTAGATTAGGTAGATATAACTGGTCAGGTAGATTAGGTAGATATAACTGGTCAGGTAGATATAGGTAGATAACTGGTCAGGTAGATTAGGTAGATATAACTGGTCAGGTAGATTAGTTAGATATAACTGGTCAGGTAGATATAACTGGTCAGGTAGATTAGGTAGATATAACTGGTCAGGTAGATATAACTGGTCAGGTAGATATAACTGGTCAGGTAGATTAGGTAGATATAACTGGTCAGGTAGATATAACTGGTCAGGTAGATTAGGTAGATATAACTGGTCAGGTAGATTAGGTAGATATAACTGGTCAGGTAGATATAGGTAGATAACTGGTAAGGTAGATTAGGTAGATATAACTGGTCAGGTAGATTAGTTAGATATAACTGGTCAGGTAGATTAGGTAGATATAACTGGTCAGGTAGATATAGGTAGATATAACTGGTCAGGTAGATTAGGTAATTATAACTGGTCAGGTAGATTAGGTGGATATAACTGGTCAGGAAGATATAACTGGTCAGGTAGATTAGGCAGATATAACTGGTCAGGTAGATATAGGTAGATATAACTGGTCAGGTAGATATAACTTGTCAGGTAGATTAGGTAGATATTACTGGTCAGGTAGATATAACTGGTCAGGTAGATTAGGTAGATATAACTGGTCAGGTAGATATAACTGGTCAGGTAGATTATGTAGATATAACTGGTCAGGTAGATATAGGTAGATATAACTGGTCAGGTAGATTAGGTAGATATAACTGGTCAGGTAGATATAGGTAGATATAACTGGTCAGGTAGATATAACTGGTCAGGTAGATTTAGTAGATATAACTGGTCAGGTAGATATAACTGGTCAGGTAGATTAGGTAGATATAACTGGTCAGGTAGATTAGGTAGATATAACTGGTCAGGTAGATATAGGTAGATATAACTGGTCAGGTAGATTAGGTAATTATAACTGGTCAGGTAGATTAGGTGGATATAACTGGTCAGGAAGATATAACTGGTCAGGTAGATTAGGCAGATATAACTGGTCAGGTAGATATAGGTAGATATAACTGGTCAGGTAGATATAACTTGTCAGGTAGATTAGGTAGATATTACTGGTCAGGTAGATATAACTGGTCAGGTAGATTAGGTAGATATAACTGGTCAGGTAGATATAACTGGTCAGGTAGATTATGTAGATATAACTGGTCAGGTAGATATAGGTAGATATAACTGGTCAGGTAGATTAGGTAGATATAACTGGTCAGGTAGATATAGGTAGATATAACTGGTCAGGTAGATATAACTGGTCAGGTAGATTTAGTAGATATAACTGGTCAGGTAGATATAACTGGTCAGGTAGATTAGGTAGATATAACTGGTCAGGTAGATTAGGTAAATATAACTGGTCAGGTAGATATAGGTAGATATAACTGGTCAGGTAGATATAACTGGTCAGGTAGATTAGGTAGATATAACTGGTCAGGTAGATATAACTGGTCAGGTAGATTAGGTAGATATAACTTGTCAGGTAGATTAGGTAGATATAACTGGTCAGGTAGATTAGGTAGATATAACTGGTCAGGTAGATTAGGTAGATATAACTGGTCAGGGAGATATAGGTAGATAACTGGTCAGGTAGATTAGGTAGATATAACTGGTCAGGTAGATATTACTGGTCAGGTAGATATAGGTAGATATAGGTAGATATAACTGGTCGGGTAGATATAACTGGTCAGGTAGATATAGGTAGATATAACTGGTCAGGTAGATTAGGTAGATATAACTGGTCAGGTAGATTTAACAGGTCAGGTAGATTAGGTAGATATAACTGCTCAGGTAGATTAGGTAGATATAACTGCTCAGGTAGATTAGGTAGATATAACTGGTCAATGTAGATATAACTGGTCAGGTAGATTAGGTAGATATAACTGGTCAGGTAGATATAACTGGTCACGTAGATTAGGTAGATATAACTGGTCAGGTAGATATAACTGGTCAGGTAGATTAGGTAGATATAACTGGTCAGGTAGATATAGGTAGATATAACTGGTCAGGTAGATTAGGTAGATATAACTGGTCAGGTAGATATAGGTAGATATAACTGGTCAGGTAGATATAACTGGTCATGTAGATTTAGTAGATATAACTGGTCAGGTAGATATAACTGGTCAGGTAGATTAGGTAGATATAACTGGTCAGGTGGATATAGGTAGATATAACTGGTCAGGTAGATATAACTGGTCAGGTAGATTAGGTAGATATAACTGGTCAGGTAGATTAGGTAGATATAATTGGTCAGGTAGATATAACTGGTCAGGTAGATTAGGTAGATATAACTGGTCAGGTAGATATAGGTAGATATAACTGGTCAGGTAGATTAGGTAGATATAACTGGTCAGGTAGATATAGGTAGATATAACTGGTCAGGTAGATATAACTGGTCAGGTAGATTAGGTAGATATAACTGGTCAGGTAGATTAGGTAGATATAACTGGTCAGGTAGATTAGGTAGATATAACTGGTCAGGTAGATTAGGTAGATATAACTGGTCAGGTAGATATAGGTAGATAACTGGTCAGGTAGATTAGGTAGATATAACTGGTCAGGTAGATTAGTTAGATATAACTGGTCAGGTAGATATAACTGGTCAGGTAGATTAGGTAGATATAACTGGTCAGGTAGATATAACTGGTCAGGTAGATATAACTGGTCAGGTAGATTAGGTAGATATAACTGGTCAGGTAGATATAACTGGTCAGGTAGATTAGGTAGATATAACTGGTCAGGTAGATTAGGTAGATATAACTGGTCAGGTAGATATAGGTAGATAACTGGTAAGGTAGATTAGGTAGATATAACTGGTCAGGTAGATTAGTTAGATATAACTGGTCAGGTAGATTAGGTAGATATAACTGGTCAGGTAGATATAGGTAGATATAACTGGTCAGGTAGATTAGGTAATTATAACTGGTCAGGTAGATTAGGTGGATATAACTGGTCAGGAAGATATAACTGGTCAGGTAGATTAGGCAGATATAACTGGTCAGGTAGATATAGGTAGATATAACTGGTCAGGTAGATATAACTTGTCAGGTAGATTAGGTAGATATTACTGGTCAGGTAGATATAACTGGTCAGGTAGATTAGGTAGATATAACTGGTCAGGTAGATATAACTGGTCAGGTAGATTATGTAGATATAACTGGTCAGGTAGATATAGGTAGATATAACTGGTCAGGTAGATTAGGTAGATATAACTGGTCAGGTAGATATAGGTAGATATAACTGGTCAGGTAGATATAACTGGTCAGGTAGATTTAGTAGATATAACTGGTCAGGTAGATATAACTGGTCAGGTAGATTAGGTAGATATAACTGGTCAGGTAGATTAGGTAGATATAACTGGTCAGGTAGATATAGGTAGATATAACTGGTCAGGTAGATATAACTGGTCAGGTAGATTAGGTAGATATAACTGGTCAGGTAGATATAGGTAGATATAACTGGTCAGGTAGATTAGGTAATTATAACTGGTCAGGTAGATTAGGTGGATATAACTGGTCAGGAAGATATAACTGGTCAGGTAGATTAGGCAGATATAACTGGTCAGGTAGATATAGGTAGATATAACTGGTCAGGTAGATATAACTTGTCAGGTAGATTAGGTAGATATTACTGGTCAGGTAGATATAACTGGTCAGGTAGATTAGGTAGATATAACTGGTCAGGTAGATATAACTGGTCAGGTAGATTATGTAGATATAACTGGTCAGGTAGATATAGGTAGATATAACTGGTCAGGTAGATTAGGTAGATATAACTGGTCAGGTAGATATAGGTAGATATAACTGGTCAGGTAGATATAACTGGTCAGGTAGATTTAGTAGATATAACTGGTCAGGTAGATATAACTGGTCAGGTAGATTAGGTAGATATAACTGGTCAGGTAGATTAGGTAAATATAACTGGTCAGGTAGATATAGGTAGATATAACTGGTCAGGTAGATATAACTGGTCAGGTAGATTAGGTAGATATAACTGGTCAGGTAGATATAACTGGTCAGGTAGATTAGGTAGATATAACTTGTCAGGTAGATTAGGTAGATATAACTGGTCAGGTAGATTAGGTAGATATAACTGGTCAGGTAGATTAGGTAGATATAACTGGTCAGGGAGATATAGGTAGATAACTGGTCAGGTAGATTAGGTAGATATAACTGGTCAGGTAGATATTACTGGTCAGGTAGATATAGGTAGATATAGGTAGATATAACTGGTCGGGTAGATATAACTGGTCAGGTAGATATAGGTAGATATAACTGGTCAGGTAGATTAGGTAGATATAACTGGTCAGGTAGATTTAACAGGTCAGGTAGATTAGGTAGATATAACTGGTCAGGTAGATTAGGTAGATATAACTGCTCAGGTAGATTAGGTAGATATAACTGGTCAATGTAGATATAACTGGTCAGGTAGATTAGGTAGATATAACTGGTCAGGTAGATATAACTGGTCACGTAGATTAGGTAGATATAACTGGTCAGGTAGATATAACTGGTCAGGTAGATTAGGTAGATATAACTGGTCAGGTAGATATAGGTAGATATAACTGGTCAGGTAGATTAGGTAGATATAACTGGTCAGGTAGATATAGGTAGATATAACTGGTCAGGTAGATATAACTGGTCATGTAGATTTAGTAGATATAACTGGTCAGGTAGATATAACTGGTCAGGTAGATTAGGTAGATATAACTGGTCAGGTGGATATAGGTAGATATAACTGGTCAGGTAGATATAACTGGTCAGGTAGATTAGGTAGATATAACTGGTCAGGTAGATTAGGTAGATATAATTGGTCAGGTAGATATAACTGGTCAGGTAGATTAGGTAGATATAACTGGTCAGGTAGATATAGGTAGATATAACTGGTCAGGTAGATTAGGTAGATATAACTGGTCAGGTAGATATAGGTAGATATAACTGGTCAGGTAGATATAACTGGTCAGGTAGATTTAGTAGATAAAGCTGGTCAGGTAGATATAACTGGTCAGGTAGATTAGGTAGATATAACTGGTCAGGTAGATTAGGTAGATATAACTGGTCAGGTAGATTAGGTAGATATAACTGGTCAGGTAGATATAACTGGTCAGGTAGATTAGGTAGATATAACTGGTCAGGTAGATATAACTGGTCAGGTAGATTATTTAGATATAACTGGTCAGGTAGATTTGGTAGATATAACTGGTCAGGTAGATTAGGTAGATATAACTGGTCAGGTAGATATAGGTAGATAACTGGTCAGGTAGATTAGGTAGATATAACTGGTCAGGTAGATTAGTTAGATATAACTGGTCAGGTAGATTAGGTAGATATAACTGGTCAGGTAGATATAGGTAGATATAACTGGTCAGGTAGATTGAGTAGATATAACTGGTCAGGTAGATTAGGTGGATATAACTGGTCAGGAAGATATAACTGGTCAGGTAGATTAGGCAGATATAACTGGTCAGGTAGATATAGGTAGATATAACTGGTCAGGTAGATATAACTGGTCAGGTAGATTAGGTAGATATAACTGGTCAGGTAGATATAACTGGTCAGGTAGATTAGGTAGATATAACTTGTCAGGTAGATATAACTGGTCAGGTAGATTAGGTAGATATAACTGGTCAGGTAGATTAGGTAGATATAACTGGTCAGGTAGATTAGGTAGATATAACTGGTCAGGTAGATATAGATAGATATAACTGGTCAGGTAGATATAACTGGTCAGGTAGATTTAGTAGATATAACTGGTCAGGTAGATATAACTGGTCAGGTAGATTAGGTAGATATAACTGGTCAGGTAGATATAACTGGTCAGGTAGATTAGGTAGATATAACTGGTCAGGTAGATATAGGTAGATATAACTGGTCAGGTAGATATAACTGGTCAGGTAGATATAACTGGTCAGGTAGATTAGGTAGATATAACTGGTCAGGTAGATTAGGTAGATATAACTGGTCAGGTAGATTAGGTAGATATAACTGGTCAGGTAGATATAGGTAGATAACTGGTCAGGTAGATTAGGTCGATATAACTGGTCAGGTAGATTAGTTAGATATAACTGGTCAGGTAGATATAACTGGTCAGGTAGATTAGGTAGATATAACTGGTCAGGTAGATATAACTGGTCAGGTAGATATAACTGGTCAGGTAGATTAGGTAGATATAACTGGTCAGGTAGATATAACTGGTCAGGTAGATTAGGTAGATATAACTGGTCAGGTAGATTAGGTAGATATAACTGGTCAGGTAGATATAGGTAGATAACTGGTTAGGTAGATTAGGTAGATATAACTGGTCAGGTAGATTAGTTAGATATAACTGGTCAGGTAGATTAGGTAGATATAACTGGTCAGGTAGATTAGGTAGATATAACTGGTCAGGGAGATATAGGTAGATAACTGGTCAGGTAGATTAGGTAGATATAACTGGTCAGGTAGATATTACTGGTCAGGTAGATATAGGTAGATATAGGTAGATATAACTGGTCGGGTAGATATAACTGGTCAGATAGATATAGGTAGATATAACTGATCAGGTAGATTAGGTAGATATAACTGGTCAGGTAGATTTAACAGGTCAGGTAGATTAGGTAGATATAACTGGTCAGGTAGATTAGGTAGATATAACTGCTCAGGTAGATTAGGTAGATATAACTGGTCAATGTAGATATAACTGGTCAGGTAGATTAGGTAGATATAACTGGTCAGGTAGATATAACTGGTCACGTAGATTAGGTAGATATAACTGGTCAGGTAGATATAACTGGTCAGGTAGATTAGGTAGATATAACTGGTCAGGTAGATATAGGTAGATATAACTGGTCAGGTAGATTAGGTAGATATAACTGGTCAGGTAGATATAGGTAGATATAACTGGTCAGGTAGATATAACTGGTCATGTAGATTTAGTAGATATAACTGGTCAGGTAGATATAACTGGTCAGGTAGATTAGGTAGATATAACTGGTCAGGTGGATATAGGTAGATATAACTGGTCAGGTAGATATAACTGGTCAGGTAGATTAGGTAGATATAACTGGTCAGGTAGATATAACTGGTCACGTAGATTAGGTAGATATAACTGGTCAGGTAGATATAACTGGTCAGGTAGATTAGGTAGATATAACTGGTCAGGTAGATATAGGTAGATATAACTGGTCAGGTAGATTAGGTAGATATAACTGGTCAGGTAGATATAGGTAGATATAACTGGTCAGGTAGATATAACTGGTCATGTAGATTTAGTAGATATAACTGGTCAGGTAGATATAACTGGTCAGGTAGATTAGGTAGATATAACTGGTCAGGTGGATATAGGTAGATATAACTGGTCAGGTAGACATAACTGGTCAGGTAGATTAGGTAGATATAACTGGTCAGGTAGATTAGGTAGATATAATTGGTCAGGTAGATATAACTGGTCAGGTAGATTAGGTAGATATAACTGGTCAGGTAGATATAGGTAGATATAACTGGTCAGGTAGATTAGGTAGATATAACTGGTCAGGTAGATATAGGTAGATATAACTGGTCAGGTAGATATAACTGGTCAGGTAGATTTAGTAGATAAAGCTAGTCAGGTAGATATAACTGGTCAGGTAGATTAGGTAGATATAACTGGTCAGGTAGATTAGGTAGATATAACTGGTCAGGTAGATTAGGTAGATATAACTGGTCAGGTAGATATAACTGGTCAGGTAGATTAGGTAGATATAACTGGTCAGGTAGATATAACTGGTCAGGTAGATTATTTAGATATAACTGGTCAGGTAGATTTGGTAGATATAACTGGTCAGGTAGATTAGGTAGATATAACTGGTCAGGTAGATATAGGTAGATAACTGGTCAGGTAGATTAGGTAGATATAACTGGTCAGGTAGATTAGTTAGATATAACTGGTCAGGTAGATTAGGTAGATATAACTGGTCAGGTAGATATAGGTAGATATAACTGGTCAGGTAGATTAGGTAGATATAACTGGTCAGGTAGATTAGGTGGATATAACTGGTCAGGAAGATATAACTGGTCAGGTAGATTAGGCAGATATAACTGGTCAGGTAGATATAGGTAGATATAACTGGTCAGGTAGATATAACTGGTCAGGTAGATTAGGTAGATATAACTGGTCAGGTAGATATAACTGGTCAGGTAGATTAGGTAGATATAACTTGTCAGGTAGATATAACTGGTCAGGTAGATTAGGTAGATATAACTGGTCAGGTAGATTAGGTAGATATAACTGGTCAGGTAGATTAGGTAGATATAACTGGTCAGGTAGATATAGATAGATATAACTGGTCAGGTAGATATAACTGGTCAGGTAGATTTAGTAGATATAACTGGTCAGGTAGATATAACTGGTCAGGTAGATTAGGTAGATATAACTGGTCAGGTAGATATAACTGGTCAGGTAGATTAGGTAGATATAACTGGTCAGGTAGATATAGGTAGATATAACTGGTCAGGTAGATATAACTGGTCAGGTAGATATAACTGGTCAGGTAGATTAGGTAGATATAACTGGTCAGGTAGATTAGGTAGATATAACTGGTCAGGTAGATTAGGTAGATATAACTGGTCAGGTAGATATAGGTAGATAACTGGTCAGGTAGATTAGGTCGATATAACTGGTCAGGTAGATTAGTTAGATATAACTGGTCAGGTAGATATAACTGGTCAGGTAGATTAGGTAGATATAACTGGTCAGGTAGATATAACTGGTCAGGTAGATATAACTGGTCAGGTAGATTAGGTAGATATAACTGGTCAGGTAGATATAACTGGTCAGGTAGATTAGGTAGATATAACTGGTCAGGTAGATTAGGTAGATATAACTGGTCAGGTAGATATAGGTAGATAACTGGTTAGGTAGATTAGGTAGATATAACTGGTCAGGTAGATTAGTTAGATATAACTGGTCAGGTAGATTAGGTAGATATAACTGGTCAGGTAGATATAGGTAGATATAACTGGTCAGGTAGATTAGGTAATTATAACTGGTCAGGTAGATTAGGTGGATATAACTGGTCAGGAAGATATAACTGGTCAGGTAGATTAGGCAGATATAACTGGTCAGGTAGATATAGGTAGATATAACTGGTCAGGTAGATATAACTTGTCAGGTAGATTAGGTAGATATTACTGGTCAGGTAGATATAACTGGTCAGGTAGATTAGGTAGATATAACTGGTCAGGTAGATATAACTGGTCAGGTAGATAAGGTAGATATAACTGGTCAGGTAGATATAGGTAGATATAACTGGTCAGGTAGATTAGGTAGATATAACTGGTCAGGTAGATATAGGTATATATAACTGGTCAGGTAGATTTAGTAGATATAACTGGTCAGGTAGATATAACTGGTCAGGTAGATTAGGTAGATATAACTGGTCAGGTAGATTAGGTAGATATAACTGGTCAGGTAGATATAGGTAGATATAACTGGTCAGGTAGATATAACTGGTCAGGTAGATTAGGTAGATATAACTGGTCAGGTAGATATAACTGGTCAGGTAGATATAACTGGTCAGGTAGATTTAGTAGATATAACTGGTCAGGTAGATATAACTGGTCAGGTAGATTAGGTAGATATAACTGGTCAGGAAGATATAACTGGTCAGGTAGATTAGGTAGATATAACTGGTCAGGTAGATATAGGTAGATATAACTGGTCAGGTAGATATAACTGGTCAGGTAGATATAACTGGTCAGGTAGATTAGGTAGATATAACTGGTCAGGTAGATTAGGTAGATATAACTGGTCAGGTAGATTAGGTAGATATAACTGGTCAGGTAGATTAGGTAGATATAACTGGTCAGGTAGATATAAGTAGATAACTGGTCAGGTAGATTAGGTAGATATAACTGGTCAGGTAGATTAGTTAGATATAACTGGTCAGGTAGATATAACTGGTCAGGTAGATTAGGTAGATATAACTGGTCAGGTAGATATAACTGGTCAGGTAGATATAACTGGTCAGGTAGATTAGGTAGATATAACTGGTCAGGTAGATATAACTGGTCAGGTAGATTAGGTAGATATAACTGGTCAGGTAGATTAGGTAGATATAACTGGTCAGGTAGATATAGGTATATAACTGGTAAGGTAGATTAGGTAGATATAACTGGTCAGGTTGATTAGTTAGATATAACTGGTCAGGTAGATTAGGTAGATATAACTGGTCAGGTAGATATAGGTAGATATAACTGGTCAGGTAGATTAGGTAATTATAACTGGTCAGGTAGATTAGGTGGATATAACTGGTCAGGAAGATATAACTGGTCAGGTAGATTAGGCAGATATAACTGGTCAGGTAGATATAGGTAGATATAACTGGTCAGGTAGATATAACTTGTCAGGTAGATTAGGTAGATATTACTGGTCAAGTAGATATAACTGGTCAGGTAGATTAGGTAGATATAACTGGTCAGGTAGATATAACTGGTCAGGTAGATTATGTAGATATAACTGGTCAGGTAGATATAGGTAGATATAACTGGTCAGGTAGATTAGGTAGATATAACTGGTCAGGTAGATATAGGTAGATATAACTGGTCAGGTAGATATAACTGGTCAGGTAGATTTAGTAGATATAACTGGTCAGGTAGATATAACTGGTCAGGTAGATTAGGTAGATATAACTGGTCAGGTAGATTAGGTAAATATAACTGGTCAGGTAGATATAGGTAGATATAACTGGTCAGGTAGATATAACTGGTCAGGTAGATTAGGTAGATATAACTGGTCAGGTAGATATAACTGGTCAGGTAGATTAGGTAGATATAACTTGTCAGGTAGATTAGGTAGATATAACTGGTCAGGTAGATTAGGTAGATATAACTGGTCAGGTAGATTAGGTAGATATAACTGGTCAGGGAGATATAGGTAGATAACTGGTCAGGTAGATTAGGTAGATATAACTGGTCAGGTAGATTAGTTAGATATAACTGGTCAGGTAGATATAACTGGTCAGGTAGATTAGGTAGATATAACTGGTCAGGTAGATATTACTGGTCAGGTAGATATAGGTAGATATAGGTAGATATAACTGGTCGGTTAGATATAACTGGTCAGGTAGATATAGGTAGATATAACTGGTCAGGTAGATTAGGTAGATATAACTGGTCAGGTAGATTTAACAGGTCAGGTAGATTAGGTAGATATAACTGGTCAGGTAGATTAGGTAGATATAACTGGTCAGGTAGATTAGGTATATATAACTGGTCAATGTAGATATAACTGGTCAGGTAGATTAGGTAGATATAACTGGTCAGGTAGATATAACTGGTCACGTAGATTAGGTAGATATAACTGGTCAGGTAGATATAACTGGTCAGGTAGATTAGGTAGATATAACTGGTCAGGTAGATATAGGTAGATATAACTGGTCAGGTAGATTAGGTAGATATAACTGGTCAGGTAGATATAGGTAGATATAACTGGTCAGGTAGATATAACTGGTCAGGTAGATTAGTAGATATAACTGGTCAGGTAGATATAACTGGTCAGGTAGATTAGGTAGATATAACTGGTCAGGTGGATATAGGTAGATATAACTGGTCAGGTAGATATAACTGGTCAGGTAGATTAGGTAGATATAACTGGTCAGGTAGATATAACTGGTCAGGTAGATATAACTGGTCAGGTAGATTTAGTAGATATAACTGGTCAGGTAGATATAACTGGTCAGGTAGATTAGGTAGATATAACTGGTCAGGAAGATATAACTGGTCAGGTAGATTAGGTAGATATAACTGGTCAGGTAGATATAGGTAGATATAACTGGTCAGGTAGATATAACTGGTCAGGTAGATATAACTGGTCAGGTAGATATAACTGGTCAGGTAGATTAGGTAGATATAACTGGTCAGGTAGATTAGGTAGATATAACTGGTCAGGTAGATTAGGTAGATATAACTGGTCAGGTAGATATAGGTAGATAACTGGTCAGGTAGATTAGGTAGATATAACTGGTCAGGTAGATTAGTTAGATATAACAGGTCAGGTAGATATAACTGGTCAGGTAGATTAGGTAGATATAACTGGTCAGGTAGATATAACTGGTCAGGTAGATATAACTGGTCAGGTAGATTAGGTAGATATAACTGGTCAGGTAGATATAACTGGTCAGGTAGATTAGGTAGATATAACTGGTCAGGTAGATTAGGTAGATATAACTGGTCAGGTAGATATAGGTAGATAACTGGTAAGGTAGATTAGGTAGATATAACTGGTCAGGTAGATTAGTTAGATATAACTGGTCAGGTAGATTAGGTAGATATAACTGGTCAGGTAGATTAGGTAATTATAACTGGTCAGGTAGATTAGGTGGATATAACTGGTCAGGAAGATATAACTGGTCAGGTAGATTAGGCAGATATAACTGGTCAGGTAGATATAGGTAGATATAACTGGTCAGGTAGATATAACTTGTCAGGTAGATTAGGTAGATATTACTGGTCAGGTAGATATAACTGGTCAGGTAGATTAGGTAGATATAACTGGTCAGGTAGATATAACTGGTCAGGTAGATTATGTAGATATAACTGGTCAGGTAGATATAGGTAGATATAACTGGTCAGGTAGATTAGGTAGATATAACTGGTCAGGTAGATATAGGTAGATATAACTGGTCAGGTAGATATAACTGGTCAGGTAGATTTAGTAGATATAACTGGTCAGGTAGATATAACTGGTCAGGTAGATTAGGTAGATATAACTGGTCAGGTAGATTAGGTAAATATAACTGGTCAGGTAGATATAGGTAGATATAACTGGTCAGGTAGATATAACTGGTCAGGTAGATTAGGTAGATATAACTGGTCAGGTAGATATAACTGGTCAGGTAGATTAGGTAGATATAACTTGTCAGGTAGATTAGGTAGATATAACTGGTCAGGTAGATTAGGTAGATATAACTGGTCAGGTAGATTAGGTAGATATAACTGGTCAGGGAGATATAGGTAGATAACTGGTCAGGTAGATTAGGTAGATATAACTGGTCAGGTAGATTAGTTAGATATAACTGGTCAGGTAGATATAACTGGTCAGGTAGATTAGGTAGATATAACTGGTCAGGTAGATATTACTGGTCAGGTAGATATAGGTAGATATAGGTAGATATAACTGGTCGGGTAGATATAACTGGTCAGGTAGATTAGGTAGATATAACTGCTCAGGTAGATTAGGTAGATATAACTGGTCAATGTAGATATAACTGGTCAGGTAGATTAGGTAGATATAACTGGTCAGGTAGATATAACTGGTCACGTAGATTAGGTAGATATAACTGGTCAGGTAGATATAACTGGTCAGGTAGATTAGGTAGATATAACTGGTCAGGTAGATATAGTTAGATATAACTGGTCAGGTAGATTAGGTAGATATAACTGGTCAGGTAGATATAGGTAGATATAACTGGTCAGGTAGATATAACTGGTCATGTAGATTTAGTAGATATAACTGGTCAGGTAGATATAACTGGTCAGGTAGATTAGGTAGATATAACTGGTCAGGTGGATATAGGTAGATATAACTGGTCAGGTAGATATAACTGGTCAGGTAGATTAGGTAGATATAACTGGTCAGGTAGATATAACTGGTCAGGTAGATATAACTGGTCAGGTAGATTAGTAGATATAACTGGTCAGGTAGATATAACTGGTCAGGTAGATTAGGTAGATATAACTGGTCAGGAAGATATAACTGGTCAGGTAGATTAGGTAGATATAACTGGTCAGGTAGATATAGGTAGATATAACTGGTCAGGTAGATATAACTGGTCAGGTAGATATAACTGGTCAGGTAGATATAACTGGTCAGGTAGATTAGGTAGATATAACTGGTCAGGTAGATTAGGTAGATATAACTGGTCAGGTAGATTAGGTAGATATAACTGGTCAGGTAGATATAGGTAGATAACTGGTCAGGTAGATTAGGTAGATATAACTGGTCAGGTAGATTAGTTAGATATAACAGGTCAGGTAGATATAACTGGTCAGGTAGATTAGGTAGATATAACTGGTCAGGTAGATATAACTGGTCAGGTAGATATAACTGGTCAGGTAGATTAGGTAGATATAACTGGTCAGGTAGATATAACTGGTCAGGTAGATTAGGTAGATATAACTGGTCAGGTAGATTAGGTAGATATAACTGGTCAGGTAGATATAGGTAGATAACTGGTAAGGTAGATTAGGTAGATATAACTGGTCAGGTAGATTAGTTAGATATAACTGGTCAGGTAGATTAGGTAGATATAACTGGTCAGGTAGATATAGGTAGATATAACTGGTCAGGTAGATTAGGTAATTATAACTGGTCAGGTAGATTAGGTGGATATAACTGGTCAGGAAGATATAACTGGTCAGGTAGATTAGGCAGATATAACTGGTCAGGTAGATATAGGTAGATATAACTGGTCAGGTAGATATAACTTGTCAGGTAGATTAGGTAGATATTACTGGTCAGGTAGATATAACTGGTCAGGTAGATTAGGTAGATATAACTGGTCAGGTAGATATAACTGGTCAGGTAGATTAGGTAGATATAACTGGTCAGGTAGATATAGGTAGATATAACTGGTCAGGTAGATTAGGTAGATATAACTGGTCAGGTAGATATAGGTAGATATAACTGGTCAGGTAGATTAGGTAGATATAACTGGTCAGGTAGATTAGGTAGATATAACTGGTCAGGTAGATTAGGTAGATATAACTGGTCAGGTAGATATAGGTAGATAACTGGTCAGGTAGATTAGGTAGATATAACTGGTCAGGTAGATTAGTTAGATATAACAGGTCAGGTAGATATAACTGGTCAGGTAGATTAGGTAGATATAACTGGTCAGGTAGATATAACTGGTCAGGTAGATATAACTGGTCAGGTAGATTAGGTAGATATAACTGGTCAGGTAGATATAACTGGTCAGGTAGATTAGGTAGATATAACTGGTCAGGTAGATTAGGTAGATATAACTGGTCAGGTAGATATAGGTAGATAACTGGTAAGGTAGATTAGGTAGATATAACTGGTCAGGTAGATTAGTTAGATATAACTGGTCAGGTAGATTAGGTAGATATAACTGGTCAGGTAGATATAGGTAGATATAACTGGTCAGGTAGATTAGGTAATTATAACTGGTCAGGTAGATTAGGTGGATATAACTGGTCAGGAAGATATAACTGGTCAGGTAGATTAGGCAGATATAACTGGTCAGGTAGATATAGGTAGATATAACTGGTCAGGTAGATATAACTTGTCAGGTAGATTAGGTAGATATTACTGGTCAGGTAGATATAACTGGTCAGGTAGATTAGGTAATTATAACTGGTCAGGTAGATTAGGTGGATATAACTGGTCAGGAAGATATAACTGGTCAGGTAGATTAGGCAGATATAACTGGTCAGGTAGATATAGGTAGATATAACTGGTCAGGTAGATATAACTTGTCAGGTAGATTAGGTAGATATTACTGGTCAGGTAGATATAACTGGTCAGGTAGATTAGGTAGATATAACTGGTCAGGTAGATATAACTGGTCAGGTAGATTAGGTAGATATAACTGGTCAGGTAGATATAGGTAGATATAACTGGTCAGGTAGATTAGGTAGATATAACTGGTCAGGTAGATATAGGTAGATATAACTGGTCAGGTAGATATAACTGGTCAGGTAGATTTAGTAGATATAACTGGTCAGGTAGATATAACTGGTCAGGTAGATTAGGTAGATATAACTGGTCAGGTAGATTAGGTAGATATAACTGGTCAGGTAGATATAGGTAGATATAACTGGTCAGGTAGATATAACTGGTCAGGTAGATTAGGTAGATATAACTGGTCAGGTAGATATAACTGGTCAGGTATATATAACTGGTCAGGTAGATTAGGTAGATATAACTGGTCAGGTAGATTAGGTAGATATAACTGGTCAGGTAGATTAGGTAGATATAACTGGTCAGGTAGATTAGGTAGATATAACTGGTCAGGGAGATATAGGTAGATAACTGGTCAGGTAGATTAGGTAGATATAACTGGTCAGGTAGATTAGTTAGATATAACTGGTCAGGTAAATATAACTGGTCAGGTAGATTAGGTAGATATAACTGGTCAGGTAGATATAACTGGTCAGGTAGATTAGGTAGATATAACTGGTCAGGTAGATATAACTGGTCAGGTAGATTAAGTAGATATAACTGGTCAGGTAGATATAGGTAGATATAACTGGTCAGGTAGTTATAACTGGTCAGGTAGATTAGGTAGATATAACTGGTCAGGTAGATATAACTGGTCAGGTAGATATAACTGGTCAGGTAGATTAGGTAGATATAACTGGTCAGGTAGATATATCTGGTCAGGTAGATTAGGTAGATATAACTGGTCAGGTAGATTAGGTAGATATAACTGGTCAGGTAGATATAGGTAGATAACTGGTAAGGTAGATTAGGTAGATATAACTGGTCAGGTAGATTAGTTAGATATAACTGGTCAGGTAGATTAGGTAATTATAACTGGTCAGGTAGATTAGGTGGATATAACTGGTCAGGAAGATATAACTGGTCAGGTAGATTAGGCAGATATAACTGGTCAGGTAGATATAGGTAGATATAACTGGTCAGGTAGATATAACTTGTCAGGTAGATTAGGTAGATATTACTGGTCAGGTAGATATAACTGGTCAGGTAGATTAGGTAGATATAACTGGTCAGGTAGATATAACTGGTCAGGTAGATTATGTAGATATAACTGGTCAGGTAGATATAGGTAGATATAACTGGTCAGGTAGATTAGGTAGATATAACTGGTCAGGTAGATATAGGTAGATATAACTGGTCAGGTAGATATAACTGGTCAGGTAGATTTAGTAGATATAACTGGTCAGGTAGATATAACTGGTCAGGTAGATTAGGTAGATATAACTGGTCAGGTAGATTAGGTAATATAACTGGTCAGGTAGATATAGGTAGATATAACTGGTCAGGTAGATATAACTGGTCAGGTAGATTAGGTAGATATAACTGGTCAGGTAGATATAACTGGTCAGGTAGATATAACTGGTCAGGTAGATTAGGTAGATATAACTTGTCAGGTAGATTAGGTAGATATAACTGGTCATGTAGATTAGGTAGATATAACTGGTCAGGTAGATTAGGTAGATATAACTGGTCAGGGAGATATAGGTAGATAACTGGTCAGGTAGATTAGGTAGATATAACTGGTCAGGTAGATTAGTTAGATATAACTGGTCAGGTAGATATAACTGGTCAGGTAGATTAGGTAGATATAACTGGTCAGGTAGATATTACTGGTCAGGTAGATATAGGTAGATATAGGTAGATATAACTGGTCGGGTAGATATAACTGGTCAGGTAGATATAGGTAGATATAACTGGTCAGGTAGATATAGGTAGATATAACTGGTCGGGTAGATATAACTGGTCAGGTAGATTAGGTAGATATAACTGGTCAGGTAGATATAACTGGTCAGGTAGATATAACTGGTCAGGTAGATATAACTGGTCAGGTAGATTAGGTAGATATAACTGGTCAGGAAGATATAACTGGTCAGGTAGATTAGGTAGATATAACTGGTCAGGTAGATATAGGTAGATATAACTGGTCAGGTAGATATAACTGGTCAGGTAGATATAACTGGTCAGGTAGATATAACTGGTCAGGTAGATTAGGTAGATATAACTGGTCAGGTAGATTAGGTAGATATAACTGGTCAGGTAGATTAGGTAGATATAACTGGTCAGGTAGATATAGGTAGATAACTGGTCAGGTAGATTAGGTAGATATAACTGGTCAGGTAGATTAGTTAGATATAACTGGTCAGGTAGATATAACTGGTCAGGTAGATTAGGTAGATATAAGTGGTCAGGTAGATATAAGTGGTCAGGTAGATATAACTGGTCATGTAGATTAGGTAGATATAACTGGTCAGGTAGATATAACTGGTCAGGTAGATTAGGTAGATATAACTGGTCAGGTAGATTAGGTAGATATAACTGGTCAGGTAGATATAGGTAGATAACTGGTAAGGTAGATTAGGTAGATATAACTGGTCAGGTAGATTAGTTAGATATAACTGGTCAGGTAGATTAGGTAGATATAACTGGTCAGGTAGATATAGGTAGATATAACTGGTCAGGTAGATTAGGTAATTATAACTGGTCAGGTAGATTAGGTGGATATAACTGGTCAGGAATATATAACTGGTCAGGTAGATATAGGTAGATATAACTGGTCAGGTAGATATAACTTGTCAGGTAGATTAGGTAGATATTACTGGTCAGGTAGATATAACTGGTCAGGTAGATTAGGTAATTATAACTGGTCAGGTAGATTAGGTGGATATAACTGGTCAGGAAGATATAACTGGTCAGGTAGATTAGGCAGATATAACTGGTCAGGTAGATATAGGTAGATATAACTGGTCAGGTAGATATAACTTGTCAGGTAGATTAGGTAGATATTACTGGTCAGGTAGATATAACTGGTCAGGTAGATTAGGTAGATATAACTGGTCAGGTAGATATAACTGGTCAGGTAGATTAGGTAGATATAACTGGTCAGGTAGATATAGGTAGATATAACTGGTCAGGTAGATTAGGTAGATATAACTGGTCAGGTAGATTAGGTAGATATAACTGGTCAGGTAGATATAGGTAGATATAACTGGTCAGGTAGATATAACTGGTCAGGTAGATTAGGTAGATATAACTGGTCAGGTAGATATAACTGGTCAGGTAGATATAACTGGTCAGGTAGATTAGGTAGATATAACTGGTCAGGTAGATTAGGTAGATATAACTGGTCAGGTAGATTAGGTAGATATAACTGGTCAGGTAGATTAGGTAGATATAACTGGTCAGGGAGATATAGGTAGATAACTGGTCAGGTAGATTAGGTAGATATAACTGGTCAGGTAGATTAGTTAGATATAACTGGTCAGGTAGATATAACTGGTCAGGTAGATTAGGTAGATATAACTGGTCAGGTAGATATAACTGGTCAGGTAGATTAGGTAGATATAACTTGTCAGGTAGATATAACTGGTCAGGTAGATTAGGTAGATATAACTGGTCAGGTAGATATAGGTAGATATAACTGGTCAGGTAGTTATAACTGGTCAGGTAGATTAGGTAGATATAACTGGTCAGGTAGATATAACTGGTCAGGTAGATATAACTGGTCAGGTAGATTAGGTAGATATAACTGGTCAGGTAGATATAACTGGTCAGGTAGATTAGGTAGATATAACTGGTCAGGTAGATTAGGTAGATATAACTGGTCAGGTAGATATAGGTAGATAACTGGTAAGGTAGATTAGGTAGATATAACTGGTCAGGTAGATTAGTTAGATATAACTGGTCAGGTAGATTAGGTAATTATAACTGGTCAGGTAGATTAGATGGATATAACTGGTCAGGAAGATATAACTGGTCAGGTAGATTAGGCAGATATAACTGGTCAGGTAATATAGGTAGATATAACTGGTCAGGTAGATTAGGTAGATATAACTGGTCAGGTAGATATAGGTAGATATAACTGGTCAGGTAGATTAGGTAGATATAACTGGTCAGGTAGATATAGGTAGATATAACTGGTCAGGTAGATATAACTGGTCAGGTAGATATAACTGGTCAGGTAGATTAGGTAGATATAACTGGTCAGGAAGATATAACTGGTCAGGTAGATTAGGTAGATATAACTGGTCAGGTAGATATAGGTAGATATAACTGGTCAGGTAGATATAACTGGTCAGGTAGATATAACTGGTCAGGTAGATTAGGTAGATATAACTGGTCAGGTAGATTAGGTAGATATAACTGGTCAGGTAGATTAGGTAGATATAACTGGTCAGGTAGATATAGGTAGATAACTGGTCAGGTAGATTAGGTAGATATAACTGGTCAGGTAGATTAGTTAGATATAACTGGTCAGGTAGATATAACTGGTCAGGTAGATTAGGTAGATATAAGTGGTCAGGTAGATATAACTGGTCAGGTAGATATAACTGGTCAGGTAGATTAGGTAGATATAAATGGTCAGGTAGATATAACTGGTCAGGTAGATATAGGTAGATAACTGGTAAGGTAGATTAGGTAGATATAACTGGTCAGGTAGATTAGTTAGATATAACTGGTCAGGTAGATTAGGTAGATATAACTGGTCAGGTAGATATAGGTAGATATAACTGGTCAGGTAGATTAGGTAATTATAACTGGTCAGGTAGATTAGGTGGATATAACTGGTCAGGTAGATTAGGTAGATATAACTGGTCAGGTAGATATAACTGGTCAGGTAGATTAGGTAGATATAACTGGTCGGGTAGATTAGGTAGATATAACTGGTCAGGTAGATATAGGTAGATAACTGGTAAGGTAGATTAGGTAGATATAACTGGTCAGGTAGATTAGTTAGATATAACTGGTCAGGTAGATTAGGTAGATATAACTGGTCAGGTAGATATAGGTAGATATAACTGGTCAGGTAGATTAGGTAATTATAACTGGTCAGGTAGATTAGGTGGATATAACTGGTCAGGAAGATATAACTGGTCAGGTAGATATAGGTAGATATAACTGGTCAGGTAGATATAACTTGTCAGGTAGATTAGGTAGATATTACTGGTCAGGTAGATATAACTGGTCAGGTAGATTAGGTAATTATAACTGGTCAGGTAGATTAGGTGGATATAACTGGTCAGGAAGATATAACTGGTCAGGTAGATTAGGCAGATATAACTGGTCAGGTAGATATAGGTAGATATAACTGGTCAGGTAGATATAACTTGTCAGGTAGATTAGGTAGATATTACTGGTCAGGTAGATATAACTGGTCAGGTAGATTAGGTAGATATAACTGGTCAGGTAGATATAACTGGTCAGGTAGATTAGGTAGATATAACTGGTCAGGTAGATATAGGTAGATATAACTGGTCAGGTAGATTAGGTAGATATAACTGGTCAGGTAGATATAGGTAGATATAACTGGTCAGGTAGATATAACTGGTCAGGTAGATTTAGTAGATATAACTGGTCAGGTAGATATAACTGGTCAGGTAGATTAGGTAGATATAACTGGTCAGGTAGATTAGGTAGATATAACTGGTCAGGTAGATATAGGTAGATATAACTGGTCAGGTAGATATAACTGGTCAGGTAGATTAGGTAGATATAACTGGTCAGGTAGATATAACTGGTCAGGTAGATATAACTGGTCAGGTAGATTAGGTAGATATAACTGGTCAGGTAGATTAGGTAGATATAACTGGTCAGGTAGATTAGGTAGATATAACTGGTCAGGTAGATTAGGTAGATATAACTGGTCAGGGAGATATAGGTAGATAACTGGTCAGGTAGATTAGGTAGATATAACTGGTCAGGTAGATTAGTTAGATATAACTGGTCAGGTAGATATAACTGGTCAGGTAGATTAGGTAGATATAACTGGTCAGGTAGATATAACTGGTCAGGTAGATTAGGTAGATATAACTTGTCAGGTAGATATAACTGGTCAGGTAGATTAGGTAGATATAACTGGTCAGGTAGATATAGGTAGATATAACTGGTCAGGTAGTTATAACTGGTCAGGTAGATTAGGTAGATATAACTGGTCAGGTAGATATAACTGGTCAGGTAGATATAACTGGTCAGGTAGATTAGGTAGATATAACTGGTCAGGTAGATATAACTGGTCAGGTAGATTAGGTAGATATAACTGGTCAGGTAGATATAGGTAGATAACTGGTAAGGTAGATTAGGTAGATATAACTGGTCAGGTAGATTAGTTAGATATAACTGGTCAGGTAGATTAGGTAATTATAACTGGTCAGGTAGATTAGGTGGATATAACTGGTCAGGAAGATATAACTGGTCAGGTAGATTAGGCAGATATAACTGGTCAGGTAGATATAGGTAGATATAACTGGTCAGGTAGATTAGGTAGATATAACTGGTCAGGTAGATATAGGTAGATATAACTGGTCAGGTAGATTAGGTAGATATAACTGGTCAGGTAGATATAGGTAGATATAACTGGTCAGGTAGATATAACTGGTCAGGTAGATATAACTGGTCAGGTAGATTAGGTAGATATAACTGGTCAGGAAGATATAACTGGTCAGGTAGATTAGGTAGATATAACTGGTCAGGTAGATATAGGTAGATATAACTGGTCAGGTAGATATAACTGGTCAGGTAGATATAACTGGTCAGGTAGATATAACTGGTCAGGTAGATTAGGTAGATATAACTGGTCAGGTAGATTAGGTAGATATAACTGGTCAGGTAGATTAGGTAGATATAACTGGTCAGGTAGATATAGGTAGATAACTGGTCAGGTAGATTAGTTAGATATAACTGGTCAGGTAGATTAGTTAGATATAACTGGTCAGGTAGATATAACTGGTCAGGTAGATTAGGTAGATATAAGTGGTCAGGTAGATATAACTGGTCAGGTAGATATAACTGGTCAGGTAGATTAGGTAGATATAAATGGTCAGGTAGATATAACTGGTCAGGTAGATATAGATAGATAACTGGTAAGGTAGATTAGGTAGATATAACTGGTCAGGTAGATTAGTTAGATATAACTGGTCAGGTAGATTAGGTAGATATAACTGGTCAGGTAGATATAGGTAGATATAACTGGTCAGGTAGATTAGGTAATTATAACTGGTCAGGTAGATTAGGTGGATATAACTGGTCAGGAAGATATAACTGGTCAGGTAGATATAGGTAGATATAACTGGTCAGGTAGATATAACTTGTCAGGTAGATTAGGTAGATATAACTGGTCAGGTAGATTAGGTAGATATAACTGGTCAGGTAGATATAGGTAGATAACTGGTAAGGTAGATTAGGTAGATATAACTGGTCAGGTAGATTAGTTAGATATAACTGGTCAGGTAGATTAGGTAGATATAACTGGTCAGGTAGATATAACTGGTCAGGTAGATTAGGTAGATATAACTGGTCAGGTAGATTAGGTAGATATAACTGGTCAGGTAGATATAGGTAGATAACTGGTAAGGTAGATTAGGTAGATATAACTGGTCAGGTAGATTAGTTAGATATAACTGGTCAGGTAGATTAGGTAGATATAACTGGTCAGGTAGATATAGGTAGATATAACTGGTCAGGTAGATTAGGTAATTATAACTGGTCAGGTAGATTAGGTGGATATAACTGGTCAGGAAGATATAACTGGTCAGGTAGATATAGGTAGATATAACTGGTCAGGTAGATATAACTTGTCAGGTAGATTAGGTAGATATTACTGGTCAGGTAGATATAACTGGTCAGGTAGATTAGGTAATTATAACTGGTCAGGTAGATTAGGTGGATATAACTGGTCAGGAAGATATAACTGGTCAGGTAGATATAGGTAGATATAACTGGTCAGGTAGATATAACTTGTCAGGTAGATTAGGTAGATATAACTGGTCAGGTAGATTAGGTAGATATAACTGGTCAGGTAGATATAGGTAGATAACTGGTAAGGTAGATTAGGTAGATATAACTGGTCAGGTAGATTAGTTAGATATAACTGGTCAGGTAGATTAGGTAGATATAACTGGTCAGGTAGATATAACTGGTCAGGTAGATTAGGTAGATATAACTGGTCAGGTAGATTAGGTAGATATAACTGGTCAGGTAGATATAGGTAGATAACTGGTAAGGTAGATTAGGTAGATATAACTGGTCAGGTAGATTAGTTAGATATAACTGGTCAGGTAGATTAGGTAGATATAACTGGTCAGGTAGATATAGGTAGATATAACTGGTCAGGTAGATTAGGTAATTATAACTGGTCAGGTAGATTAGGTGGATATAACTGGTCAGGAAGATATAACTGGTCAGGTAGATATAGGTAGATATAACTGGTCAGGTAGATATAACTTGTCAGGTAGATTAGGTAGATATTACTGGTCAGGTAGATATAACTGGTCAGGTAGATTAGGTAATTATAACTGGTCAGGTAGATTAGGTGGATATAACTGGTCAGGAAGATATAACTGGTCAGGTAGATTAGGCAGATATAACTGGTCAGGTAGATATAGGTAGATATAACTGGTCAGGTAGATATAACTTGTCAGGTAGATTAGGTAGATATTACTGGTCAGGTAGATATAACTGGTCAGGTAGATTAGGTAGATATAACTGGTCAGGTAGATATAACTGGTCAGGTAGATTAGGTAGATATAACTGGTCAGGTAGATATAGGTAGATATAACTGGTCAGGTAGATTAGGTAGATATAACTGGTCAGGTAGATATAGGTAGATATAACTGGTCAGGTAGATATAACTGGTCAGGTAGATTTAGTAGATATAACTGGTCAGGTAGATATAACTGGTCAGGTAGATTAGGTAGATATAACTGGTCAGGTAGATTAGGTAGATATAACTGGTCAGGTAGATATAGGTAGATATAACTGGTCAGGTAGATATAACTGGTCAGGTAGATTAGGTAGATATAACTGGTCAGGTAGATATAACTGGTCAGGTAGATATAACTGTTCAGGTAGATTAGGTAGATATAACTGGTCAGGTAGATTAGGTAGATATAACTGGTCAGGTAGATATAGGTAGATATAACTGGTCAGGTAGATATAACTTGTCAGGTAGATTAGGTAGATATAACTGGTCAGGTAGATTAGGTAGATATAACTGGTCAGGTAGATATAGGTAGATAACTGGTAAGGTAGATTAGGTAGATATAACTGCTCAGGTAGATTAGTTAGATATAACTGGTCAGGTAGATTAGGTAGATATAACTGGTCAGGTAGATATAACTGGTCAGGTAGATTAGGTAGATATAACTGGTCAGGTAGATTAGGTAGATATAACTGGTCAGGTAGATATAGGTAGATAACTGGTAAGGTAGATTAGGTAGATATAACTGGTCAGGTAGATTAGTTAGATATAACTGGTCAGGTAGATTAGGTAGATATAACTGGTCAGGTAGATATAGGTAGATATAACTGGTCAGGTAGATTAGGTAATTATAACTGGTCAGGTAGATTAGGTGGATATAACTGGTCAGGAAGATATAACTGGTCAGGTAGATATAGGTAGATATAACTGGTCAGGTAGATATAACTTGTCAGGTAGATTAGGTAGATATTACTGGTCAGGTAGATATAACTGGTCAGGTAGATTAGGTAATTATAACTGGTCAGGTAGATTAGGTGGATATAACTGGTCAGGAAGATATAACTGGTCAGGTAGATTAGGCAGATATAACTGGTCAGGTAGATATAGGTAGATATAACTGGTCAGGTAGATATAACTTGTCAGGTAGATTAGGTAGATATTACTGGTCAGGTAGATATAACTGGTCAGGTAGATTAGGTAGATATAACTGGTCAGGTAGATATAACTGGTCAGGTAGATTAGGTAGATATAACTGGTCAGGTAGATATAGGTAGATATAACTGGTCAGGTAGATTAGGTAGATATAACTGGTCAGGTAGATATAGGTAGATATAACTGGTCAGGTAGATATAACTGGTCAGGTAGATTTAGTAGATATAACTGGTCAGGTAGATATAACTGGTCAGGTAGATTAGGTAGATATAACTGGTCAGGTAGATTAGGTAGATATAACTGGTCAGGTAGATATAGGTAGATATAACTGGTCAGGTAGATATAACTGGTCAGGTAGATTAGGTAGATATAACTGGTCAGGTAGATATAACTGGTCAGGTAGATATAACTGTTCAGGTAGATTAGGTAGATATAACTGGTCAGGTAGATTAGGTAGATATAACTGGTCAGGTAGATTAGGTAGATATAACTGGTCAGGTAGATTAGGTAGATATAACTGGTCAGGGAGATATAGGTAGATAACTGGTCAGGTAGATTAGGTAGATATAACTGGTCAGGTAGATTAGTTAGATATAACTGGTCAGGTAGATATAACTGGTCAGGTAGATTAGGTAGATATAACTGGTCAGGTAGATATAACTGGTCAGGTAGATTAGGTAGATATAACTTGTCAGGTAGATATAACTGGTCAGGTAGATTAGGTAGATATAACTGGTCAGGTAGATATAGGTAGATATAACTGGTCAGGTAGTTATAACTGGTCAGGTAGATTAGGTAGATATAACTGGTCAGGTAGATATAACTGGTCAGGTAGATATAACTGGTCAGGTAGATTAGGTAGATATAACTGGTCAGGTAGATATAACTGGTCAGGTAGATTAGGTAGATGTAACTGGTCAGGTAGATTAGGTAGATATAACTGGTCAGGTAGATATAGGTAGATAACTGGTAAGGTAGATTAGGTAGATATAACTGGTCAGGTAGATTAGTTAGATATAACTGGTCAGGTAGATTAGGTAATTATAACTGGTCAGGTAGATTAGGTGGATATAACTGGTCAGGAAGATATAACTGGTCAGGTAGATTAGGCAGATATAACTGGTCAGGTAGATATAGGTAGATATAACTGGTCAGGTAGATTAGGTAGATATTACTGGTCAGGTAGATATAACTGGTCAGGTAGATTAGGTAGATATAACTGGTCAGGTAGATATAACTGGTCAGGTAGATTATGTAGATATAACTGGTCAGGTAGATATAGGTAGATATAACTGGTCAGGTAGATTAGGTAGATATAACTGGTCAGGTAGATATAGGTAGATATAACTGGTCAGGTAGATATAACTGGTCAGGTAGATATAACTGGTCAGGTAGATTAGGTAGATATAACTGGTCAGGAAGATATAACTGGTCAGGTAGATTAGGTAGATATAACTGGTCAGGTAGATATAGGTAGATATAACTGGTCAGGTAGATATAACTGGTCAGGTAGATATAACTGGTCAGGTAGATATAACTGGTCAGGTAGATTAGGTAGATATAACTGGTCAGGTAGATTAGGTAGATATAACTGGTCAGGTAGATTAGGTAGATATAACTGGTCAGGTAGATATAGGTAGATAACTGGTCAGGTAGATTAGGTAGATATAACTGGTCAGGTAGATTAGTTAGATATAACTGGTCAGGTAGATATAACTGGTCAGGTAGATTAGGTAGATATAAGTGGTCAGGTAGATATAACTGGTCAGGTAGATATAACTGGTCAGGTAGATTAGGTAGATATAAATGGTCAGGTAGATATAACTGGTCAGGTAGATATAGGTAGATAACTGGTAAGGTAGATTAGGTAGATATAACTGGTCAGGTAGATTAGTTAGATATAACTGGTCAGGTAGATTAGGTAGATATAACTGGTCAGGTAGATATAGGTAGATATAACTGGTCAGGTAGATTAGGTAATTATAACTGGTCAGGTAGATTAGGTGGATATAACTGGTCAGGAAGATATAACTGGTCAGGTAGATATAGGTAGATATAACTGGTCAGGTAGATATAACTTGTCAGGTAGATTAGGTAGATATTACTGGTCAGGTAGATATAACTGGTCAGGTAGATTAGGTAATTATAACTGGTCAGGTAGATTAGGTGGATATAACTGGTCAGGAAGATATAACTGGTCAGGTAGATTAGGCAGATATAACTGGTCAGGTAGATATAGGTAGATATAACTGGTCAGGTAGATTAGGTAGATATAACTGGTCAGGTAGATATAGGTAGATATAACTGGTCAGGTAGATATAACTGGTCAGGTAGATTTAGTAGATATAACTGGTCAGGTAGATATAACTGGTCAGGTAGATTAGGTAGATATAACTGGTCAGGTAGATTAGGTAGATATAACTGGTCAGGTAGATATAGGTAGATATAACTGGTCAGGTAGATATAACTGGTCAGGTAGATTAGGTAGATATAACTGGTCAGGTAGATATAACTGGTCAGGTAGATATAACTGGTCAGGTAGATTAGGTAGATATAACTGGTCAGGTAGATTAGGTAGATATAACTGGTCAGGTAGATTAGGTAGATATAACTGGTCAGGTAGATTAGGTAGATATAACTGGTCAGGGAGATATAGGTAGATAACTGGTCAGGTAGATTAGGTAGATATAACTGGTCAGGTAGATTAGTTAGATATAACTGGTCAGGTAGATATAACTGGTCAGGTAGATTAGGTAGATATAACTGGTCAGGTAGATATAACTGGTCAGGTAGATTAGGTAGATATAACTTGTCAGGTAGATATAACTGGTCAGGTAGATTAGGTAGATATAACTGGTCAGGTAGATATAGGTAGATATAACTGGTCAGGTAGTTATAACTGGTCAGGTAGATTAGGTAGATATAACTGGTCAGGTAGATATAACTGGTCAGGTAGATATAACTGGTCAGGTAGATTAGGTAGATATAACTGGTCAGGTAGATATAACTGGTCAGGTAGATTAGGTAGATATAACTGGTCAGGTAGATTAGGTAATTATAACTGGTCAGGTAGATTAGGTGGATATAACTGGTCAGGAAGATATAACTGGTCAGGTAGATTAGGCAGATATAACTGGTCAGGTAGATATAGGTAGATATAACTGGTCAGGTAGATTAGGTAGATATTACTGGTCAGGTAGATATAACTGGTCAGGTAGATATAACTGGTCAGGTAGATTAGGTAGATATAAATGGTCAGGTAGATATAACTGGTCAGGTAGATATAGGTAGATAACTGGTAAGGTAGATTAGGTAGATATAACTGGTCAGGTAGATTAGTTAGATATAACTGGTCAGGTAGATTAGGTAGATATAACTGGTCAGGTAGATATAGGTAGATATAACTGGTCAGGTAGATTAGGTAATTATAACTGGTCAGGTAGATTAGGTGGATATAACTGGTCAGGAAGATATAACTGGTCAGTTAGATATAGCTAGATATAACTGGTCAGGTAGATATAACTTGTCAGGTAGATTAGGTAGATATTACTGGTCAGGTAGATATAACTGGTCAGGTAGATTAGGTAATTATAACTGGTCAGGTAGATTAGGTGGATATAACTGGTCAGGAAGATATAACTGGTCAGGTAGATTAGGCAGATATAACTGGTCAGGTAGATATAGGTAGATATAACTGGTCAGGTAGATTAGGTAGATATAACTGGTCAGGTAGATATAGGTAGATATAACTGGTCAGGTAGATATAACTGGTCAGGTAGATTTAGTAGATATAACTGGTCAGGTAGATATAACTGGTCAGGTAGATTAGGTAGATATAACTGGTCAGGTAGATTAGGTAGATATAACTGGTCAGGTAGATATAGGTAGATATAACTGGTCAGGTAGATATAACTGGTCAGGTAGATTAGGTAGATATAACTGGTCAGGTAGATATAACTGGTCAGGTAGATATAACTGGTCAGGTAGATTAGGTAGATATAACTGGTCAGGTAGATATAGGTAGATATAACTGGTCAGGTAGATTACGTAATTATAACTGGTCAGGTAGATTAGGTGGATATAACTGGTCAGGAAGATATAACTGGTCAGGTAGATTAGGTAGATATAACTGGTCAGGTAGATTAGGTAGATATAACTGGTCAGGTAGATTAGGTAGATATAACTGGTCAGGTAGATTAGGTAGATATAACTGGTCAGGTAGATTAGGTAGATATAACTGGTCAGGTAGATATAACTGGTCAGGTAGATATAACTGGTCAGGTAGATTAGGTAGATATAACTGGTCAGGTAGATATAACTGGTCAGGTAGATTAGGTAGATGTAACTGGTCAGGTAGATTAGGTAGATATAACTGGTCAGGTAGATATAGGTAGATAACTGGTAAGGTAGATTAGGTAGATATAACTGGTCAGGTAGATTAGTTAGATATAACTGGTCAGGTAGATTAGGTAATTATAACTGGTCAGGTAGATTAGGTGGATATAACTGGTCAGGAAGATATAACTGGTCAGGTAGATTAGGCAGATATAACTGGTCAGGTAGATATAGGTAGATATAACTGGTCAGGTAGATTAGGTAGATATTACTGGTCAGGTAGATATAACTGGTCAGGTAGATTAGGTAGATATAACTGGTCAGGTAGATATAACTGGTCAGGTAGATTATGTAGATATAACTGGTCAGGTAGATATAGGTAGATATAACTGGTCAGGTAGATTAGGTAGATATAACTGGTCAGGTAGATATAGGTAGATATAACTGGTCAGGTAGATATAACTGGTCAGGTAGATATAACTGGTCAGGTAGATTAGGTAGATATAACTGGTCAGGAAGATATAACTGGTCAGGTAGATTCGGTAGATATAACTGGTCAGGTAGATATAGGTAGATATAACTGGTCAGGTAGATATAACTGGTCAGGTAGATATAACTGGTCAGGTAGATATAACTGGTCAGGTAGATTAGGTAGATATAACTGGTCAGGTAGATTAGGTAGATATAACTGGTCAGGTAGATTAGGTAGATATAACTGGTCAGGTAGATATAGGTAGATAACTGGTCAGGTAGATTAGGTAGATATAACTGGTCAGGTAGATTAGTTAGATATAACTGGTCAGGTAGATATAACTGGTCAGGTAGATTAGGTAGATATAAGTGGTCAGGTAGATATAACTGGTCAGGTAGATATAACTGGTCAGGTAGATTAGGTAGATATAAATGGTCAGGTAGATATAACTGGTCAGGTAGATATAGGTAGATAACTGGTAAGGTAGATTAGGTAGATATAACTGGTCAGGTAGATTAGTTAGATATAACTGGTCAGGTAGATTAGGTAGATATAACTGGTCAGGTAGATATAGGTAGATATAACTGGTCAGGTAGATTAGGTAATTATAACTGGTCAGGTAGATTAGGTGGATATAACTGGTCAGGAAGATATAACTGGTCAGGTAGATATAGGTAGATATAACTGGTCAGGTAGATATAACTTGTCAGGTAGATTAGGTAGATATTACTGGTCAGGTAGATATAACTGGTCAGGTAGATTAGGTAATTATAACTGGTCAGGTAGATTAGGTGGATATAACTGGTCAGGAAGATATAACTGGTCAGGTAGATTAGGCAGATATAACTGGTCAGGTAGATATAGGTAGATATAACTGGTCAGGTAGATTAGGTAGATATAACTGGTCAGGTAGATATAGGTAGATATAACTGGTCAGGTAGATATAACTGGTCAGGTAGATTTAGTAGATATAACTGGTCAGGTAGATATAACTGGTCAGGTAGATTAGGTAGATATAACTGGTCAGGTAGATTAGGTAGATATAACTGGTCAGGTAGATATAGGTAGATATAACTGGTCAGGTAGATATAACTGGTCAGGTAGATTAGGTAGATATAACTGGTCAGGTAGATATAACTGGTCAGGTAGATATAACTGGTCAGGTAGATTAGGTAGATATAACTGGTCAGGTAGATTAGGTAGATATAACTGGTCAGGTAGATTAGGTAGATATAACTGGTCAGGTAGATTAGGTAGATATAACTGGTCAGGGAGATATAGGTAGATAACTGGTCAGGTAGATTAGGTAGATATAACTGGTCAGGTAGATTAGTTAGATATAACTGGTCAGGTAGATATAACTGGTCAGGTAGATTAGGTAGATATAACTGGTCAGGTAGATATAACTGGTCAGGTAGATTAGGTAGATATAACTTGTCAGGTAGATATAACTGGTCAGGTAGATTAGGTAGATATAACTGGTCAGGTAGATATAGGTAGATATAACTGGTCAGGTAGTTATAACTGGTCAGGTAGATTAGGTAGATATAACTGGTCAGGTAGATATAACTGGTCAGGTAGATATAACTGGTCAGGTAGATTAGGTAGATATAACTGGTCAGGTAGATATAACTGGTCAGGTAGATTAGGTAGATATAACTGGTCAGGTAGATTAGGTAATTATAACTGGTCAGGTAGATTAGGTGGATATAACTGGTCAGGAAGATATAACTGGTCAGGTAGATTAGGCAGATATAACTGGTCAGGTAGATATAGGTAGATATAACTGGTCAGGTAGATTAGGTAGATATTACTGGTCAGGTAGATATAACTGGTCAGGTAGATATAACTGGTCAGGTAGATTAGGTAGATATAAATGGTCAGGTAGATATAACTGGTCAGGTAGATTAGTTAGATATAACTGGTCAGGTAGATTAGGTAGATATAACTGGTCAGGTAGATATAGGTAGATATAACTGGTCAGGTAGATTAGGTAATTATAACTGGTCAGGTAGATTAGGTGGATATAACTGGTCAGGAAGATATAACTGGTCAGTTAGATATAGCTAGATATAACTGGTCAGGTAGATATAACTTGTCAGGTAGATTAGGTAGATATTACTGGTCAGGTAGATATAACTGGTCAGGTAGATTAGGTAATTATAACTGGTCAGGTAGATTAGGTGGATATAACTGGTCAGGAAGATATAACTGGTCAGGTAGATTAGGCAGATATAACTGGTCAGGTAGATATAGGTAGATATAACTGGTCAGGTAGATTAGGTAGATATAACTGGTCAGGTAGATATAGGTAGATATAACTGGTCAGGTAGATATAACTGGTCAGGTAGATTTAGTAGATATAACTGGTCAGGTAGATATAACTGGTCAGGTAGATTAGGTAGATATAACTGGTCAGGTAGATTAGGTAGATATAACTGGTCAGGTAGATATAGGTAGATATAACTGGTCAGGTAGATATAACTGGTCAGGTAGATTAGGTAGATATAACTGGTCAGGTAGATATAACTGGTCAGGTAGATATAACTGGTCAGGTAGATTAGGTAGATATAACTGGTCAGGTAGATATAGGTAGATATAACTGGTCAGGTAGATTACGTAATTATAACTGGTCAGGTAGATTAGGTGGATATAACTGGTCAGGAAGATATAACTGGTCAGGTAGATATAGGTAGATATAACTGGTCAGGTAGATATAACTTGTCAGGTAGATTAGGTAGATATTACTGGTCAGGTAGATATAACTGGTCAGGTAGATTAGGTAATTATAACTGGTCAGGTAGATTAGGTGGATATAACTGGTCAGGAAGATATAACTGGTCAGGTAGATTAGGCAGATATAACTGGTCAGGTAGATATAGGTAGATATAACTGGTCAGGTAGATATAACTTGTCAGGTAGATTAGGTAGATATTACTGGTCAGGTAGATATAACTGGTCAGGTAGATTAGGTAGATATAACTGGTCAGGTAGATATAACTGGTCAGGTAGATTAGGTAGATATAACTGGTCAGGTAGATATAGGTAGATATAACTGGTCAGGTAGATTAGGTAGATATAACTGGTCAGGTAGATATAGGTAGATATAACTGGTCAGGTAGATATAACTGGTCAGGTAGATTTAGTAGATATAACTGGTCAGGTAGATATAACTGGTCAGGTAGATTAGGTAGATATAACTGGTCAGGTAGATTAGGTAGATATAACTGGTCAGGTAGATATAACTGGTCAGGTAGATTAGGTAGATATAACTTGTCAGGTAGATATAACTGGTCAGGTAGATTAGGTAGATATAACTGGTCAGGTAGATATAGGTAGATATAACTGGTCAGGTAGTTATAACTGGTCAGGTAGATTAGGTAGATATAACTGGTCAGGTAGATATAACTGGTCAGGTAGATATAACTGGTCAGGTAGATTAGGTAGATATAACTGGTCAGGTAGATATAACTGGTCAGGTAGATTAGGTAGATATAACTGGTCAGGTAGATTGGGTAATTATAACTGGTCAGGTAGATTAGGTGGATATAACTGGTCAGGAAGATATAACTGGTCAGGTAGATTAGGCAGATATAACTGGTCAGGTAGATATAGGTAGATATAACTGGTCAGGTAGATTAGGTAGATATTACTGGTCAGGTAGATATAACTGGTCAGGTAGATTAGGTAGATATAACTGGTCAGATAGATATAACTGGTCAGGTAGATTATGTAGATATAACTGGTCAGGTAGATATAGGTAGATATAACTGGTCAGGTAGATTAGGTAGATATAACTGGTCAGGTAGATATAGGTAGATATAACTGGTCAGGTAGATATAACTGGTCAGGTAGATTTAGTAGATATAACTGGTCAGGTAGATATAACTGGTCAGGTAGATTAGGTAGATATAACTGGTCAGGTAGATTAGGTAAATATAACTGGTCAGGTAGATATAGGTAGATATAACTGGTCAGGTAGATATAACTGGTCAGGTAGATTAGGTAGATATAACTGGTCAGGTAGATATAACTGGTCAGGTAGATATAACTGGTCCGGTAGATTAGGTAGATATAACTTGTCAGGTAGATTAGGTAGATATAACTGGTCAGGTAGATTAGGTAGTTATAACTGGTCAGGTAGATTAGGTAGATATAACTGGTCAGGGAGATATAGGTAGATAACAGGTCAGGTAGATTAGGTAGATATAACTGGTCAGTTAGATTAGTTAGATATAACTGGTCAGGTAGATATAACTGGTCAGGTAGATTAGGTAGATATAACTGGTCAGGTAGATATTACTGGTCAGGTAGATATAGGTAGATATAGGTAGATATAACTGGTCGGGTAGATATAACTGGTCAGGTAGATATAGGTAGATATAACTGGTCAGGTAGATTAGGTAGATATAACTGGTCAGGTAGATTTAACAGGTCAGGTAGATTAGGTAGATATAACTGGTCAGGTAGATTTGGTAGATATAACTGGTCAGGTAGATTAGGCAGATATAACTGGTCAGGTAGATATAGGTAGATATAACTGGTCAGGTAGATTAGGTAGATATAACTGGTCAGGTAGATATAGGTAGATATAACTGGTCAGGTAGATATAACTGGTCAGGTAGATTTAGTAGATATAACTGGTCAGGTAGATATAACTGGTCAGGTAGATTAGGTAGATATAACTGGTCAGGTAGATTAGGTAGATATAACTGGTCAGGTAGATATAGGTAGATATAACTGGTCAGGTAGATTAGGTAGATATAACTGGTCAGGTAGATATAACTGGTCAGGTAGATATAACTGGTCAGGTAGATTAGGTAGATATAACTGGTCAGGTAGATATAGGTAGATATAACTGGTCAGGTAGATTACGTAATTATAACTGGTCAGGTAGATTAGGTGGATATAACTGGTCAGGAAGATATAACTGGTCAGGTAGATATAGGTAGATATAACTGGTCAGGTAGATATAACTTGTCAGGTAGATTAGGTAGATATTACTGGTCAGGTAGATATAACTGGTCAGGTAGATTAGGTAATTATAACTGGTCAGGTAGATTAGGTGGATATAACTGGTCAGGAAGATATAACTGGTCAGGTAGATTAGGCAGATATAACTGGTCAGGTAGATATAGGTAGATATAACTGGTCAGGTAGATATAACTTGTCAGGTAGATTAGGTAGATATTACTGGTCAGGTAGATATAACTGGTCAGGTAGATTAGGTAGATATAACTGGTCAGGTAGATATAACTGGTCAGGTAGATTAGGTAGATATAACTGGTCAGGTAGATATAGGTAGATATAACTGGTCAGGTAGTTATAACTGGTCAGGTAGATTAGGTAGATATAACTGGTCAGGTAGATATAACTGGTCAGGTAGATATAACTGGTCAGGTAGATTAGGTAGATATAACTGGTCAGGTAGATATAACTGGTCAGGTAGATTGATATAACTTGTCAGGTAGATTAGGTAGATATTACTGGTCAGGTAGATATAACTGGTCAGGTAGATTAGGTAATTATAACTGGTCAGGTAGATTAGGTGGATATAACTGGTCAGGAAGATATAACTGGTCAGGTAGATTAGGCAGATATAACTGGTCAGGTAGATATAGGTAGATATAACTGGTCAGGTAGATTAGGTAGATATAACTGGTCAGGTAGATATAGGTAGATATAACTGGTCAGGTAGATATAACTGGTCAGGTAGATTAGTAGATATAACTGGTCAGGTAGATATAACTGGTCAGGTAGATTAGGTAGATATAACTGGTCAGTAGATTAGGTAGATATAACTGGTCAGGTAGATATAGGTAGATATAACTGGTCAGGTAGATATACTGGTCAGGTAGATTAGGTAGATATAACTGGTCAGGTAGATATAACTGGTCAGGTAGATATAACTGGTCAGGTAGATTAGGTAGATATAACTGGTCAGGTAGATATAGGTAGATATAACTGGTCAGGTAGATTACGTAATTATAACTGGTCAGGTAGATTAGGTGGATATAACTGGTCAGGAAGATATAACTGGTCAGGTAGATATAGGTAGATATAACTGGTCAGGTAGATATAACTTGTCAGGTAGATTAGGTAGATATTACTGGTCAGGTAGATATAACTGGTCAGGTAGATTAGGTAATTATAACTGGTCAGGTAGATTAGGTGGATATAACTGGTCAGGAAGATATAACTGGTCAGGTAGATTAGGCAGATATAACTGGTCAGGTAGATATAGGTAGATATAACTGGTCAGGGAGATATAACTTGTCAGGTAGATTAGGTAGATATTACTGGTCAGGTAGATATAACTGGTCAGGTAGATTAGGTAGATATAACTGGTCAGGTAGATATAACTGGTCAGGTAGATTAGGTAGATATAACTGGTCAGGTAGATATAGGTAGATATAACTGGTCAGGTAGATTAGGTAGATATAACTGGTCAGGTAGATATAGGTAGATATAACTGGTCAGGTAGATATAACTGGTCAGGTAGATTTAGTAGATATAACTGGTCAGGTAGATATAACTGGTCAGGTAGATTAGGTAGATATAACTGGTCAGGTAGATTAGGTAGATATAACTGGTCAGGTAGATATAACTGGTCAGGTAGATTAGGTAGATATAACTTGTCAGGTAGATATAACTGGTCAGGTAGATTAGGTAGATATAACTGGTCAGGTAGATATAGGTAGATATAACTGGTCAGGTAGTTATAACTGGTCAGGTAGATTAGGTAGATATAACTGGTCAGGTAGATATAACTGGTCAGGTAGATATAACTGGTCAGGTAGATTAGGTAGATATAACTGGTCAGGTAGATATAACTGGTCAGGTAGATTAGGTAGATATAACTGGTCAGGTAGATTGGGTAATTATAACTGGTCAGGTAGATTAGGTGGATATAACTGGTCAGGAAGATATAACTGGTCAGGTAGATTAGGCAGATATAACTGGTCAGGTAGATATAGGTAGATATAACTGGTCAGGTAGATTAGGTAGATATTACTGGTCAGGTAGATATAACTGGTCAGGTAGATTAGGTAGATATAACTGGTCAGATAGATATAACTGGTCAGGTAGATTATGTAGATATAACTGGTCAGGTAGATATAGGTAGATATAACTGGTCAGGTAGATTAGGTAGATATAACTGGTCAGGTAGATATAGGTAGATATAACTGGTCAGGTAGATATAACTGGTCAGGTAGATTTAGTAGATATAACTGGTCAGGTAGATATAACTGGTCAGGTAGATTAGGTAGATATAACTGGTCAGGTAGATTAGGTAAATATAACTGGTCAGGTAGATATAGGTAGATATAACTGGTCAGGTAGATATAACTGGTCAGGTAGATTAGGTAGATATAACTGGTCAGGTAGATATAACTGGTCAGGTAGATATAACTGGTCCGGTAGATTAGGTAGATATAACTTGTCAGGTAGATTAGGTAGATATAACTGGTCAGGTAGATTAGGTAGTTATAACTGGTCAGGTAGATTAGGTAGATATAACTGGTCAGGGAGATATAGGTAGATAACAGGTCAGGTAGATTAGGTAGATATAACTGGTCAGTTAGATTAGTTAGATATAACTGGTCAGGTAGATATAACTGGTCAGGTAGATTAGGTAGATATAACTGGTCAGGTAGATATTACTGGTCAGGTAGATATAGGTAGATATAGGTAGATATAACTGGTCGGGTAGATATAACTGGTCAGGTAGATATAGGTAGATATAACTGGTCAGGTAGATTAGGTAGATATAACTGGTCAGGTAGATTTAACAGGTCAGGTAGATTAGGTAGATATAACTGGTCAGGTAGATTTGGTAGATATAACTGGTCAGGTAGATTAGGCAGATATAACTGGTCAGGTAGATATAGGTAGATATAACTGGTCAGGTAGATTAGGTAGATATAACTGGTCAGGTAGATATAGGTAGATATAACTGGTCAGGTAGATATAACTGGTCAGGTAGATTTAGTAGATATAACTGGTCAGGTAGATATAACTGGTCAGGTAGATTAGGTAGATATAACTGGTCAGGTAGATTAGGTAGATATAACTGGTCAGGTAGATATAGGTAGATATAACTGGTCAGGTAGATTAGGTAGATATAACTGGTCAGGTAGATATAACTGGTCAGGTAGATATAACTGGTCAGGTAGATTAGGTAGATATAACTGGTCAGGTAGATATAGGTAGATATAACTGGTCAGGTAGATTACGTAATTATAACTGGTCAGGTAGATTAGGTGGATATAACTGGTCAGGAAGATATAACTGGTCAGGTAGATATAGGTAGATATAACTGGTCAGGTAGATATAACTTGTCAGGTAGATTAGGTAGATATTACTGGTCAGGTAGATATAACTGGTCAGGTAGATTAGGTAATTATAACTGGTCAGGTAGATTAGGTGGATATAACTGGTCAGGAAGATATAACTGGTCAGGTAGATTAGGCAGATATAACTGGTCAGGTAGATATAGGTAGATATAACTGGTCAGGTAGATATAACTTGTCAGGTAGATTAGGTAGATATTACTGGTCAGGTAGATATAACTGGTCAGGTAGATTAGGTAGATATAACTGGTCAGGTAGATATAACTGGTCAGGTAGATTAGGTAGATATAACTGGTCAGGTAGATATAGGTAGATATAACTGGTCAGGTAGATTAGGTAGATATAACTGGTCAGGTAGATATAGGTAGATATAACTGGTCAGGTAGATATAACTGGTCAGGTAGATTTAGTAGATATAACTGGTCAGGTAGATATAACTGGTCAGGTAGATTAGGTAGATATAACTGGTCAGGTAGATTAGGTAGATATAACTGGTCAGGTAGATATAACTGGTCAGGTAGATTAGGTAGATATAACTTGTCAGGTAGATATAACTGGTCAGGTAGATTAGGTAGATATAACTGGTCAGGTAGATATAGGTAGATATAACTGGTCAGGTAGTTATAACTGGTCAGGTAGATTAGGTAGATATAACTGGTCAGGTAGATATAACTGGTCAGGTAGATATAACTGGTCAGGTAGATTAGGTAGATATAACTGGTCAGGTAGATATAACTGGTCAGGTAGATTAGGTAGATATAACTGGTCAGGTAGATTAGGTAATTATAACTGGTCAGGTAGATTAGGTGGATATAACTGGTCAGGAAGATATAACTGGTCAGGTAGATTAGGCAGATATAACTGGTCAGGTAGATATAGGTAGATATAACTGGTCAGGTAGATTAGGTAGATATTACTGGTCAGGTAGATATAACTGGTCAGGTAGATTAGGTAGATATAACTGGTCAGATAGATATAACTGGTCAGGTAGATTATGTAGATATAACTGGTCAGGTAGATATAGGTAGATATAACTGGTCAGGTAGATTAGGTAGATATAACTGGTCAGGTAGATATAGGTAGATATAACTGGTCAGGTAGATATAACTGGTCAGGTAGATTTAGTAGATATAACTGGTCAGGTAGATATAACTGGTCAGGTAGATTAGGTAGATATAACTGGTCAGGTAGATTAGGTAAATATAACTGGTCAGGTAGATATAGGTAGATATAACTGGTCAGGTAGATATAACTGGTCAGGTAGATTAGGTAGATATAACTGGTCAGGTAGATATAACTGGTCAGGTAGATATAACTGGTCCGGTAGATTAGGTAGATATAACTTGTCAGGTAGATTAGGTAGATATAACTGGTCAGGTAGATTAGGTAGTTATAACTGGTCAGGTAGATTAGGTAGATATAACTGGTCAGGGAGATATAGGTAGATAACAGGTCAGGTAGATTAGGTAGATATAACTGGTCAGTTAGATTAGTTAGATATAACTGGTCAGGTAGATATAACTGGTCAGGTAGATTAGGTAGATATAACTGGTCAGGTAGATATTACTGGTCAGGTAGATATAGGTAGATATAGGTAGATATAACTGGTCGGGTAGATATAACTGGTCAGGTAGATATAGGTAGATATAACTGGTCAGGTAGATTAGGTAGATATAACTGGTCAGGTAGATTTAACAGGTCAGGTAGATTAGGTAGATATAACTGGTCAGGTAGATTTGGTAGATATAACTGCTCAGGTAGATTAGGTAGATATAACTTGTCAATGTAGATATAACTGGTCAGGTAGATTAGGTAGATATAACTGGTCAGGTAGATATAACTGGTCACGTAGATTAGGTAGATATAACTGGTCAGGTAGATATAACTGGTCAGGTAGATTAGGTAGATATAACTGGTCAGGTAGATATAGGTAGATATAACTGGTCAGGTAGATTATGTAGATATAACTGGTCAGGTAGATATAGGTAGATAGAACTGGTCAGGTAGATATAACAGTTCAGGTAGATTTAGTAGATAAAGCTGGTCAGGTAGATATAACTGGTCAGGTAGATTAGGTAGATATAACTGGTCAGGTAGATTAGGTAGATATAACTGGTCAGGTAGATTAGGTAGATATAACTGGTCAGGTAGATATAACTGGTCAGGTAGATTAGGTAGATATAACTGGTCAGGTAGATATAACTGGTCAGGTAGATTATTTAGATATAACTGGTCAGGTAGATTTGGTAGATATAACTGGTCAGGTAGATTAGGTAGATATAACTGGTCAGGTAGATATAGGTAGATAACTGGTCAGGTAGATTAGGTAGATATAACTGGTCAGGTAGATTAGTTAGATATAACTGGTCAGGTAGATTAGGTAGATATAACTGGTCAGGTAGATATAGGTAGATATAAATGGTCAGGTAGATTAGGTAGATATAACTGGTCAGGTAGATTAGGTGGATATAACTGGTCAGGAAGATATAACTGGTCAGGTAGATTAGGCAGATATAACTGGTCAGGTAGATATAACTGGTCAGGTAGATTAGGTAGATATAACTGGTCAGGTAGATATAACTGGTCAGGTAGATTAGGTAGATATAACTTGTCAGGTAGATATAACTGGTCAGGTAGATTAGGTAGCTATAACTGGTCAGGTAGATATAGGTAGACATAACTGGCCAGGTAGATATAACTTGTCAGGTAGATTAGGTAGATATTACTGGTCAGGTAGATATAACTGGTCAGGTAGATTAGGTAGATATAACTGGTCAGGTAGATATAACTGGTCAGGTAGATTAGGTAGATATAACTGGTCAGGTAGATATAGGTAGATATAACTGGTCAGGTAGATTAGGTAGATATAACTGGTCAGGTAGATATAGGTATATATAACTGGTCAGGTAGATTTAGTAGATATAACTGGTCAGGTAGATATAACTGGTCAGGTAGATTAGGTAGATATAACTGGTCAGGTAGATTAGGTAGATATAACTGGTCAGGTAGATATAGGTAGATATAACTGGTCAGGTAGATATAACTGGTCAGGTAGATTAGGTAGATATAACTAGTCAGGTAGATATAACTGGTCAGGTAGATATAACTGGTCAGGTAGATTTAGTAGATATAACTGGTCAGGTAGATATAACTGGTCAGGTAGATTAGGTAGATATAACTGGTCAGGAAGATATAACTGGTCAGGTAGATTAGGTAGATATAACTGGTCAGGTAGATATAGGTAGATATAACTGGTCAGGTAGATATAACTGGTCAGGTAGATATAACTGGTCAGGTAGATATAACTGGTCAGGTAGATTAGGTAGATATAACTGGTCAGTTAGATTAGTTAGATATAACTGGTCAGGTAGATATAACTGGTCAGGTAGATTAGGTAGATATAACTGGTCAGGTAGATATTACTGGTCAGGTAGATATAGGTAGATATAGGTAGATATAACTGGTCGGGTAGATATAACTGGTCAGGTAGATATAGGTAGATATAACTGGTCAGATAGATTAGGTAGATATAACTGGTCAGGTAGATTTAACAGGTCAGGTAGATTAGGTAGATATAACTGGTCAGGTAGATTAGGTAGATATAACTGCTCAGGTAGATTAGGTAGATATAACTTGTCAATGTAGATATAACTGGTTAGGTAGATTAGGTAGATATAACTGGTCAGGTAGATATAACTGGTCACGTAGATTAGGTAGATATAACTGGTCAGATAGATATAACTGGTCAGGTAGATTAGGTAGATATAACTGGTCAGGTAGATATAGGTAGATATAACTGGTCAGGTAGATTAGGTAGATATAACTGGTCAGGTAGATATAGGTAGATATAACTGGTCAGGTAGATATAACTGGTCAGGTAGATTTAGTAGATAAAGCTGGTCAGGTAGATATAACTGGTCAGGTAGATTAGGTAGATATAACTGGTCAGGAAGATATAACTGGTCAGGTAGATTAGGTAGATATAACTGGTCAGGTAGATATAGGTAGATATAACTGGTCAGGTAGATATAACTGGTCAGCTAGATATAACTGGTCAGGTAGATATAACTGGTCAGGTAGATTAGGTAGATATAACTGGTCAGTTAGATTAGTTAGATATAACTGGTCAGGTAGATATAACTGGTCAGGTAGATTAGGTAGATATAACTGGTCAGGTAGATATTACTGGTCAGGTAGATATAGGTAGATATAGGTAGATATAACTGGTCGGGTAGATATAACTGGTCAGGTAGATATAGGTAGATATAACTGGTCAGGTAGATTAGGTAGATATAACTGGTCAGGTAGATTTAACAGGTCAGGTAGATTAGGTAGATATAACTGGTCAGGTAGATTAGGTAGATATAACTGCTCAGGTAGATTAGGTAGATATAACTTGTCAATGTAGATATAACTGGTCAGGTAGATTAGGTAGATATAACTGGTCAGGTAGATATAGGTAGATAACTGGTCAGGTAGATTAGGTAGATATAACTGGTCAGGTAGATTAGTTAGATATAACTGGTCAGGTAGATTAGGTAGATATAACTGGTCAGGTAGATATAGGTAGATATAAATGGTCAGGTAGATTAGGTAGATATAACTGGTCAGGTAGATTAGGTGGATATAACTGGTCAGGAAGATATAACTGGTCAGGTAGATTAGGCAGATATAACTGGTCAGGTAGATATAACTGGTCAGGTAGATTAGGTAGATATAACTGGTCAGGTAGATATAACTGGTCAGGTAGATTAGGTAGATATAACTGGTCAGGTAGATTAGGTAGATATAACTGGTCAGGTAGATTAGGTAGATATAACTGGTCAGGTAGATTAGGTAGATATAACTGGTCAGGTAGATATAGGTAGATAACTGGTCAGGTAGAATAGGTAGATATAACTGGTCAGGTAGATTAGTTAGATATAACTGGTCAGGTAGATATAACTGGTCAGGTAGATTAGGTAGATATAACTGGTCAGGTAGATATAACTGGTCAGGTAGATATAACTGGTCAGGTAGATTAGGTAGATATAACTGGTCAGGTAGATATAACTGGTCAGGTAGATTAGGTAGATATAACTGGTCAGGTAGATTAGGTAGATATAACTGGTCAGGTAGATTAGGTAGATATAACTGGTCAGGTAGATATAACTGGTCAGGTAGATTAGGTAGATATAACTGGTCAGGTAGATATAGGTAGATATAACTGGTCAGGTAGATTAGGTAGATATAACTGGTCAGGTAGATATAACTGGTCAGGTAGATTAGGTAGATATAACTTGTCAGGTAGATATAACTGGTCAGGTAGATTAGGTAGATATAACTGGTCAGGTAGATATAGGTAGATATAACTGGTCAGGTAGTTATAACTGGTCAGGTAGATTAGGTAGATATAACTGGTCAGGTAGATATAACTGGTCAGGTAGATATAACTGGTCAGGTAGATTAGGTAGATATAACTGGTCAGGTAGATATAACTGGTCAGGTAGATTAGGTAGATATAACTGGTCAGGTAGATTAGGTAATTATAACTGGTCAGGTAGATTAGGTGGATATAACTGGTCAGGAAGATATAACTGGTCAGGTAGATTAGGCAGATATAACTGGTCAGGTAGATATAGGTAGATATAACTGGTCAGGTAGATTAGGTAGATATTACTGGTCAGGTAGATATAACTGGTCAGGTAGATTAGGTAGATATAACTGGTCAGATAGATATAACTGGTCAGGTAGATTATGTAGATATAACTGGTCAGGTAGATATAGGTAGATATAACTGGTCAGGTAGATTAGGTAGATATAACTGGTCAGGTAGATATAGGTAGATATAACTGGTCAGGTAGATATAACTGGTCAGGTAGATTTAGTAGATATAACTGGTCAGGTAGATATAACTGGTCAGGTAGATTAGGTAGATATAACTGGTCAGGTAGATTAGGTAAATATAACTGGTCAGGTAGATATAGGTAGATATAACTGGTCAGGTAGATATAACTGGTCAGGTAGATTAGGTAGATATAACTGGTCAGGTAGATATAACTGGTCAGGTAGATATAACTGGTCCGGTAGATTAGGTAGATATAACTTGTCAGGTAGATTAGGTAGATATAACTGGTCAGGTAGATTAGGTAGTTATAACTGGTCAGGTAGATTAGGTAGATATAACTGGTCAGGGAGATATAGGTAGATAACAGGTCAGGTAGATTAGGTAGATATAACTGGTCAGTTAGATTAGTTAGATATAACTGGTCAGGTAGATATAACTGGTCAGGTAGATTAGGTAGATATAACTGGTCAGGTAGATATTACTGGTCAGGTAGATATAGGTAGATATAGGTAGATATAACTGGTCGGGTAGATATAACTGGTCAGGTAGATATAGGTAGATATAACTGGTCAGGTAGATTAGGTAGATATAACTGGTCAGGTAGATTTAACAGGTCAGGTAGATTAGGTAGATATAACTGGTCAGGTAGATTTGGTAGATATAACTGCTCAGGTAGATTAGGTAGATATAACTTGTCAATGTAGATATAACTGGTCAGGTAGATTAGGTAGATATAACTGGTCAGGTAGATATAACTGGTCACGTAGATTAGGTAGATATAACTGGTCAGGTAGATATAACTGGTCAGGTAGATTAGGTAGATATAACTGGTCAGGTAGATATAGGTAGATATAACTGGTCAGGTAGATTAGGTAGATATAACTGGTCAGGTAGATATAGGTAGATAGAACTGGTCAGGTAGATATAACTGTTCAGGTAGATTTAGTAGATAAAGCTGGTCAGGTAGATATAACTGGTCAGGTAGATTAGGTAGATATAACTGGTCAGGTAGATTAGGTAGATATAACTGGTCAGGTAGATTAGGTAGATATAACTGGTCAGGTAGATATAACTGGTCAGGTAGATTAGGTAGATATAACTGGTCAGGTAGATATAACTGGTCAGGTAGATTATTTAGATATAACTGGTCAGGTAGATTTGGTAGATATAACTGGTCAGGTAGATTAGGTAGATATAACTGGTCAGGTAGATATAGGTAGATAACTGGTCAGGTAGATTAGGTAGATATAACTGGTCAGGTAGATTAGTTAGATATAACTGGTCAGGTAGATTAGGTAGATATAACTGGTCAGGTAGATATAGGTAGATATAAATGGTCAGGTAGATTAGGTAGATATAACTGGTCAGGTAGATTAGGTGGATATAACTGGTCAGGAAGATATAACTGGTCAGGTAGATTAGGCAGATATAACTGGTCAGGTAGATATAACTGGTCAGGTAGATTAGGTAGATATAACTGGTCAGGTAGATATAACTGGTCAGGTAGATTAGGTAGATATAACTTGTCAGGTAGATATAACTGGTCAGGTAGATTAGGTAGCTATAACTGGTCAGGTAGATATAGGTAGACATAACTGGCCAGGTAGATATAACTTGTCAGGTAGATTAGGTAGATATTACTGGTCAGGTAGATATAACTGGTCAGGTAGATTAGGTAGATATAACTGGTCAGGTAGATATAACTGGTCAGGTAGATTAGGTAGATATAACTGGTCAGGTAGATATAGGTAGATATAACTGGTCAGGTAGATTAGGTAGATATAACTGGTCAGGTAGATATAGGTATATATAACTGGTCAGGTAGATTTAGTAGATATAACTGGTCAGGTAGATATAACTGGTCAGGTAGATTAGGTAGATATAACTGGTCAGGTAGATTAGGTAGATATAACTGGTCAGGTAGATATAGGTAGATATAACTGGTCAGGTAGATATAACTGGTCAGGTAGATTAGGTAGATATAACTAGTCAGGTAGATATAACTGGTCAGGTAGATATAACTGGTCAGGTAGATTTAGTAGATATAACTGGTCAGGTAGATATAACTGGTCAGGTAGATTAGGTAGATATAACTGGTCAGGAAGATATAACTGGTCAGGTAGATTAGGTAGATATAACTGGTCAGGTAGATATAGGTAGATATAACTGGTCAGGTAGATATAACTGGTCAGGTAGATATAACTGGTCAGGTAGATATAACTGGTCAGGTAGATTAGGTAGATATAACTGGTCAGTTAGATTAGTTAGATATAACTGGTCAGGTAGATATAACTGGTCAGGTAGATTAGGTAGATATAACTGGTCAGGTAGATATTACTGGTCAGGTAGATATAGGTAGATATAGGTAGATATAACTGGTCGGGTAGATATAACTGGTCAGGTAGATATAGGTAGATATAACTGGTCAGATAGATTAGGTAGATATAACTGGTCAGGTAGATTTAACAGGTCAGGTAGATTAGGTAGATATAACTGGTCAGGTAGATTAGGTAGATATAACTGCTCAGGTAGATTAGGTAGATATAACTTGTCAATGTAGATATAACTGGTTAGGTAGATTAGGTAGATATAACTGGTCAGGTAGATATAACTGGTCACGTAGATTAGGTAGATATAACTGGTCAGATAGATATAACTGGTCAGGTAGATTAGGTAGATATAACTGGTCAGGTAGATATAGGTAGATATAACTGGTCAGGTAGATTAGGTAGATATAACTGGTCAGGTAGATATAGGTAGATATAACTGGTCAGGTAGATATAACTGGTCAGGTAGATTTAGTAGATAAAGCTGGTCAGGTAGATATAACTGGTCAGGTAGATTAGGTAGATATAACTGGTCAGGAAGATATAACTGGTCAGGTAGATTAGGTAGATATAACTGGTCAGGTAGATATAGGTAGATATAACTGGTCAGGTAGATATAACTGGTCAGCTAGATATAACTGGTCAGGTAGATATAACTGGTCAGGTAGATTAGGTAGATATAACTGGTCAGTTAGATTAGTTAGATATAACTGGTCAGGTAGATATAACTGGTCAGGTAGATTAGGTAGATATAACTGGTCAGGTAGATATTACTGGTCAGGTAGATATAGGTAGATATAGGTAGATATAACTGGTCGGGTAGATATAACTGGTCAGGTAGATATAGGTAGATATAACTGGTCAGGTAGATTAGGTAGATATAACTGGTCAGGTAGATTTAACAGGTCAGGTAGATTAGGTAGATATAACTGGTCAGGTAGATTAGGTAGATATAACTGCTCAGGTAGATTAGGTAGATATAACTTGTCAATGTAGATATAACTGGTCAGGTAGATTAGGTAGATATAACTGGTCAGGTAGATATAGGTAGATAACTGGTCAGGTAGATTAGGTAGATATAACTGGTCAGGTAGATTAGTTAGATATAACTGGTCAGGTAGATTAGGTAGATATAACTGGTCAGGTAGATATAGGTAGATATAAATGGTCAGGTAGATTAGGTAGATATAACTGGTCAGGTAGATTAGGTGGATATAACTGGTCAGGAAGATATAACTGGTCAGGTAGATTAGGCAGATATAACTGGTCAGGTAGATATAACTGGTCAGGTAGATTAGGTAGATATAACTGGTCAGGTAGATATAACTGGTCAGGTAGATTAGGTAGATATAACTGGTCAGGTAGATTAGGTAGATATAACTGGTCAGGTAGATTAGGTAGATATAACTGGTCAGGTAGATTAGGTAGATATAACTGGTCAGGTAGATATAGGTAGATAACTGGTCAGGTAGAATAGGTAGATATAACTGGTCAGGTAGATTAGTTAGATATAACTGGTCAGGTAGATATAACTGGTCAGGTAGATTAGGTAGATATAACTGGTCAGGTAGATATAACTGGTCAGGTAGATATAACTGGTCAGGTAGATTAGGTAGATATAACTGGTCAGGTAGATATAACTGGTCAGGTAGATTAGGTAGATATAACTGGTCAGGTAGATTAGGTAGATATAACTGGTCAGGTAGATATAGGTAGATAACTGGTAAGGTAGATTAGGTAGATATAACTGGTCAGGTAGATTAGTTAGATATAACTGGTCAGGTAGATTAGGTAGATATAACTGGTCAGGTAGATATAGGTAGATATAACTGGTCAGGTAGATTAGGTAATTATAACTGGTCAGGTAGATTAGGTGGATATAACTGGTCAGGAAGATATAACTGGTCAGGTAGATTAGGCAGATATAACTGGTCAGGTAGATATAGGTAGATATAATTGGTCAGGTAGATATAACTGGTCAGGTAGATTAGGTAGATATAACTGGTCAGGTAGATTAGGTAGATATAACTGGTCAGGTAGATTAGGTAGATATAACTGGTCAGGTAGATATAACTGGTCAGGTAGATTAGGTAGATATAACTGGTCAGGTAGATATAACTGGTCAGGTAGATTATTTAGATATAACTGGTCAGGTAGATTTGGTAGATATAACTGGTCAGGTAGATTAGGTAGATATAACTGGTCAGGTAGATATAGGTAGATAACTGGTCAGGTAGATTAGGTAGACATAACTGGTCAGGTAGATTAGTTAGATATAACTGGTCAGGTAGATTAGGTAGATATAACTGGTCAGGTAGATATAGGTAGATATAAATGGTCAGGTAGATTAGGTAGATATAACTGGTCAGGTAGATTAGGTGGATATAACTGGTCAGGAAGATATAACTGGTCAGGTAGATTAGGCAGATATAACTGGTCAGGTAGATATAACTGGTCAGGTAGATTAGGTAGATATAACTGGTCAGGTAGATATAACTGGTCAGGTAGATTAGGTAGATATAACTGGTCAGGTAGATTAGGTAGATATAACTGGTCAGGTAGATTAGGTAGATATAACTGGTCAGGTAGATTAGGTAGCTATAACTGGTCAGGTAGATATAGGTAGATAACTGGTCAGGTAGATTAGGTAGATATAACTGGTCAGGTAGATTAGTTAGATATAACTGGTCAGGTAGATATAACTGGTCAGGTAGATTAGGTAGATATAACTGGTCAGGTAGATATAACTGGTCAGGTAGATATAACTGGTCAGGTAGATTAGGTAGATATAACTGGTCAGGTAGATATAACTGGTCAGGTAGATTAGGTAGATATAACTGGTCAGGTAGATTAGGTAGATATAACTGGTCAGGTAGATATAGGTAGATAACTGGTAAGGTAGATTAGGTAGATATAACTGGTCAGGTAGATTAGTTAGATATAACTGGTCAGGTAGATTAGGTAGATATAACTGGTCAGGTAGATATAGGTAGATATAACTGGTCAGGTAGATTAGGTAATTATAACTGGTCAGGTAGATTAGGTGGATATAACTGGTCAGGAAGATATAACTGGTCAGGTAGATTAGGCAGATATAACTGGTCAGGTAGATTAGTTAGATATAACTGGTCAGGTAGATTAGGTAGATATAACTGGTCAGGTAGATATAGGTAGATATAACTGGTCAGGTAGATTAGGTAATTATAACTGGTCAGGTAGATTAGGTGGATATAACTGGTCAGGAAGATATAACTGGTCAGGTAGATTAGGCAGATATAACTGGTCAGGTAGATATAGGTAGATATAACTGGTCAGGTAGATATAACTTGTCAGGTAGATTAGGTAGATATTACTGGTCAGGTAGATATAACTGGTCAGGTAGATTAGGTAGATATAACTGGTCAGGTAGATATAACTGGTCAGGTAGATTATGTAGATATAACTGGTCAGGTAGATATAGGTAGATATAACTGGTCAGGTAGATTAGGTAGATATAACTGGTCAGGTAGATATAGGTAGATATAACTGGTCAGGTAGATATAACTGGTCAGGTAGATTTAGTAGATATAACTGGTCAGGTAGATATAACTGGTCAGGTAGATTAGGTAGATATAACTGGTCAGGTAGATTAGGTAAATATAACTGGTCAGGTAGATATAGGTAGATATAACTGGTCAGGTAGATATAACTGGTCAGGTAGATTAGGTAGATATAACTGGTCAGGTAGATATAACTGGTCAGGTAGATATAACTGGTCAGGTAGATTAGGTAGATATAACTTGTCAGGTAGATTAGGTAGATATAACTGGTCAGGTAGATTAGGTAGATATAACTGGTCAGGTAGATTAGGTAGATATAACTGGTCAGGGAGATATAGGTAGATAACTGGTCAGGTAGATTAGGTAGATATAACTGGTCAGGTAGATTAGTTAGATATAACTGGTCAGGTAGATATAACTGGTCAGGTAGATTAGGTAGATATAACTGGTCAGGTAGATATTACTGGTCAGGTAGATATAGGTAGATATAGGTAGATATAACTGGTCGGGTAGATATAACTGGTCAGGTAGATATAGGTAGATATAACTGGTCAGGTAGATTAGGTAGATATAACTGGTCAGGTAGATTTAACAGGTCAGGTAGATTAGGTAGATATAACTGGTCAGGTAGATTAGGTAGATATAACTGCTCAGGTAGATTAGGTAGATATAACTGGTCAATGTAGATATAACTGGTCAGGTAGATTAGGTAGATATAACTGGTCAGGTAGATATAACTGGTCACGTAGATTAGGTAGATATAACTGGTCAGGTAGATATAACTGGTCAGGTAGATTAGGTAGATATAACTGGTCAGGTAGATATAGGTAGATATAACTGGTCAGGTAGATTAGGTAGATATAACTGGTCAGGTAGATATAGGTAGATATAACTGGTCAGGTAGATTAGGTAGATATAACTGGTCAGGTAGATTAGGTAGATATAACTGGTCAGGTGGATATAGGTAGATATAACTGGTCAGGTAGATATAACTGGTCAGGTAGATTAGGTAGATATAACTGGTCAGGTAGATATAACTGGTCAGGTAGATATAACTGGTCAGGTAGATTTAGTAGATATAACTGGTCAGGTAGACATAACTGGTCAGGTAGATTAGGTAGATATAACTGGTCAGGAAGATATAACTGGTCAGTTAGATTAGGTAGATATAACTGGTCAGGTAGATATAGGTAGATATAACTGGTCAGGTAGATATAACTGGTCAGGTAGATATAACTGGTCAGGTAGATTAGGTAGATATAACTGGTCAATGTAGATATAACTGGTCAGGTAGATTAGGTAGATATAACTGGTCAGGTAGATATAACTGGTCACGTAGATTAGGTAGATATAACTGGTCAGGTAGATATAACTGGTCAGGTAGATTAGGTAGATATAACTGGTCAGGTAGATATTACTGGTCAGGTAGATATAGGTAGATATAGGTAGATATAACTGGTCGGGTAGATATAACTGGTCAGGTAGATATAGGTAGATATAACTGGTCAGGTAGATTAGGTAGATATAACTGGTCAGGTAGATTTAACAGGTCAGGTAGATTAGGTAGATATAACTGGTCAGGTAGATTAGGTAGATATAACTGCTCAGGTAGATTAGGTAGATATAACTGGTCAATGTAGATATAACTGGTCAGGTAGATTAGGTAGATATAACTGGTCAGGTAGATATAACTGGTCACGTAGATTAGGTAGATATAACTGGTCAGGTAGATATAACTGGTCAGGTAGATTAGGTAGATATAACTGGTCAGGTAGATATAGGTAGATATAACTGGTCAGGTAGATTAGGTAGATATAACTGGTCAGGTAGATATAGGTAGATATAACTGGTCAGGTAGATTAGGTAGATATAACTGGTCAGGTAGATTAGGTAGATATAACTGGTCAGGTGGATATAGGTAGATATAACTGGTCAGGTAGATATAACTGGTCAGGTAGATTAGGTAGATATAACTGGTCAGGTAGATATAACTGGTCAGGTAGATATAACTGGTCAGGTAGATTTAGTAGATATAACTGGTCAGGTAGATATAACTGGTCAGGTAGATTAGGTAGATATAACTGGTCAGGAAGATATAACTGGTCAGTTAGATTAGGTAGATATAACTGGTCAGGTAGATATAGGTAGATATAACTGGTCAGGTAGATATAACTGGTCAGGTAGATATAACTGGTCAGGTAGATTAGGTAGATATAACTGGTCAATGTAGATATAACTGGTCAGGTAGATTAGGTAGATATAACTGGTCAGGTAGATATAACTGGTCACGTAGATTAGGTAGATATAACTGGTCAGGTAGATATAACTGGTCAGGTAGATTAGGTAGATATAACTGGTCAGGTAGATATAGGTAGATATAACTGGTCAGGTAGATTAGGTAGATATAACTGGTCAGGTAGATATAGGTAGATATAACTGGTCAGGTAGATTAGGTAGATATAACTGGTCAGGTAGATTAGGTAGATATAACTGGTCAGGTGGATATAGGTAGATATAACTGGTCAGGTAGATATAACTGGTCAGGTAGATTAGGTAGATATAACTGGTCAGGTAGATATAACTGGTCAGGTAGATATAACTGGTCAGGTAGATTTAGTAGATATAACTGGTCAGGTAGATATAACTGGTCAGGTAGATTAGGTAGATATAACTGGTCAGGAAGATATAACTGGTCAGTTAGATTAGGTAGATATAACTGGTCAGGTAGATATAGGTAGATATAACTGGTCAGGTAGATATAACTGGTCAGGTAGATATAACTGGTCAGGTAGATTAGGTAGATATAACTGGTCAGGTAGATTAGGTAGATATAACTGGTCAGGTAGATTAGGTAGATATAACTGGTCAGGTAGATATAGGTAGATAACTGGTCAGGTAGATTAGGTAGATATAACTGGTCAGGTAGATTAGTTAGATATAACTGGTCAGGTAGATATAACTGGTCAGGTAGATTAGGTAGATATAACTGGTCAGGTAGATATAACTGGTCAGGTAGATATAACTGGTCAGGTAGAATTAGGTAGATATAACTGGTCAGTGTAGATATAACTGGTCAGGTAGATTAGGTAGATATAACTGGTCAGGTAGATTAGGTAGATATAACTGGTCAGGTAAATATAGGTAGATATAACTGGTCAGGTAGATTAGGTAATTCTAACTGGTCAGGTAGATTAGGTGGATATAACTGGTCAGGAAGATATAACTGGTCAGGTAGATTAGGCAGATATAACTGGTCAGGTAGATATAGGTAGATATAACTGGTCAGGTAGATATAACTTGTCAGGTAGATTAGGTAGATATTACTGGTCAGGTAGATATAACTGGTCAGGTAGATTAGGTAATTATAACTGGTCAGGTAGATTAGTTGGATATAACTGGTCAGGAAGATATAACTGGTCAGGTAGATTAGGCAGATATAACTGGTCAGGTAGATATAGGTAGATATAACTGGTCAGGTAGATATAACTTGTCAGGTAGATTAGGTAGATATTACTGGTCAGGTAGATATAACTGGTCAGGTAGATTAGGTAGATATAACTGGTCAGGTAGATATAACTGGTCAGGTAGATTTCTGTAGATATAACTGGTCAGGTAAATATAGGTAGATATAACTGGTCAGGTAGATTAGGTAGATATAACTGGTCAGGTAGATATAGGTAGATATAACTGGTCAGGTAGATATAACTGGTCAGGTAGATTTAGTAGATATAACTGGTCAGGTAGATATAACTGGTCAGGTAGATTAGGTAGATATAACTGGTCAGGTAGATTAGGTAGATATAACTGGTCAGGTAGATATAGGTAGATATAACTGGTCAGGTAGATATAACTGGTCAGGTAGATTAGGTAGATATAACTGGTCAGGTAGATATAACTGGTCAGGTATATATAACTGGTCAGGTAGATTAGGTAGATATAACTGGTCAGGTAGATTAGGTAGATATAACTGGTCAGGTAGATTAGGTAGATATAACTGGTCAGGTAGATTAGGTAGATATAACTGGTCAGGGAGATATAGGTAGATAACTGGTCAGGTAGATTAGGTAGATATAACTGGTCAGGTAGATTAGTTAGATATAACTGGTCAGGTAGATATAACTGGTCAGGTAGATTAGGTAAATATAACTGGTCAGGTAGATATAACTGGTCAGGTAGATTAGGTAGATATAACTGGTCAGGTAGATATAACTGGTCAGGTAGATTAGGTAGATATAACTGGTCAGGTAGATATAGGTAGATATAACTGGTCAGGTAGTTATAACTGGTCAGGTAGATTAGGTAGATATAACTGGTCAGGTAGATATAACTGGTCAGGTAGATATAACTGGTCAGGTAGATTAGGTAGATATAACTGGTCAGGTAGATATATCTGGTCAGGTAGATTAGGTAGATATAACTGGTCAGGTAGATTAGGTAGATATAACTGGTCAGGTAGATATAGGTAGATAACTGGTACGGTAGATTAGGTAGATATAACTGGTCAGGTAGATTAGTTAGATATAACTGGTCAGGTAGATTAGGTAATTATAACTGGTCAGGTAGATTAGGTGGATATAACTGGTCAGGAAGATATAACTGGTCAGGTAGATTAGGCAGATATAACTGGTCAGGTAGATATAGGTAGATATAACTGGTCAGGTAGATTAGGTAGATATAACTGGTCAGGTAGATATAGGTAGATATAACTGGTCAGGTAGATTAGGTAGATATAACTGGTCAGGTAGATTAGGTAGATATAACTGGTCAGGTGGATATAGGTAGATATAACTGGTCAGGTAGATATAACTGGTCAGGTAGATTAGGTAGATATAACTGGTCAGGTAGATATAACTGGTCAGGTAGATATAACTGGTCAGGTAGATTTAGTAGATATAACTGGTCAGGTAGATATAACTGGTCAGGTAGATTAGGTAGATATAACTGGTCAGGAAGATATAACTGGTCAGTTAGATTAGGTAGATATAACTGGTCAGGTAGATATAGGTAGATATAACTGGTCAGGTAGATATAACTGGTCAGGTAGATATAACTGGTCAGGTAGATTAGGTAGATATAACTGGTCAGGTAGATTAGGTAGATATAACTGGTCAGGTAGATTAGGTAGATATAACTGGTCAGGTAGATATAGGTAGATAACTGGTCAGGTAGATTAGGTAGATATAACTGGTCAGGTAGATTAGTTAGATATAACTGGTCAGGTAGATATAACTGGTCAGGTAGATTAGGTAGATATAACTGGTCAGGTAGATATAACTGGTCAGGTAGATATAACTGGTCAGGTAGATTAGGTAGATATAACTGGTCATGTAGATATAACTGGTCAGGTAGATTAGGTAGATATAACTGGTCAGGTAGATTAGGTAGATATAACTGGTCAGGTAGATATAGGTAGATAACTGGTAAGGTAGATTAGGTAGATATAACTGGTCAGGTAGATTAGTTAGATATAACTGGTCAGGTAGATTAGGTAGATATAACTGGTCAGGTAAATATAGGTAGATATAACTGGTCAGGTAGATTAGGTAATTCTAACTGGTCAGGTAGATTAGGTGGATATAACTGGTCAGGAAGATATAACTGGTCAGGTAGATTAGGCAGATATAACTGGTCAGGTAGATATAGGTAGATATAACTGGTCAGGTAGATATAACTTGTCAGGTAGATTAGGTAGATATTACTGGTCAGGTAGATATAACTGGTCAGGTAGATTAGGTAATTATAACTGGTCAGGTAGATTAGTTGGATATAACTGGTCAGGAAGATATAACTGGTCAGGTAGATTAGGCAGATATAACTGGTCAGGTAGATATAGGTAGATATAACTGGTCAGGTAGATATAACTTGTCAGGTAGATTAGGTAGATATTACTGGTCAGGTAGATATAACTGGTCAGGTAGATTAGGTAGATATAACTGGTCAGGTAGATATAACTGGTCAGGTAGATTTCTGTAGATATAACTGGTCAGGTAGATATAGGTAGATATAACTGGTCAGGTAGATTAGGTAGATATAACTGGTCAGGTAGATATAGGTAGATATAACTGGTCAGGTAGATATAACTGGTCAGGTAGATTTAGTAGATATAACTGGTCAGGTAGATATAACTGGTCAGGTAGATTAGGTAGATATAACTGGTCAGGTAGATTAGGTAGATATAACTGGTCAGGTAGATATAGGTAGATATAACTGGTCAGGTAGATATAACTGGTCAGGTAGATTAGGTAGATATAACTGGTCAGGTAGATATAACTGGTCAGGTATATATAACTGGTCAGGTAGATTAGGTAGATATAACTGGTCAGGTAGATTAGGTAGATATAACTGGTCAGGTAGATTAGGTAGATATAACTGGTCAGGTAGATTAGGTAGATATAACTGGTCAGGGAGATATAGGTAGATAACTGGTCAGGTAGATTAGGTAGATATAACTGGTCAGGTAGATTAGTTAGATATAACTGGTCAGGTAGATATAACTGGTCAGGTAGATTAGGTAAATATAACTGGTCAGGTAGATATAACTGGTCAGGTAGATTAGGTAGATATAACTGGTCAGGTAGATATAACTGGTCAGGTAGATTAGGTAGATATAACTGGTCAGGTAGATATAGGTAGATATAACTGGTCAGGTAGTTATAACTGGTCAGGTAGATTAGGTAGATATAACTGGTCAGGTAGATATAACTGGTCAGGTAGATATAACTGGTCAGGTAGATTAGGTAGATATAACTGGTCAGGTAGATATATCTGGTCAGGTAGATTAGGTAGATATAACTGGTCAGGTAGATTAGGTAGATATAACTGGTCAGGTAGATATAGGTAGATAACTGGTACGGTAGATTAGGTAGATATAACTGGTCAGGTAGATTAGTTAGATATAACTGGTCAGGTAGATTAGGTAATTATAACTGGTCAGGTAGATTAGGTGGATATAACTGGTCAGGAAGATATAACTGGTCAGGTAGATTAGGCAGATATAACTGGTCAGGTAGATATAGGTAGATATAACTGGTCAGGTAGATATAACTTGTCAGGTAGATTAGGTAGATATTACTGGTCAGGTAGATATAACTGGTCAGGTAGATTAGGTAGATATAACTGGTCAGGTAGATATAACTGGTCAGGTAGATTATGTAGATATAACTGGTCAGGTAGATATAGGTAGATATAACTGGTCAGGTAGATTAGGTAGCTATAACTGGTCAGGTAGATATAGGTAGATATAACTGGTCAGGTAGATATAACTGGTCAGGTAGATTTAGTAGATATAACTGGTCAGGTAGATATAACTGGTCAGGTAGATTAGGTAGATATAACTGGTCAGGTAGATTAGGTAAATATAACTGGTCAGGTAGATATAGGTAGATATAACTGGTCAGGTAGATATAACTGGTCAGGTAGATTAGGTAGATATAACTGGTCAGGTAGATATAACTGGTCAGGTAGATATAACTGGTCAGGTAGATTAGGTAGATATAACTTGTCAGGTAGATTAGGTAGATATAACTGGTCAGGTAGATTAGGTAGATATAACTGGTCAGGTAGATTAGGTAGATATAACTGGTCAGGGAGATATAGGTAGATAACTGGTCAGGTAGATTAGGTAGATATAACTGGTCAGGTAGATTAGTTAGATATAACTGGTCAGGTAGATATAGGTAGATATAACTGGTCAGGTAGTTATAACTGGTCAGGTAGATTAGGTAGATATAACTGGTCAGGTAGATATAACTGGTCAGGTAGATATAACTGGTCAGGTAGATTAGGTAGATATAACTGGTCAGGTAGATATATCTGGTCAGGTAGATTAGGTAGATATAACTGGTCAGGTAGATTAGGTAGATATAACTGGTCAGGTAGATATAGGTAGATAACTGGTAAGGTAGATTAGGTAGATATAACTGGTCAGGTAGATTAGTTAGATATAAATGGTCAGGTAGATTAGGTAATTATAACTGGTCAGGTAGATTAGGTGGATATAACTGGTCAGGAAGATATAACTGGCCAGGTAGATTAGGCAGATATAACTGGTCAGGTAGATATAGGTAGATATAACTGGTCAGGTAGATATAACTTGTCAGGTAAATTAGGTAGATATTACTGGTCAGGTAGATATAACTGGTCAGGTAGATTAGGTAGATATAACTGGTCAGGTAGATATAACTGGTCAGGTAGATTATGTAGATATAACTGGTCAGGTAGATATAGGTAGATATAACTGGTCAGGTAGATTAGGTAGATATAACTGGTCAGGTAGATTAGGTAGATATAACTGGTCAGGTAGATATAACTGGTCAGGTAGATTAGGTAGATATAACTGGTCAGGTAGATTAGGTAAATATAACTGGTCAGGTAGATATAGGTAGATATAACTGGTCAGGTAGATATAACTGGTCAGGTAGATTAGGTAGATATAACTGGTCAGGTAGATATAACTGGTCAGGTAGATATAACTGGTCAGGTAGATTAGGTAGATATAACTTGTCAGGTAGATTAGGTAGATATAACTGGTCAGGTAGATTAGGTAGATATAACTGGTCAGGTAGATTAGGTAGATATAACTGGTCAGGGAGATATAGGTAGATAACTGGTCAGGTAGATTAGGTAGATATAACTGGTCAGGTAGATTAGTTAGATATAACTGGTCAGGTAGATATAACTGGTCAGGTAGATTAGGTAGATATAACTGGTCAGGTAGATATTACTGGTCAGGTAGATATAGGTAGATATAGGTAGATATAACTGGTCGGGTAGATATAACTGGTCAGGTAGATATAGGTAGATATAACTGGTCAGGTAGATTAGGTAGATATAACTGGTCAGGTAGATTTAACAGGTCAGGTAGATTAGGTAGATATAACTGGTCAGGTAGATTAGGTAGATATAACTGCTCAGGTAGATTAGGTAGATATAACTGGTCAATGTAGATATAACTGGTCAGGTAGATTAGGTAGATATAACTGGTCAGGTAGATATAACTGGTCACGTAGATTAGGTAGATATAACTGGTCAGGTAGATATAACTGGTCAGGTAGATTAGGTAGATATAACTGGTCAGGTAGATATAGGTAGATATAACTGGTCAGGTAGATTAGGTAGATATAACTGGTCAGGTAGATATAGGTAGATATAACTGGTCAGGTAGATATAACTGGTCAGGTAGATTTAGTAGATAAAGCTGGTCAGGTAGATTAGGTAGATATAACTGGTCAGGTAGATTAGGTAGATATAACTGGTCAGGTAGATATAACTGGTCAGGTAGATTAGGTAGATATAACTGGTCAGGTAGATATAACTGGTCAGGTAGATTATTTAGATATAACTGGTCAGGTAGATTTGGTAGATATAACTGGTCAGGTAGATTAGGTAGATATAACTGGTCAGGTAGATATAGGTAGATAACTGGTCAGGTAGATTAGGTAGATATAACTGGTCAGGTAGATTAGTTAGATATAACTGGTCAGGTAGATTAGGTAGATATAACTGGTCAGGTAGATATAGGTAGATATAAATGGTCAGGTAGATTAGGTAGATATAACTGGTCAGGTAGATTAGGTAGATATAACTGGTCAGGTAGATATAACTGGTCAGGTAGATTAGGTAGATATAACTTGTCAGGTAGATATAACTGGTCAGGTAGATTAGGTAGATATAACTGGTCAGGTAGATATAGGTAGATATAACTGGTCAGGTAGATTAGGTAGATATAACTGGTCAGGTAGATATAGGTAGATATAACTGGTCAGGTAGATATAACTGGTCAGGTAGATTTAGTAGATATAACTGGTCAGGTAGATATAACTGGTCAGGTAGATTAGGTAGATATAACTGGTCAGGTATATATATCTGGTCAGGTAGATTAGGTAGATATAACTGGTCAGGTAGATATAGGTAGATATAACTGGTCAGGTAGATATAACTGGTCAGGTAGATATAACTGGTCAGGTAGATTAGGTAGATATAACTGGTCAGGTAGATTAGGTAGATATAACTGGTCAGGTAGATTAGGTAGATATAACTGGTCAGGTAGATTAGGTAGATATAACTGGTCAGGTAGATATAGGTAGATAACTGGTCAGGTAGATTAGGTAGATATAACTGGTCAGGTAGATTAGTTAGATATAACTGGTCAGGGAGATATAACTGGTCAGGTAGATTAGGTAGATATAACTGGTCAGGTAGATATAACTGGTCAGGTAGATTAGGTAGATATAACTGGTCAGGTAGATTAGGTAGATATAACTGGTCAGGTAGATATAGGTAGATAACTGGTAAGGTAGATTAGGTAGATATAACTGGTCAGGTAGATTAGTTAGATATAACTGGTCAGGTAGATTAGGTAGATATAACTGGTCAGGTAGATATAGGTAGATATAACTGGTCAGGTAGATTAGGTAATTATAACTGGTCAGGTAGATTAGGTGGATATAACTGGTCAGGAAGATATAACTGGTCAGGTAGATTAGGCAGATATAACTGGTCAGGTAGATATAGGTAGATATAACTGGTCAGGTAGATATAACTTGTCAGGTAGATTAGGTAGATATTACTGGTCAGGTAGATATAACTGGTCAGGTAGATTAGGTAATTATAACTGGTCAGGTAGATTAGGTGGATATAACTGGTCAGGAAGATATAACTGGTCAGGTAGATTAGGCAGATATAACTGGTCAGGTAGATATAGGTAGATATAACTGGTCAGGTAGATATAACTTGTCAGGTAGATTAGGTAGATATTACTGGTCAGGTAGATATAACTGGTCAGGTAGATTAGGTAGATATAACTGGTCAGGTAGATATAACTGGTCAGGTAGATTAGGTAGATATAACTGGTCAGGTAGATATAGGTAGATATAACTGGTCAGGTAGATTAGGTAGATATAACTGGTCAGGTAGATATAGGTAGATATAACTGGTCAGGTAGATATAACTGGTCAGGTAGATTTAGTAGATATAACTGGTCAGGTAGATATAACTGGTCAGGTAGATTAGGTAGATATAACTGGTCAGGTAGATTAGGTAGATATAACTGGTCAGGTAGATATAGGTAGATATAACTGGTCAGGTAGATATAACTGGTCAGGTAGATTAGGTAGATATAACTGGTCAGGTAGATATAACTGGTCAGGTAGATATAACTGGTCAGGTAGATTAGGTAGATATAACTGGTCAGGTAGATTAGGTAATTATAACTGGTCAGGTAGATTAGGTGGATATAACTGGTCAGGAAGATATAACTGGTCAGGTAGATTAGGCAGATATAACTGGTCAGGTAGATATAGGTAGATATAACTGGTCAGGTAGATATAACTTGTCAGGTAGATTAGGTAGATATTACTGGTCAGGTAGATATAACTGGTCAGGTAGATTAGGTAGATATAACTGGTCAGGTAGATATAACTGGTCAGGTAGATTAGGTAGATATAACTGGTCAGGTAGATATAGGTAGATATAACTGGTCAGGTAGATTAGGTAGATATAACTGGTCAGGTAGATATAGGTAGATATAACTGGTCAGGTAGATATAACTGGTCAGGTAGATTTAGTAGATATAACTGGTCAGGTAGATATAACTGGTCAGGTAGATTAGGTAGATATAACTGGTCAGGTAGATTAGGTAGATATAACTGGTCAGGTAGATATAGGTAGATATAACTGGTCAGGTAGATATAACTGGTCAGGTAGATTAGGTAGATATAACTGGTCAGGTAGATATAACTGGTCAGGTAGATATAACTGGTCAGGTAGATTAGGTAGATATAACTGGTCAGGTAGATTAGGTAGATATAACTGGTCAGGTAGATTAGGTAGATATAACTGGTCAGGTAGATTAGGTAGATATAACTGGTCAGGGAGATATAGGTAGATAACTGGTCAGGTAGATTAGGTAGATATAACTGGTCAGGTAGATTAGTTAGATATAACTGGTCAGGTAGATATAACTGGTCAGGTAGATTAGGTAGATATAACTGGTCAGGTAGATATAACTGGTCAGGTAGATATAACTGGTCAGGTAGATTAGGTAGATATAACTGGTCAGGTAGATATAGGTAGATATAACTGGTCAGGTAGTTATAACTGGTCAGGTAGATTAGGTAGATATAACTGGTCAGGTAGATATAACTGGTCAGGTAGATATAACTGGTCAGGTAGATTAGGTAGATATAACTGGTCAGGTAGATATAACTGGTCAGGTAGATTAGGTAGATATAACTGGTCAGGTAGATTAGGTAGATATAACTGGTCAGGTAGATATAGGTAGATAACTGGTAAGGTAGATTAGGTAGATATAACTGGTCAGGTAGATTAGTTAGATATAACTGGTCAGGTAGATTAGGTAATTATAACTGGTCAGGTAGATTAGGTGGATATAACTGGTCAGGAAGATATAACTGGTCAGGTAGATTAGGCAGATATAACTGGTCAGGTAGATATAGGTAGATATAACTGGTCAGGTAGATTAGGTAGATATTACTGGTCAGGTAGATATAACTGGTCAGGTAGATTAGGTAGATATAACTGGTCAGGTAGATATAACTGGTCAGGTAGATTATGTAGATATAACTGGTCAGGTAGATATAGGTAGATATAACTGGTCAGGTAGATTAGGTAGATATAACTGGTCAGGTAGATATAGGTAGATATAACTGGTCAGGTAGATATAACTGGTCAGGTAGATTTAGTAGATATAACTGGTCAGGTAGATATAACTGGTCAGGTAGATTAGGTAGATATAACTGGTCAGGTAGATTAGGTAAATATAACTGGTCAGGTAGATATAGGTAGATATAACTGGTCAGGTAGATATAACTGGTCAGGTAGATTAGGTAGATATAACTGGTCAGGTAGATATAACTGGTCAGGTAGATATAACTGGTCCGGTAGATTAGGTAGATATAACTTGTCAGGTAGATTAGGTAGATATAACTGGTCAGGTAGATTAGGTAGATATAACTGGTCAGTAGATTAGGTAGATATAACTGGTCAGGGAGATATAGGTAGATAACTGGTCAGATAGATTAGGTAGATATAACTGGTCAGTTAGATTAGTTAGATATAACTGGTCAGGTAGATATAACTGGTCAGGTAGATTAGGTAGATATAACTGGTCAGGTAGATATTACTGGTCAGGTAGATATAGGTAGATATAGGTAGATATAACTGGTCGGGTAGATATAACTGGTCAGGTAGATATAGGTAGATATAACTGGTCAGGTAGATTAGGTAGATATAACTGGTCAGGTAGATTTAACAGGTCAGGTAGATTAGGTAGATATAACTGGTCAGGTAGATTAGGTAGATATAACTGCTCAGGTAGATTAGGTAGATATAACTGGTCAATGTAGATATAACTGGTCAGGTAGATTAGGTAGATATAACTGGTCAGGTAGATATAACTGGTCACGTAGATTAGGTAGATATAACTGTTCAGGTAGATATAACTGGTCAGGTAGATTAGGTAGATATAACTGGTCAGGTAGATATAGGTAGATATAACTGGTCAGGTAGATTAGGTAGATATAACTGGTCAGGTAGATATAGGTAGATATAACTGGTCAGGTAGATATAACTGGTCAGGTAGATTTAGTAGATAAAGCTGGTCAGGTAGATATAACTGGTCAGGTAGATTAGGTAGATATAACTGGTCAGGTAGATTAGGTAGATATAACTGGTCAGGTAGATTAGGTAGATATAACTGGTCAGGTAGATATAACTGGTCAGGTAGATTAGGTAGATATAACTGGTCAGGTAGATATAACTGGTCAGGTAGATTATTTAGATATAACTGGTCAGGTAGATTTGGTAGATATAACTGGTCAGGTAGATTAGGTAGATATAACTGGTCAGGTAGATATAGGTAGATAACTGGTCAGGTAGATTAGGTAGATATAACTGGTCAGGTAGATTAGTTAGATATAACTGGTCAGGTAGATTAGGTAGATATAACTGGTCAGGTAGATATAGGTAGATATAAATGGTCAGGTAGATTAGGTAGATATAACTGGTCAGGTAGATTAGGTGGATATAACTGGTCAGGAAGATATAACTGGTCAGGTAGATTAGGCAGATATAACTGGTCAGGTAGATATAACTGGTCAGTTAGATTAGTTAGATATAACTGGTCAGGTAGATATAACTGGTCAGGTAGATTAGGTAGATATAACTGGTCAGGTAGATATTACTGGTCAGGTAGATATAGGTAGATATAGGTAGATATAACTGGTCGGGTAGATATAACTGGTCAGGTAGATATAGGTAGATATAACTGGTCAGGTAGATTAGGTAGATATAACTGGTCAGGTAGATTTAACAGGTCAGGTAGATTAGGTAGATATAACTGGTCAGGTAGATTAGGTAGATATAACTGCTCAGGTAGATTAGGTAGATATAACTGGTCAATGTAGATATAACTGGTCAGGTAGATTAGGTAGATATAACTGGTCAGGTAGATATAACTGGTCACGTAGATTAGGTAGATATAACTGTTCAGGTAGATATAACTGGTCAGGTAGATTAGGTAGATATAACTGGTCAGGTAGATATAGGTAGATATAACTGGTCAGGTAGATTAGGTAGATATAACTGGTCAGGTAGATATAGGTAGATATAACTGGTCAGGTAGATATAACTGGTCAGGTAGATTTAGTAGATAAAGCTGGTCAGGTAGATATAACTGGTCAGGTAGATTAGGTAGATATAACTGGTCAGGTAGATTAGGTAGATATAACTGGTCAGGTAGATTAGGTAGATATAACTGGTCAGGTAGATATAACTGGTCAGGTAGATTAGGTAGATATAACTGGTCAGGTAGATATAACTGGTCAGGTAGATTATTTAGATATAACTGGTCAGGTAGATTTGGTAGATATAACTGGTCAGGTAGATTAGGTAGATATAACTGGTCAGGTAGATATAGGTAGATAACTGGTCAGGTAGATTAGGTAGATATAACTGGTCAGGTAGATTAGTTAGATATAACTGGTCAGGTAGATTAGGTAGATATAACTGGTCAGGTAGATATAGGTAGATATAACTGGTCAGGTAGATATAGGTAGATAACTGGTCAGGTAGATTAGGTAGATATAACTGGTCAGGTAGATTAGTTAGATATAACTGGTCAGGTAGATTAGGTAGATATAACTGGTCAGGTAGATATAGGTAGATATAAATGGTCAGGTAGATTAGGTAGATATAACTGGTCAGGTAGATTAGGTGGATATAACTGGTCAGGAAGATATAACTGGTCAGGTAGATTAGGCAGATATAACTGGTCAGGTAGATATAACTGGTCAGGTAGATTAGGTAGATATAACTGGTCAGGTAGATATAACTGGTCAGGTAGATTAGGTAGATATAACTTGTCAGGTAGATATAACTGGTCAGGTAGATTAGGTAGCTATAACTGGTCAGGTAGATATAGGTAGATATAACTGGTCAGGTAGATTAGGTAGATATAACTGGTCAGGTAGATATATGTCGATATAACTGGTCAGGTAGATATAACTGGTCAGGTAGATTTAGTAGATATAACTGGTCAGGTAGATATAACTGGTCAGGTAGATTAGGTAGATATAACTGGTCAGGTAGATATAACTGGTCAGGTAGATTAGGTAGATATAACTGGTCAGGTAGATATAGGTAGATATAACTGGTCAGGTAGATATAACTGGTCAGGTAGATATAACTGGTCAGGTAGATATAACTGGTCAGGTAGATTAGGTAGATATAACTGGTCAGGTAGATTAGGTAGATATAACTGGTCAGGTAGATTAGGTAGATATAACTGGTCAGGTAGATTAGGTAGATATAACTGGTCAGGTAGATATAGGTAGATAACTGGTCAGGTAGATTAGGTAGATATAACTGGTCAGGTAGATTAGTTAGATATAACTGGTCAGGTAGATATAACTGGTCAGGTAGATTAGGTAGATATAACTGGTCAGGTAGATATAACTGGTCAGGTAGATTAGGTAGATATAACTGGTCAGGTAGATTAGGTAGATATAACTGGTCAGGTAGATATAGGTAGATAACTGGTAAGGTAGATTAGGTAGATATAACTGGTCAGGTAGATTAGTTAGATATAACTGGTCAGGTAGATTAGGTAGATATAACTGGTCAGGTAGATATAGGTAGATATAACTGGTCAGGTAGATTAGGTAATTATAACTGGTCAGGTAGATTAGGTAGATATAACTGCTCAGGTAGATTAGGTAGATATAACTGGTCAATGTAGATATAACTGGTCAGGTAGATTAGGTAGATATAACTGGTCAGGTAGATATAACTGGTCACGTAGATTAGGTAGATATAACTGTTCAGGTAGATATAACTGGTCAGGTAGATATAACTGGTCAGGTAGATTAGGTAGATATAACTGGTCAGGTAGATTAGGTAATTATAACTGGTCAGGTAGATTAGGTGGATATAACTGGTCAGGAAGATATAACTGGTCAGGTAGATTAGGCAGATATAACTGGTCAGGTAGATATAGGTAGATATAACTGGTCAGGTAGATATAACTTGTCAGGTAGATTAGGTAGATATTACTGGTCAGGTAGATATAACTGGTCAGGTAGATTAGGTAGATATAACTGGTCAGGTAGATATAACTGGTCAGGTAGATTAGGTAGATATAACTGGTCAGGTAGATATAGGTAGATATAACTGGTCAGGTAGATTAGGTAGATATAACTGGTCAGGTAGATATAGGTAGATATAACTGGTCAGGTAGATATAACTGGTCAGGTAGATTTAGTAGATATAACTGGTCAGGTAGATATAACTGGTCAGGTAGATTAGGTAGATATAACTGGTCAGGTAGATTAGGTAGATATAACTGGTCAGGTAGATATAGGTAGATATAACTGGTCAGGTAGATATAACTGGTCAGGTAGATTAGGTAGATATAACTGGTCAGGTAGATATAACTGGTCAGGTAGATATAACTGGTCAGGTAGATTAGGTAGATATAACTGGTCAGGTAGATTAGGTAGATATAACTGGTCAGGTAGATTAGGTAGATATAACTGGTCAGGTAGATTAGGTAGATATAACTGGTCAGGGAGATATAGGTAGATAACTGGTCAGGTAGATTAGGTAGATATAACTGGTCAGGTAGATTAGTTAGATATAACTGGTCAGGTAGATATAACTGGTCAGGTAGATTAGGTAGATATAACTGGTCAGGTAGATATAACTGGTCAGGTAGATATAACTGGTCAGGTAGATTAGGTAGATATAACTGGTCAGGTAGATATAGGTAGATATAACTGGTCAGGTAGTTATAACTGGTCAGGTAGATTAGGTAGATATAACTGGTCAGGTAGATATAACTGGTCAGGTAGATATAACTGGTCAGGTAGATTAGGTAGATATAACTGGTCAGGTAGATATAACTGGTCAGGTAGATTAGGTAGATATAACTGGTCAGGTAGATTAGGTAGATATAACTGGTCAGGTAGATATAGGTAGATAACTGGTAAGGTAGATTAGGTAGATATAACTGGTCAGGTAGATTAGTTAGATATAACTGGTCAGGTAGATTAGGTAATTATAACTGGTCAGGTAGATTAGGTGGATATAACTGGTCAGGAAGATATAACTGGTCAGGTAGATTAGGCAGATATAACTGGTCAGGTAGATATAGGTAGATATAACTGGTCAGGTAGATTAGGTAGATATTACTGGTCAGGTAGATATAACTGGTCAGGTAGATTAGGTAGATATAACTGGTCAGGTAGATATAACTGGTCAGGTAGATTATGTAGATATAACTGGTCAGGTAGATATAGGTAGATATAACTGGTCAGGTAGATTAGGTAGATATAACTGGTCAGGTAGATATAGGTAGATATAACTGGTCAGGTAGATATAACTGGTCAGGTAGATTTAGTAGATATAACTGGTCAGGTAGATATAACTGGTCAGGTAGATTAGGTAGATATAACTGGTCAGGTAGATTAGGTAAATATAACTGGTCAGGTAGATATAGGTAGATATAACTGGTCAGGTAGATATAACTGGTCAGGTAGATTAGGTAGATATAACTGGTCAGGTAGATATAACTGGTCAGGTAGATATAACTGGTCCGGTAGATTAGGTAGATATAACTTGTCAGGTAGATTAGGTAGATATAACTGGTCAGGTAGATTAGGTAGATATAACTGGTCAGTAGATTAGGTAGATATAACTGGTCAGGGAGATATAGGTAGATAACTGGTCAGGTAGATTAGGTAGATATAACTGGTCAGTTAGATTAGTTAGATATAACTGGTCAGGTAGATATAACTGGTCAGGTAGATTAGGTAGATATAACTGGTCAGGTAGATATTACTGGTCAGGTAGATATAGGTAGATATAGGTAGATATAACTGGTCGGGTAGATATAACTGGTCAGGTAGATATAGGTAGATATAACTGGTCAGGTAGATTAGGTAGATATAACTGGTCAGGTAGATTTAACAGGTCAGGTAGATTAGGTAGATATAACTGGTCAGGTAGATTAGGTAGATATAACTGCTCAGGTAGATTAGGTAGATATAACTGGTCAATGTAGATATAACTGGTCAGGTAGATTAGGTAGATATAACTGGTCAGGTAGATATAACTGGTCACGTAGATTAGGTAGATATAACTGTTCAGGTAGATATAACTGGTCAGGTAGATTAGGTAGATATAACTGGTCAGGTAGATATAGGTAGATATAACTGGTCAGGTAGATTAGGTAGATATAACTGGTCAGGTAGATATAGGTAGATATAACTGGTCAGGTAGATATAACTGGTCAGGTAGATTTAGTAGATAAAGCTGGTCAGGTAGATATAACTGGTCAGGTAGATTAGGTAGATATAACTGGTCAGGTAGATTAGGTAGATATAACTGGTCAGGTAGATTAGGTAGATATAACTGGTCAGGTAGATATAACTGGTCAGGTAGATTAGGTAGATATAACTGGTCAGGTAGATATAACTGGTCAGGTAGATTATTTAGATATAACTGGTCAGGTAGATTTGGTAGATATAACTGGTCAGGTAGATTAGGTAGATATAACTGGTCAGGTAGATATAGGTAGATAACTGGTCAGGTAGATTAGGTAGATATAACTGGTCAGGTAGATTAGTTAGATATAACTGGTCAGGTAGATTAGGTAGATATAACTGGTCAGGTAGATATAGGTAGATATAAATGGTCAGGTAGATTAGGTAGATATAACTGGTCAGGTAGATTAGGTGGATATAACTGGTCAGGAAGATATAACTGGTCAGGTAGATTAGGCAGATATAACTGGTCAGGTAGATATAACTGGTCAGTTAGATTAGTTAGATATAACTGGTCAGGTAGATATAACTGGTCAGGTAGATTAGGTAGATATTACTGGTCAGGTAGATATAACTGGTCAGGTAGATTAGGTAGATATAACTGGTCAGGTAGATATAACTGGTCAGGTAGATTATGTAGATATAACTGGTCAGGTAGATATAGGTAGATATAACTGGTCAGGTAGATTAGGTAGATATAACTGGTCAGGTAGATATAGGTAGATATAACTGGTCAGGTAGATATAACTGGTCAGGTAGATTTAGTAGATATAACTGGTCAGGTAGATATAACTGGTCAGGTAGATTAGGTAGATATAACTGGTCAGGTAGATTAGGTAAATATAACTGGTCAGGTAGATATAGGTAGATATAACTGGTCAGGTAGATATAACTGGTCAGGTAGATTAGGTAGATATAACTGGTCAGGTAGATATAACTGGTCAGGTAGATATAACTGGTCCGGTAGATTAGGTAGATATAACTTGTCAGGTAGATTAGGTAGATATAACTGGTCAGGTAGATTAGGTAGATATAACTGGTCAGTAGATTAGGTAGATATAACTGGTCAGGGAGATATAGGTAGATAACTGGTCAGGTAGATTAGGTAGATATAACTGGTCAGTTAGATTAGTTAGATATAACTGGTCAGGTAGATATAACTGGTCAGGTAGATTAGGTAGATATAACTGGTCAGGTAGATATTACTGGTCAGGTAGATATAGGTAGATATAGGTAGATATAACTGGTCGGGTAGATATAACTGGTCAGGTAGATATAGGTAGATATAACTGGTCAGGTAGATTAGGTAGATATAACTGGTCAGGTAGATTTAACAGGTCAGGTAGATTAGGTAGATATAACTGGTCAGGTAGATTAGGTAGATATAACTGCTCAGGTAGATTAGGTAGATATAACTGGTCAATGTAGATATAACTGGTCAGGTAGATTAGGTAGATATAACTGGTCAGGTAGATATAACTGGTCACGTAGATTAGGTAGATATAACTGTTCAGGTAGATATAACTGGTCAGGTAGATTAGGTAGATATAACTGGTCAGGTAGATATAGGTAGATATAACTGGTCAGGTAGATTAGGTAGATATAACTGGTCAGGTAGATATAGGTAGATATAACTGGTCAGGTAGATATAACTGGTCAGGTAGATTTAGTAGATAAAGCTGGTCAGGTAGATATAACTGGTCAGGTAGATTAGGTAGATATAACTGGTCAGGTAGATTAGGTAGATATAACTGGTCAGGTAGATTAGGTAGATATAACTGGTCAGGTAGATATAACTGGTCAGGTAGATTAGGTAGATATAACTGGTCAGGTAGATATAACTGGTCAGGTAGATTATTTAGATATAACTGGTCAGGTAGATTTGGTAGATATAACTGGTCAGGTAGATTAGGTAGATATAACTGGTCAGGTAGATATAGGTAGATAACTGGTCAGGTAGATTAGGTAGATATAACTGGTCAGGTAGATTAGTTAGATATAACTGGTCAGGTAGATTAGGTAGATATAACTGGTCAGGTAGATATAGGTAGATATAAATGGTCAGGTAGATTAGGTAGATATAACTGGTCAGGTAGATTAGGTGGATATAACTGGTCAGGAAGATATAACTGGTCAGGTAGATTAGGCAGATATAACTGGTCAGGTAGATATAACTGGTCAGTTAGATTAGTTAGATATAACTGGTCAGGTAGATATAACTGGTCAGGTAGATTAGGTAGATATAACTGGTCAGGTAGATATTACTGGTCAGGTAGATATAGGTAGATATAGGTAGATATAACTGGTCGGGTAGATATAACTGGTCAGGTAGATATAGGTAGATATAACTGGTCAGGTAGATTAGGTAGATATAACTGGTCAGGTAGATTTAACAGGTCAGGTAGATTAGGTAGATATAACTGGTCAGGTAGATTAGGTAGATATAACTGCTCAGGTAGATTAGGTAGATATAACTGGTCAATGTAGATATAACTGGTCAGGTAGATTAGGTAGATATAACTGGTCAGGTAGATATAACTGGTCACGTAGATTAGGTAGATATAACTGTTCAGGTAGATATAACTGGTCAGGTAGATTAGGTAGATATAACTGGTCAGGTAGATATAGGTAGATATAACTGGTCAGGTAGATTAGGTAGATATAACTGGTCAGGTAGATATAGGTAGATATAACTGGTCAGGTAGATATAACTGGTCAGGTAGATTTAGTAGATAAAGCTGGTCAGGTAGATATAACTGGTCAGGTAGATTAGGTAGATATAACTGGTCAGGTAGATTAGGTAGATATAACTGGTCAGGTAGATTAGGTAGATATAACTGGTCAGGTAGATATAACTGGTCAGGTAGATTAGGTAGATATAACTGGTCAGGTAGATATAACTGGTCAGGTAGATTATTTAGATATAACTGGTCAGGTAGATTTGGTAGATATAACTGGTCAGGTAGATTAGGTAGATATAACTGGTCAGGTAGATATAGGTAGATAACTGGTCAGGTAGATTAGGTAGATATAACTGGTCAGGTAGATTAGTTAGATATAACTGGTCAGGTAGATTAGGTAGATATAACTGGTCAGGTAGATATAGGTAGATATAACTGGTCAGGTAGATATAGGTAGATAACTGGTCAGGTAGATTAGGTAGATATAACTGGTCAGGTAGATTAGTTAGATATAACTGGTCAGGTAGATTAGGTAGATATAACTGGTCAGGTAGATATAGGTAGATATAAATGGTCAGGTAGATTAGGTAGATATAACTGGTCAGGTAGATTAGGTGGATATAACTGGTCAGGAAGATATAACTGGTCAGGTAGATTAGGCAGATATAACTGGTCAGGTAGATATAACTGGTCAGGTAGATTAGGTAGATATAACTGGTCAGGTAGATATAACTGGTCAGGTAGATTAGGTAGATATAACTTGTCAGGTAGATATAACTGGTCAGGTAGATTAGGTAGCTATAACTGGTCAGGTAGATATAGGTAGATATAACTGGTCAGGTAGATTAGGTAGATATAACTGGTCAGGTAGATATATGTCGATATAACTGGTCAGGTAGATATAACTGGTCAGGTAGATTTAGTAGATATAACTGGTCAGGTAGATATAACTGGTCAGGTAGATTAGGTAGATATAACTGGTCAGGTAGATATAACTGGTCAGGTAGATTAGGTAGATATAACTGGTCAGGTAGATATAGGTAGATATAACTGGTCAGGTAGATATAACTGGTCAGGTAGATATAACTGGTCAGGTAGATATAACTGGTCAGGTAGATTAGGTAGATATAACTGGTCAGGTAGATTAGGTAGATATAACTGGTCAGGTAGATTAGGTAGATATAACTGGTCAGGTAGATTAGGTAGATATAACTGGTCAGGTAGATATAGGTAGATAACTGGTCAGGTAGATTAGGTAGATATAACTGGTCAGGTAGATTAGTTAGATATAACTGGTCAGGTAGATATAACTGGTCAGGTAGATTAGGTAGATATAACTGGTCAGGTAGATATAACTGGTCAGGTAGATTAGGTAGATATAACTGGTCAGGTAGATTAGGTAGATATAACTGGTCAGGTAGATATAGGTAGATAACTGGTAAGGTAGATTAGGTAGATATAACTGGTCAGGTAGATTAGTTAGATATAACTGGTCAGGTAGATTAGGTAGATATAACTGGTCAGGTAGATATAGGTAGATATAACTGGTCAGGTAGATTAGGTAATTATAACTGGTCAGGTAGATTAGGTAGATATAACTGCTCAGGTAGATTAGGTAGATATAACTGGTCAATGTAGATATAACTGGTCAGGTAGATTAGGTAGATATAACTGGTCAGGTAGATATAACTGGTCACGTAGATTAGGTAGATATAACTGTTCAGGTAGATATAACTGGTCAGGTAGATTAGGTAGATATAACTGGTCAGGTAGATATAGGTAGATATAACTGGTCAGGTAGATTAGGTAGATATAACTGGTCAGGTAGATATAGGTAGATATAACTGGTCAGGTAGATATAACTGGTCAGGTAGATTTAGTAGATAAAGCTGGTCAGGTAGATATAACTGGTCAGGTAGATTAGGTAGATATAACTGGTCAGGTAGATTAGGTAGATATAACTGGTCAGGTAGATTAGGTAGATATAACTGGTCAGGTAGATATAACTGGTCAGGTAGATTAGGTAGATATAACTGGTCAGGTAGATATAACTGGTCAGGTAGATTATTTAGATATAACTGGTCAGGTAGATTTGGTAGATATAACTGGTCAGGTAGATTAGGTAGATATAACTGGTCAGGTAGATATAGGTAGATAACTGGTCAGGTAGATTAGGTAGATATAACTGGTCAGGTAGATTAGTTAGATATAACTGGTCAGGTAGATTAGGTAGATATAACTGCTCAGGTAGATATAGGTAGATATAACTGGTCAGGTAGATATAGGTAGATAACTGGTCAGGTAGATTAGGTAGATATAACTGGTCAGGTAGATTAGTTAGATATAACTGGTCAGGTAGATTAGGTAGATATAACTGGTCAGGTAGATATAGGTAGATATAAATGGTCAGGTAGATTAGGTAGATATAACTGGTCAGGTAGATTAGGTGGATATAACTGGTCAGGAAGATATAACTGGTCAGGTAGATTAGGCAGATATAACTGGTCAGGTAGATATAACTGGTCAGGTAGATTAGGTAGATATAACTGGTCAGGTAGATATAACTGGTCAGGTAGATTAGGTAGATATAACTTGTCAGGTAGATATAACTGGTCAGGTAGATTAGGTAGCTATAACTGGTCAGGTAGATATAGGTAGATATAACTGGTCAGGTAGATTAGGTAGATATAACTGGTCAGGTAGATATATGTCGATATAACTGGTCAGGTAGATATAACTGGTCAGGTAGATTTAGTAGATATAACTGGTCAGGTAGATATAACTGGTCAGGTAGATTAGGTAGATATAACTGGTCAGGTAGATATAACTGGTCAGGTAGATTAGGTAGATATAACTGGTCAGGTAGATATAGGTAGATATAACTGGTCAGGTAGATATAACTGGTCAGGTAGATATAACTGGTCAGGTAGATATAACTGGTCAGGTAGATTAGGTAGATATAACTGGTCAGGTAGATTAGGTAGATATAACTGGTCAGGTAGATTAGGTAGATATAACTGGTCAGGTAGATTAGGTAGATATAACTGGTCAGGTAGATATAGGTAGATAACTGGTCAGGTAGATTAGGTAGATATAACTGGTCAGGTAGATTAGTTAGATATAACTGGTCAGGTAGATATAACTGGTCAGGTAGATTAGGTAGATATAACTGGTCAGGTAGATATAACTGGTCAGGTAGATTAGGTAGATATAACTGGTCAGGTAGATTAGGTAGATATAACTGGTCAGGTAGATATAGGTAGATAACTGGTAAGGTAGATTAGGTAGATATAACTGGTCAGGTAGATTAGTTAGATATAACTGGTCAGGTAGATTAGGTAGATATAACTGGTCAGGTAGATATAGGTAGATATAACTGGTCAGGTAGATTAGGTAATTATAACTGGTCAGGTAGATTAGGTGGATATAACTGGTCAGGAAGATATAACTGGTCAGGTAGATTAGGCAGATATAACTGGTCAGGTAGATATAGGTAGATATAACTGGTCAGGTAGATTAGGTAATTATAACTGGTCAGGTAGATTAGGTGGATATAACTGGTCAGGAAGATATAACTTGTCAGGTAGATTAGGTAGATATTACTGGTCAGGTAGATATAACTGGTCAGGTAGATTAGGTAGATATAACTGGTCAGGTAGATATAACTGGTCAGGTAGATTAGGTAGATATAACTGGTCAGGTAGATATAGGTAGATATAACTGGTCAGGTAGATTAGGTAGATATAACTGGTCAGGTAGATATAGGTAGATATAACTGGTCAGGTAGATATAACTGGTCAGGTAGATTTAGTAGATATAACTGGTCAGGTAGATATAACTGGTCAGGTAGATTAGGTAGATATAACTGGTCAGGTAGATTAGGTAGATATAACTGGTCAGGTAGATATAGGTAGATATAACTGGTCAGGTAGATATAACTGGTCAGGTAGATTAGGTAGATATAACTGGTCAGGTAGATATAACTGGTCAGGTAGATATAACTGGTCCGGTAGATTAGGTAGATATAACTTGTCAGGTAGATTAGGTAGATATAACTGGTCAGGTAGATTAGGTAGATATAACTGGTCAGGTAGATTAGGTAGATATAACTGGTCAGGTAGATTAGGTAGATATAACTGGTCAGGTAGATTAGTTAGATATAACTGGTCAGGTAGATATAACTGGTCAGGTAGATTAGGTAGATATAACTGGTCAGGTAGATATAACTGGTCAGGTAGATTAGGTAGATATAACTGGTCAGGTAGATTAGGTAAATATAACTGGTCAGGTAGATATAGGTAGATATAACTGGTCAGGTAGATATAACTGGTCAGGTAGATAAGGTAGATATAACTGGTCAGGTAGATATAACTGGTCAGGTAGATATAACTGGTCAGGTAGATTAGGTAGATATAACTTGTCAGGTAGATTAGGTAGATATAACTGGTCAGGTAGATTAGGTAGATATAACTGGTCAGGTAGATTAGGTAGATATAACTGGTCAGGGAGATATAGGTAGATAACTGGTCAGGTAGATTAGGTAGATATAACTGGTCAGTTAGATTAGTTAGATATAACTGGTCAGGTAGATTAGGTAGATATAACTGGTCAGGTAGATATAACTGGTCAGGTAGATTAGGTAGATAACTGGTCAGGTAGATTAGGTAGATATAACTGGTCAGGTAGATTAGTTAGATATAACTGGTCAGGTAGATTAGGTAGATATAACTGGTCAGGTAGATATAGGTAGATATAAATGGTCAGGTAGATTAGGTAGATATAACTGGTCAGGTAGATTAGGTGGATATAACTGGTCAGGAAGATATAACTGGTCAGGTAGATTAGGCAGATATAACTGGTCAGGTAGATATAACTGGTCAGGTAGATTAGGTAGATATAACTGGTCAGGTAGATATAACTGGTCAGGTAGATTAGGTAGATATAACTTGTCAGGTAGATATAACTGGTCAGGTAGATTAGGTAGCTATAACTGGTCAGGTAGATATAGGTAGATATAACTGGTCAGGTAGATTAGGTAGATATAACTGGTCAGGTAGATATATGTAGATATAACTGGTCAGGTAGATATAACTGGTCAGGTAGATTTAGTAGATATAACTGGTCAGGTAGATATAACTGGTCAGGTAGATTAGGTAGATATAACTGGTCAGGTAGATATAACTGGTCAGGTAGATTAGGTAGATATAACTGGTCAGGTAGATATAGGTAGATATAACTGGTCAGGTAGATATAACTGGTCAGGTAGATATAACTGGTCAGGTAGATATAACTGGTCAGGTAGATTAGGTAGATATAACTGGTCAGGTAGATTAGGTAGATATAACTGGTCAGGTAGATTAGGTAGATATAACTGGTCAGGTAGATTAGGTAGATATAACTGGTCAGGTAGATATAGGTAGATAACTGGTCAGGTAGATTAGGTAGATATAACTGGTCAGGTAGATTAGTTAGATATAACTGGTCAGGTAGATATAACTGGTCAGGTAGATTAGGTAGATATAACTGGTCAGGTAGATATAACTGGTCAGGTAGATTAGGTAGATATAACTGGTCAGGTAGATTAGGTAGATATAACTGGTCAGGTAGATATAGGTAGATAACTGGTAAGGTAGATTAGGTAGATATAACTGGTCAGGTAGATTAGTTAGATATAACTGGTCAGGTAGATTAGGTAGATATAACTGGTCAGGTAGATATAGGTAGATATAACTGGTCAGGTAGATTAGGTAATTATAACTGGTCAGGTAGATTAGGTGGATATAACTGGTCAGGAAGATATAACTGGTCAGGTAGATTAGGCAGATATAACTGGTCAGGTAGATATAGGTAGATATAACTGGTCAGGTAGATATAACTTGTCAGGTAGATTAGGTAGATATTACTGGTCAGGTAGATATAACTGGTCAGGTAGATTAGGTAGATATAACTGGTCAGGTAGATATAACTGGTCAGGTAGATTAGGTAGATATAACTGGTCAGGTAGATATAGGTAGATATAACTGGTCAGGTAGATTAGGTAGATATAACTGGTCAGGTAGATATAGGTAGATATAACTGGTCAGGTAGATTAGGTAGATATAACTGGTCAGGTAGATATAGGTAGATATAACTGGTCAGGTAGATATAACTGGTCAGGTAGATTTAGTAGATATAACTGGTCAGGTAGATATAACTGGTCAGGTAGATTAGGTAGATATAACTGGTCAGGTAGATTAGGTAGATATAACTGGTCAGGTAGATATAGGTAGATATAACTGGTCAGGTAGATATAACTGGTCAGGTAGATTAGGTAGATATAACTGGTCAGGTAGATATAACTGGTCAGGTAGATATAACTGGTCAGGTAGATTTAGTAGATATAACTGGTCAGGTAGATATAACTGGTCAGGTAGATTAGGTAGATATAACTGGTCAGGTAGATATAACTGGTCAGGTAGATTAGGTAGATATAACTGGTCAGGTAGATATAGGTAGATATAACTGGTCAGGTAGATATAACTGGTCAGGTAGATATAACTGGTCAGGTAGATTAGGTAGATATAACTGGTCAGGTAGATTAGGTAGATATAACTGGTCAGGTAGATTAGTTAGATATAACTGGTCAGGTAGATATAACTGGTCAGGTAGATTAGGTAGATATAACTGGTCAGGTAGATATAACTGTTCAGGTAGATATAACTGGTCAGGTAGATTAGGTAGATATAACTGGTCAGGTAGATATAACTGGTCAGGTAGATTAGGTAGATATAACTGGTCAGGTAGATTAGGTAGATATAACTGGTCAGGTAGATATAGGTAGATAACTGGTCAGGTAGATTAGGTAGATATAACTGGTCAGGTAGATTAGTTAGATATAACTGGTCAGGTAGATTAGGTAGATATAACTGGTCAGGTAGATATAACTGGTCAGGTAGATATAGGTAGATATAACTGGTCAGGTAGATTAGGTAGATATAACTGGTCAGGTAGATATAACTGGTCACGTAGATTAGGTAGATATAACTGGTCAGGTAGATATAACTGGTCAGGTAGATTAGGTAGATATAACTGGTCAGGTAGATATAGGTAGATATAACTGGTCAGGTAGATTAGGTAGATATAACTGGTCAGGTAGATATAGGTAGATATAACTGGTCAGGTAGATATAACTGGTCAGGTAGATTTAGTAGATAAAGCTGGTCAGGTAGATATAACTGGTCAGGTAGATTAGGTAGATATAACTGGTCAGGTAGATTAGGTAGATATAACTGGTCAGGTAGATTAGGTAGATATAACTGGTCAGGTAGATATAACTGGTCAGGTAGATTAGGTAGATATAACTGGTCAGGTAGATATAACTGGTCAGGTAGATTATTTAGATATAACTGGTCAGGTAGATTTGGTAGATATAACTGGTCAGGTAGATTAGGTAGATATAACTGGTCAGGTAGATATAGGTAGATAACTGGTCAGGTAGATTAGGTAGATATAACTGGTCAGGTAGATTAGTTAGATATAACTGGTCAGGTAGATTAGGTAGATATAACTGGTCAGGTAGATATAGGTAGATATAAATGGTCAGGTAGATTAGGTAGATATAACTGGTCAGGTAGATTAGGTGGATATAACTGGTCAGGAAGATATAACTGGTCAGGTAGATTAGGCAGATATAACTGGTCAGGTAGATATAACTGGTCAGGTAGATTAGGTAGATATAACTGGTCAGGTAGATATAACTGGTCAGGTAGATTAGGTAGATATAACTTGTCAGGTAGATATAACTGGTCAGGTAGATTAGGTAGATATAACTGGTCAGGTAGATATAGGTAGATATAACTGGTCAGGTAGATTAGGTAGATATAACTGGTCAGGTAGATATAGGTAGATATAACTGGTCAGGTAGATATAACTGGTCAGGTAGATTTAGTAGATATAACTGGTCAGGTAGATATAACTGGTCAGGTAGATTAGGTAGATATAACTGGTCAGGTAGATATAACTGGTCAGGTAGATTAGGTAGATATAACTGGTCAGGTAGATATAGGTAGATATAACTGGTCAGGTAGATATAACTGGTCAGGTAGATATAACTGGTCAGGTAGATATAACTGGTCAGGTAGATATAACTGGTCAGGTAGATTAGGTAGATATAACTGGTCAGGTAGATTAGGTAGATATAACTGGTCAGGTAGATTAGGTAGATATAACTGGTCAGGTAGATTAGGTAGATATAACTGGTCAGGTAGATATAGGTAGATAACTGGTCAGGTAGATTAGGTAGATATAACTGGTCAGGTAGATTAGTTAGATATAACTGGTCAGGTAGATATAACTGGTCAGGTAGATTAGGTAGATATAACTGGTCAGGTAGATATAACTGGTCAGGTAGATTAGGTAGATATAACTGGTCAGGTAGATTAGGTAGATATAACTGGTCAGGTAGATTAGGTAGATATAACTGGTCAGGTAGATATAGGTAGATAACTGGTCAGGTAGATTAGGTAGATATAACTGGTCAGGTAGATTAGTTAGATATAACTGGTCAGGTAGATTAGGTAGATATAACTGGTCAGGTAGATATAGGTAGATATAACTGGTCAGGTAGATTAGGTAGATATAACTGGTCAGGTAGATTAGGTGGATATAACTGGTCAGGAAGATATAACTGGTCAGGTAGATTAGGCAGATATAACTGGTCAGGTAGATATAACTGGTCAGGTAGATTAGGTAGATATAACTGGTCAGGTAGATATAACTGGTCAGGTAGATTAGGTAGATATAACTGGTCAGGTAGATATAACTGGTCAGGTAGATTAGGTAGATATAACTGGTCAGGTAGATATAGGTAGATATAACTGGTCAGGTAGATTAGGTAGATATAACTGGTCAGGTAGATATAGGTAGATATAACTGGTCAGGTAGATATAACTGGTCAGGTAGATTTAGTAGATATAACTGGTCAGGTAGATATAACTGGTCAGGTAGATTAGGTAGATATAACTGGTCAGGTAGATATAACTGGTCAGGTAGATTAGGTAGATATAACTGGTCAGGTAGATATAGGTAGATATAACTGGTCAGGTAGATATAACTGGTCAGGTAGATATAACTGGTCAGGTAGATATAACTGGTCAGGTAGATTAGGTAGATATAACTGGTCAGGTAGATTAGGTAGATATAACTGGTCAGGTAGATTAGGTAGATATAACTGGTCAGGTAGATTAGGTAGATATAACTGGTCAGGTAGATATAGGTAGATAACTGGTCAGGTAGATTAGGTAGATATAACTGGTCAGGTAGATTAGTTAGATATAACTGGCCAGGTAGATATAACTGGTCAGGTAGATTAGGTAGATATAACTGGTCAGGTAGATATAACTGGTCAGGTAGATTAGGTAGATATAACTGGTCAGGTAGATTAGGTAGATATAACTGGTCAGGTAGATATAGGTAGATAACTGGTAAGGTAGATTAGGTAGATATAACTGGTCAGGTAGATTAGTTAGATATAACTGGTCAGGTAGATTAGGTAGATATAACTGGTCAGGTAGATATAGGTAGATATAACTGGTCAGGTAGATTAGGTAATTATAACTGGTCAGGTAGATTAGGTGGATATAACTGGTCAGGAAGATATAACTGGTCAGGTAGATTAGGCAGATATAACTGGTCAGGTAGATATAGGTAGATATAACTGGTCAGGTAGATATAACTTGTCAGGTAGATTAGGTAGATATTACTGGTCAGGTAGATATAACTGGTCAGGTAGATTAGGTAGATATAACTGGTCAGGTAGATATAACTGGTCAGGTAGATTAGGTAGATATAACTGGTCAGGTAGATATAGGTAGATATAACTGGTCAGGTAGATTAGGTAGATATAACTGGTCAGGTAGATATAGGTAGATATAACTGGTCAGGTAGATATAACTGGTCAGGTAGATTAGTAGATATAACTGGTCAGGTAGATATAACTGGTCAGGTAGATTAGGTAGATATAACTGGTCAGGTAGATTAGGTAGATATAACTGGTCAGGTAGATATAGGTAGATATAACTGGTCAGGTAGATATAACTGGTCAGGTAGATTAGGTAGATATAACTGGTCAGGTAGATATAACTGGTCAGGTAGATATAACTGGTCAGGTAGATTAGGTAGATATAACTGGTCAGGTAGATATAGGTAGATATAACTGGTCAGGTAGATATAACTGGTCAGGTAGATATAACTGGTCAGGTAGATTAGGTAGATATAACTGGTCAGGTAGATTAGGTAGATATAACTGGTCAGGTAGATTAGGTAGATATAACTGGTCAGGTAGATTAGGTAGATATAACTGGTCAGGTAGATATAGGTAGATAACTGGTCAGGTAGATTTAGTAGATATAACTGGTCAGGTAGATATAACTGGTCAGGTAGATTAGGTAGATATAACTGGTCAGGTAGATATAACTGGTCAGGTAGATTAGGTAGATATAACTGGTCAGGTAGATATAGGTAGATATAACTGGTCAGGTAGATTAGTAGATAAAGCTGGTCAGGTAGATATAACTGGTCAGGTAGATTAGGTAGATATAACTGGTCAGGTAGATTAGGTAGATATAACTGGTCAGGTAGATTAGGTAGATATAACTGGTCAGGTAGATATAACTGGTCAGGTAGATTAGGTAGATATAACTGGTCAGGTAGATTATTTAGATATAACTGGTCAGGTAGATTTGGTAGATATAACTGGTCAGGTAGATTAGGTAGATATAACTGGTCAGGTAGATATAGGTAGATAACTGGTCAGGTAGATTAGGTAGATATAACTGGTCAGGTAGATTAGTTAGATATAACTGGTCAGGTAGATTAGGTAGATATAACTGGTCAGGTAGATTTAGGTAGATATAACTGGTCAGGTAGATTAGGTAGATATAACTGGTCAGGTAGATTAGGTGGATATAACTGGTCAGGAAGATATAACTGGTCAGGTAGATTAGGCAGATATAACTGGTCAGGTAGATATAACTGGTCAGGTAGATTAGGTAGATATAACTGGTCAGGTAGATATAACTGGTCAGGTAGATTAGGTAGATATAACTTGTCAGGTAGATATAACTGGTCAGGTAGATTAGGTAGATATAACTGGTCAGGTAGATATAGGTAGATATAACTGGTCAGGTAGATTAGGTAGATATAACTGGTCAGGTAGATATAGGTAGATATAACTGGTCAGGTAGATATAACTGGTCAGGTAGATTTAGTAGATATAACTGGTCAGGTAGATATAACTGGTCAGGTAGATTAGGTAGATATAACTGGTCAGGTAGATATAACTGGTCAGGTAGATTAGGTAGATATAACTGGTCAGGTAGATATAGGTAGATATAACTGGTCAGGTAGATATAACTGGTCAGGTAGATATAACTGGTCAGGTAGATTAGGTAGATATAACTGGTCAGGTAGATTAGGTAGATATAACTGGTCAGGTAGATTAGGTAGATATAACTGGTCAGGTAGATTAGGTAGATATAACTGGTCAGGTAGATATAGGTAGATAACTGGTCAGGTAGATTAGGTAGATATAACTGGTCAGGTAGATTAGTTAGATATAACTGGTCAGGTAGATATAACTGGTCAGGTAGATTAGGTAGATATAACTGGTCAGGTAGATATAACTGGTCAGGTAGATTAGGTAGATATAACTGGTCAGGTAGATTAGGTAGATATAACTGGTCAGGTAGATATAGGTAGATAACTGGTAAGGTAGATTAGGTAGATATAACTGGTCAGGTAGATTAGTTAGATATAACTGGTCAGGTAGATTAGGTAGATATAACTGGTCAGGTAGATATAGGTAGATATAACTGGTCAGGTAGATTAGGTAATTATAACTGGTCAGGTAGATTAGGTGGATATAACTGGTCAGGAAGATATAACTGGTCAGGTAGATATAGGTAGATATAACTGGTCAGGTAGATATAACTGGTCAGGTAGATTAGGTAGATATAACTGGTCAGGTAGATATAACTGGTCAGGTAGATATAACTGGTCAGGTAGATTAGGTAGATATAACTGGTCAGGTAGATTAGGTAGATATAACTGGTCAGGTAGATATAGGTAGATATAACTGGTCAGGTAGATATAACTGGTCAGGTAGATTAGGTAGATATAACTGGTCAGGTAGATATAACTGGTCAGGTAGATATAACTGGTCAGGTAGATAAGGTAGATATAACTGGTCAGGTAGATATAGGTAGATATAACTGGTCAGGTAGATTAGGTAATTATAACTGGTCAGGTAGATTAGGTGGATATAACTGGTCAGGTAGATTAGGTAGATATAACTGGTCAGGTAGATATAGGTAGATATAACTGGTCAGGTAGATTAGGTAATTATAACTGGTCAGGTAGATTAGGTGGATATAACTGGTCAGGAAGATATAACTGGTCAGGTAGATTAGGCAGATATAACTGGTCAGGTAGATATAGGTAGATATAACTGGTCAGGTAGATATAACTGGTCAGGTAGATATAACTGGTCAGGTAGATTAGGTAGATATAACTGGTCAGGTAGATTAGGTAGATATAACTGGTCAGGTAGATATAACTGGTCAGGTAGATATAACTGGTCAGGTAGATAAGGTAGATATAACTGGTCAGGTAGATATAGGTAGATAACTGGTAAAGTAGATTAGGTAGATATAACTGGTCAGGTAGATTAGGTAGATATAACTGGTCAGGTAGATATAGGTAGATATAACTGGTCAGGTAGATTAGGTAATTATAACTGGTCAGGTAGATTAGGTGGATATAACTGGTCAGGAAGATATAACTGGTCAGGTAGATTAGGCAGATATAACTGGTCAGGTAGATATAGGTAGATATAACTGGTCAGGTAGATATAACTGGTCAGGTAGATATAACTGGTCAGGTAGATTAGGTAGATATAACTGGTCAGGTAGATTAGGTAGATATAACTGGTCAGGTAGATTAGTTAGATATAACTGGTCAGGTAGATATAACTGGTCAGGTAGATATAACTGGTCAGGTAGATTAGGTAGATATAACTGGTCAGGTAGATATAACTGGTCAGGTAGATTAGGTAGATATAACTGGTCAGGTAGATTAGGTAGATATAACTGGTCAGGTAGATATAGGTAGATAACTGGTAAGGTAGATTAGGTAGATATAACTGGTCAGGTAGATATAGGTAGATAACTGGTAAGGTAGATTAGGTAGATATAACTGGTCAGGTAGATTAGTTAGATATAACTGGTCAGGTAGATTAGGTAGATATAACTGGTCAGGTAGATATAGGTAGATATAACTGGTCAGGTAGATTAGGTAATTATAACTGGTCAGGTAGATTAGGTGGATATAACTGGTCAGGAAGATATAACTGGTCAGGTAGATTAGGCAGATATAACTGGTCAGGTAGATATAGGTAGATATAACTGGTCAGGTAGATATAACTGGTCAGGTAGATATAACTGGTCAGGTAGATTAGGTAGATATAACTGGTCAGGTAGATTAGGTAGATATAACTGGTCAGGTAGATATAACTGGTCAGGTAGATATAACTGGTCAGGTAGATAAGGTAGATATAACTGGTCAGGTAGATATAGGTAGATAACTGGTAAAGTAGATTAGGTAGATATAACTGGTCAGGTAGATTAGGTAGATATAACTGGTCAGGTAGATATAGGTAGATATAACTGGTCAGGTAGATTAGGTAATTATAACTGGTCAGGTAGATTAGGTGGATATAACTGGTCAGGAAGATATAACTGGTCAGGTAGATTAGGCAGATATAACTGGTCAGGTAGATATAGGTAGATATAACTGGTCAGGTAGATATAACTGGTCAGGTAGATATAACTGGTCAGGTAGATTAGGTAGATATAACTGGTCAGGTAGATTAGGTAGATATAACTGGTCAGGTAGATTAGGTAGATATAACTGGTCAGGTAGATATAACTGGTCAGGTAGATATAACTGGTCAGGTAGATTAGGTAGATATAACTGGTCAGGTAGATATAACTGGTCAGGTAGATTAGGTAGATATAACTGGTCAGGTAGATTAGGTAGATATAACTGGTCAGGTAGATTAGGTAGATATAACTGGTCAGGTAGATATAGGTAGATATAACTGGTAAGGTAGATTAGGTAGATATAACTGGTCAGGTAGATATAGGTAGATAACTGGTAAGGTAGATTAGGTAGATATAACTGGTCAGGTAGATTAGTTAGATATAACTGGTCAGGTAGATTAGGTAGATATAACTGGTCAGGTAGATATAACTGGTCAGGTAGATATAACTGGTCAGGTAGATTAGGTAGATATAACTGGTCAGGTAGATATAACTGGTCAGGTAGATATAACTGGTCAGGTAGATTAGGTAGATATAACTGGTCATGTAGATTAGGTAGATATAACTGGTCAGGTAGATATAGGTAGATATAACTGGTCAGGTAGATATAACTGGTCAGGTAGATAAGGTAGATATAACTGGTCAGGTAGATATAGGTAGATAACTGGTAAAGTAGATTAGGTAGATATAACTGGTCAGGTAGATTAGGTAGATATAACTGGTCAGGTAGATATAGGTAGATATAACTGGTCAGGTAGATTAGGTAATTATAACTGGTCAGGTAGATTAGGTGGATATAACTGGTCAGGAAGATATAACTGGTCAGGTAGATTAGGCAGATATAACTGGTCAGGTAGATATAGGTAGATATAACTGGTCAGGTAGATATAACTGGTCAGGTAGATATAACTGGTCAGGTAGATTAGGTAGATATAACTGGTCAGGTAGATTAGGTAGATATAACTGGTCAGGTAGATTAGTTAGATATAACTGGTCAGGTAGATATAACTGGTCAGGTAGATATAACTGGTCAGGTAGATTAGGTAGATATAACTGGTCAGGTAGATATAACTGGTCAGGTAGATTAGGTAGATATAACTGGTCAGGTAGATTAGGTAGATATAACTGGTCAGGTAGATATAGGTAGATAACTGGTAAGGTAGATTAGGTAGATATAACTGGTCAGGTAGATATAGGTAGATAACTGGTAAGGTAGATTAGGTAGATATAACTGGTCAGGTAGATTAGTTAGATATAACTGGTCAGGTAGATTAGGTAGATATAACTGGTCAGGTAGATATAGGTAGATATAACTGGTCAGGTAGATTAGGTAATTATAACTGGTCAGGTAGATTAGGTGGATATAACTGGTCAGGAAGATATAACTGGTCAGGTAGATTAGGCAGATATAACTGGTCAGGTAGATATAGGTAGATATAACTGGTCAGGTAGATATAACTGGTCAGGTAGATATAACTGGTCAGGTAGATTAGGTAGATATAACTGGTCAGGTAGATTAGGTAGATATAACTGGTCAGGTAGATATAACTGGTCAGGTAGATATAACTGGTCAGGTAGATAAGGTAGATATAACTGGTCAGGTAGATATAGGTAGATAACTGGTAAAGTAGATTAGGTAGATATAACTGGTCAGGTAGATTAGGTAGATATAACTGGTCAGGTAGATATAGGTAGATATAACTGGTCAGGTAGATTAGTTAGATATAACTGGTCAGGTAGATTAGGTAGATATAACTGGTCAGGTAGATATAACTGGTCAGGTAGATATAGGTAGAAATAACTGGTCAGGTAGATTAGGTAATTATAACTGGTCAGGTAGATTAGGTGGATATAACTGGTCAGGATGATATAACTGGTCAGGTAGATTAGGCAGATATAACTGGTCAGGTAGATATAGGTAGATATAACTGGTCAGGTAGATATAACTTGTCAGGTAGATTAGGTAGATATTACTGGTCAAGTAGATATAACTGGTCAGGTAGATTAGGTAGATTTAACTGGTCAGGTAGATATAACTGGTCAGGTAGATTAGGTAGATATAACTGGTCAGGTAGATATAGGTAGATATAACTGGTCAGGTAGATTAGGTAGATATAACTGGTCAGGTAGATATAGGTAGATATAACTGGTCAGGTAGATATAACTGGTCAGGTAGATTTAGTAGATATAACTGGTCAGGTAGATATAACTGGTCAGGTAGATTAGGTAGATATAACTGGTCAGGTAGATATAGGTAGATATAACTGGTCAGGTAGATATAACTGGTCAGGTAGATTAGGTAGATATAACTGGTCAGGTAGATATAACTGGTCAGGTAGATATAACTGGTCAGGTAGATTAGGTAGATATAACTGGTCATGTAGATTAGGTAGATATAACTGGTCAGGTAGATATAGGTAGATATAACTGGTCAGGTAGATATAACTGGTCAGGTAGATTAGGTAGATATAACTGGTCAGGTAGATATAACTGGTCCGGTAGATATAACTGGTCAGGTAGATAAGGTAGATATAACTGGTCAGGTAGATATAGGTAGATAACTGGTAAAGTAGATTAGGTAGATATAACTGGTCAGGTAGATTAGGTAGATATAACTGGTCAGGTAGATATAGGTAGATATAACTGGTCAGGTAGATTAGGTAGATTATAACTGGTCAGGTAGATTAGGTGGATATAACTGGTCAGGTAAGATATAACTGGTCAGGTAGATTAGGTCAGATATAACTGGTCAGGTAGATATAGGTAGATATAACTGGTCAGGTAGATATAACTGGTCAGGTAGATATAACTGGTCAGGTAGATTAGGTAGATATAACTGGTCAGGTAGATTAGGTAGATATAACTGGTCAGGTAGATTAGGTAGATATAACTGGTCAGGTAGATATAACTGGTCAGGTAGATATAGGTAGATATAACTGGTCAGGTAGATTAGGTAGATTATAACTGGTCAGGTAGATTAGGTGGATATAACTGGTCAGGATGATATAACTGGTCAGGTAGATTAGGCAGATATAACTGGTCAGGTAGATATAGGTAGATATAACTGGTCAGGTAGATATAACTTGTCAGGTAGATTAGGTAGATATTACTGGTCAGGTAGATATAACTGGTCAGGTAGATTAGGTAGATAGAACTGGTCAGGTAGATATAACTGGTCAGGTAGATTAGGTAGATATAACTGGTCAGGTAGATATAGGTAGATATAACTGGTCAGGTAGATTAGGTAGATATAACTGGTCAGGTAGATGTAGGTAGATATAACTGGTCAGGTAGATATAACTGGTCAGGTAGATTTAGTAGATATAACTGGTCAGGTAGATATAACTGGTCAGGTAGATATAACTGGTCAGGTAGATTTAGTAGATATAACTGGTCAGGTAGATATAACTGGTCAGGTAGATTAGGTAGATATAACTGGTCAGGTAGATATAGGTAGATATAACTGGTCAGGTAGATTAGGTAGATATAACTGGTCAGGTAGATATAGGTAGATATAACTGGTCAGGTAGATATAACTGGTCAGGTAGATTTAGTTGATAAAGCTGGTCAGGTAGATTAGGTAGATATAACTGGTCAGGTAGATATAACTGGTGAGGTAGATTAGGTAGATATAACTGGTCAGGTAGATATAACTGGTCAGGTAGATTAGGTAGATATAACTGGTCAGGTAGATTAGGTAGATATAACTGGTCAGGTAGATATAACTGGTCAGGTAGATATAACTGGTCAGGTAGATAAGGTAGATATAACTGGTCAGGTAGATATAGGTAGATAACTGGTAAAGTAGATTAGGTAGATATAACTGGTCAGGTAGATTAGGTAGATATAACTGGTCAGGTAGATATAGGTAGATATAACTGGTCAGGTAGATTAGGTAATTATAACTGGTCAGGTAGATTAGGTGGATATAACTGGTCAGGAAGATATAACTGGTCAGGTAGATTAGGCAGATATAACTGGTCAGGTAGATATAGGTAGATATAACTGGTCAGGTAGATATAACTGGTCAGGTAGATTAGGTAGATATAACTGGTCAGGTAGATTAGGTAGATATAACTGGTCAGGTAGATTAGTTAGATATAACTGGTCAGGTAGATATAACTGGTCAGGTAGATATAACTGGTCAGGTAGATTAGGTAGATATAACTGGTCAGGTAGATATAACTGGTCAGGTAGATTAGGTAGATATAACTGGTCAGGTAGATTAGGTAGATATAACTGGTCAGGTAGATATAGGTAGATAACTGGTAAGGTAGATTAGGTAGATATAACTGGTCAGGTAGATATAGGTAGATAACTGGTAAGGTAGATTAGGTAGATATAACTGGTCAGGTAGATTAGTTAGATATAACTGGTCAGGTAGATTAGGTAGATATAACTGGTCAGGTAGATATAACTGGTCAGGTAGATATAGGTAGATATAACTGGTCAGGTAGATTAGGTAATTATAACTGGTCAGGTAGATTAGGTGGATATAACTGGTCAGGATGATATAACTGGTCAGGTAGATTAGGCAGATATAACTGGTCAGGTAGATATAGGTAGATATAACTGGTCAGGTAGATATAACTTGTCAGGTAGATTAGGTAGATATTACTGGTCAAGTAGATATAACTGGTCAGGTAGATTAGGTAGATTTAACTGGTCAGGTAGATATAACTGGTCAGGTAGATTAGGTAGATATAACTGGTCAGGTAGATATAGGTAGATATAACTGGTCAGGTAGATTAGGTAGATATAACTGGTCAGGTAGATATAGGTAGATATAACTGGTCAGGTAGATATAACTGGTCAGGTAGATTTAGTAGATATAACTGGTCAGGTAGATATAACTGGTCAGGTAGATTAGGTAGATATAACTGGTCAGGTAGATATAGGTAGATATAACTGGTCAGGTAGATATAACTGGTCAGGTAGATTAGGTAGATATAACTGGTCAGGTAGATATAACTGGTCAGGTAGATATAACTGGTCAGGTAGATTAGGTAGATATAACTGGTCATGTAGATTAGGTAGATATAACTGGTCAGGTAGATATAGGTAGATATAACTGGTCAGGTAGATATAACTGGTCAGGTAGATTAGGTAGATATAACTGGTCAGGTAGATATAACTGGTCCGGTAGATATAACTGGTCAGGTAGATAAGGTAGATATAACTGGTCAGGTAGATATAGGTAGATAACTGGTAAAGTAGATTAGGTAGATATAACTGGTCAGGTAGATTAGGTAGATATAACTGGTCAGGTAGATATAGGTAGATATAACTGGTCAGGTAGATTAGGTAATTATAACTGGTCAGGTAGATTAGGTGGATATAACTGGTCAGGAAGATATAACTGGTCAGGTAGATTAGGCAGATATAACTGGTCAGGTAGATATAGGTAGATATAACTGGTCAGGTAGATATAACTGGTCAGGTAGATATAACTGGTCAGGTAGATTAGGTAGATATAACTGGTCAGGTAGATTAGGTAGATATAACTGGTCAGGTAGATTAGTTAGATATAACTGGTCAGGTAGATATAACTGGTCAGGTAGATATAACTGGTCAGGTAGATTAGGTAGATATAACTGGTCAGGTAGATATAACTGGTCAGGTAGATTAGGTAGATATAACTGGTCAGGTAGATTAGGTAGATATAACTGGTCAGGTAGATATAGGTAGATAACTGGTAAGGTAGATTAGGTAGATATAACTGGTCAGGTAGATTAGTTAGATATAACTGGTCAGGTAGATTAGGTAGATATAACTGGTCAGGTAGATATAACTGGTCAGGTAGATATAGGTAGATATAACTGGTCAGGTAGATTAGGTAATTATAACTGGTCAGGTAGATTAGGTGGATATAACTGGTCAGGATGATATAACTGGTCAGGTAGATTAGGCAGATATAACTGGTCAGGTAGATATAGGTAGATATAACTGGTCAGGTAGATATAACTTGTCAGGTAGATTAGGTAGATATTACTGGTCAGGTAGATATAACTGGTCAGGTAGATTAGGTAGATAGAACTGGTCAGATAGATATAACTGGTCAGGTAGATTAGGTAGATATAACTGGTCAGGTAGATATAGGTAGATATAACTGGTCAGGTAGATTAGGTAGATATAACTGGTCAGGTAGATGTAGGTAGATATAACTGGTCAGGTAGATATAACTGGTCAGGTAGATTTAGTAGATATAACTGGTCAGGTAGATATAACTGGTCAGGTAGATATAACTGGTCAGGTAGATTTAGTAGATATAACTGGTCAGGTAGATATAACTGGTCAGGTAGATTAGGTAGATATAACTGGTCAGGTAGATATAGGTAGATATAACTGGTCAGGTAGATTAGGTAGATATAACTGGTCAGGTAGATATAGGTAGATATAACTGGTCAGGTAGATATAACTGGTCAGGTAGATTTAGTAGATAAAGCTGGTCAGGTAGATTAGGTAGATATAACTGGTCAGGTAGATTAGGTAGATATAACTGGTCAGGTAGATATAACTGGTCAGGTAGATTAGGTAGATATAACTGGTCAGGTAGATATAACTGGTCAGGTAGATTATTTAGATATAACTGGTCAGGTTGATTTGGTAGATATAACTGGTCAGGTAGATTAGGTAGATATAACTGGTCAGGTAGATATAGGTAGATAACTGGTCAGGTAGATTAGGTAGATATAACTGGTCAGGTAGATTAGTTAGATATAACTGGTCAGGTAGATATAGGTAGATATAAATGGTCAGGTAGATTAGGTAGATATAACTGGTCAGGTAGATTAGGTGGATATAACTGGTCAGGAAGATATAACTGGTCAGGTAGATTAGGCAGATATAACTGGTCAGGTAGATATAACTGGTCAGGTAGATTAGGTAGATATAACTGGTCAGGTAGATATAACTGGTCAGGTAGATTAGGTAGATATAACTGGTCAGGTAGATATAACTGGTCAGGTAGATTAGGTAGATATAACTGGTCAGGTAGATATAGGTAGATATAACTGGTCAGGTAGATTAGGTAGATATAACTGGTCAGGTAGATATAGGTAGATATAACTGGTCAGGTAGATATAACTGGTCAGGTAGATTTAGTAGATATAACTGGTCAGGTAGATATAACTGGTCAGGTAGATTAGGTAGATATAACTGGTCAGGTAGATATAACTGGTCAGGTAGATTAGGTAGATATAACTGGTCAGGTAGATATAGGTAGATATAACTGGTCAGGTAGATATAACTGGTCAGGTAGATATAACTGGTCAGGTAGATTAGGTAGATATAACTGGTCAGGTAGATTAGGTAGATATAACTGGTCAGGTAGATTAGGTAGATATAACTGGTCAGGTAGATTAGGTAGATATAACTGGTCAGGTAGATATAGGTAGATAACTGGTCAGGTAGATTAGGTAGATATAACTGGTCAGGTAGATTAGTTAGATATAACTGGTCAGGGAGATATAACTGGTCAGGTAGATTAGGTAGATATAACTGGTCAGGTAGATATAACTGGTCAGGTAGATTAGGTAGATATAACTGGTCAGGTAGATTAGGAAGATATAACTGGTCAGGTAGATATAGGTAGATAACTGGTAAGGTAGATTAGGTAGATATAACTGGTCAGGTAGATTAGTTAGATATAACTGGTCAGGTAGATTAGGTAGATATAACTGGTCAGGTAGATTAGTTAGATATAACTGGTCAGGTAGATTAGGTAGATATAACTGGTCAGGTAGATATAGGTAGATATAACTGGTCAGGTAGATTAGGTAATTATAACTGTTCAGGTAGATTAGGTGGATATAACTGGTCAGGAAGATATAACTGGTCAGGTAGATTAGGCAGATATAACTGGTCAGGTAGATATAACTGGTCAGGTAGATATAACTGGTCAGGTAGATTTAGTAGATATAACTGGTCAGGTAGATATAACTGGTCAGGTAGATTAGGTAGATATAACTGGTCAGGAAGATATAACTGGTCAGGTAGATTAGGTAGATATAACTGGTCAGGTAGATATGTTAGATATAACTGGTCAGGTAGATATAGGTAGATATAAATGGTCAGGTAGATTAGGTAGATATAACTGGTCAGGTAGATTAGGTGGATATAACTGGTCAGGAAGATATAACTGGTCAGGTAGATTAGGCAGATATAACTGGTCAGGTAGATATAACTGGTCAGGTAGATTAGGTAGATATAACTGGTCAGGTAGATATAACTGGTCAGGTAGATTAGGTAGATATAACTTGTCAGGTAGATATAACTGGTCAGGTAGATTAGGTAGATATAACTGGTCAGGTAGATATAGGTAGATATAACTGGTCAGGTAGATATAGGTAGATATAACTGGTCAGGTAGATATAGGTAGATATAACTGGTCAGGTAGATATAACTGGTCAGGTAGATTTAGTAGATATAACTGGTCAGGTAGATATAACTGGTCAGGTAGATTAGGTAGATATAACTGGTCAGGTAGATATAACTGGTCAGGTAGATTAGGTAGATATAACTGGTCAGGTAGATATAGGTAGATATAACTGGTCAGGTAGATATAACTGGTCAGGTAGATATAACTGGTCAGGTAGATTAGGTAGATATAACTGGTCAGGTAGATTAGGTAGATATAACTGGTCAGGTAGATTAGGTAGATATAACTGGTCAGGTAGATTAGGTAGATATAACTGGTCAGGTAGATATAGGTAGATAACTGGTCAGGTAGATTAGGTAGATATAACTGGTCAGGTAGATTAGTTAGATATAACTGGTCAGGGAGATATAACTGGTCAGGTAGATTAGGTAGATATAACTGGTCAGGTAGATATAACTGGTCAGGTAGATTAGGTAGATATAACTGGTCAGGTAGATTAGGTAGATATAACTGGTCAGGTAGATATAGGTAGATAACTGGTAAGGTAGATTAGGTAGATATAACTGGTCAGGTAGATTAGTTAGATATAACTGGTCAGGTAGATTAGGTAGATATAACTGGTCAGGTAGATTAGTTAGATATAACTGGTCAGGTAGATTAGGTAGATATAACTGGTCAGGTAGATATAGGTAGATATAACTGGTCAGGTAGATTAGGTAATTATAACTGTTCAGGTAGATTAGGTGGATATAACTGGTCAGGAAGATATAACTGGTCAGGTAGATTAGGCAGATATAACTGGTCAGGTAGATATAACTGGTCAGGTAGATATAACTGGTCAGGTAGATTTAGTAGATATAACTGGTCAGGTAGATATAACTGGTCAGGTAGATTAGGTAGATATAACTGGTCAGGAAGATATAACTGGTCAGGTAGATTAGGTAGATATAACTGGTCAGGTAGATATAGGTAGATATAACTGGTCAGGTAGATATAACTGGTCAGGTAGATATAACTGGTCAGGTAGATATAACTGGTCAGGTAGATTAGGTAGATATAACTGGTCAGGTAGATTAGGTAGATATAACTGGTCAGGTAGATTAGGTAGATATAACTGGTCAGGTAGATTAGGTAGATATAACTGGTCAGGTAGATATAGGTAGATAACTGGTCAGGTAGATTAGGTAGATATAACTGGTCAGGTAGATTAGTTAGATATAACTGGTCAGGTAGATATAACTGGTCAGGTAGATATAACTGGTCAGGTAGATTAGGTAGATATAACTGGTCAGGTAGATATAACTGGTCAGGTAGATTAGGTAGATATAACTGGTCAGGTAGATTAGGTAGATATAACTGGTCAGGTAGATTAGGTAGATATAACTGGTCAGGTAGATTAGGTAGATATAACTGGTCAGGTAGATATAGGTAGATAACTGGTCAGGTAGATTAGGTAGATATAACTGGTCAGGTAGATTAGTTAGATATAACTGGTCAGGTAGATATAACTGGTCAGGTAGATTAGGTAGATATAAGTGGTCAGGTAGATATAACTGGTCAGGTAGATATAACTGGTCAGGTAGATTAGGTAGATATAACTGGTCAGGTAGATATAACTGGTCAGGTAGATATAGGTAGATATAACTGGTCAGGTAGATTAGGTAATTATAACTGGTCAGGTAGATTAGGTGGATATAACTGGTCAGGAAGATATAACTGGTCAGGTAGATTAGGCAGATATAACTGGTCAGGTAGATATAGGTAGATATAACTGGTCAGGTAGATATAACTTGTCAGGTAGATTAGGTAGATATTACTGGTCAGGTAGATATAACTGGTCAGGTAGATTAGGTAATTATAACTGGTCAGGTAGATTAGGTGGATATAACTGGTCAGGAAGATATAACTGGTCAGGTAGATTAGGCAGATATAACTGGTCAGGTAGATATAGGTAGATATAACTGGTCAGGTAGATATAACTTGTCAGGTAGATTAGGTAGATATTACTGGTCAGGTAGATATAACTGGTCAGGTAGATTAGGTAGATATAACTGGTCAGGTAGATATAACTGGTCAGGTAGATTAGGTAGATATAACTGGTCAGGTAGATATAGGTAGATATAACTGGTCAGGTAGATTAGGTAGATATAACTGGTCAGGTAGATATAGGTAGATATCACTGGTCAGGTAGATATAACTGGTCAGGTAGATTTAGTAGATATAACTGGTCAGGTAGATATAACTGGTCAGGTAGATTAGGTAGATATAACTGGTCAGGTAGATTAGGTAGATATAACTGGTCAGGTAGATATAGGTAGATATAACTGGTCAGGTAGATATAACTGGTCAGGTAGATTAGGTAGATATAACTGGTCAGGTAGATATAACTGGTCAGGTAGATATAACTGGTCAGGTAGATTAGGTAGATATAACTGGTCAGGTAGATTAGGTAGATATAACTGGTCAGGTAGATTAGGTAGATATAACTGGGCAGGTAGATTAGGTAGATATAACTGGTCAGGTAGATATAGGTAGATAACTGGTCAGGTAGATTAGGTAGATATAACTGGTCAGGTAGATTAGTTAGATATAACTGGTCAGGTAGATATAACTGGTCAGGTAGATTAGGTAGATATAACTGGTCAGGTAGATATAACTGGTCAGGTAGATTAGGTAGATATAACTGGTCAGGTAGATATAACTGGTCAGGTAGATTAGGTAGATATAACTGGTCAGGTAGATATAGGTAGATATAACTGGTCAGGTAGTTATAACTGGTCAGGTAGATTAGGTAGATATAACTGGTCAGGTAGATATAACTGGTCAGGTAGATATAACTGGTCAGGTAGATTAGGTAGATATAACTGGTCAGGTAGATATAACTGGTCAGGTAGATTAGGTAGATATAACTGGTCAGGTAGATTAGGTAGATATAACTGGTCAGGTAGATATAGGTAGATAACTGGTAAGGTAGATTAGGTAGATATAACTGGTCAGGTAGATTAGTTAGATATAACTGGTCAGGTAGATTAGGTAATTATAACTGGTCAGGTAGATTAGGTGGATATAACTGGTCAGGAAGATATAACTGGTCAGGTAGATTAGGCAGATATAACTGGTCAGGTAGATATAGGTAGATATAACTGGTCAGGTAGATTAGGTAGATATTACTGGTCAGGTAGATATAACTGGTCAGGTAGATTAGGTAGATATAACTGGTCAGGTAGATATAACTGGTCAGGTAGATTATGTAGATATAACTGGTCAGGTAGATATAGGTAGATATAACTGGTCAGGTAGATTAGGTAGATATAACTGGTCAGGTAGATATAGGTAGATATAACTGGTCAGGTAGATATAACTGGTCAGGTAGATTTAGTAGATATAACTGGTCAGGTAGATATAACTGGTCAGGTAGATTAGGTAGATATAACTGGTCAGGTAGATATAACTGGTCAGGTAGATATAACTGGTCCGGTAGATTAGGTAGATATAACTTGTCAGGTAGATTAGGTAGATATAACTGGTCAGGTAGATTAGGTAGATATAACTGGTCAGGTAGATTAGGTAGATATAACTGGTCAGGGAGATATAGGTAGATAACTGGTCAGGTAGATTAGGTAGATATAACTGGTCAGTTAGATTAGTTAGATATAACTGGTCAGGTAGATATAACTGTTCAGGTAGATTAGGTAGATATAACTGGTCAGGTAGATATTACTGGTCAGGTAGATATAGGTAGATATAGGTAGATATAACTAGTCGGGTAGATATAACTGGTCAGGTAGATATAGGTAGATATAACTGGTCAGGTAGATTAGGTAGATATAACTGGTCAGGTAGATTTAACAGGTCAGGTAGATTAGGTAGATATAACTGGTCAGGTAGATTAGGTAGATATAACTGCTCAGGTAGATTAGGTAGATATAACTGGTCAATGTAGATATAACTGGTCAGGTAGATTAGGTAGATATAACTGGTCAGGTAGATATAACTGGTCACGTAGATTAGGTAGATATAACTGGTCAGGTAGATATAACTGGTCAGGTAGATTAGGTAGATATAACTGGTCAGGTAGATATAGGTAGATATAACTGGTCAGGTAGATTAGGTAGATATAACTGGTCAGGTAGATATAGGTAGATATAACTGGTCAGGTAGATTTAGTAGATAAAGCTGGTCAGGTAGATATAACTGGTCAGGTAGATTAGGTAGATATAACTGGTCAGGTAGATTAGGTAGATATAACTGGTCAGGTAGATTAGGTAGATATAACTGGTCAGGTAGATATAACTGGTCAGGTAGATTAGGTAGATATAACTGGTCAGGTAGATATAACTGGTCAGGTAGATTATTTAGATATAACTGGTCAGGTAGATTTGGTAGATATAACTGGTCAGGTAGATTAGGTAGATATAACTGGTCAGGTAGATATAGGTAGATAACTGGTCAGGTAGATTAGGTAGATATAACTGGTCAGGTAGATTAGTTAGATATAACTGGTCAGGTAGATTAGGTAGATATAACTGGTCAGGTATATATAGGTAGATATAAATGGTCAGGTAGATTAGGTAGATATAACTGGTCAGGTATATTAGGTGGATATAACTGGTCAGGAAGATATAACTGGTCAGGTAGATTAGGCAGATATAACTGGTCAGGTAGATATAACTGGTCAGGTAGATTAGGTAGATATAACTGGTCAGGTAGATATAACTGGTCAGGTAGATTAGGTAGATATAACTTGTCAGGTAGATATAACTGGTCAGGTAGATTAGGTAGATATAACTGGTCAGGTAGATATAGGTAGATATAACTGGTCAGGTAGATTAGGTAGATATAACTGGTCAGGTAGATATAGGTAGATATAACTGGTCAGGTAGATATAACTGGTCAGGTAGATTTAGTAGATATAACTGGTCAGGTAGATATAACTGGTCAGGTAGATTAGGTAGATATAACTGGTCAGGTAGATATAACTGGTCAGGTAGATTAGGTAGATATAACTGGTCAGGTAGATATAGGTAGATATAACTGGTCAGGTAGATATAACTGGTCAGGTAGATATAACTGGTCAGGTAGATTAGGTAGATATAACTGGTCAGGTAGATTAGGTAGATATAACTGGTCAGGTAGATTAGGTAGATATAACTGGTCAGGTAGATTAGGTAGATATAACTGGTCAGGTAGATATAGGTAGATAACTGGTCAGGTAGATTAGGTAGATATAACTGGTCAGGTAGATTAGTTAGATATAACTGGTCAGGTAGATATAACTGGTCAGGTAGATTAGGTAGATATAACTGGTCAGGTAGATATAACTGGTCAGGTAGATTAGGTAGATATAACTGGTCAGGTAGATTAGGTAGATATAACTGGTCAGGTAGATATAGGTAGATAACTGGTAAGGTAGATTAGGTAGATATAACTGGTCAGGTAGATTAGTTAGATATAACTGGTCAGGTAGATTAGGTAGATATAACTGGTCAGGTAGATATAGGTAGATATAACTGGTCAGGTAGATTAGGTAATTATAACTGGTCAGGTAGATTAGGTGGATATAACTGGTCAGGAAGATATAACTGGTCAGGTAGATTAGGCAGATATAACTGGTCAGGTAGATATAGGTAGATATAACTGGTCAGGTAGATATAACTTGTCAGGTAGATTAGGTAGATATTACTGGTCAGGTAGATATAACTGGTCAGGTAGATTAGGTAGATATAACTGGTCAGGTAGATATAACTGGTCAGGTAGATTAGGTAGATATAACTGGTCAGGTAGATATAGGTAGATATAACTGGTCAGGTAGATTAGGTAGATATAACTGGTCAGGTAGATATAGGTAGATATAACTGGTCAGGTAGATATAACTGGTAAGGTAGATTTAGTAGATATAACTGGTCAGGTAGATATAACTGGTCAGGTAGATTAGGTAGATATAACTGGTCAGGTAGATTAGGTAGATATAACTGGTCAGGTAGATATAGGTAGATATAACTGGTCAGGTAGATATAACTGGTCAGGTAGATTAGGTAGATATAACTGGTCAGGTAGATATAACTGGTCAGGTAGATATAACTGGTCAGGTAGATTTAGTAGATATAACTGGTCAGGTAGATATAACTGGTCAGGTAGATTAGGTAGATATAACTGGTCAGGTAGATATAACTGGTCAGGTAGATTAGGTAGATATAACTGGTCAGGTAGATATAGGTAGATATAACTGGTCAGGTAGATATAACTGGTCAGGTAGATTAGGTAGATATAACTGGTCAGGTAGATTAGGTAGATATAACTGGTCAGGTAGATTAGTTAGATATAACTGGTCAGGTAGATATAACTGGTCAGGTAGATTAGGTAGATATAACTGGTCAGGTAGATATAACTGGTCAGGTAGATATAACTGGTCAGGTAGATTAGGTAGATATAACTGGTCAGGTAGATATAACTGGTCAGGTAGATTAGGTAGATATAACTGGTCAGGTAGATTAGGTAGATATAACTGGTCAGGTAGATAAAGGTAGATAACTGGTAAAGTAGATTAGGTAGATATAACTGGTCAGGTAGATTAGTTAGATATAACTGGTCAGGTAGATTAGGTAGATATAACTGGTCAGGTAGATATAACTGGTCAGGTAGATATAGGTAGATATAACTGGTCAGGTAGATTAGGTAGATATAACTGGTCAGGTAGATATAACTGGTCAGCGTAGATTAGGTAGATATAACTGGTCAGGTAGATATAACTGGTCAGGTAGATTAGGTAGATATAACTGGTCAGGTAGATATAGGTAGATATAACTGGTCAGGTAGATTAGGTAGATATAACTGGTCAGGTAGATATAGGTAGATATAACTGGTCAGGTAGATTAGGTAGATATAACTGGTCAGGTAGATATAGGTAGATATAACTGGTCAGGTAGATATAACTGGTCAGGTAGATTTAGTAGATAAAGCTGGTCAGGTAGATATAACTGGTCAGGTAGATTAGGTAGATATAACTGGTCAGGTAGATTAGGTAGATATAACTGGTCAGGTAGATTAGGTAGATATAACTGGTCAGGTAGATATAACTGGTCAGGTAGATTAGGTAGATATAACTGGTCAGGTAGATATAACTGGTCAGGTAGATTATTTAGATATAACTGGTCAGGTAGATTTGGTAGATATAACTGGTCAGGTAGATTAGGTAGATATAACTGGTCAGGTAGATATAGGTAGATAACTGGTCAGGTAGATTAGGTAGATATAACTGGTCAGGTAGATTAGTTAGATATAACTGGTCAGGTAGATTAGGTAGATATAACTGGTCAGGTAGATATAGGTAGATATAAATGGTCAGGTAGATTAGGTAGATATAACTGGTCAGGTAGATTAGGTGGATATAACTGGTCAGGAAGATATAACTGGTCAGGTAGATTAGGCAGATATAACTGGTCAGGTAGATATAACTGGTCAGGTAGATATAACTGGTCAGGTAGATTAGGTAGATATAACTTGTCAGGTAGATATAACTGGTCAGGTAGATTAGGTAGATATAACTGGTCAGGTAGATATAGGTAGATATAACTGGTCAGGTAGATTAGGTAGATATAACTGGTCAGGTAGATATAGGTAGATATAACTGGTCAGGTAGATATAACTGGTCAGGTAGATTTAGTAGATATAACTGGTCAGGTAGATATAACTGGTCAGGTAGATTAGGTAGATATAACTGGTCAGGTAGATATAACTGGTCAGGTAGATTAGGTAGATATAACTGGTCAGGTAGATATAGGTAGATATAACTGGTCAGGTAGATATAACTGGTCAGGTAGATATAACTGGTCAGGTAGATATAACTGGTCAGGTAGATTAGGTAGATATAACTGGTCAGGTAGATTAGGTAGATATAACTGGTCAGGTAGATTAGGTAGATATAACTGGTCAGGTAGATTAGGTAGATATAACTGGTCAGGTAGATATAGGTAGATAACTGGTCAGGTAGATTAGGTAGATATAACTGGTCAGGTAGATTAGTTAGATATAACTGGTCAGGTAGATATAACTGGTCAGGTAGATTAGGTAGATATAACTGGTCAGGTAGATATAACTGGTCAGGTAGATTAGGTAGATATAACTGGTCAGGTAGATTAGGTAGATATAACTGGTCAGGTAGATATAGGTAGATAACTGGTAAGGTAGATTAGGTAGATATAACTGGTCAGGTAGATTAGTTAGATATAACTGGTCAGGTAGATTAGGTAGATATAACTGGTCAGGTAGATATAGGTAGATATAACTGGTCAGGTAGATTAGGTAATTATAACTGGTCAGGTAGATTAGGTGGATATAACTGGTCAGGAAGATATAACTGGTCAGGTAGATTAGGCAGATATAACTGGTCAGGTAGATATAGGTAGATATAACTGGTCAGGTAGATATAACTTGTCAGGTAGATTAGGTAGATATTACTGGTCAGGTAGATATAACTGGTCCGGTAGATTAGGTAGATATAACTGGTCAGGTAGATATAACTGGTCAGGTAGATTAGGTAGATATAACTGGTCAGGTAGATATAGGTAGATATAACTGGTCAGGTAGATTAGGTAGATATAACTGGTCAGGTAGATATAGGTAGATATAACTGGTCAGGTAGATATAACTGGTAAGGTAGATTTAGTAGATATAACTGGTCAGGTAGATATAACTGGTCAGGTAGATTAGGTAGATATAACTGGTCAGGTAGATTAGGTAGATATAACTGGTCAGGTAGATATAGGTAGATATAACTGGTCAGGTAGATATAACTTGTCAGGTAGATTAGGTAGATATAACTGGTCAGGTAGATATAACTGGTCAGGTAGATATAACTGGTCAGGTAGATTTAGAAGATATAACTGGTCAGGTAGATATAACTGGTCAGGTAGATTAGGTAGATATAACTGGTCAGGTAGATTAGGTAGATATAACTGGTCAGGTAGATATAACTGGTCAGGTAGATATAACTGGTCAGGTAGATTTAGAAGATATAACTGGTCAGGTAGATATAACTGGTCAGGTAGATTAGGTAGATATAACTGGTCAGGTAGATATAACTGGTCAGGTAGATTAGGTAGATATAACTGGTCAGGTAGATATAGGTAGATATAACTGGTCAGGTAGATTTAGTAGATAAAGCTGGTCAGGTAGATATAACTGGTCAGGTAGATTAGGTAGATATAACTGGTCAGGTAGATTAGGTAGATATAACTGGTCAGGTAGATTAGGTAGATATAACTGGTCAGGTAGATATAACTGGTCAGGTAGATTAGGTAGATATAACTGGTCAGGTAGATATAACTGGTCAGGTAGATTATTTAGATATAACTGGTCAGGTAGATTTGGTAGATATAACTGGTCAGGTAGATTAGGTAGATATAACTGGTCAGGTAGATATAGGTAGATAACTGGTCATGTAGATTAGGTAGATATAACTGGTCAGGTAGATTAGTTAGATATAACTGGTCAGGTAGATTAGGTAGATATAACTGGTCAGGTAGATATAGGTAGATATAAATGGTCAGGTAGATTAGGTAGATATAACTGGTCAGGTAGATTAGGTGGATATAACTGGTCAGGAAGATATAACTGGTCAGGTAGATTAGGCAGATATAACTGGTCAGGTAGATATAACTGGTCAGGTAGATTAGGTAGATATAACTGGTCAGGTAGATATAACTGGTCAGGTAGATTAGGTAGATATAACTTGTCAGGTAGATATAACTGGTCAGGTAGATTAGGTAGATATAACTGGTCAGGTAGATATAGGTAGATATAACTGGTCAGGTAGATTAGGTAGATATAACTGGTCAGGTAGATTAGGCAGATATAACTGTTCAGGTAGATATAACTGGTCAGGTAGATTAGGTAGATATAACTGGTCAGGTAGATATAACTGGTCAGGTAGATTAGGTAGATATAACTTGTCAGGTAGATATAACTGGTCAGGTAGATTAGGTAGATATAACTGGTCAGGTAGATATAGGTAGATATAACTGGTCAGGTAGATATAACTGGTCAGGTAGATTTAGTAGATATAACTGGTCAGGTAGATATAACTGGTCAGGTAGATTAGGTAGATATAACTGGTCAGGTAGATATAACTGGTCAGGTAGATTAGGTAGATATAACTGGTCAGGTAGATATAGGTAGATATAACTGGTCAGGTAGATATAACTGGTCAGGTAGATATAACTGGTCAGGTAGATTAGGTAGATATTACTGGTCAGGTAGATATAACTGGTCCGGTAGATTAGGTAGATATAACTGGTCAGGTAGATATAACTGGTCAGGTAGATTAGGTAGATATAACTGGTCAGGTAGATATAGGTAGATATAACTGGTCAGGTAGATTAGGTAGATATAACTGGTCAGGTAGATATAGGTAGATATAACTGGTCAGGTAGATATAACTGGTCAGGTAGATTTAGTAGATATAACTGGTCAGGTAGATATAACTGGTCAGGTAGATTAGGTAGATATAACTGGTCAGGTAGATTAGGTAGATATAACTGGTCAGGTAGATATAGGTAGATATAACTGGTCAGGTAGATATAACTGGTCAGGTAGATTAGGTAGATATAACTGGTCAGGTAGATATAACTGGTCAGGTAGATATAACTGGTCAGGTAGATTAGAAGATATAACTGGTCAGGTAGATATAACTGGTCAGGTAGATTAGGTAGATATAACTGGTCAGGTAGATTAGGTAGATATAACTGGTCAGGTAGATATAACTGGTCAGGTAGATATAACTGGTCAGGTAGATTTAGAAGATATAACTGGTCAGGTAGATATAACTGGTCAGGTAGATTAGGTAGATATAACTGGTCAGGTAGATATAACTGGTCAGGTAGATTAGGTAGATATAACTGGTCAGGTAGATATAGGTAGATATAACTGGTCAGGTAGATTTAGTAGATAAAGCTGGTCAGGTAGATATAACTGGTCAGGTAGATTAGGTAGATATAACTGGTCAGGTAGATTAGGTAGATATAACTGGTCAGGTAGATTAGGTAGATATAACTGGTCAGGTAGATATAACTGGTCAGGTAGATTAGGTAGATATAACTGGTCAGGTAGATATAACTGGTCAGGTAGATTATTTAGATATAACTGGTCAGGTAGATTTGGTAGATATAACTGGTCAGGTAGATTAGGTAGATATAACTGGTCAGGTAGATATAGGTAGATAACTGGTCAGGTAGATTAGGTAGATATAACTGGTCAGGTAGATTAGTTAGATATAACTGGTCAGGTAGATTAGGTAGATATAACTGGTCAGGTAGATATAGGTAGATATAACTGGTCAGGTAGATTAGGTAGATATAACTGGTCAGGTAGATTAGGTAGATATAACTGGTCAGGAAGATATAACTGGTCAGGTAGATTAGGTAGATATAACTGGTCAGGTAGATATAACTGGTCAGGTAGATTAGGTAGATATAACTGGTCAGGTAGATATAACTGGTCAGGTAGATTAGGTAGATATAACTGGTCAGGTAGATATAACTGGTCAGGTAGATTAGGTAGATATAACTGGTCAGGTAGATATAGGTAGATATAACTGGTCAGGTAGATTAGGTAGATATAACTGGTCAGGTAGATTAGGCAGATATAACTGTTCAGGTAGATATAACTGGTCAGGTAGATTAGGTAGATATAACTGGTCAGGTAGATATAACTGGTCAGGTAGATTAGGTAGATATAACTTGTCAGGTAGATATAACTGGTCAGGTAGATTAGGTAGATATAACTGGTCAGGTAGATATAGGTAGATATAACTGGTCAGGTAGATTAGGTAGATATAACTGGTCAGGTAGATATAGGTAGATATAACTGGTCAGGTAGATATAACTGGTCAGGTAGATTTAGTAGATATAACTGGTCAGGTAGATATAACTGGTCAGGTAGATTAGGTAGATATAACTGGTCAGGTAGATATAACTGGTCAGGTAGATTAGGTAGATATAACTGGTCAGGTAGATATAGGTAGATATAACTGGTCAGGTAGATATAACTGGTCAGGTAGATATAACTGGTCAGGTAGATTAGGTAGATATAACTGGTCAGGTAGATTAGGTAGATATAACTGGTCAGGTAGATTAGGTAGATATAACTGGTCAGGTAGATATAGGTAGATAACTGGTCAGGTAGATTAGGTAGATATAACTGGTCAGGTAGATTAGTTAGATATAACTGGTCAGGTAGATTAGGTAGATATAACTGGTCAGGTAGATATAGGTAGATATAAATGGTCAGGTAGATTAGGTAGATATAACTGGTCAGGTAGATTAGGTGGATATAACTGGTCAGGAAGATATAACTGGTCAGGTAGATTAGGCAGATATAACTGGTCAGGTAGATATAACTGGTCAGGTAGATTAGGTAGATATAACTGGTCAGGTAGATATAACTGGTCAGGTAGATTAGGTAGATATAACTTGTCAGGTAGATATAACTGGTCAGGTAGATTAGGTAGATATAACTGGTCAGGTAGATATAGGTAGATATAACTGGTCAGGTAGATTAGGTAGATATAACTGGTCAGGTAGATTAGGCAGATATAACTGGTCAGGTGGATATAACTGGTCAGGTAGATTAGGTAGATATAACTGGTCAGGTAGATATAACTGGTCAGGTAGATTAGGTAGATATAACTTGTCAGGTAGATATAACTGGTCAGGTAGATTAGGTAGATATAACTGGTCAGGTAGATATAGGTAGATATAACTGGTCAGGTAGATTAGGTAGATATAACTGGTCAGGTAGATATAGGTAGATATAACTGGTCAGGTAGATATAACTGGTCAGGTAGATTAGTAGATATAACTGGTCAGGTAGATATAACTGGTCAGGTAGATTAGGTAGATATAACTGGTCAGGTAGATATAACTGGTCAGGTAGATTAGGTAGATATAACTGGTCAGGTAGATATAGGTAGATATAACTGGTCAGGTAGATATAACTGGTCAGGTAGATATAACTGGTCAGGTAGATTAGGTAGATATAACTGGTCAGGTAGATATAGGTAGATATAACTGGTCAGGTAGATTAGGTAGATATAACTGGTCAGGTAGATATAGGTAGATATAACTGGTCAGGTAGATATAACTGGTCAGGTAGATTAGGTAGATATAACTGGTCAGGTAGATTAGGTAGATATAACTGGTCAGGTAGATTAGGTAGATATAACTGGTCAGGTAGATATAGGTAGATATAACTGGTCAGGTAGATATAGGTAGATAACTGGTCAGGTAGATTAGGTAGATATAACTGGTCAGGTAGATTAGGTAATTATAACTGGTCAGGTAGATTAGGCAGATATAACTGGTCAGGTAGATATAGGTAGATATAACTGGTCAGGTAGATATAACTGGTCAGGTAGATTAGGTAGATATTACTGGTCAGGTAGATATAACTGGTCAGGTAGATTAGGTAGATATAACTGGTCAGGTAGATATAACTGGTCAGGTAGATTAGGTAGATATAACTGGTCAGGTAGATATAGGTAGATATAACTGGTCAGGTAGATTAGGTAGATATAACTGGTCAGGTAGATTAGGTAGATATAACTGGTCAGGTAGATATAACTGGTAAGGTAGATTTAGTAGATATAACTGGTCAGGTAGATATAACTGGTCAGGTAGATTAGGTAGATATAACTGGTCAGGTAGATATAGGTAGATATAACTGGTCAGGTAGATATAACTGGTCAGGTAGATTAGGTAGATATAACTGGTCAGGTAGATATAACTGGTCAGGTAGATTAGGTAGATATAACTGGTCAGGTAGATATAGGTAGATATAACTGGTCAGGTAGATTAGGTAGATATAACTGGTCAGGTAGATATAACTGGTCAGGTAGATTAGGTAGATATAACTGGTCAGGTAGATATAACTGGTCAGGTAGATATAACTGGTCAGGTAGATTTAGTAGATATAACTGGTCAGGTAGATATAACTGGTCAGGTAGATTAGGTAGATATAACTGGTCAGGTAGATATAGGTAGATATAACTGGTCAGGTAGATATAACTGGTAAGGTAGATTAGTAGATATAACTGGTCAGGTAGATATAACTGGTCAGGTAGATTAGGTAGATATAACTGGTCAGGTAGATATAGGTAGATATAACTGGTCAGGTAGATATAACTGGTCAGGTAGATTAGGTAGATATAACTGGTCAGGTAGATATAACTGGTCAGGTAGATTAGGTAGATATAACTGGTCAGGTAGATATAGGTAGATATAACTGGTCAGGTAGATTAGGTAGATATAACTGGTCAGGTAGATATAACTGGTCAGGTAGATTTAGTAGATATAACTGGTCAGGTAGATATAACTGGTCAGGTAGATATAACTGGTCAGGTAGATTTAGTAGATATAACTGGTCAGGTAGATATAACTGGTCAGGTAGATTAGGTAGATATAACTGGTCAGGTAGATATAGGTAGATATAACTGGTCAGGTAGATATAACTGGTCAGGTAGATATAGGTAGATATAACTGGTCAGGTAGATATAACTGGTCAGGTAGATTAGTAGATAAAGCTGGTCAGGTAGATTAGGTAGATATAACTGGTCAGGTAGATTAGGTAGATATAACTGGTCAGGTAGATATAACTGGTCAGGTAGATTAGGTAGATATAACTGGTCAGGTAGATATAACTGGTCAGGTAGATTATTTAGATATAACTGGTCAGGTTGATTTGGTAGATATAACTGGTCAGGTAGATTAGGTAGATATAACTGGTCAGGTAGATATAGGTAGATAACTGGTCAGGTAGATTAGGTAGATATAACTGGTCAGGTAGATTAGTTAGATATAACTGGTCAGGTAGATATAGGTAGATATAAATGGTCAGGTAGATTAGGTAGATATAACTGGTCAGGTAGATTAGGTGGATATAACTGGTCAGGAAGATATAACTGGTCAGGTAGATTAGGCAGATATAACTGGTCAGGTAGATATAACTGGTCAGGTAGATTAGGTAGATATAACTGGTCAGGTAGATATAACTGGTCAGGTAGATTAGGTAGATATAACTTGTCAGGTAGATATAACTGGTCAGGTAGATTAGGTAGATATAACTGGTCAGGTAGATATAGGTAGATATAACTGGTCAGGTAGATTAGGTAGATATAACTGGTCAGGTAGATATAGGTAGATATAACTGGTCAGGTAGATATAACTGGTCAGGTAGATTTAGTAGATATAACTGGTCAGGTAGATATAACTGGTCAGGTAGATTAGGTAGATATAACTGGTCAGGTAGATATAACTGGTCAGGTAGATTAGGTAGATATAACTGGTCAGGTAGATATAGGTAGATATAACTGGTCAGGTAGATATAACTGGTCAGGTAGATATAACTGGTCAGGTAGATTAGGTAGATATAACTGGTCAGGTAGATTAGGTAGATATAACTGGTCAGGTAGATTAGGTAGATATAACTGGTCAGGTAGATTAGGTAGATATAACTGGTCAGGTAGATATAGGTAGATAACTGGTCAGGTAGATTAGGTAGATATAACTGGTCAGGTAGATATAACTGGTCAGGTAGATTAGGTAGATATAACTGGTCAGGTAGATTAGGTAGATATAACTGGTCAGGTAGATATAGGTAGATAACTGGTAAGGTAGATTAGGTAGATATAACTGGTCAGGTAGATTAGTTAGATATAACTGGTCAGGTAGATTAGGTAGATATAACTGGTCAGGTAGATTAGTTAGATATAACTGGTCAGGTAGATTAGGTAGATATAACTGGTCAGGTAGATATAGGTAGATATAACTGGTCAGGTAGATTAGGTAATTATAACTGGTCAGGTAGATTAGGTGGATATAACTGGTCAGGAAGATATAACTGGTCAGGTAGATTAGGCAGATATAACTGGTCAGGTAGATATAACTGGTCAGGTAGATATAACTGGTCAGGTAGATTTAGTAGATATAACTGGTCAGGTAGATATAACTGGTCAGGTAGATTAGGTAGATATAACTGGTCAGGAAGATATAACTGGTCAGGTAGATTAGGTAGATATAACTGGTCAGGTAGATATAGGTAGATATAACTGGTCAGGTAGATATAACTGGTCAGGTAGATATAACTGGTCAGGTAGATATAACTGGTCAGGTAGATTAGGTAGATATAACTGGTCAGGTAGATTAGGTAGATATAACTGGTCAGGTAGATTAGGTAGATATAACTGGTCAGGTAGATTAGGTAGATATAACTGGTCAGGTAGATATAGGTAGATAACTGGTCAGTTAGATTAGGTAGATATAACTGGTCAGGTAGATTAGTTAGATATAACTGGTCAGGTAGATATAACTGGTCAGGTAGATTAGGTAGATATAACTGGTCAGGTAGATATAACTGGTCAGGTAGATATAACTGGTCAGGTAGATTAGGTAGATATAACTGGTCAGGTAGATATAACTGGTCAGGTAGATTAGGTAGATATAACTGGTCAGGTAGATTAGGTAGATATAACTGGTCAGGTAGATTAGGTAGATATAACTGGTCAGGTAGATTAGGTAGATATAACTGGTCAGGTAGATATAGGTAGATAACTGGTCAGGTAGATTAGGTAGATATAACTGGTCAGGTAGATTAGGTAGATATAACTGGTCAGGTAGATATAACTGGTCAGGTAGATTAGGTAGATATAAGTGGTCAGGTAGATATAACTGGTCAGGTAGATATAACTGGTCAGGTAGATTAGGTAGATATAACTGGTCAGGTAGATATAACTGGTCAGGTAGATTAGGTAGATATAACTGGTCAGGTAGATTAGGTAGATATAACTGGTCAGGTAGATATAGGTAGATAACTGGTAAGGTAGATTAGGTAGATATAACTGGTCAGGTAGATTAGTTAGATATAACTGGTCAGGTAGATTAGGTAGATATAACTGGTCAGGTAGATATAGGTAGATATAACTGGTCAGGTAGATTAGGTAATTATAACTGGTCAGGTAGATTAGGTGGATATAACTGGTCAGGAAGATATAACTGGTCAGGTAGATTAGGCAGATATAACTGGTCAGGTAGATATAGGTAGATATAACTGGTCAGGTAGATATAACTTGTCAGGTAGATTAGGTAGATATTACTGGTCAGGTAGATATAACTGGTCAGGTAGATTAGGTAGATATAACTGGTCAGGTAGATATAACTGGTCAGGTAGATTAGGTAGATATAACTGGTCAGGTAGATATAGGTAGATATAACTGGTCAGGTAGATTAGGTAGATATAACTGGTCAGGTAGATATAGGTAGATATAACTGGTCAGGTAGATTAGTTAGATATAACTGGTCAGGTAGATTAGGTAGATATAACTGGTCAGGTATATATAGGTAGATATAAATGGTCAGGTAGATTAGGTAGATATAACTGGTCAGGTAGATTAGGTGGATATAACTGGTCAGGAAGATATAACTGGTCAGGTAGATTAGGCAGATATAACTGGTCAGGTAGATATAACTGGTCAGGTAGATTAGGTAGATATAACTGGTCAGGTAGATATAACTGGTCAGGTAGATATAACTGGTCAGGTAGATTAGGTAGATATAACTTGTCAGGTAGATATAACTGGTCAGGTAGATTAGGTAGATATAACTGGTCAGGTAGATATAGGTAGATATAACTGGTCAGGTAGATTAGGTAGATATAACTGGTCAGGTAGATATAGGTAGATATAACTGGTCAGGTAGATATAACTGGTCAGGTAGATTTAGTAGATATAACTGGTCAGGTAGATATAACTGGTCAGGTAGATTAGGTAGATAAAACTGGTCAGGTAGATATAACTGGTCAGGTAGATTAGGTAGATATAACTGGTCAGGTAGATATAGGTAGATATAACTGGTCAGGTAGATATAACTGGTCAGGTAGATATAACTGGTCAGGTAGATATAACTGGTCAGGTAGATATAACTGGTCAGGTAGATTAGGTAGATATAACTGGTCAGGTAGATTAGGTAGATATAACTGGTCAGGTAGATTAGGTAGATATAACTGGTCAGGTAGATATAGGTAGATAACTGGTCAGGTAGATTAGGTAGATATAACTGGTCAGGTAGATTAGTTAGATATAACTGGTCAGGTAGATATAACTGGTCAGGTAGATTAGGTAGATATAACTGGTCAGGTAGATATAACTGGTCAGGTAGATTAGGTAGATATAACTGGTCAGGTAGATTAGGTAGATATAACTGGTCAGGTAGATATAGGTAGATAACTGGTAAGGTAGATTAGGTAGATATAACTGGTCAGGTAGATTAGTTAGATATAACTGGTCAGGTAGATTAGGTAGATATAACTGGTCAGGTAGATATAGGTAGATATAACTGGTCAGGTAGATTAGGTAATTATAACTGGTCAGGTAGATTAGGTGGATATAACTGGTCAGGAAGATATAACTGGTCAGGTAGATTAGGCAGATATAACTGGTCAGGTAGATATAGGTAGATATAACTGGTCAGGTAGATATAACTTGTCAGGTAGATTAGGTAGATATTACTGGTCAGGTAGATATAACTGGTCAGGTAGATTAAGTAGATATAACTGGTCAGGTAGATATAACTGGTCAGGTAGATTAGGTAGATATAACTGGTCAGGTAGATATAGGTAGATATAACTGGTCAGGTAGATTAGGTAGATATAACTGGTCAGGTAGATATAGGTAGATATAACTGGTCAGGTAGATATAACTGGTAAGGTAGATTTAGTAGATATAACTGGTCAGGTAGATATAACTGGTCAGGTAGATTAGGTAGATATAACTGGTCAGGTAGATTAGGTAGATATAACTGGTCAGGTAGATATAGGTAGATATAACTGGTCAGGTAGATATAACTGGTCAGGTAGATTAGGTAGATATAACTGGTCAGGTAGATATAACTGGTCAGGTAGATATAACTGGTCAGGTAGATTTAGTAGATATAACAGTCAGGTAGATATAACTGGTCAGGTAGATTAGGTAGATATAACTGGTCAGGTAGATATAACTGGTCAGGTAGATTAGGTAGATATAACTGGTCAGGTAGATATAGGTAGATATAACTGGTCAGGTAGATATAACTGGTCAGGTAGATATAACTGGTCAGGTAGATTAGGTAGATATAACTGGTCAGGTAGATTAGGTAGATATAACTGGTCAGGTAGATTAGTTAGATATAACTGGTCAGGTAGATATAACTGGTCAGGTAGATTAGGTAGATATAACTGGTCAGGTAGATATAACTGGTCAGGTAAATATAACTGGTCAGGTAGATTAGGTAGATATAACTGGTCAGGTAGATATAACTGGTCAGGTAGATTAGGTAGATATAACTGGTCAGGTAGATTAGGTAGATATAACTGGTCAGGTAGATAAAGGTAGATAACTGGTAAAGTAGATTAGGTAGATATAACTGGTCAGGTAGATTAGTTAGATATAACTGGTCAGGTAGATATAGGTAGATATAACTGGTCAGGTAGATTAGGTAGATATAACTGGTCAGGTAGATATAGGTAGATATAACTGGTCAGGTAGATATAACTGGTCAGGTAGATTTAGTAGATATAACTGGTCAGGTAGATATAACTGGTCAGGTAGATTAGGTAGATAAAACTGGTCAGGTAGATATAACTGGTCAGGTAGATTAGGTAGATATAACTGGTCAGGTAGATATAGGTAGATATAACTGGTCAGGTAGATATAACTGGTCAGGTAGATATAACTGGTCAGGTAGATATAACTGGTCAGGTAGATATAACTGGTCAGGTAGATTAGGTAGATATAACTGGTCAGGTAGATTAGGTAGATATAACTGGTCAGGTAGATTAGGTAGATATAACTGGTCAGGTAGATATAGGTAGATAACTGGTCAGGTAGATTAGGTAGATATAACTGGTCAGGTAGATTAGTTAGATATAACTGGTCAGGTAGATATAACTGGTCAGGTAGATTAGGTAGATATAACTGGTCAGGTAGATATAACTGGTCAGGTAGATTAGGTAGATATAACTGGTCAGGTAGATTAGGTAGATATAACTGGTCAGGTAGATATAGGTAGATAACTGGTAAGGTAGATTAGGTAGATATAACTGGTCAGGTAGATTAGTTAGATATAACTGGTCAGGTAGATTAGGTAGATATAACTGGTCAGGTAGATATAGGTAGATATAACTGGTCAGGTAGATTAGGTAATTATAACTGGTCAGGTAGATTAGGTGGATATAACTGGTCAGGAAGATATAACTGGTCAGGTAGATTAGGCAGATATAACTGGTCAGGTAGATATAGGTAGATATAACTGGTCAGGTAGATATAACTTGTCAGGTAGATTAGGTAGATATTACTGGTCAGGTAGATATAACTGGTCAGGTAGATTAAGTAGATATAACTGGTCAGGTAGATATAACTGGTCAGGTAGATTAGGTAGATATAACTGGTCAGGTAGATATAGGTAGATATAACTGGTCAGGTAGATTAGGTAGATATAACTGGTCAGGTAGATATAGGTAGATATAACTGGTCAGGTAGATATAACTGGTAAGGTAGATTTAGTAGATATAACTGGTCAGGTAGATATAACTGGTCAGGTAGATTAGGTAGATATAACTGGTCAGGTAGATTAGGTAGATATAACTGGTCAGGTAGATATAGGTAGATATAACTGGTCAGGTAGATATAACTGGTCAGGTAGATTAGGTAGATATAACTGGTCAGGTAGATATAACTGGTCAGGTAGATATAACTGGTCAGGTAGATTTAGTAGATATAACAGTCAGGTAGATATAACTGGTCAGGTAGATTAGGTAGATATAACTGGTCAGGTAGATATAACTGGTCAGGTAGATTAGGTAGATATAACTGGTCAGGTAGATATAGGTAGATATAACTGGTCAGGTAGATATAACTGGTCAGGTAGATATAACTGGTCAGGTAGATTAGGTAGATATAACTGGTCAGGTAGATTAGGTAGATATAACTGGTCAGGTAGATTAGTTAGATATAACTGGTCAGGTAGATATAACTGGTCAGGTAGATTAGGTAGATATAACTGGTCAGGTAGATATAACTGGTCAGGTAAATATAACTGGTCAGGTAGATTAGGTAGATATAACTGGTCAGGTAGATATAACTGGTCAGGTAGATTAGGTAGATATAACTGGTCAGGTAGATTAGGTAGATATAACTGGTCAGGTAGATAAAGGTAGATAACTGGTAAAGTAGATTAGGTAGATATAACTGGTCAGGTAGATTAGTTAGATATAACTGGTCAGGTAGATTAGGTAGATATAACTGGTCAGGTAGATATAACTGGTCAGGTAGATATAGGTAGATATAACTGGTCAGGTAGATTAGGTAGATATAACTGGTCAGTTAGATATAACTGGTCACGTAGATTAGGTAGATATAACTGGTCAGGTAGATATAACTGGTCAGGTAGATTAGGTAGATATAACTGGTCAGGTAGATATAGGTAGATATAACTGGTCAGGTAGATTAGGTAGATATAACTGGTCAGGTAGATATAGGTAGATATAACTGGTCAGGTAGATATAACTGGTCAGGTAGATTTAGTAGATAAAGCTGGTCAGGTAGATATAACTGGTCAGGTAGATTAGGTAGATATAACTGGTCAGGTAGATTAGGTAGATATAACTGGTCAGGTAGATTAGGTAGATATAACTGGTCAGGTAGATATAACTGGTCAGGTAGATTAGGTAGATATAACTGGTCAGGTAGATATAACTGGTCAGGTAGATTATTTAGATATAACTGGTCAGGTAGATTTGGTAGATATAACTGGTCAGGTAGATTAGGTAGATATAACTGGTCAGGTAGATATAGGTAGATAACTGGTCAGGTAGATTAGGTAGATATAACTGGTCAGGTAGATTAGTTAGATATAACTGGTCAGGTAGATTAGGTAGATATAACTGGTCAGGTAGATATAGGTAGATATAAATGGTCAGGTAGATTAGGTAGATATAACTGGTCAGGTAGATTAGGTGGATATAACTGGTCAGGAAGATATAACTGGTCAGGTAGATTAGGCAGATATAACTGGTCAGGTAGATATAACTGGTCAGGTAGATTAGGTAGATATAACTGGTCAGGTAGATATAACTGGTCAGGTAGATTAGGTAGATATAACTTGTCAGGTAGATATAACTGGTCAGGTAGATTAGGTAGATATAACTGGTCAGGTAGATATAGGTAGATATAACTGGTCAGGTAGATTAGGTAGATATAACTGGTCAGGTAGATATAGGTAGATATAACTGGTCAGGTAGATATAACTGGTCAGGTAGATTTAGTAGATATAACTGGTCAGGTAGATATAACTGGTCAGGTAGATTAGGTAGATATAACTGGTCAGGTAGATATAACTGGTCAGGTAGATTAGGTAGATATAACTGGTCAGGTAGATATAGGTAGATATAACTGGTCAGGTAGATATAGGTAGATATAACTGGTCAGGTAGATATAACTGGTCAGGTAGATTAGGTAGATATAACTGGTCAGGTAGATATAACTGGTCAGGTAGATATAACTGGTCAGGTAGATTAGTAGATATAACTGTCAGGTAGATATAACTGGTCAGGTAGATTAGGTAGATATAACTGGTCAGGTAGATATAACTGGTCAGGTAGATTAGGTAGATATAACTGGTCAGGTAGATTAGGTAGATATAACTGGTCAGGTAGATATAACTGGTCAGGTAGATATAACTGGTCAGGTAGATTAGGTAGATATAACTGGTCAGGTAGATTAGGTAGATATAACTGGTCAGGTAGATTAGTTAGATATAACTGGTCAGGTAGATATAACTGGTCAGGTAGATTAGGTAGATATAACTGGTCAGGTAGATATAACTGGTCAGGTAGATATAACTGGTCAGGTAGATTAGGTAGATATAACTGGTCAGGTAGATATAACTGGTCAGGTAGATTAGGTAGATATAACTGGTCAGGTAGATTAGGTAGATATAACTGGTCAGGTAGATAAAGGTAGATAACTGGTAAGGTAGATTAGGTAGATATAACTGGTCAGGTAGATTAGTTAGATATAACTGGTCAGGTAGATTAGGTAGATATAACTGGTCAGGTAGATATAACTGGTCAGGTAGATATAGGTAGATATAACTGGTCAGGTAGATTAGGTAGATATAACTGGTCAGGTAGATATAACTGGTCACGTAGATTAGGTAGATATAACTGGTCAGGTAGATATAACTGGTCAGGTAGATTAGGTAGATATAACTGGTCAGGTAGATATAGGTAGATATAACTGGTCAGGTAGATTAGGTAGATATAACTGGTCAGGTAGATATAGGTAGATATAACTGGTCAGGTAGATATAACTGGTCAGGTAGATTTAGTAGATAAAGCTGGTCAGGTAGATATAACTGGTCAGGTAGATTAGGTAGATATAACTGGTCAGGTAGATTAGGTAGATATAACTGGTCAGGTAGATTAGGTAGATATAACTGGTCAGGTAGATATAACTGGTCAGGTAGATTAGGTAGATATAACTGGTCAGGTAGATATAACTGGTCAGGTAGATTATTTAGATATAACTGGTCAGGTAGATTTGGTAGATATAACTGGTCAGGTAGATTAGGTAGATATAACTGGTCAGGTAGATATAGGTAGATAACTGGTCAGGTAGATTAGGTAGATATAACTGGTCAGGTAGATTAGTTAGATATAACTGGTCAGGTAGATTAGGTAGATATAACTGGTCAGGTAGATATAGGTAGATATAAATGGTCAGGTAGATTAGGTAGATATAACTGGTCAGGTAGATTAGGTGGATATAACTGGTCAGGAAGATATAACTGGTCAGGTAGATTAGGCAGATATAACTGGTCAGGTAGATATAACTGGTCAGGTAGATTAGGTAGATATAACTGGTCAGGTAGATATAACTGGTCAGGTAGATTAGGTAGATATAACTTGTCAGGTAGATATAACTGGTCAGGTAGATTAGGTAGATATAACTGGTCAGGTAGATATAGGTAGATATAACTGGTCAGGTAGATTAGGTAGATATAACTGGTCAGGTAGATATAGGTAGATATAACTGGTCAGGTAGATATAACTGGTCAGGTAGATTTAGTAGATATAACTGGTCAGGTAGATATAACTGGTCAGGTAGATTAGGTAGATATAACTGGTCAGGTAGATATAACTGGTCAGGTAGATTAGGTAGATATAACTGGTCAGGTAGATATAGGTAGATATAACTGGTCAGGTAGATATAACTGGTCAGGTAGATATAACTGGTCAGGTAGATATAACTGGTCAGGTAGATTAGGTAGATATAACTGGTCAGGTAGATTAGGTAGATATAACTGGTCAGGTAGATTAGGTAGATATAACTGGTCAGGTAGATTAGGTAGATATAACTGGTCAGGTAGATATAGGTAGATAACTGGTCAGGTAGATTAGGTAGATATAACTGGTCAGGTAGATTAGGTAGATATAACTGGTCAGGTAGATATAACTGGTCAGGTAGATTAGGTAGATATAACTGGTCAGGTAGATATAACTGGTCAGGTAGATTAGGTAGATATAACTGGTCAGGTAGATTAGGTAGATATAACTGGTCAGGTAGATATAGGTAGATAACTGGTCAGGTAGATTAGGTAGATATAACTGGTCAGGTAGATTAGTTAGATATAACTGGTCAGGTAGATTAGGTAGATATAACTGGTCAGGTAGATATAGGTAGATATAACTGGTCAGGTAGATTAGGTAATATAACTGGTCAGGTAGATTAGGTGGATATAACTGGTCAGGAAGATATAACTGGTCAGGTAGATTAGGCAGATATAACTGGTCAGGTAGATATAGGTAGATATAACTGGTCAGGTAGATATAACTGGTCAGGTAGATTAGGTAGATATAACTGGTCAGGTAGATATAACTGGTCAGGTAGATTAGGTAGATATAACTGGTCAGGTAGATATAACTGGTCAGGTAGATTAGGTAGATATAACTGGTCAGGTAGATATAGGTAGATATAACTGGTCAGGTAGATTAGGTAGATATAACTGGTCAGGTAGATATAGGTAGATATAACTGGTCAGGTAGATATAACTGGTCAGGTAGATTAGTAGATATAACTGGTCAGGTAGATATAACTGGTCAGGTAGATTAGGTAGATATAACTGGTCAGGTAGATTAGGTAGATATAACTGGTCAGGTAGATTAGGTAGATATAACTGGTCAGGTAGATATAACTGGTCAGGTAGATTAGGTAGATATAACTGGTCAGGTAGATATAACTGGTCAGGTAGATATAACTGGTCAGGTAGATTAGTAGATATAACAGTCAGGTAGATATAACTGGTCAGGTAGATTAGGTAGATATAACTGGTCAGGTAGATTAGGTAGATATAACTGGTCAGGTAGATTAGGTAGATATAACTGGTCAGGTAGATTAGGTAGATATAACTGGTCAGGTAGATTAGTTAGATATAACTGGTCAGGTAGATATAACTGGTCAGGTAGATTAGGTAGATATAACTGGTCAGGTAGATAGTCAGGTAGATATAACTGGTCAGGTAGATTAGGTAGATATAACTGGTCAGGTAGATAGGTAGATAACTGGTCAGGTAGATTAGGTAGATATAACTGGTCAGGTAGATTAGGTAGATATAACTGGTCAGGTAGATTAGGTAGATATAACTGGTCAGGTAGATTAGGTAGATATAACTGGTCAGGTAGATTAGGTAGATATAACTGGTCAGGTAGATTAGGTAGATATAACTGGTCAGGTAGATATAACTGGTCAGGTAGATTAGGTAGATATAACTGGTCAGGTAGATATAGGTAGATATAACTGGTCAGGTAGATATAACTGGTCAGGTAGATTAGGTAGATATAACTGGTCAGGTAGATATAACTGGTCAGGTAGATTAGGTAGATATAACTGGTCAGGTAGTAGGAGATATAACTGGTCAGGTAGATTAGGTAGATATAACTGGTCAGGTAGATATAGGTAGATATAACTGGTCAGGTAGATATAACTGGTCAGGTAGATTAGTAGATAACTGGTCAGGTAGATATAACTGGTCAGGTAGATTAGGTAGATATAACTGGTCAGGTAGATTAGGTAGATATAACTGGTCAGGTAGATTAGGTAGATATAACTGGTCAGGTAGATATAACTGGTCAGGTAGATTAGGTAGATATAACTGGTCAGGTAGATATAACTGGTCAGGTAGATTATTTAGATATAACTGGTCAGGTAGATTTGGTAGATATAACTGGTCAGGTAGATTAGGTAGATATAACTGGTCAGGTAGATATAGGTAGATAACTGGTCAGGTAGATTAGGTAGATATAACTGGTCAGGTAGATTAGTTAGATATAACTGGTCAGGTAGATTAGGTAGATATAACTGGTCAGGTAGATATAGGTAGATATAAATGGTCAGGTAGATTAGGTAGATATAACTGGTCAGGTAGATTAGGTGGATATAACTGGTCAGGAAGATATAACTGGTCAGGTAGATTAGGCAGATATAACTGGTCAGGTAGATATAACTGGTCAGGTAGATTAGGTAGATATAACTGGTCAGGTAGATATAACTGGTCAGGTAGATTAGGTAGATATAACTTGTCAGGTAGATATAACTGGTCAGGTAGATTAGGTAGATATAACTGGTCAGGTAGATATAGGTAGATATAACTGGTCAGGTAGATTAGGTAGATATAACTGGTCAGGTAGATATAGGTAGATATAACTGGTCAGGTAGATATAACTGGTCAGGTAGATTTAGTAGATATAACTGGTCAGGTAGATATAACTGGTCAGGTAGATTAGGTAGATATAACTGGTCAGGTAGATATAGGTAGATAACTGGTCAGGTAGATTAGGTAGATATAACTGGTCAGGTAGATTAGTTAGATATAACTGGTCAGGTAGATTAGGTAGATATAACTGGTCAGGTAGATATAGGTAGATATAAATGGTCAGGTAGATTAGGTAGATATAACTGGTCAGGTAGATTAGGTGGATATAACTGGTCAGGAAGATATAACTGGTCAGGTAGATTAGGCAGATATAACTGGTCAGGTAGATATAACTGGTCAGGTAGATTAGGTAGATATAACTGGTCAGGTAGATATAACTGGTCAGGTAGATTAGGTAGATATAACTTGTCAGGTAGATATAACTGGTCAGGTAGATTAGGTAGATATAACTGGTCAGGTAGATATAGGTAGATATAACTGGTCAGGTAGATTAGGTAGATATAACTGGTCAGGTAGATATAGGTAGATATAACTGGTCAGGTAGATATAACTGGTCAGGTAGATTTAGTAGATATAACTGGTCAGGTAGATATAACTGGTCAGGTAGATTAGGTAGATATAACTGGTCAGGTAGATATAACTGGTCAGGTAGATTAGGTAGATATAACTGGTCAGGTAGATATAGGTAGATATAACTGGTCAGGTAGATATAACTGGTCAGGTAGATATAACTGGTCAGGTAGATATAACTGGTCAGGTAGATTAGGTAGATATAACTGGTCAGGTAGATTAGGTAGATATAACTGGTCAGGTAGATGAGGTAGATATAACTGGTCAGGTAGATTAGGTAGATATAACTGGTCAGGTAGATATAGGTAGATAACTGGTCAGGTAGATTAGGTAGATATAACTGGTCAGGTAGATTAGTTAGATATAACTGGTCAGGTAGATATAACTGGTCAGGTAGATTAGGTAGATATAACTGGTCAGGTAGATATAACTGGTCAGGTAGATTAGGTAGATATAACTGCTCAGGTAGATATAGGTAGATAACTGGTAAGGTAGATTAGGTAGATATAACTGGTCAGGTAGATTAGTTAGATATAACTGGTCAGGTAGATTAGGTAGATATAACTGGTCAGGTAGATATAGGTAGATATAACTGGTCAGGTAGATTAGGTAATTATAACTGGTCAGGTAGATTAGGTGGATATAACTGGTCAGGAAGATATAACTGGTCAGGTAGATTAGGCAGATATAACTGGTCAGGTAGATATAGGTAGATATAACTGGTCAGGTAGATATAACTTGTCAGGTAGATTAGGTAGATATTACTGGTCAGGTAGATATAACTGGTCAGGTAGATTAGGTAGATATAACTGGTCAGGTAGATATAACTGGTCAGGTAGATTAGGTAGATATAACTGGTCAGGTAGATATAGGTAGATATAACTGGTCAGGTAGATATAGGTAGATATAACTGGTCAGGTAGATATAACTGGTAAGGTAGATTTAGTAGATATAACTGGTCAGGTAGATATAACTGGTCAGGTAGATTAGGTAGATATAACTGGTCAGGTAGATTAGGTAGATATAACTGGTCAGGTAGATATAGGTAGATATAACTGGTCAGGTAGATATAACTGGTCAAGTAGATTAGGTAGATATAACTGGTCAGGTAGATATAACTGGTCAGGTAGATATAACTGGTCAGGTAGATTTAGAAGATATAACTGGTCAGGTAGATATAACTGGTCAGGTAGATTAGGTAGATATAACTGGTCAGGTAGATTAGGTAGATATAACTGGTCAGGTAGATATAGGTAGATATAACTGGTCAGGTAGATTTAGTAGATAAAGCTGGTCAGGTAGATATAACTGGTCAGGTAGATTAGGTAGATATAACTGGTCAGGTAGATTAGGTAGATATAACTGGTCAGGTAGATTAGGTAGATATAACTGGTCAGGTAGATATAACTGGTCAGGTAGATTAGGTAGATATAACTGGTCAGGTAGATATAACTGGTCAGGTAGATTATTTAGATATAACTGGTCAGGTAGATTTGGTAGATATAACTGGTCAGGTAGATTAGGTAGATATAACTGGTCAGGTAGATATAGGTAGATAACTGGTCAGGTAGATTAGGTAGATATAACTGGTCAGGTAGATTAGGTAGATATAAATGGTCAGGTAGATTAGTTAGATATAACTGGTCAGGTAGATTAGGTAGATATAACTGGTCAGGTAGATATAGGTAGATATAAATGGTCAGGTAGATTAGGTAGATATAACTGGTCAGGTAGATTAGGTGGATATAACTGGTCAGGAAGATATAACTGGTCAGGTAGATATAACTGGTCAGGTAGATTAGGTAGATATAACTGGTCAGGTAGATATAACTGGTCAGGTAGATTAGGTAGATATAACTTGTCAGGTAGATATAACTGGTCAGGTAGATTAGGTAGATATAACTGGTCAGGTAGATATAGGTAGATATAACTGGTCAGGTAGATATAGGTAGATATAACTGGTCAGGTAGATTTAGTAGATAAAGCTGGTCAGGTAGATATAACTGGTCAGGTAGATTAGGTAGATATAACTGGTCAGGTAGATTAGGTAGATATAACTGGTCAGGTAGATTAGGTAGATATAACTGGTCAGGTAGATATAACTGGTCAGGTAGATTAGGTAGATATAACTGGTCAGGTAGATATAACTGGTCAGGTAGATTATTTAGATATAACTGGTCAGGTAGATTTGGTAGATATAACTGGTCAGGTAGATTAGGTAGATATAACTGGTCAGGTAGATATAGGTAGATAACTGGTCAGGTAGATTAGGTAGATATAACTGGTCAGGTAGATTAGGTAGATATAAATGGTCAGGTAGATTAGTTAGATATAACTGGTCAGGTAGATTAGGTAGATATAACTGGTCAGGTAGATATAGGTAGATATAAATGGTCAGGTAGATTAGGTAGATATAACTGGTCAGGTAGATTAGGTGGATATAACTGGTCAGGAAGATATAACTGGTCAGGTAGATATAACTGGTCAGGTAGATTAGGTAGATATAACTGGTCAGGTAGATATAACTGGTCAGGTAGATTAGGTAGATATAACTTGTCAGGTAGATATAACTGGTCAGGTAGATTAGGTAGATATAACTGGTCAGGTAGATATAGGTAGATATAACTGGTCAGGTAGATTAGGTAGATATAACTGGTCAGGTAGATTAGGCAGATATAACTGGTCAGGTTGATATAACTGGTCAGGTAGATTAGGTAGATATAACTGGTCAGGTAGATATAACTGGTCAGGTAGATTAGGTAGATATAACTTGTCAGGTAGATATAACTGGTCAGGTAGATTAGGTAGATATAACTGGTCAGGTAGATATAGGTAGATATAACTGGTCAGGTAGATTAGGTAATTATAACTGGTCAGGTAGATTAGGTGGATATAACTGGTCAGGAAGATATAACTGGTCAGGTAGATTAGGCAGATATAACTGGTCAGGTAGATATAGGTAGATATAACTGGTCAGGTAGATATAACTTGTCAGGTAGATTAGGTAGATATTACTGGTCAGGTAGATATAACTGGTCAGGTAGATTAGGTAGATATAACTGGTCAGGTAGATATAGGTAGATATAACTGGTCAGGTAGATTAGGTAATTATAACTGGTCAGGTAGATTAGGTGGATATAACTGGTCAGGAAGATATAACTGGTCAGGTAGATTAGGCAGATATAACTGGTCAGGTAGATATAGGTAGATATAACTGGTCAGGTAGATATAACTTGTCAGGTAGATTAGGTAGATATTACTGGTCAGGTAGATATAACTGGTCAGGTAGATTAGGTAGATATAACTGGTCAGGTAGATATAACTGGTCAGGTAGATTAGGTAGATATAACTGGTCAGGTAGATATAGGTAGATATAACTGGTCAGGTAGATATAGGTAGATATAACTGGTCAGGTAGATATAACTGGTAAGGTAGATTTAGTAGATATAACTGGTCAGGTAGATATAACTGGTCAGGTAGATTAGGTAGATATAACTGGTCAGGTAGATTAGGTAGATATAACTGGTCAGGTAGATATAGGTAGATATAACTGGTCAGGTAGATATAACTGGTCAAGTAGATTAGGTAGATATAACTGGTCAGGTAGATATAACTGGTCAGGTAGATATAACTGGTCAGGTAGATTTAGAAGATATAACTGGTCAGGTAGATATAACTGGTCAGGTAGATTAGGTAGATATAACTGGTCAGGTAGATTAGGTAGATATAACTGGTCAGGTAGATATAGGTAGATATAACTGGTCAGGTAGATTTAGTAGATAAAGCTGGTCAGGTAGATATAACTGGTCAGGTAGATTAGGTAGATATAACTGGTCAGGTAGATTAGGTAGATATAACTGGTCAGGTAGATTAGGTAGATATAACTGGTCAGGTAGATATAACTGGTCAGGTAGATTAGGTAGATATAACTGGTCAGGTAGATATAACTGGTCAGGTAGATTATTTAGATATAACTGGTCAGGTAGATTTGGTAGATATAACTGGTCAGGTAGATTAGGTAGATATAACTGGTCAGGTAGATATAGGTAGATAACTGGTCAGGTAGATTAGGTAGATATAACTGGTCAAGTAGATTAGGTAGATATAAATGGTCAGGTAGATTAGTTAGATATAACTGGTCAGGTAGATTAGGTAGATATAACTGGTCAGGTAGATATAGGTAGATATAAATGGTCAGGTAGATTAGGTAGATATAACTGGTCAGGTAGATTAGGTGGATATAACTGGTCAGGAAGATATAACTGGTCAGGTAGATTAGGCAGATATAACTGGTCAGGTAGATATAACTGGTCAGGTAGATTAGGTAGATATAACTGGTCAGGTAGATATAACTGGTCAGGTAGATTAGGTAGATATAACTTGTCAGGTAGATATAACTGGTCAGGTAGATTAGGTAGATATAACTGGTCAGGTAGATATAGGTAGATATAACTGGTCAGGTAGATTAGGTAGATATAACTGGTCAGGTAGATTAGGCAGATATAACTGGTCAGGTTGATATAACTGGTCAGGTAGATTAGGTAGATATAACTGGTCAGGTAGATATAACTGGTCAGGTAGATTAGGTAGATATAACTTGTCAGGTAGATATAACTGGTCAGGTAGATTAGGTAGATATAACTGGTCAGGTAGATATAGGTAGATATAACTGGTCAGGTAGATTAGGTAGATATAACTGGTCAGGTAGATATAGGTAGATATAACTGGTCAGGTAGATATAACTGGTCAGGTAGATTTAGTAGATATAACTGGTCAGGTAGATATAACTGGTCAGGTAGATTAGGTAGATATAACTGGTCAGGTAGATATAACTGGTCAGGTAGATTAGGTAGATATAACTGGTCAGGTAGATATAGGTAGATATAACTGGTCAGGTAGATATAACTGGTCAGGTAGATATAACTGGTCAGGTAGATTAGGTAGATATAACTGGTCAGGTAGATTAGGTAGATATAACTGGTCAGGTAGATTAGGTAGATATAACTGGTCAGGTAGATATAGGTAGATATAACTGGTCAGGTAGATATAACTGGTCAGGTAGATTAGGTAGATATAACTGGTCAGGTAGATTAGGTAGATATAACTGGTCAGGTAGATTAGGTAGATATAACTGGTCAGGTAGATTAGGTAGATATAACTGGTCAGGTAGATATAGGTAGATAACTGGTCAGGTAGATTAGGTAGATATAACTGGTCAGGTAGATTAGTTAGATATAACTGGTCAGGTAGATATAACTGGTCAGGTAGATTAGGTAGATATAACTGGTCAGGTAGATATAACTGGTCAGGTAGATTAGGTAGATATAACTGGTCAGGTAGATTAGGTAGATATAACTGGTCAGGTAGATATAGGTAGATAACTGGTAAGGTAGATTAGGTAGATATAACTGGTCAGGTAGATTAGTTAGATATAACTGGTCAGGTAGATTAGGTAGATATAACTGGTCAGGTAGATATAGGTAGATATAACTGGTCAGGTAGATTAGGTAATTATAACTGGTTAGGTAGATTAGGTGGATATAACTGGTCAGGAAGATATAACTGGTCAGGTAGATTAGGCAGATATAACTGGTCAGGTAGATATAGGTAGATATAACTGGTCAGGTAGATATAACTTGTCAGGTAGATTAGGTAGATATTACTGGTCAGGTAGATATAACTGGTCAGGTAGATTAGGTAGATATAACTGGTCAGGTAGATATAACTGGTCAGGTAGAATAGGTAGATATAACTGGTCAGGTAGATATAGGTAGATATAACTGGTCAGGTAGATTAGGTAGATATAACTGGTCAGGTAGATATAGGTAGATATAACTGGTCAGGTAGATATAACTGGTAAGGTAGATTTAGTAGATATAACTGGTCAGGTAGATATAACTGGTCAGGTAGATTAGGTAGATATAACTGGTCAGGTAGATTAGGTAGATATAACTGGTCAGGTAGATATAGGTAGATATAACTGGTCAGGTAGATATAACTGGTCAGGTAGATTAGGTAGATATAACTGGTCAGGTAGATATAGGTAGATATAACTGGTCAGGTAGATATAACTGGTCAGGTAGATTAGGTAGATATAACTGGTCAGGTAGATATAACTGGTCAGGTAGATATAACTGGTCAGGTAGATTAGGTAGATATAACTGGTCATGTAGATTAGGTAGATATAACTGGTCAGGTAGATATAGGTAGATATAACTGGTCAGGTAGATATAACTGGTCAGGTAGATTAGGTAGATATAACTGGTCAGGTAGATATAACTGGTCAGGTAGATATAACTGGTCAGGTAGATTAGGTAGATATAACTGGTCAGGTAGATATAGGTAGATAACTGGTAAAGTAGATTAGGTAGATATAACTGGTCAGGTAGATTAGGTAGATATAACTGGTCAGGTAGATATAGGTAGATATAACTGGTCAGGTAGATTAGGTAATTATAACTGGTCAGGTAGATTAGGTGGATATAACTGGTCAGGAAGATATAACTGGTCAGGTAGATTAGGCAGATATAACTGGTCAGGTAGATATAGGTAGATATAACTGGTCAGGTAGATATAACTGGTCAGGTAGATTAGGTAGATATAACTGGTCAGGTAGATATAACTGGTCAGGTAGATATAACTGGTCAGGTAGATTAGGTAGATATAACTGGTCAGGTAGATTAGGTAGATATAACTGGTCAGGTAGATTAGGTAGATATAACTGGTCAGGTAGATATAACTGGTCAGGTAGATTAGGTAGATATAACTGGTCAGGTAGATATAACTGGTCAGGTAGATATAACTGGTCAGGTAGATTAGGTAGATATAACTGGTCAGGTAGATATAACTGGTCAGGTAGATTAGGTAGATATAACTGGTCAGGTAGATTAGGTAGATATAACTGGTCAGGTAGATATAGGTAGATAACTGGTAAGGTAGATTAGGTAGATATAACTGGTCAGGTAGATTAGTTAGATATAACTGGTCAGGTAGATTAGGTAGATATAACTGGTCAGGTAGATATAACTGGTCAGGTAGATATAGGTAGATATAACTGGTCAGGTAGATTAGGTAATTATAACTGGTCAGGTAGATTAGGTGGATATAACTGGTCAGGATGATATAACTGGTCAGGTAGATTAGCCAGATATAACTGGTCAGGTAGATATAGGTAGATATAACTGGTCAGGTAGATATAACTTGTCAGGTAGATTAGGTAGATATTACTGGTCAGGTAGATATAACTGGTCAGGTAGATTAGGTAGATATAACTGGTCAGGTAGATATAACTGGTCAGGTAGATTAGGTAGATATAACTGGTCAGGTAGATATAGGTAGATATAACTGGTCAGGTAGATTAGGTAGATATAACTGGTCAGGTAGATATAGGTAGATATAACTGGTCAGGTAGATATAACTGCTCAGGTAGATTTAGTAGATATAACTGGTCAGGTAGATATAACTGGTCAGGTAGATTAGGTAGATATAACTGGTCAGGTAGATATAGGTAGATATAACTGGTCAGGTAGACATAACTGGTCAGGTAGATTAGGTAGATATAACTGGTCAGGTAGATATAACTGGTCAGGTAGATATAACTGGTCAGGTAGATGAGGTAGATATAACTGGTCAGGTAGATTAGGTAGATATAACTGGTCAGGTAGATATAGGTAGATATAACTGGTCAGGTAGATATAACTGGTCAGGTAGATTAGGTAGATATAACTGGTCAGGTAGATTAGGTAGATATAACTGGTCAGGTAGATTAGGTAGATATAACTGGTCAGGTAGATATAACTGGTCAGGTAGATTAGGTAGATATAACTGGTCAGGTAGATATAACTGGTCAGGTAGATTATTTAGATATAACTGGTCAGGTAGATTTGGTAGATATAACTGGTCAGGTAGATTAGGTAGATATAACTGGTCAGGTAGATATAGGTAGATAACTGGTCAGGTAGATTAGGTAGATATAACTGGTCAGGTAGATTAGTTAGATATAACTGGTCAGGTAGATTAGGTAGATATAACTGGTCAGGTAGATATAGGTAGATATAAATGGTCAGGTAGATTAGGTAGATATAACTGGTCAGGTAGATTAGGTGGATATAACTGGTCAGGAAGATATAACTGGTCAGGTAGATTAGGCAGATATAACTGGTCAGGTAGATATAACTGGTCAGGTAGATTAGGTAGATATAACTGGTCAGGTAGATATAACTGGTCAGGTAGATTAGGTAGATATAACTTGTCAGGTAGATATAACTGGTCAGGTAGATTAGGTAGATATAACTGGTCAGGTAGATATAGGTAGATATAACTGGTCAGGTAGATTAGGTAGATATAACTGGTCAGGTAGATATAGGTAGATATAACTGGTCAGGTAGATATAACTGGTCAGGTAGATTTAGTAGATATAACTGGTCAGGTAGATATAACTGGTCAGGTAGATTAGGTAGATATAACTGGTCAGGTAGATATAGGTAGATAACTGGTCAGGTAGATTAGGTAGATATAACTGGTCAGGTAGATTAGTTAGATATAACTGGTCAGGTAGATTAGGTAGATATAACTGGTCAGGTAGATATAGGTAGATATAAATGGTCAGGTAGATTAGGTAGATATAACTGGTCAGGTAGATTAGGTGGATATAACTGGTCAGGAAGATATAACTGGTCAGGTAGATTAGGCAGATATAACTGGTCAGGTAGATATAACTGGTCAGGTAGATTAGGTAGATATAACTGGTCAGGTAGATATAACTGGTCAGGTAGATTAGGTAGATATAACTTGTCAGGTAGATATAACTGGTCAGGTAGATTAGGTAGATATAACTGGTCAGGTAGATATAGGTAGATATAACTGGTCAGGTAGATTAGGTAGATATAACTGGTCAGGTAGATATAGGTAGATATAACTGGTCAGGTAGATATAACTGGTCAGGTAGATTTAGTAGATATAACTGGTCAGGTAGATATAACTGGTCAGGTAGATTAGGTAGATATAACTGGTCAGGTAGATATAACTGGTCAGGTAGATTAGGTAGATATAACTGGTCAGGTAGATATAGGTAGATATAACTGGTCAGGTAGATATAACTGGTCAGGTAGATATAACTGGTCAGGTAGATATAACTGGTCAGGTAGATTAGGTAGATATAACTGGTCAGGTAGATTAGGTAGATATAACTGGTCAGGTAGATTAGGTAGATATAACTGGTCAGGTAGATTAGGTAGATATAACTGGTCAGGTAGATATAGGTAGATAACTGGTCAGGTAGATTAGGTAGATATAACTGGTCAGGTAGATTAGTTAGATATAACTGGTCAGGTAGATATAACTGGTCAGGTAGATTAGGTAGATATAACTGGTCAGGTAGATATAACTGGTCAGGTAGATTAGGTAGATATAACTGCTCAGGTAGATATAGGTAGATAACTGGTAAGGTAGATTAGGTAGATATAACTGGTCAGGTAGATTAGTTAGATATAACTGGTCAGGTAGATTAGGTAGATATAACTGGTCAGGTAGATATAGGTAGATATAACTGGTCAGGTAGATTAGGTAATTATAACTGGTCAGGTAGATTAGGTGGATATAACTGGTCAGGAAGATATAACTGGTCAGGTAGATTAGGCAGATATAACTGGTCAGGTAGATATAGGTAGATATAACTGGTCAGGTAGATATAACTTGTCAGGTAGATTAGGTAGATATTACTGGTCAGGTAGATATAACTGGTCAGGTAGATTAGGTAGATATAACTGGTCAGGTAGATATAACTGGTCAGGTAGATTAGGTAGATATAACTGGTCAGGTAGATATAGGTAGATATAACTGGTCAGGTAGATATAGGTAGATATAACTGGTCAGGTAGATATAACTGGTAAGGTAGATTTAGTAGATATAACTGGTCAGGTAGATATAACTGGTCAGGTAGATTAGGTAGATATAACTGGTCAGGTAGATTAGGTAGATATAACTGGTCAGGTAGATATAGGTAGATATAACTGGTCAGGTAGATATAACTGGTCAAGTAGATTAGGTAGATATAACTGGTCAGGTAGATATAACTGGTCAGGTAGATATAACTGGTCAGGTAGATTTAGAAGATATAACTGGTCAGGTAGATATAACTGGTCAGGTAGATTAGGTAGATATAACTGGTCAGGTAGATTAGGTAGATATAACTGGTCAGGTAGATATAGGTAGATATAACTGGTCAGGTAGATTTAGTAGATAAAGCTGGTCAGGTAGATATAACTGGTCAGGTAGATTAGGTAGATATAACTGGTCAGGTAGATTAGGTAGATATAACTGGTCAGGTAGATTAGGTAGATATAACTGGTCAGGTAGATATAACTGGTCAGGTAGATTAGGTAGATATAACTGGTCAGGTAGATATAACTGGTCAGGTAGATTATTTAGATATAACTGGTCAGGTAGATTTGGTAGATATAACTGGTCAGGTAGATTAGGTAGATATAACTGGTCAGGTAGATATAGGTAGATAACTGGTCAGGTAGATTAGGTAGATATAACTGGTCAGGTAGATTAGGTAGATATAAATGGTCAGGTAGATTAGTTAGATATAACTGGTCAGGTAGATTAGGTAGATATAACTGGTCAGGTAGATATAGGTAGATATAAATGGTCAGGTAGATTAGGTAGATATAACTGGTCAGGTAGATTAGGTGGATATAACTGGTCAGGAAGATATAACTGGTCAGGTAGATTAGGCAGATATAACTGGTCAGGTAGATATAACTGGTCAGGTAGATTAGGTAGATATAACTGGTCAGGTAGATATAACTGGTCAGGTAGATTAGGTAGATATAACTTGTCAGGTAGATATAACTGGTCAGGTAGATTAGGTAGATATAACTGGTCAGGTAGATATAGGTAGATATAACTGGTCAGGTAGATTAGGTAGATATAACTGGTCAGGTAGATTAGGCAGATATAACTGGTCAGGTTGATATAACTGGTCAGGTAGATTAGGTAGATATAACTGGTCAGGTAGATATAACTGGTCAGGTAGATTAGGTAGATATAACTTGTCAGGTAGATATAACTGGTCAGGTAGATTAGGTAGATATAACTGGTCAGGTAGATATAGGTAGATATAACTGGTCAGGTAGATTAGGTAATTATAACTGGTCAGGTAGATTAGGTGGATATAACTGGTCAGGAAGATATAACTGGTCAGGTAGATTAGGCAGATATAACTGGTCAGGTAGATATAGGTAGATATAACTGGTCAGGTAGATATAACTTGTCAGGTAGATTAGGTAGATATTACTGGTCAGGTAGATATAACTGGTCAGGTAGATTAGGTAGATATAACTGGTCAGGTAGATATAGGTAGATATAACTGGTCAGGTAGATTAGGTAATTATAACTGGTCAGGTAGATTAGGTGGATATAACTGGTCAGGAAGATATAACTGGTCAGGTAGATTAGGCAGATATAACTGGTCAGGTAGATATAGGTAGATATAACTGGTCAGGTAGATATAACTTGTCAGGTAGATTAGGTAGATATTACTGGTCAGGTAGATATAACTGGTCAGGTAGATTAGGTAGATATAACTGGTCAGGTAGATATAACTGGTCAGGTAGATTAGGTAGATATAACTGGTCAGGTAGATATAGGTAGATATAACTGGTCAGGTAGATATAGGTAGATATAACTGGTCAGGTAGATATAACTGGTCAGGTAGATATAACTGGTCAGGTAGATTTAGAAGATATAACTGGTCAGGTAGATATAACTGGTCAGGTAGATATAACTGGTCAGGTAGATTTAGAAGATATAACTGGTCAGGTAGATATAACTGGTCAGGTAGATTAGGTAGATATAACTGGTCAGGTAGATTAGGTAGATATAACTGGTCAGGTAGATATAGGTAGATATAACTGGTCAGGTAGATTTAGTAGATAAAGCTGGTCAGGTAGATATAACTGGTCAGGTAGATTAGGTAGATATAACTGGTCAGGTAGATTAGGTAGATATAACTGGTCAGGTAGATTAGGTAGATATAACTGGTCAGGTAGATATAACTGGTCAGGTAGATTAGGTAGATATAACTGGTCAGGTAGATATAACTGGTCAGGTAGATTATTTAGATATAACTGGTCAGGTAGATTTGGTAGATATAACTGGTCAGGTAGATTAGGTAGATATAACTGGTCAGGTAGATATAGGTAGATAACTGGTCAGGTAGATTAGGTAGATATAACTGGTCAGGTAGATTAGGTAGATATAAATGGTCAGGTAGATTAGTTAGATATAACTGGTCAGGTAGATTAGGTAGATATAACTGGTCAGGTAGATATAGGTAGATATAAATGGTCAGGTAGATTAGGTAGATATAACTGGTCAGGTAGATTAGGTGGATATAACTGGTCAGGAAGATATAACTGGTCAGGTAGATTAGGCAGATATAACTGGTCAGGTAGATATAACTGGTCAGGTAGATTAGGTAGATATAACTGGTCAGGTAGATATAACTGGTCAGGTAGATTAGGTAGATATAACTTGTCAGGTAGATATAACTGGTCAGGTAGATTAGGTAGATATAACTGGTCAGGTAGATATAGGTAGATATAACTGGTCAGGTAGATTAGGTAGATATAACTGGTCAGGTAGATTAGGCAGATATAACTGGTCAGGTTGATATAACTGGTCAGGTAGATTAGGTAGATATAACTGGTCAGGTAGATATAACTGGTCAGGTAGATTAGGTAGATATAACTTGTCAGGTAGATATAACTGGTCAGGTAGATTAGGTAGATATAACTGGTCAGGTAGATATAGGTAGATATAACTGGTCAGGTAGATTAGGTAGATATAACTGGTCAGGTAGATATAGGTAGATATAACTGGTCAGGTAGATATAACTGGTCAGGTAGATTTAGTAGATATAACTGGTCAGGTAGATATAACTGGTCAGGTAGATTAGGTAGATATAACTGGTCAGGTAGATATAACTGGTCAGGTAGATTAGGTAGATATAACTGGTCAGGTAGATATAGGTAGATATAACTGGTCAGGTAGATATAACTGGTCAGGTAGATATAACTGGTCAGGTAGATTAGGTAGATATAACTGGTCAGGTAGATTAGGTAGATATAACTGGTCAGGTAGATTAGGTAGATATAACTGGTCAGGTAGATATAGGTAGATATAACTGGTCAGGTAGATATAACTGGTCAGGTAGATTAGGTAGATATAACTGGTCAGGTAGATTAGGTAGATATAACTGGTCAGGTAGATTAGGTAGATATAACTGGTCAGGTAGATTAGGTAGATATAACTGGTCAGGTAGATATAGGTAGATAACTGGTCAGGTAGATTAGGTAGATATAACTGGTCAGGTAGATTAGTTAGATATAACTGGTCAGGTAGATATAACTGGTCAGGTAGATTAGGTAGATATAACTGGTCAGGTAGATATAACTGGTCAGGTAGATTAGGTAGATATAACTGGTCAGGTAGATTAGGTAGATATAACTGGTCAGGTAGATATAGGTAGATAACTGGTAAGGTAGATTAGGTAGATATAACTGGTCAGGTAGATTAGTTAGATATAACTGGTCAGGTAGATTAGGTAGATATAACTGGTCAGGTAGATATAGGTAGATATAACTGGTCAGGTAGATTAGGTAATTATAACTGGTCAGGTAGATTAGGTGGATATAACTGGTCAGGAAGATATAACTGGTCAGGTAGATTAGGCAGATATAACTGGTCAGGTAGATATAGGTAGATATAACTGGTCAGGTAGATATAACTTGTCAGGTAGATTAGGTAGATATTACTGGTCAGGTAGATATAACTGGTCAGGTAGATTAGGTAGATATAACTGGTCAGGTAGATATAACTGGTCAGGTAGAATAGGTAGATATAACTGGTCAGGTAGATATAGGTAGATATAACTGGTCAGGTAGATTAGGTAGATATAACTGGTCAGGTAGATATAGGTAGATATAACTGGTCAGGTAGATATAACTGGTAAGGTAGATTTAGTAGATATAACTGGTCAGGTAGATATAACTGGTCAGGTAGATTAGGTAGATATAACTGGTCAGGTAGATTAGGTAGATATAACTGGTCAGGTAGATATAGGTAGATATAACTGGTCAGGTAGATATAACTGGTCAGGTAGATTAGGTAGATATAACTGGTCAGGTAGATATAGGTAGATATAACTGGTCAGGTAGATATAACTGGTCAGGTAGATTAGGTAGATATAACTGGTCAGGTAGATATAACTGGTCAGGTAGATATAACTGGTCAGGTAGATTAGGTAGATATAACTGGTCATGTAGATTAGGTAGATATAACTGGTCAGGTAGATATAGGTAGATATAACTGGTCAGGTAGATATAACTGGTCAGGTAGATTAGGTAGATATAACTGGTCAGGTAGATATAACTGGTCAGGTAGATATAACTGGTCAGGTAGATTAGGTAGATATAACTGGTCAGGTAGATATAGGTAGATAACTGGTAAAGTAGATTAGGTAGATATAACTGGTCAGGTAGATTAGGTAGATATAACTGGTCAGGTAGATATAGGTAGATATAACTGGTCAGGTAGATTAGGTAATTATAACTGGTCAGGTAGATTAGGTGGATATAACTGGTCAGGAAGATATAACTGGTCAGGTAGATTAGGCAGATATAACTGGTCAGGTAGATATAGGTAGATATAACTGGTCAGGTAGATATAACTTGTCAGGTAGATTAGGTAGATATTACTGGTCAGGTAGATATAACTGGTCAGGTAGATATAACTGGTCAGGTAGATTAGGTAGATATAACTGGTCAGGTAGATTAGGTAGATATAACTGGTCAGGTAGATTAGATAGATATAACTGGTCAGGTAGATATAACTGGTCAGGTAGATTAGGTAGATATAACTGGTCAGGTAGATATAACTGGTCAGGTAGATATAACTGGTCAGGTAGATTAGGTAGATATAACTGGTCAGGTAGATATAACTGGTCAGGTAGATTAGGTAGATATAACTGGTCAGGTAGATTAGGTAGATATAACTGGTCAGGTAGATATAGGTAGATAACTGGTAAGGTAGATTAGGTAGATATAACTGGTCAGGTAGATTAGTTAGATATAACTGGTCAGGTAGATTAGGTAGATATAACTGGTCAGGTAGATATAACTGGTCAGGTAGATATAGGTAGATATAACTGGTCAGGTAGATTAGGTAATTATAACTGGTCAGGTAGATTAGGTGGATATAACTGGTCAGGATGATATAACTGGTCAGGTAGATTAGCCAGATATAACTGGTCAGGTAGATATAGGTAGATATAACTGGTCAGGTAGATATAACTTGTCAGGTAGATTAGGTAGATATTACTGGTCAGGTAGATATAACTGGTCAGGTAGATTAGGTAGATATAACTGGTCAGGTAGATATAACTGGTCAGGTAGATTAGGTAGATATAACTGGTCAGGTAGATATAGGTAGATATAACTGGTCAGGTAGATTAGGTAGATATAACTGGTCAGGTAGATATAGGTAGATATAACTGGTCAGGTAGATATAACTGCTCAGGTAGATTTAGTAGATATAACTGGTCAGGTAGATATAACTGGTCAGGTAGATTAGGTAGATATAACTGGTCAGGTAGATATAGGTAGATATAACTGGTCAGGTAGATATAACTGGTCAGGTAGATTAGGTAGATATAACTGGTCAGGTAGATATAACTGGTCAGGTAGATATAACTGGTCAGGTAGATGAGGTAGATATAACTGGTCAGGTAGATTAGGTAGATATAACTGGTCAGGTAGATATAGGTAGATATAACTGGTCAGGTAGATATAACTGGTCAGGTAGATTAGGTAGATATAACTGGTCAGGTAGATATAACTGGTCAGGTAGATATAACTGGTCAGGTAGATTAGGTAGATATAACTGGTCAGGTAGATATAGGTAGATAACTGGTAAAGTAGATTAGGTAGATATAACTGGTCAGGTAGATTAGGTAGATATAACTGGTCAGGTAGATATAAGTAGATATAACTGGTCAGGTAGATTAGGTAATTATAACTGGTCAGGTAGATTAGGTGGATATAACTGGTCAGGAAGATATAACTGGTCAGGTAGATTAGGCAGATATAACTGGTCAGGTAGATATAGGTAGATATAACTGGTCAGGTAGATATAACTTGTCAGGTAGATTAGGTAGATATTACTGGTTAGGTAGATATAACTGGTCAGGTAGATTAGGTAGATATAACTGGTCAGGTAGATATAACTGGTCAGGTAGATTAGGTAGATATAACTGGTCAGGTAGATATAGGTAGATATAACTGGTCAGGTAGATTAGGTGGATATAACTGGTCAGGTAGATATAGGTAGATATAACTGGTCAGGTAGATATAACTGGTCAGGTAGATTTAGTAGATATAACTGGTCAGGTAGATATAACTGGTCAGGTAGATTAGGTAGATATAACTGGTCAGGTAGATTAGGTAGATATAACTGGTCAGGTAGTTATAGGTAGATATAACTGGTCAGGTAGATATAACTGGTCAGTTAGATTAGGTAGATATAACTGGTCAGGTAGATATAACTGGTCAGGTAGATTTAGTAGATATAACTGGTCAGGTAGATATAACTGGTCAGGTAGATTAGGTAGATATAACTGGTCAGGTAGATATAACTGGTCAGGTAGATTAGGTAGATATAACTGGTCAGGTAGATATAGGTAGATATAACTGGTCAGGTAGATATAACTGGTCAGGTAGATATAACTGGTCAGGTAGATATAACTGGTCAGGTAGATTAGGTAGATATAACTGGTCAGGTAGATTAGGTAGATATAACTGGTCAGGTAGATTAGGTAGATATAACTGGTCAGGTAGATTAGGTAGATATAACTGGTCAGGTAGATATAGGTAGATAACTGGTCAGGTAGATTAGGTAGATATAACTGGTCAGGTAGATTAGTTAGATATAACTGGTCAGGTAGATATAACTGGTCAGGTAGATTAGGTAGATATAACTGGTCAGGTAGAAATAACTGGTCAGGTAGATATAACTGGTCAGGTAGATTAGGTAGATATAACTGGTCAGGTAGATATAACTGGTCAGGTAGATTAGGTAGATATAACTGGTCAGGTAGATTAGGTAGATATAACTGGTCAGGTAGATATAGGTAGAAAGCTGGTAAGGTAGATTAGGTAGATATAACTGGTCAGGTAGATTAGTTAGATATAACTGGTCAGGTAGATTAGGTAGATATAACTGGTCAGGTAGATATAGGTAGATATAACTGGTCAGGTAGATTAGGTAATTATAACTGGTCAGGTAGATTAGGTGGATATAACTGGTCAGGAAGATATAACTGGTCAGGTAGATTAGGCAGATATAACTGGTCAGGTAGATATAGGTAGATATAACTGGTCAGGTAGATATAACTTGTCAGGTAGATTAGGTAGATATTACTGGTCAGGTAGATATAACTGGTCAGGTAGATTAGGTAGATATAACTGGTCAGGTAGATATAACTGGTCAGGTAGATTAGGTAGATATAACTGGTCAGGTAGATATAGGTAGATATAACTGGTCAGGTAGATTAGGTAGATATAACTGGTCAGGTAGATATAGGTAGATATAACTGGTCAGGTAGATATAACTGGTCAGGTAGATTAGGTAGATATAACTGGTCAGGTAGATATAACTGGTCAGGTAGATTAGGTAGATATAACTGGTCAGGTAGATTAGGTAGATATAACTGGTCAGGTAGATATAGGTAGATATAACTGGTCAGGTAGATATAACTGGTCAGGTAGATTAGGTAGATATAACTGGTCAGGTAGATATAACTGGTCAGGTAGATATAACTGGTCAGGTAGATTAGGTAGATATAACTGGTCAGGTAGATTAGGTAGATATAACTGGTCAGGTAGATTAGGTAGATATAACTGGTCAAGTAGATTAGGTAGATATAACTGGTCAGGGAGATATAGGTAGATAACTGGTCAGGTAGATTAGGTAGATATAACTGGTCAGGTAGATTAGTTAGATATAACTGGTCAGGTAGATATAACTGGTCAGGTAGATTAGGTAGATATAACTGGTCAGGTAGATTAGTTAGATATAACTGGTCAGGTAGATTAGGTAGATATAACTGGTCAGGTAGATATAGGTAGATATAACTGGTCAGGTAGATTAGGTAATTATAACTGGTCAGGTAGATTAGGTGGATATAACTGGTCAGGAAGATATAACTGGTCAGGTAGATTAGGCAGATATAACTGGTCAGGTAGATATAGGTAGATATAACTGGTCAGGTAGATATAACTTGTCAGGTAGATTAGGTAGATATTACTGGTCAGGTAGATATAACTGGTCAGGTAGATTAGGTAGATATAACTGGTCAGGTAGATATAACTGGTCAGGTAGATTAGGTAGATATAACTGGTCAGGTAGATATAGGTAGATATAACTGGTCAGGTAGATTAGGTAGATATAACTGGTCAGGTAGATATAGGTAGATATAACTGGTCAGGTAGATATAACTGGTCAGGTAGATTTAGTAGATATAACTGGTCAGGTAGATATAACTGGTCAGGTAGATTAGGTAGATATAACTGGTCAGGTAGATTAGGTAGATATAACTGGTCAGGTAGATATAGGTAGATATAACTGGTCAGGTAGATATAACTGGTCAGGTAGATTAGGTAGATATAACTGGTCAGGTAGATATAACTGGTCAGGTAGATATAACTGGTCAGGTAGATTAGGTAGATATAACTGGTCAGGTAGATTAGGTAGATATAACTGGTCAGGTAGATTAGGTAGATATAACTGGTCAAGTAGATTAGGTAGATATAACTGGTCAGGGAGATATAGGTAGATAACTGGTCAGGTAGATTAGGTAGATATAACTGGTCAGGTAGATTAGTTAGATATAACTGGTCAGGTAGATATAACTGGTCAGGTAGATTAGGTAGATATAACTGGTCAGGTAGATTAGGTAGATATAACTGGTCAGGTAGATATAACTGGTCAGGTAGATTAGGTAGATATAACTGGTCAGGTAGATATAGGTAGATATAACTGGTCAGGTAGATATAACTGGTCAGGTAGATTAGGTAGATATAACTGGTCAGGTAGATATAACTGGTCAGGTAGATATAACTGGTCAGGTAGATTAGGTAGATATAACTTGTCAGGTAGATTAGGTAGATATAACTGGTCAGGTAGATTAGGTAGATATAACTGGTCAGGTAGATTAGGTAGATATAACTGGTCAGGGAGATATAGGTAGATAACTGGTCAGGTAGATTAGGTAGATATAACTGGTCACGTAGATTAGTTAGATATAACTGGTCAGGTAGATATAACTGGTCAGGTAGATATTACTGGTCAGGTAGATATAGGTAGATATAGGTAGATATAACTGGTCGGGTAGATATAGGTAGAAAGCTGGTAAGGTAGATTAGGTAGATATAACTGGTCAGGTAGATATAGGTAGATATAACTGGTCAGGTAGATTAGGTAGATATAACTGGTCAGGTAGATTAGGTAGATATAACTGGTCAGGTAGATTAGTTAGATATAACTGGTCAGGTAGATATAACTGGTCAGGTAGATTAGGTAGATATAACTGGTCAGGTAGATATAACTGGTCAGGTAGATATAACTGGTCAGGTAGATTAGGTAGATATAACTGGTCAGGTAGATATAACTGGTCAGGTAGATTAGGTAGATATAACTGGTCAGGTAGATTAGGTAGATATAACTGGTCAGGTAGATATAGGTAGATAACTGGTAAGGTAGATTAGGTAGATATAACTGGTCAGGTAGATTAGTTAGATATAACTGGTCAGGTAGATTAGGTAGATATAACTGGTCAGGTAGATATAACTGGTCAGGTAGATATAGGTAGATATAACTGGTCAGGTAGATTAGGTAATTATAACTGGTCAGGTAGATTAGGTGGATATAACTGGTCAGGATGATATAACTGGTCAGGTAGATTAGCCAGATATAACTGGTCAGGTAGATATAGGTAGATATAACTGGTCAGGTAGATATAACTTGTCAGGTAGATTAGGTAGATATTACTGGTCAGGTAGATATAACTGGTCAGGTAGATTAGGTAGATATAACTGGTCAGGTAGAAATAACTGGTCAGGTAGATATAACTGGTCAGGTAGATTAGGTAGATATAACTGGTCAGGTAGATATAACTGGTCAGGTAGATTAGGTAGATATAACTGGTCAGGTAGATTAGGTAGATATAACTGGTCAGGTAGATATAGGTAGAAAGCTGGTAAGGTAGATTAGGTAGATATAACTGGTCAGGTAGATTAGTTAGATATAACTGGTCAGGTAGATTAGGTAGATATAACTGGTCAGGTAGATATAGGTAGATATAACTGGTCAGGTAGATTAGGTAATTATAACTGGTCAGGTAGATTAGGTGGATATAACTGGTCAGGAAGATATAACTGGTCAGGTAGATTAGGCAGATATAACTGGTCGTGTAGATATAGGTACATATAACTGGTCAGGTAGATATAACTTGTCAGGTAGATTAGGTAGATATTACTGGTCAGGTAGATATAACTGGTCAGGTAGATTAGGTAGATATAACTGGTCAGGTAGATATAACTGGTCAGGTAGATTAGGTAGATATAACTGGTCAGGTAGATATAGGTAGATATAACTGGTCAGGTAGATTAGGTAGATATAACTGGTCAGGTAGATATAGGTAGATATAACTGGTCAGGTAGATATAACTGGTCAGGTAGATTAGGTAGATATAACTGGTCAGGTAGATATAACTGGTCAGGTAGATTAGGTAGATATAACTGGTCAGGTAGATTAGGTAGATATAACTGGTCAGGTAGATATAGGTAGATATAACTGGTCAGGTAGATATAACTGGTCAGGTAGATTAGGTAGATATAACTGGTCAGGTAGATATAACTGGTCAGGTAGATATAACTGGTCAGGTAGATTAGGTAGATATAACTGGTCAGGTAGATTAGGTAGATATAACTGGTCAGGTAGATTAGGTAGATATAACTGGTCAAGTAGATTAGGTAGATATAACTGGTCAGGGAGATATAGGTAGATAACTGGTCAGGTAGATTAGGTAGATATAACTGGTCAGGTAGATTAGTTAGATATAACTGGTCAGGTAGATATAACTGGTCAGGTAGATTAGGTAGATATAACTGGTCAGGTAGATTAGTTAGATATAACTGGTCAGGTAGATTAGGTAGATATAACTGGTCAGGTAGATATAGGTAGATATAACTGGTCAGGTAGATTAGGTAATTATAACTGGTCAGGTAGATTAGGTGGATATAACTGGTCAGGAAGATATAACTGGTCAGGTAGATTAGGCAGATATAACTGGTCAGGTAGATATAGGTAGATATAACTGGTCAGGTAGATATAACTTGTCAGGTAGATTAGGTAGATATTACTGGTCAGGTAGATATAACTGGTCAGGTAGATTAGGTAGATATAACTGGTCAGGTAGATATAACTGGTCAGGTAGATTAGGTAGATATAACTGGTCAGGTAGATATAGGTAGATATAACTGGTCAGGTAGATTAGGTAGATATAACTGGTCAGGTAGATATAGGTAGATATAACTGGTCAGGTAGATATAACTGGTCAGGTAGATTTAGTAGATATAACTGGTCAGGTAGATATAACTGGTCAGGTAGATTAGGTAGATATAACTGGTCAGGTAGATTAGGTAGATATAACTGGTCAGGTAGATATAGGTAGATATAACTGGTCTGGTAGATATAACTGGTCAGGTAGATTAGGTAGATATAACTGGTCAGGTAGATATAACTGGTCAGGTAGATATAACTGGTCAGGTAGATTAGGTAGATATAACTGGTCAGGTAGATTAGGTAGATATAACTGGTCAGGTAGATTAGGTAGATATAACTGGTCAAGTAGATTAGGTAGATATAACTGGTCAGGGAGATATAGGTAGATAACTGGTCAGGTAGATTAGGTAGATATAACTGGTCAGGTAGATTAGTTAGATATAACTGGTCAGGTAGATATAACTGGTCAGGTAGATTAGGTAGATATAACTGGTCAGGTAGATTAGGTAGATATAACTGGTCAGGTAGATATAACTGGTCAGGTAGATTAGGTAGATATAACTGGTCAGGTAGATATAGGTAGATATAACTGGTCAGGTAGATATAACTGGTCAGGTAGATTAGGTAGATATAACTGGTCAGGTAGATATAACTGGTCAGGTAGATATAACTGGTCAGGTAGATTAGGTAGATATAACTTGTCAGGTAGATTAGGTAGATATAACTGGTCAGGTAGATTAGGTAGATATAACTGGTCAGGTAGATTAGGTAGATATAACTGGTCAGGGAGATATAGGTAGATAACTGGTCAGGTAGATTAGGTAGATATAACTGGTCACGTAGATTAGTTAGATATAACTGGTCAGGTAGATATAACTGGTCAGGTAGATATTACTGGTCAGGTAGATATAGGTAGATATAGGTAGATATAACTGGTCGGGTAGATATAGGTAGAAAGCTGGTAAGGTAGATTAGGTAGATATAACTGGTCAGGTAGATATAGGTAGATATAACTGGTCAGGTAGATTAGGTAGATATAACTGGTCAGGTAGATTAGGTAGATATAACTGGTCAGGTAGATTAGTTAGATATAACTGGTCAGGTAGATATAACTGGTCAGGTAGATTAGGTAGATATAACTGGTCAGGTAGATATAACTGGTCAGGTAGATATAACTGGTCAGGTAGATTAGGTAGATATAACTGGTCAGGTAGATATAACTGGTCAGGTAGATTAGGTAGATATAACTGGTCAGGTAGATTAGGTAGATATAACTGGTCAGGTAGATATAGGTAGATAACTGGTAAGGTAGATTAGGTAGATATAACTGGTCAGGTAGATTAGTTAGATATAACTGGTCAGGTAGATTAGGTAGATATAACTGGTCAGGTAGATATAACTGGTCAGGTAGATATAGGTAGATATAACTGGTCAGGTAGATTAGGTAATTATAACTGGTCAGGTAGATTAGGTGGATATAACTGGTCAGGATGATATAACTGGTCAGGTAGATTAGCCAGATATAACTGGTCAGGTAGATATAGGTAGATATAACTGGTCAGGTAGATATAACTTGTCAGGTAGATTAGGTAGATATTACTGGTCAGGTAGATATAACTGGTCAGGTAGATTAGGTAGATATAACTGGTCAGGTAGATATAACTGGTCAGGTAGATTAGGTAGATATAACTGGTCAGGTAGATATAGGTAGATATAACTGGTCAGGTAGATTAGGTAGATATAACTGGTCAGGTAGATATAGGTAGATATAACTGGTCAGGTAGATATAACTGGTCAGGTAGATTTAGTAGATATAACTGGTCAGGTAGATATAACTGGTCAGGTAGATTAGGTAGATATAACTGGTCAGGTAGATATAGGTAGATAAAACTGGTCAGGTAGATATAACTGGTCAGGTAGATTAGGTAGATATAACTGGTCAGGTAGATATAACTGGTCAGGTAGATATAACTGGTCAGGTAGATGAGGTAGATATAACTGGTCAGGTAGATTAGGTAGATATAACTGGTCAGGTAGATATAGGTAGATATAACTGGTCAGGTAGATATAACTGGTCAGGTAGATTAGGTAGATATAACTGGTCAGGTAGATATAACTGGTCAGGTAGATATAACTGGTCAGGTAGATTAGGTAGATATAACTGGTCAGGTAGATATAGGTAGATAACTTGTAAAGTAGATTAGGTAGATTTAACTGGTCAGGTAGATTAGGTAGATATAACTGGTCAGGTAGATATAAGTAGATATAACTGGTCAGGTAGATTAGGTAATTATAACTGGTCAGGTAGATTAGGTGGATATAGCTGGTCAGGAAGATATAACTGGTCAGGTAGATTAGGCAGATATAATTGGTCAGGTAGATATAGGTAGATATAACTGGTCAGGTAGATATAACTTGTCAGGTAGATTAGGTAGATATTACTGGTTAGGTAGATATAACTGGTCAGGTAGATTAGGTAGATATAACTGGTCAGGTAGATATAACTGGTCAGGTAGATTAGGTAGATATAACTGGTCAGGTAGATATAGGTAGATATAACTGGTCAGGTAGATTAGGTAGATATAACTGGTCAGGTAGATATAGGTAGATATAACTGGTCAGGTAGATATAACTGGTCAGGTAGATTTAGTAGATATAACTGGTCAGGTAGATATAACTGGTCAGGTAGATTAGGTAGATATAACTGGTCAGGTAGATTAGGTAGATATAACTGGTCAGGTAGTTATAGGTAGATATAACTGGTCAGGTAGATATAACTGGTCAGTTAGATTAGGTAGATATAACTGGTCAGGTAGATATAACTGGTCAGGTAGATTTAGTAGATATAACTGGTCAGGTAGATATAACTGGTCAGGTAGATTAGGTAGATATAACTGGTCAGGTAGATATAACTGGTCAGGTAGATTAGGTAGATATAACTGGTCAGGTAGATATAGGTAGATATAACTGGTCAGGTAGATATAACTGGTCAGGTAGATATAACTGGTCAGGTAGATATAACTGGTCAGGTAGATTAGGTAGATATAACTGGTCAGGTAGATTAGGTAGATATAACTGGTCAGGTAGATTAGGTAGATATAACTGGTCAGGTAGATTAGGTAGATATAACTGGTCAGGTAGATATAGGTAGATAACTGGTCAGGTAGATTAGGTAGATATAACTGGTCAGGTAGATTAGTTAGATATAACTGGTCAGGTAGATATAACTGGTCAGGTAGATTAGGTAGATATAACTGGTCAGGTAGAAATAACTGGTCAGGTAGATATAACTGGTCAGGTAGATTAGGTAGATATAACTGGTCAGGTAGATATAACTGGTCAGGTAGATTAGGTAGATATAACTGGTCAGGTAGATTAGGTAGATATAACTGGTCAGGTAGATATAGGTAGAAAGCTGGTAAGGTAGATTAGGTAGATATAACTGGTCAGGTAGATTAGTTAGATATAACTGGTCAGGTAGATTAGTTAGATATAACTGGTCAGGTAGATTAGGTAGATATAACTGGTCAGGTAGATATAGGTAGATATAACTGGTCAGGTAGATTAGGTAATTATAACTGGTCAGGTAGATTAGGTGGATATAACTGGTCAGGAAGATATAACTGGTCAGGTAGATTAGGCAGATATAACTGGTCAGGTAGATATAGGTAGATATAACTGGTCAGGTAGATATAACTTGTCAGGTAGATTAGGTAGATATTACTGGTCAGGTAGATATATAACTGGTCAGGTAGATTAGGTAGATATAACTGGTCAGGTAGATATAACTGGTCAGGTAGATTAGGTAGATATAACTGGTCAGGTAGATATAGGTAGATATAACTGGTCAGGTAGATTAGGTAGATATAACTGGTCAGGTAGATATAGGTAGATATAACTGGTCAGGTAAATATAACTGGTCAGGTAGATTTAGTAGATATAACTGGTCAGGTAGATATAACTGGTCAGGTAGATTAGGTAGATATAACTGGTCAGGTAGATTAGGTAGATATAACTGGTCAGGTAGATATAGGTAGATATAACTGGTCTGGTAGATATAACTGGTCAGGTAGATTAGGTAGATATAACTGGTCAGGTAGATATAACTGGTCAGGTAGATATAACTGGTCAGGTAGATTAGGTAGATATAACTGGTCAGGTAGATTAGGTAGATATAACTGGTCAGGTAGATTAGGTAGATATAACTGGTCAAGTAGATTAGGTAGATATAACTGGTCAGGGAGATATAGGTAGATAACTGGTCAGGTAGATTAGGTAGATATAACTGCTCAGGTAGATTAGTTAGATATAACTGGTCAGGTAGATATAACTGGTCAGGTAGATTAGGTAGATATAACTGGTCAGGTAGATTAGGTAGATATAACTGGTCAGGTAGATATAACTGGTCAGGTAGATTAGGTAGATATAACTGGTCAGGTAGATATAGGTAGATATAACTGGTCAGGTAGATATAACTGGTCAGGTAGATTAGGTAGATATAACTGGTCAGGTAGATATAACTGGTCAGGTAGATATAACTGGTCAGGTAGATTAGGTAGATATAACTTGTCAGGTAGATTAGGTAGATATAACTGGTCAGGTAGATTAGGTAGATATAACTGGTCAGGTAGATTAGGTAGATATAACTGGTCAGGGAGATATAGGTAGATAACTGGTCAGGTAGATTAGGTAGATATAACTGGTCACGTAGATTAGTTAGATATAACTGGTCAGGTAGATATAACTGGTCAGGTAGATATTACTGGTCAGGTAGATATAGGTAGATATAGGTAGATATAACTGGTCGGGTAGATATAACTGGTCAGGTAGATATAACTGGTCAGGTAGATATAACTGGTCAGGTAGATTAGGTAGATATAACTGGTCAGGTAGATATAACTGGTCAGGTAGATTAGGTAGATATAACTGGTCAGGTAGATTAGGTAGATATAACTGGTCAGGTAGATATAGGTAGTTAACTGGTAAGGTAGATTAGGTAGATATAACTGGTCAGGTAGATTAGTTAGATATAACTGGTCAGGTAGATTAGGTAATTATAACTGGTCAGGTAGATTAGGTGGATATAACTGGTCAGGAAGATATAACTGGTCAGGTAGATTAGGCAGATATAACTGGTCAGGTAGATATAGGTAGATATAACTGGTCAGGTAGATATAACTTGTCAGGTAAATTCAGGTAGATATTACTGGTCAGGTAGATATAACTGGTCAGGTAGATTAGGTAGATATAACTGGTCAGGTAGATATAACTGGTCAGGTAGATTAGGTAGATATAACTGGTCAGGTAGATATAGGTAGATATAACTGGTCAGGTAGATTAGGTAGATATAACTGGTCAGGTAGATATAGGTAGATATAACTGGTCAGGTAGATATAACTGGTCAGGTAGATATAACTGGTCAGGTAGATTAGGTAGATATAACTGGTCAGGTAGATTAGGTAAATATAACTGGTCAGGTAGATATAGGTAGATATAACTGGTCAGGTAGATATAACTGGTCAGGTAGATTAGGTAGATATAACTGGTCAGGTAGATATAACTGGTCAGGTAGATATAACTGGTCAGGTAGATATAACTGGTCAGGTAGATTAGGTAGATATAACTTGTCAGGTAGATTAGTTAGATATAACTGGTCAGGTAGATATAACTGGTCAGGGAGATATAGGTAGATAACTGGTCAGGTAGATTAGGTAGATATAACTGGTCACGTAGATTAGTTAGATATAACTGGTCAGGTAGATATAACTGGTCAGGTAGATTAGGTAGATATAACTGGTCAGGTAGATATTACTGGTCAGGTAGATATAGGTAGATATAGGTAGATATAACTGGTCGGGTAGATATAACTGGTCAGGTAGATATAACTGGTCAGGTAGATATAACTGGTCAGGTAGATTAGGTAGATATAACTGGTCAGGTAGATATAACTGGTCAGGTAGATTAGGTAGATATAACTGGTCAGGTAGATTAGGTAGATATAACTGGTCAGGTAGATATAGGTAGATAACTGGTAAGGTAGATTAGGTAGATATAACTGGTCAGGTAGATTAGTTAGATATAACTGGTCAGGTAGATTAGGTAATTATAACTGGTCAGGTAGATTAGGTGGATATAACTGGTCAGGAAGATATAACTGGTCAGGTAGATTAGGCAGATATAACTGGTCAGGTAGATATAGGTAGATATAACTGGTCAGGTAGATATAACTTGTCAGGTAAATTCAGGTAGATATTACTGGTCAGGTAGATATAACTGGTCAGGTAGATTAGGTAGATATAACTGGTCAGGTAGATATAACTGGTCAGGTAGATTAGGTAGATATAACTGGTCAGGTAGATATAGGTAGATATAACTGGTCAGGTAGATTAGGTAGATATAACTGGTCAGGTAGATATAGGTAGATATAACTGGTCAGGTAGATATAACTGGTCAGGTAGATTTAGTAGATATAACTGGTCAGGTAGATATAACTGGTCAGGTAGATTAGGTAGATATAACTGGTCAGGTAGATTAGGTAAATATAACTGGTCAGGTAGATATAGGTAGATATAACTGGTCAGGTAGATATAACTGGTCAGGTAGATTAGGTAGATATAACTGGTCAGGTAGATATAACTGGTCAGGTAGATATAACTGGTCAGGTAGATATAACTGGTCAGGTAGATTAGGTAGATATAACTTGTCAGGTAGATTAGGTAGATATAACTGGTCAGGTAGATTAGGTAGATATAACTGGTCAGGTAGATTAGGTAGATATAACTGGTCAGGGAGATATAGGTAGATAACTGGTCAGGTAGATTAGGTAGATATAACTGGTCACGTAGATTAGTTAGATATAACTGGTCAGGTAGATATAACTGGTCAGGTAGATTAGGTAGATATAACTGGTCAGGTAGATATTACTGGTCAGGTAGATATAGGTAGATATAGGTAGATATAACTGGTCGGGTAGATATAACTGGTCAGGTAGATATAGGTAGATATAACTGGTCAGGTAGATTAGGTAGATATAACTGGTCAGGTAGATTTAACAGGTCAGGTAGATTAGGTAGATATAACTGGTCAGGTAGATTAGGTAGATATAACTGCTCAGGTAGATTAGGTAGATATAACTGGTCAGGTAGATATAACTGGTCAGGTAGATTAGGTAGATATAACTGGTCAGGTAGATATAACTGGTCAGGTAGATTAGGTAGATATAACTGGTCAGGTAGATTAGGAAGATATAACTGGTCAGGTAGATATAGGTAGATATAACTGTACAGGTAGATATAACTGGTCAGGTAGATTAGGTAGATATAACTGGTCAGGTAGATATAACTGGTCAGGTAGATATAACTGGTCAGGTAGATTAGGTAGATATAACTGGTCAGGTAGATATAACTGGTCAGGTAGATTAGGCAGATATAACTGGTCAGGTAGATATAGGTAGATATAACTGGTCAGGTAGATATAACTTGTCAGGTAAATTCAGGTAGATATTACTGGTCAGGTAGATATAACTGGTCAGGTAGATTAGGTAGATATAACTGGTCAGGTAGATATAACTGGTCAGGTAGATTAGGTAGATATAACTGGTCAGGTAGATATAGGTAGATATAACTGGTCAGGTAGATTAGGTAGATATAACTGGTCAGGTAGATATAGGTAGATATAACTGGTCAGGTAGATATAACTGGTCAGGTAGATTTAGTAGATATAACTGGTCAGGTAGATATAACTGGTCAGGTAGATTAGGTAGATATAACTGGTCAGGTAGATTAGGTAAATATAACTGGTCAGGTAGATATAGGTAGATATAACTGGTCAGGTAGATATAACTGGTCAGGTAGATTAGGTAGATATAACTGGTCAGGTAGATATAACTGGTCAGGTAGATATAACTGGTCAGGTAGATTAGGTAGATATAACTTGTCAGGTAGATTAGGTAGATATAACTGGTCAGGTAGATTAGGTAGATATAACTGGTCAGGTAGATTAGGTAGATATAACTGGTCAGGGAGATATATGTAGATAACTGGTCAGGTAGATTAGGTAGATATAACTGGTCACGTAGATTAGTTAGATATAACTGGTCAGGTAGATATAACAGGTCAGGTAGATTGGGTAGATATAACTGGTCAGGTAGATATTACTGGTCAGGTAGATATAGGTAGATATAGGTAGATATAACTGGTCGGGTAGATATAACTGGTCAGGTAGATATAGGTAGATATAACTGGTCAGGTAGATTAGGTAGATATAACTGGTCAGGTAGATTTAACAGGTCAGGTAGATTAGGTAGATATAACTGGTCAGGTAGATTAGGTAGATATAACTGGTCAGGTAGATTAGGTAGATATAACTGGTCAGGTAGATATAACTGGTCAGGTAGATTAGGTAGATTAGGAAGATATAACTGGTCAGGTAGATATAGGTAGATATAACTGGTCAGGTAGATATAACTGGTCAGGTAGATTAGGTAGATATAACTGGTCAGGTAGATATAACTGGTCAGGTAGATTAGGTAGATATAACTGGTCAGGTAGATATAACTGGTCAGGTAGATTAGGTAGATATAACTGGTCAGGTAGATATAGGTAGATAACTGGTAAGGTAGATTAGGTAGATATAACTGTACAGGTAGATATAACTGGTCAGGTAGATTAGGTAGATATAACTGGTCAGGTAGATATAACTGGTCAGGTAGATATAACTGGTCAGTTAGATTAGGTAGATATAACTGGTCAGGTAGATATAACTGGTCAGGTAGATTAGGCAGATATAACTGGTCAGGTAGATATAGGTAGATATAACTGGTCAGGTAGATATAACTTGTCAGGTAAATTCAGGTAGATATTACTGGTCAGGTAGATATAACTGGTCAGGTAGATTAGGTAGATATAACTGTTCAGGTAGATATAACTGGTCAGGTAGATTAGGTAGATATAACTGGTCAGGTAGATATAGGTAGATATAACTGGTCAGGTAGATTAGGTAGATATAACTGGTCAGGTAGATATAGGTAGATATAACTGGTCAGGTAGATATAACTGGTCAGGTAGATTTAGTAGATATAACTGGTCAGGTAGATATAACTGGTCAGGTAGATTAGGTAGATATAACTGGTCAGGTAGATTAGGTAAATATAACTGGTCAGGTAGATATAGGTAGATATAACTGGTCAGGTAGATATAACTGGTCAGGTAGATTAGGTAGATATAACTGGTCAGGTAGATATAACTGGTCAGGTAGATATAACTGGTCAGGTAGATATAACTGGTCAGGTAGATTAGGTAGATATAACTTGTCAGGTAGATTAGGTAGATATAACTGGTCAGGTAGATTAGGTAGATATAACTGGTCAGGTAGATTAGGTAGATATAACTGGTCAGGGAGAAATATGTAGATAACTGGTCAGGTAGATTAGGTAGATATAACTGGTCACGTAGATTAGTTAGATATAACTGGTCAGGTAGATATAACAGGTCAGGTAGATTGGCTAGATATAACTGGTCAGGTAGATATTACTGGTCAGGTAGATATAGGTAGATATAGGTAGATATAACTGGTCGGGTAGATATAACTGGTCAGGTAGATATAGGTAGATATAACTGGTCAGGTAGATTAGGTAGATATAACTGGTCAGGTAGATTTAACCTGTTGGGTCTAGGGGGCAGCATTTGCACGTCTGGATAAAAAAAATGTACCCGATTTAATCTGGTTACTAATCCTACCCAGTAACTAGAATATGCATATACTTATTATATATGGATAGAAAACACTCTAAAGTTTCCAAAACTGTTTGAATGGTGTCTGTGAGTATAACAGAACTCATTTGGCAGGCAAAACCCTGAGACATTTTCTGACAGGAAGTGGATACCTGATGTGTTGTATTGACTTTAAACCTATCCCATTGAAAAACACAGGGGTTTAGGAATATTTTGGCACTTCCTATTGCTTCCACTAGATGTCACCAGCCTTTACAAAGTGTTTTGAGTCTTCTGGAGGGAGATCTGACCGAACAAGAGCCATGGAACGGTGATGTCCCATTAGACACCTGGCGCGCTACTTCATGTTGGGTACCCTCGTTCCAATACGTTATAAAAGGCTATGCATTCGTCCACCTTGAATATTATTCATGTTCTGGTTAAAAAAGGCCCTAATGATTTATGCTATACAACGTTTGACATGTTTGAACGAACGGAAATATATTTTTTCCCCTCGTTCATGACGAGAAGTCCGGCTGGCTTACATCATGTGCTAACGAGACGGAGATTTTTGGACATAAATGATGAGCTTTTTTGAACAAAACTACATTCGTTATGGACCTGTGATACCTGGAAGTGACATCTGATGAAGAGAATCAAAGGTAATGGATTATTTACATAGTATTTTCGATTTTAGATCTCCCCAACATGACGTCTAGTCTGTATCGCAACGCGTATTTTTCTGGGCACAGTGCTCAGATTATTGCAAAGTGTGATTTCCCAGTAAGGTTATTTTTAAATCTGGCAAGTTGATTGCGTTCAAAAGATGTAAATCTATAATTCTTTAAATGACAATATAATATTTTACCAATGTTTTCTAATTTTAATTATTTAATTTGTGACGCTGACTTGACTGCCGGTTATTGGAGGGAAACGATTTCCTCAACATCAATGCCATAGTAAAACGCTGTTTTTGTATATAAATATGAACTTGATAGAACTAAAAATGCATGCATTGTCTAACATAATGTCCTAGGAGTGTCATCTGATGGAGATTGTAAAAGGTTAGTGTATCATTTTAGCTGGTTTTATGGTTTTGGTGACCCTGTCTTTGACTTGAAAAAAACATTACACACAACTCTTGTAAATGTACTGTCCTAACATACTCTAAATTTATGCTTTCGCCGTAAAACCTTTTTGAAATCGTAAAACGTGGTTAGATTAAGGAGATGTTTATCTTTCAAATGGTGTAACATAGTTGTATTTTTGAAAAATTTGAATTTTGACATTTATTTGGATTCAAATTTGCCGCTCTTGAAATGCACCTGCTGTTGATGGAGTGCACCACAGGTGGCACGCTAGCGTCCCACCTAGCCCCAAGATTAACAGGTCAGGTAGATTAGGTAGATATAACTGGTCAGGTAGATTAGGTAGATATAACTGGTCAGGTAGATTAGGTAGATATAACTGGTCAGGTAGATTAGGTAGATATAACTGGTCAGGTAGATATAACTGGTCAGGTAGATTAGGTAGATATAACTGGTCAGGTAGATATAACTGGTCAGGTAGATTAGGTAGATATAACTGGTCAGGTAGATATAACTGGTCAGGTAGATTAGGTAGATATAACTGGTCAGGTAGATATAACTGGTCAGGTAGATTAGGTAGATATAACTGGTCAGGTAGATTAGGTAGATATAACTGGTCAGGTAGATATAGGTAGATAACTGGTAAGGTAGATTAGGTAGATATAACTGGTCAGGTAGATTAGTTAGATATAACTGGTCAGGTAGATTAGGTAATTATAACTGGTCAGGTAGATTAGGTGGATATAACTGGTCAGGAAGATATAACTGGTCAGGTAGATTAGGCAGATATAACTGGTCAGGTAGATATAGGTAGATATAACTGGTCAGGTAGATATAACTTGTCAGGTAGATTAGGTAGATATTACTGGTCAGGTAGATATAACTGGTCAGGTAGATTAGGTAGATATAACTGGTCAGGTAGATATAACTGGTCAGGTAGATTAGGTAGATATAACTGGTCAGGTAGATATCGGTAGATATAACTGGTCAGGTAGATATAACTGGTCAGGTAGATTTAGTAGATATAACTGGTCAGGTAGATATAACTGGTCAGGTAGATTAGGTAGATATAACTGGTCAGGTAGATTAGGTAAATATAACTGGTCAGGTAGATATAGGTAGATATAACTGGTCAGGTAGATATAACTGGTCAGGTAGATTAGGTAGATATAACTGGTCAGGTAGATATAACTGGTCAGGTAGATATAACTGGTCAGGTAGATTAGGTAGATATAACTTGTCAGGTAGATTAGGTAGATATAACTGGTCAGGTAGATTAGGTAGATATAACTGGTCAGGTAGATTAGGTAGATATAACTGGTCAGGGAGATATAGGTAGATAACTGGTCAGGTAGATTAGGTAGATATAACTGGTCAGGTAGATTAGTTAGATATAACTGGTCAGGTAGATATAACTGGTCAGGTAGATTAGGTAGATATAACTGGTCAGGTAGATATTACTGGTCAGGTAGATATAGGTAGATATAGGTAGATATAACTGGTCGGGTAGATATAACTGGTCAGGTAGATATAGGTAGATATAACTGGTCAGGTAGATTAGGTAGATATAACTGGTCAGGTAGATTTAACAGGTCAGGTAGATTAGGTAGATATAACTGGTCAGGTAGATTAGGTAGATATAACTGCTCAGGTAGATTAGGTAGATATAACTGGTCAGGTAGATATAACTGGTCAGGTAGATTAGGTAGATATAACTGGTCAGGTAGATATAACTGGTCAGGTAGATTAGGTAGATATAACTGGTCAGGTAGATTTAGGTAGATATAACTGGTCAGGTAGATATAACTGGTCAGGTAGATATAGGTAGATATAACTGGTCAGGTAGATATAGGTAGATATAACTGGTCAGGTAGATTAGGTAGATATAACTGGTCAGGTAGATTAGGTGGATATAACTGGTCAGGAAGATATAACTGGTCAGGTAGATTAGGCAGATATAACTGGTCAGGTAGATATAGGTAGATATAACTGGTCAGGTAGATATAACTGGTCAGGTAGATTAGGTAGATATAACTGGTCAGGTAGATATAACTGGTCAGGTAGATTCGGTAGATATAACTGGTCAGGTAGATATAACTGGTCAGGTAGATATAGGTAGATATAACTGGTCAGGTAGATTAGGTAGATATAACTGGTCAGGTAGATGTAGGTAGATATAACTGGTCAGGTAGATATAACTGGTCAGGTAGATTTAGTAGATATAACTGGTCAGGTAGATATAACTGGTCAGGTAGATTATTTAGATATAACTGGTCAGGTAGATTTGGTAGATATAACTGGTCAGGTAGATTAGGTAGATATAACTGGTCAGGTAGATTAGTTAGATATAACTGGTCAGGTAGATTAGGTAGATATAACTGGTCAGGTAGATATAGGTAGATATAACTGGTCAGGTAGATTAGGTAGATATAACTGGTCAGGTAGATTAGGTGGATATAACTGGTCAGGAAGATATAACTGGTCAGGTAGATTAGGCAGATATAACTGGTCAGGTAGATATAGGTAGATATAACTGGTCAGGTAGATATAACTGGTCAGGTAGATTAGGTAGATTTAAAACTGGTCAGGTAGATATAACTGGTCAGGTAGATTAGGTAGATATAACTTGTCAGGTAGATATAACTGGTCAGGTAGATTAGGTAGATATAACTGGTCAGGTAGATTAGGTAAATATAACTGGTCAGGTAGATATAGGTAGATATAACTGGTCAGGTAGATATAACTGGTCAGGTAGATTAGGTAGATATAACTGGTCAGGTAGATATAACTGGTCAGGTAGATATAACTGGTCAGGTAGATATAACTGGTCAGGTAGATTAGGTAGATATAACTTGTCAGGTAGATTAGGTAGATATAACTGGTCAGGTAGATTAGGTAGATATAACTGGTCAGGTAGATTAGGTAGATATAACTGGTCAGGGAGATATAGGTAGATAACTGGTCAGGTAGATTAGGTAGATATAACTGGTCACGTAGATTAGTTAGATATAACTGGTCAGGTAGATATAACAGGTCAGGTAGATTAGGTAGATATAACTGGTCAGGTAGATATTACTGGTCAGGTAGATATAGGTAGATATAGGTAGATATAACTGGTCAGGTAGATATAACTGGTCAGGTAGATATAGGTAGATATAACTGGTCAGGTAGATTAGGTAGATATAACTGGTCAGGTAGATTTAACAGGTCAGGTAGATTAGGTAGATATAACTGGTCAGGTAGATTAGGTAGATATAACTGCTCAGGTAGATTAGGTAGATATAACTGGTCAGGTAGATATAACTGGTCAGGTAGATTAGGTAGATATAACTGGTCAGGTAGATATAACTGGTCAGGTAGATTAGGTAGATATAACTGGTCAGGTAGATTAGGAAGATATAACTGGTCAGGTAGATATAGGTAGATATAACTGGTCAGGTAGATATAACTGGTCAGGTAGATATAGGTAGATATAACTGGTCAAGTAGATATAACTGGTCAGGTAGATTAGGTAGATATAACTGGTCAGGTAGATATAACTGGTCAGGTAGATTAGGTAGATATAACTTGTCAGGTAGATATAACTGGTCAGGTAGATTAGGTAGATATAACTGGTCAGGTAGATATAGGTAGATATAACTGGTCAGGTAGATTAGGTAGATATAACTGGTCAGGTAGATATAACTGGTCAGGTAGATATAACTGGTCAGGTAGATTTAGTAGATATAACTGGTCAGGTAGATATAACTGGTCAGGTAGATATAGGTAGATATAACTGGTCAGGTAGATATAACTTGTCAGGTAGATATAACTGGTCAGGTAGATATAACTGGTCAGGTAGATTAGGTAGATATAACTGGTCAGGTAGATTAGGTAGATATTACTGGTCATGTAGATTAGGTAGATATAACTGGTCAGGTAGATTAGGTAGATATAACTGGTCAGGTAGATATAGGTAGATAACTGGTCAGGTAGATTAGGTAGATATAACTGGTCAGGTAGATTAGTTAGATATAACTGGTCAGGTAGATATAACTGGTCAGGTAGATTAGGTAGATATAACTGGTCAGGTAGATATAGGTAGATAACTGGTCAGGTAGATTAGGTAGATATAACTGGTCAGGTAGATATAGGTAGATAACTGGTCAGGTAGATTAGGTAGATATAACTGGTCAGGTAGATTAGGTAGATATAACTGGTCAAGTAGATTAGGTAGATATAACTGGTCAGGTAGATTAGGTAGATATAACCTGTCAGGTAGATTAGGTAGATATAACTGGTCAGGTAGATTAGGTAGAAATAACTGGTCAGGTAGATATAGGTAGATATAACTGGTCAGGTAGATTAGGTAGTGTTCTATAAACTCTGGGAGTCATCAAGCAGATGCAGAAGGTAAGTTTAATAATGAAGATAAACAAAACATTAGACGCATACAGAATGTGAATGAAAACAACCCAATATTGCCTGATTACTGAGGCTACTGATGGCTAAATAAAGGGAAGAGAATCAAGGTGTTTTATGATGCCCTGTTGTGCGTAATGACGGTTGCCAGGACCGGTGGTTAATATACCGGCGACTTCGAGCACTGAAGAAGCGTAGAGAGAGTAGGCGTGACAGGTACATATACCTGGTCAGGTAGATATATCTGGTTAGGTCGATGTCTACCTAGGTTGGTCAGTGTACTTAGAGGCCTTAAAGGCTGGTGGGTTCTCAACGCTAACAGAATCACAAGCAGCCTCCTAGGTTGGTCTATAATAAAGGTTCCTCCGAGACCGATCTATGTGCAATGCTCCTTGCACACTGATCAGAGTAAATATGGATAATGAAGGTTCCTTCTAGGCTGGTCAGTGTAAATAGCAGTCTCAGAGGCTGGTCTGCAATGAAGGTTCCTCCCAGGCTGGCCTATAATGAAGGTTCCTTCCAGGCTGGTCTATAAAGAAGATTCCTCCCAGGCTGGTCTTTAATGAAGGTTCCTCTCAGGCTGGTATATTATAAAGGTTCCTCCCAGGCTGGTCTGTAATGAAGGTCCCTCCCAGGCTGGTCTATTGTAAAGCTTCCTCCCAGGCTGGTCTATAATGAAGGTTCCTCCCAGGCTGGTCTGTAATGAAGGTCTCTCCCAGGTTGGTCTATAATTAAGGATCCTCCCAGGCTGGTCTATAATAAAGGTTCCTCCCAGGCTGGTCTATAATGAAGCTTCCTCACAGGCTGGTCTATAATGAAGGTTCCTCCAGGCTGGTCTATAATTAAGGTTCCTCCCAGGCTGGGCTATAATGAAGGTTCCTCCAGGCTGGTCTATAATTAAGGCTCTTCCCAGGCTGGTATATTATAAAGGTTCCTCCAGGCTGGTATATTATAAAGGTTCCTCCCAGGCTGGTCTGTAATAAAGGTTCCTCCCAGGATGTTCCTCCAGGCTGGTTATACGATTGTCATGCCCTGATGTGTTTCACCTGTTCCTGTGATTGTCTCCACCCCCATCCAGGTGTCGCTTATTCTCCCAAGTGTATTTATCCCTGTGTTTCCTGTCTCTCTGGGCCAGTGTATTTATCCCTGTGTTTCCTGTCTCTCTGTGCCAGTTCGTCTTGTATGTTTCCAAGTCAACCAGCATTTTTCCCATTCGCCTGCTTTTTGCGTTCTCCTTTTTCTTGTCCTCCCGGTTTTGACACTTGCCTGTTTCTGGACTTTGTACCCGCCTGCCTGACCATTCTGCCGGCCTTGACCACGAGCCTGTCTGCCACTCTGTACCTCCTGGACTCTGATCTGGTTTTGACCTTTTTGCCTGTCCACCATTCTCTTGCCTACCCCTTTGGATTAATAAACATTGTAAGACTCCAACCATCTGCCTCCTGTGTCTGCATTTGGGTCTCGCCTTGTGCCTTGATAACTATTGGTTATTGGATTCTTCCAATAACTCTGTACACCTGGATGGGTTTCGACTGGTACGAGGCTCTAGCATCTAGATGTGGTCCACGGCATATTTGATTCAAATAAATACTTGCCGCAGGCCTACTTGCGCAATGCGCTGAACTACGTATGCTGCAGTAAACAAATTGTGTTGCTATAATGAAATATAGCTACACCAAACACACACACACAGAACCTAACCCAGCTGCGCAGCGGGCTCTCTCTCCTCTCTCTCTCTCTGTCTCTCTCTCTGTCTCTCTCTCTCTGTCTCTCTCTCTCTCTCTCTCTCTCTCTCTCTCTTACTCTCTCTCTCTTACTCTCTCTCTCTCTGTTAGCTAACCAAATGGCCGTTAGCCATGGCCTGCTCTCATCTCTCCTCTCCTTGTTAGCTAACCACCTCAAACAATGCATCCATGATACTTTCTGTGACTTTGAACAGATCCCCCGGGTAACATTGAACCAAACCGACTATAAATAAGTATTTTATTTTCCGTCACACCTTCCATTCTTTTACACGACTGTAGCCCGTTCTCACGCTCTGTACTCATCTTCACCTGACCCACTATCAGTTTCCAACAGAACATCCGCTTCTGCTGTCGTCCTTCGGCCGCAACATCCGCCGCCGAACCTGACCATTGAAATTGTCATTCGATTGGCTGATGGGAATAAATGGGTGGAGTTGCATGAACATGAAAATCAAATCAAATCACATTTTATTTGTCACTTGCGCCAAATACAACAGGTGTAGACCTTACAGTGAAATGCTGACTACAACAGGTGTAGTAGACCTTACAGTGAAATGCTGAATACAACAGGTGTAGTAGACCTCACAGTGAAATGCTGAATACAACAGGTGTAGTAGACCTTACAGTGAAATGCTGAATACAACAGGTGTAGACCTTGAAGTGAAATGCTGAATACTACAGGTGTAGACCTTGAAGTGAAATGCTGAATACAACAGGTGTAGACCTTGAAGTGAAATGCTGAATACAACAGGTGTAGACCTTGAAGTGAAATGCTTACTTACAAACCCTTAACCGACAACGCAGTTTAAAAAAAAAAATACAGATAAGAATAAGAAGCGCCTCACAGGCACAACCCAAGGCACCTTTACCACTTGGGTTGTGAATGGTAGCTGTAACACCTCGATTAGACATACAGCTGCTTAATAAATTCCTCAGTCAAACTTGTTCATGATGTAAAGTTTTTAATGAAACCAGCAACGCTGATACCAAATACATTTTCTAGAAGAAGAGAAAAAAGCGCTTAATCAACTTTTAGAGAGACAGTAAACGTTTTAGATTGCTTAGCGCGGCAGTAAACGTTTTAGATTGCTTACTAAATGCAAATAATTCATCTGTGATTGACAGAATGCAGGTATTATTGCATGTTGACTAACCAATCACAGTGAAATGAGATTAAGTCTCGTCATGATCCGTTTATTATTTTGCATTCAGTGTAGTAGATTGGCTTGATAGCAGCATTCGTTGATGTAGTTGGTTGGCTAGCAAGCAAAACTTGACGTTACACATCATTCACTTTTTGGAAAACTGGTCCAGCTACTTGGTAGCTAGCTATCGTTAGTTCAAATAAAGCAAAATGATAGTTTCTCTGTTGACCGTGGACACGCATCAGACACTCCTTCCCACATTTTTAACTGGATATGTGTTTAAAAACAGTTCACCCACCCACTGCTACTATTTCCGTCAAGGTTTACTATGTACATTATGCACTGGGAGTGCAGCCCTGACCCCCCTTGTGTCTTATGCTAGAAAAGAAGATGATTTGCAGATATTTGTTTAATCCAAATGTAGCCAGAAGAATGATATTAACAGACGTAGCGGGTGGTTTCGACGGGAGAGAAGAAATACAATAAATACAATAATAATAATGACGTAGGATGATATGCATTAACATAAAGATTATAATATTCATAATAATAATAATAATAATAAGGAATGTAAACATAAACATAATGATAGACATTACAGACAACTACACATAATAAATGTCTGGGGAAATATACATAAGTAATACCATCATTGTAAATAAGAATTTGTTCTTAACTGAATTTTTTTAAACAAAAATAGATACTAAACATGTAAACAATATGCATATGTTAGCCGTAATAAAATACTATGTCACTAGGGAGCACGAGAGCACTGTAATAACTCTGAATTACTGACTACCATGAATCAATCAAAATGTATTTTAAAAAGCCCTATTTTACATCGGCAGATGTCACAAGGTGCTTATGCAGAAATCCAGCCTAAAACCTCAAAGAGCAAGTAATGCAGATGTAGAAGCACGGTGGCTATGATAAACTCCCTGGAAAGGTAGGAACCTAGAAAGAAACCTAGAGAGGAACCAGGCTCTGAGGGGTGGTCAGTCCTCTTCTGGTTGTGCCGGGTGGAGATTATAAGAGGACATGGCAATTAAAGCTAGATTGTTCTTCAAAACTTTCAAACGTTCATAGATGACCAACACAGTAAGGAAATAATCACAGTGGTTGTAGAGGGTGCAACAGGTCAGCACCTCAGGAGTAAATGTCAGTTGGCTTCTCATAGCCAAGCATTCAGAGATTGAGACAGCAGGTGCCAAAGAGAGAGAGAGAGAGGGTTGAAACAGCAGGTACGGGACAAGGTAGCATGTCCGGTGAACAGGTCAGGGTTCCATAGTCACAGGCAGAACAGCAGAAACTGGATCAGCAACATGACCAGGTGGACTGGGGGCAGCCAGGAGTCATCAGGCCAGGTATTCCTGAGGCATGGTCCTAGCCCTCAGGGAGAGCAGAGAGAGCAAGAGATGGGAGAATTAGAGGGAGCAACAGAACACCTGAAAGAACAGACTGACCCTAGCCCCCCCACCACATAGACTATTACAGCATAGATACTGGAGACTGAGATGGGGGGGGGGTCAGGGGACACTGTGGCCCTGTCCGATGATGCATTTGGAAAAAAAAATTAAACGTTTTAGTCATTTAGCAGACACTCTTATCCAGAGCGACTTACATTATTGAATACATACATTTTATTTCATGCATTTTTTCATTTTATTTTTTTTGTACTGGCCCCCCCGTGGGAATCGAACCCAGGTTGTCCCTGGCGTTGCACACACCATACTCTACCAACTGAGCCACAGGGAAGGTCAGTACAAAACAGGCAGGATATAACCCACAGCCCCAACACCACCAGAGGGATATCAACAGACCTCAAATGTACTACTATGAGACAAGGCTGAGTATAGCCCCACCAACATCCACAGAGGCTTCCTGCTCTGTCCCACTGAAGGACAGTCTATGTTACTGATAAGAGAATTATCTAATAAAGGTAAATGAATCAATAATCCATTATTAATTAGTAGTTATGTAGCATGCATGGGTAATGAATAATTAAAGTACTGAACATTAGTTCCATAAGGTCTAGTAGAGACCCGGAAGGGAGAGAAATGTGTGTGTAGAGAACGGGAGTAGCCTTCATGGTTCTCCTAATCTCGGGGGAAAGGAACAGGCAGCGCTGGATAGTGATTAACAGTGGTGGGAAGTCAAGGGAGAGATACTGTTCACCTTCTGTTTGTGTGTATGTGTGTGCGTAGGTTAACTACTGTTGGTATGGAGGTGTGTGCGTAAGCGGAGAGAGAGGATAAAATGAAGTTCTTTGTGCATGTTGGGCAGAACGTTCTCTGAATAAACTGTACAGACCTTTTGCAGAAAGCTGAGTCCTTGCCAAATTATTAACCCACTGTCTTACAAACCTTGGGAATTAGTCAAGGCTTATTGATTGTTAATTATTATCATTAGGCTACAAAATTCCTATGACAGTTACTCACTCACCCAGTCACCCAGCCAGTCCCATCTCTAAGCCTCAACTAGTCACCCAGCCAGCACCCATCTCTAGTCCTCAGCTAGTAACCCAGCCAGTCCCATCTCTAGTCCTCAGCCAGTCACCCAGCCAGTCCCATCTCTAAGCCTCAACTAGTCACCCAGCCAGCACTCCTCTAGTCCTTAGCCAGTCACCCAGCCAGCACCCATCTCTAGTCCTCAGCTAGTCACCCAGCCAGCACCCATTTCTAGTCCTCAGCTAGTCACCCAGCCAGCACCCATCTTTAGTCCTCAGCTAGTCACCCAGCCAGCACCCATGTCTAGTCCTCAGCTAGTCACCCAGCCAGCCCCCATCTCTAGGGCTCAGCCAGCCCCCATCTCTAGGGCTCAGCCAGCCCCCATCTTCCTGCTTTAGTTTCTGTTTATTGGCTGGGAGCAACAAAATGGAGTCATGGTCAGATTTGCCGAAAGAGTCCTGTATGTGTCGCGGAAGTTAGAGTAGCAGTGATCCAGATTGCTGCCAGCTCAAGTCCCGTATTCGAAATGCTGATAAAATTTAGGGAGCCTTGTTTTCAGATTAGCTTTGTTAAAATCAAATCAAATCAAATGTATTTATATAGCCCTTCGTACATCAGCTGATATCTCAAAGTGCTGTACAGAAACCCAGCCTAAAACCCCAAACAGCAAGCAATGCATGTGAAAGAAGCACATCTACAATATCCCCATCTACAATAAATGCAGCCTCAGGATATATAGTTTCCAGTTTACATAGAATTCAGTGAAGTTCTTTCAGAGCCATCGAGGTGTCTGCTGGGGGGATATACACGACTGTGATTATTGTCGAAGAGAATTCTCTTGGTAGATAATGCGTTCGGCAGTTTTAGGATTACCCCTGGAGAACGGAATGGACAATGAGAACGGCTTGTGGACTGTGAAGTAATTGGTGAATTTCCCCCTCTTCCTCAGTGTACAAAAATCCCTAATAAACTCCCCATTTGCATTCTAGTTGTGATAAATGACGTCTGCTAAATGACGTAAACGTAAATGTAGATAGGATGCCCAGTCCCGTCATTGCCACCTCACCCGCTCTTAAGATAACCTTCGGGCCAACTGGGGGCCCAAGGCTGGTTAGGAAACACTGCTAGAAACACTGTAATTGTGATGAGCTGAGAGAATATTAGGGTAACACTGTAATTCATTAATCATATACTGCCTTCCCTGCTCCTATGTTATTACCTCTTTCGCTTTCTGTCTTTTACACCTCTCTCGCCACCTCTTTCTTCCTCTGTTTTTATAATGCACAGCAGATGTGCATTGAAGTGCAGATTGAACTTGCATTTGTAATATAATATTACAATTCTAACATTTATAATGCATGTAATATGTATTTATAACCCTTGGATAATGAACTTCTTTCAATAAAGCGTTTCACATTCTCTACTAGTTGAAATTAAGTCTCTCGTTTGATGAAATACTACACCTATCCTGTGTCCTCAGATCAGTGCACATGAAGGAAATTAGATATTGAGATTAACCTGTTTTAGAGTAGAAGTGTACACGGTCGTTTCGGCTTGCGGTCCCATTCATTTTCACTGGAAGGAAAGCGGTGAGAAGCAAAACACACACGTGCAACGAACGGGGAGAACACTCCAGACAGACTGAACAATATTGGCAACTTTAGAGGATAGTAATGCGGAACCGTCCACCAGCATCGATGTTTCGGTTTGAGGCTGTCTCCCTCTCTGCCCTGTGTATTTGGAGATGTCCTCGCTAAATATAGACGACCACTAGAGATGGTCCATACTCACATCCAGGTCACCGTTCCGCGCAGCAGGGGCTTGCGTGCTAAGGGCAAACACAGGACCAGCGACGTGTACAACATTACCTAAGTTGGCAAGGAGAAATATTTGACTTGTGTTCTGGAAAAGACCACTGCTCCCGAATGGAAGAAAGAATGTTGTTACCGTGTGCGCTGGAGCGGCATGCTGACGTGGACCGGGGCACCTACCCCTGGAGCAGTGACTTGGTCCTTATGGTGAAGCACCGGGCGCTCATCGGGCTAGATGTGTTTCTGGGCCAAGCCGTCATCCCGTCCTGGATAAGGTGTTTCAGGACAGAATATGCATGAAAAAAACTAGTGGGTTTCTTTCTTTGGTTCAGTAGTATTTTGCTCTACAGTATATCGTCCCTGTCCTGTGTGGCGGTATGTTCTAGAACACTGCAGTGTTCCAAAAAAGAGGGATTCTGACTCGAAAGCGTTACATTCTAGAACACATATCCTGTTATCGCCCATCTGTAAATAGCCCACCCAATCTACCTACCTCATCCCCATATTGTTTTTATTTACTTTTCTGCTCTTTTGCACACCAGTATTTCAACTTGCACATCATCATCTGCTCATCTATCACTCCAGTGTTAATCTGCTAAATTGTATAGGTGAAATAAATAAAAAAAATAATAATAATCTATGTTCATCTATCATCTATTAATCTCTATTCATTTTCATTCATCTCTGTACATCTTCATCCATCTCTATTCATCCATCATATACTCATCCATCTATATTCATCTCTTCCATCTCTACTCATCCTTCTATATCCATCTCTTCCATCGCTACTCATCCTTCTATATCCATCTCTTCCATTGCTACTCATCCTTCTATATCCATCTCCATTTATCCATATCCATGAATTAATCTCAATTCATTCATCTCTATCAATCCATATCTATGAATTAATATATATGCATTCATTTATATTTATCCATCTCTATTCATCCATCTCTTTTCATCCATCTCTATTTATCCATCTCTATTCATCCATTTCTATTCATCCATCTCTGTTCATCCATCTTCATTAATCCACCTCTATTCATCCATCCATCTCATTCATCCATCTCTATTCATCCATCTCAATTCACCCATCTCTATTCATCCCTCTCTATCCATCTCTATTCATCTCTATTCATCCATTTCTATTCATCCATCTCTGTTCATCCATCTCTGTTCATCCATCTCTGTTGATCCATCTTCATTAATAAATCTCTATTCATCCATCCATCTCATTCATCCATCTCTATTCATCCATCTCATTCATCCATCACCATTCATCCATCTCTATTCATCCCTCTCTATCCATCTCTATTCATCTCTATTCATCCATCTCTATTCATCCATTTCTATTCATCCATCTCTGTTCATCCATCTTCATTAATCCATCTCTATTCATCCATCCATCTCATTCATCCATCTCTATTCATCCATCTCATTCATCCATCACCATTCATCCATCTCTATTCATCTCTATTCATCCATCTCTATCCATCTCTATTCATCCATCTCATTCATCCATCACCATTCATCCATCTCTATTCATCCCTCTCTATCCATCTCTATTCATCCATCTCTATTCATCCATCTCTATTCATCCATTTCTATTCATCCATCTCTGTTCATCCATCTTCATTAATCCATCTCTATTCATCCATCCATCTCATTCATCCATCTCTATTCAACCATCTCATTCATCCATCACCATTCATCCATCTCTATTCATCTCTATTCATCCATCTCTATTCATCAATCTCTATTCATCAATCTCTATTCATCCATCCATCTCTATTCATCCATCCATCTCTATTCATCCATCCATCTCTATTCATCCATCCATCTCTATTCATCCATCTCTATCAATCTGTATTAATTATACTGTGTTCATCCATCTCTGTTCATCTCTATTCATCCATCTCTATTCATCTCTATTCATCTCTATTCATCCATCTCTATTCATCTCTATTCATCCATCTCTATTCATCTCTATTCATCCATCTCTATTCATCTCTGTTCATCCATCTCTATTCATCTCTATTCATCTCTATTCATCTCTATTCATCTCTATTCATCCATCTCTATTCATCAATCTCTATTCATCTCTGTTCATCCATCTCTATTCATCTCTATTCATCTCTATTCATCCATCTCTATTCATCCATGTCTATTCATCCATCTCTATTCATCTCTATTCATCCATCTCTATATATCTCTGTTCATCCATCTATCTCTATTCATCCATCTCTATTCATCCATCTCTATTCATCCATCTCTATTCATCCATCTCCATTCATCCATCTCTACCCATCTCTATTCATTCATCCATCTTTATCAATCTCTATTCATCCATCTCTATTCATCTCTGTTCATCCATCTCTATTCATCTCTGTTCATACATTTTTATTCATCCATGTCTATCCATCTCTATCCATCTCTATTCATCTCTGTTCATCCATCTCTATTCATCTCTGTTCATCCATCTCTATTCATCTCTGTTCATCCATCTCTATTCATCTCTATTCATCCATCTCTATTCATCTCTGTTCATCCATCTCTGTTCATCCATCTCTGTTCATCCATCTCTGTTCATCCATCTCTATTCATCCATCTCTATTCATCTCTGTTCATCAATCTCTATTCATCCATCTCTATTCATCTCTATTCATCCATCTCTATTCATCTCTGTTCATCCATCTCTATTCATCCATCTCTATTCCATAATGTGAGCTGGTAATTGCCCTGGTCAGTTTAGAGAATGAGAAGGAGGATGTTGTAGATGGTTTAGAGAATGAGAGGGAGGAGGATGTCTCCTGCCGGAGAGCTACCGGAGAGATACCGGAGAGCTATCTGAGAGCTATCTGAGAGCTATCTGAGAGCTACAGGAGAGCTACAGGAGAGCTACCGGAGAGCTATCTCAGAGCTACAGGAGAGCTGCCAGAGAGCTATCTGAGAGCTACCGGAGAGCTAATTGAGAGCTATAGGAGAGCTACCGGAGAGCTACAGGAGAGCTACCGGAGAGCTACCGGAGAGCTATCTCAGAGCTACAGAAGAGCTGCCAGAGAGCTATCTGAGAGCTACAGGAGAGCTAATTGAGAGCTACTGGAGAGCTACCGGAGAGCTACTGGAGAGCTACTGCTGAGAGAGCTACTGGAGAGCTACTGCTGAGAGAGCTACTGGAGAGAGCTACTGCCGAGAGAGCTACTGCCGAGCTACAGGAGAGCTACTGGAGAGAGAGCTACTGCTAAGAGAGCTACTGACGAGCTACTGCTAAGAGAGCTACTGGAGAGAGAGCTACTGCTGAGATAGTTACTGCTAAGAGAGCTCCTGCTAAGATAGCTACTGCTGAGAGAGCTACTGCTGAGAGAGCTACTGGAGAGAGAGCTACTGGAGAGAGAGCTACTGGAGAGAGAGCTACTGGAGAGAGAGCTACTGCTAAGATAGCTACTGCTAAGATAGCTACTGGAGAAAGAGCTACTGCTGAGAGAGCTACTGGAGAGAGAGCTACTGAGAGAGCTACTGCTAAGATAACTACTGGAGAGAGCTACTGCTGAGAGAGCTACTGCTAAGAGAGCTACTGCTAAGAGAGCTACTGCTGAGAGAGGTACTGCTGAGAGAGGTACTGCCGAGAGAGGTACTGCCGAGAGAGGTACTGCCGAGAGAGCTACTGCCAAGAGAGGTACTGCCGAGAGAGCTACTGCCAAGAGAGCTACTGCCAAGAGAGCTACTGCCAGAAGAGCTACTGCCAAGAGAGCTACTGCTAAGAGAGCTACTGCTGAGAGAGAGGTACTGAAGAGAGAGCTACTGCCAAAATAGTTACTTCCAAGAGAGCTACTGCCAAGAGAGCTACTGCCAAGAGAGCTACTAAGAGAGCTACTGCTAAGATAGCTACTGCTAAGAGAGCTACCGCTGAGAGAGCTACCGCTGAGAGAGCTACTGCTGAGAGAGCTACTGGCAAAAGAGCTACTGCCAAGAGAGCTACTACTAAGAGAGAGCTACTGGAGAGAGAGCTACAGCAAAAAGAGCTACTGCCAAGAGAGCTACTGCTGAGAGAGAGCTACTGGAGAGAGAGAGCTACTGCCAAGAGAGCTACTGCCAAGAGAGCTACTGCCAAGAGAGCTACTGCCAAGAGAGCTACTGGAGAGAGAGCTACTGCCAGAAGAGCTACTGCCAAGAGAGCTACTGCTAAGAGAGCTAATGCTGAGAGAGAGGTACTGAAGAGAGAGCTACTGCCAAAAGAGCTACTTCCAAGAGAGCTACTGCCAAGAGAGCTACTGCCAAGAGAGCTACTGCCGAAAGAGCTACTAAGAGAGCTACTGCTAAGATAGCTACTGCTAAGAGAGCTACTGCTAAGAGAGCTACTGCTAAGAGAGCTACTGGAGAAAGAGCTACTGCTAAGAGAGCTACCGCTGAGAGAGCTACTGCTGAGATAGCAACTGCCAAGAGAGCTACTGACAAGAGAGCTACTGCCAAGAGAGCTACCACTAAGAGAGAGCTACTGGAGAGAGAGCTACTTCCAAAAGAGCTACTGCCAAGAGAGCTACTGCTAAGAGAACTACTGCTGAGAGAGAGCTACTGGAGAGAGAGCTACTGCCAAGAGAGCTACTGCCAAGAGAGGTGCTGAGAGAGCTACTGCTAAGATAGCTACTGCTAAGATAGCTACTGCTAAGAGAGCTACTGGAGAGTAAGCTACTGCTAACAGAGCTACTGCTGAGAGAGCTACTGCCAAAATAGCTACTGCCAAAAGAGCTACTGCCAAGAGAGCTAATGCTGAGAGAGCTACTGCTAAGAGAGCTACCGCTGAGAGAGCTACTGCCAAAAAAGCTACTGCCAAGAGAGCTACTACTGAGAGAGCTACTGCCAAGAGAGCTATGGAGAGAGCTACTGCTAAGAGAGCTACTGCTGTGAGAGCTACTGCTGTGAGAGCTACTACTGAGAGAGCTACTGCTAAGAGAACTACTGCTGAGAGAGCTACTGCTAAGAGAGCTACTGCTGAGAGATCTACTGCTGGGAGATCTACTGCTGAGAGAGCTACTGCTAAGAGAGCTACTGGAGAGAGATCTAATGCTGAGAGAGCTACTGCTGAGAGAGCTACTGCTAAGAGAGCTACTGCTGAGAGAGCTACTGCTGAGAGAGCTACTGCTAAGAGAGCTACTGCTAAGAGAGCTACTGGAGAGAGAGCTACTGCTAAGAGAGCTACCGCTGAGAGAGCTACTGCTGATAGAGCTATTGCCAAAAGAGCTACTGCCAAGAGAGCTACTGAGAGAGCTACTGCTGAGAGAGCTACCGCTGAGAGAGTTACCGCTGATAGAGCTACTGCCAAAAGAGCTACTGCCGAGAGAGCTACTGCTGAGAGAGCTACTGCTGAGAGAGCTACCGCTGAGAGAGCTACTGCTAAGAGAGCTACCGCTGAGAGAGCTACTAGAGAGAGAGCTAATGCTGAGAAAGCTACTGCTGAGAGAGCTACTGCTGAGAGAGCTACTGCTGAGAGAGCTACTGTTTATAGAGATACTGCTGAGAGAGCTACTGCTGAGAGAGCTACTGCTGAGAGAGCTACTGCTGAGATAACTACTGCTGAGATAGCTACTGCTGAGATAGCTACTGCTGAGATAGCTACTGCTGAGATAGCTATTGCTGAGATAGCTACTGCCAAAAGATCTACTGCCGAGAGAGCTACTGCCGAGAGAGCTACTGCCGAGAGAGCTACTGCTTAGATAGCTACGTGCATCTGTAGATTCTGCCACTCTTCCACACAACCTGCTGCCAGGAGAACGTGCATGGATCCGTGACCTTATTTGTTGACAGTACACAGATCAGATTCTGCAGCGTCACTTGATTCTCCTCTGACTGTTTATTTCACCCGTATTCTAAAGTAACAATAGTGGAGAAATAATGGTGACAAAGAATGTCTCTTTTGATGAGGATGTGTACAGCAGGCCTATAATATACCAGTTCGGTGTTTAGGATGGACGGAGCTGTGTATATCAGCTGGAACATTTCCTCTCTCTACTCTACTCTACTCTGGTCTGTTCCGCTCTGCCTCTAGTACTCTGCTTACAGTGTGCAGGCAGACAGACAGACCGGAAGGCAGACATGCAGGAAGGCAGACAGACAGGCATGCAGGCAGGCAGACAGACAGACCGGCAGGCAGAAATACAGGTAATTAGACAGGCAGGCAGAAAGACAGGTAATTAGACAGGCAGGCAGAAAGACAGGTAGGCAGACAGGTAGGAAGGCAGGCAGACAGACCGGAAGGCAGACATGCAGGCAGGCAGGCAGACAGACCGGCAGGCAGAAAGACAGGTAGTTAGACAGGCAGGCAGAAAGACAGGTAGGCAGACAGGTAGGTATCAGCATTGCAGATAGGGTTTATAAATTAGATAGATTAACTAACAGATGGGGTGATAAATTAGATAGATTAACTAACAGATGGGGTGATAAATTAGATAGATTAACTAACAGATGGGGTGATAAATTAGATAGATTAACAGACGGGGGTGATAAATTAGATAGATTAACAGACGGGGGTGATAAAGACGGGGTGATAAATTAGATTAACTAACAGACGGGGGTGATAAATTAGATAGATTAACTAACAGACAGGGTGATAAATTAGATAGATTAACTAACAGACGGGGGTGATAAATTAGATAGATTAACTAACAGACGGGGTGATAAATTAGATAGATTAACTAACAGACGGGGTGATGAATTAGATTAACTAACAGACAGGGTGATAAATTAGATAGATTAACTTAATCTAACAGGGTGATGGAAGATATGTCGTTGTTGTTTCATTCTTTTTTCTTGAATGTGTTTTTGTATCCTACGAATGTTTGATCTCTGTCACGTCCTGGCCAGTATATAAGGTTAATTGTTTTGTAGTTTGGTCAGGGCGTGGCAGGGGGTATTTGTTTTATGTGGTTCGGGGTGGTGTGTTTGTGTAAAGGGTGTTTGATTTAGTAATTCCGGGTTTTGGTTTATGTTTAGTTAATTCTATGGTTAGTCTAGGTTGTGTGTTTCTATGTTTGGTTGATTGGGGTTGGGACTCTCAGTTGAAGGCAGGTGTTGTCTATCTGCCTTTGATTGAGAGTCCCATATATTAGGGTGTGTTTGTATGTGTGATTTGTGGGTGATTATTCTGTGTATAGCCTTGTGCCTTACCAGACTGTTTATTTGTCGAGTGTTCGTGTTTTGTTATTTTGTATGGTCATTTTTGAGATTAATTAAAAATCAAGATGAGCATTCACGTACCTGCTGCGTTTTGGTCCACATTTTCTGATGACGATTTCGCATTATCGTCAGAAGACGAAGACAACAACTGTGACAATCTCTTACGAGCAATTGCACTGTGTGTGTGTGCCTGTGTGTGTGTGTGTGTGTGTGTGTGTGTGTGTGTGTGTGTGTGTGTGTGCGTGCCTTTGTGTGTGCCTGTGTGTGTGAATGTGTGTGTGTACCTGTGTATGTGCGTGTGTGTGTGTGTGTGTGTGTGCCTGTGTGTGTGTGTGAGGGTGCCTGTGTGTGTGTGAGGGTGCCTGTGTGTGTGTGTGTGTGTGCGTGCCTTTGTGTGTGCCTGTGTGTGTGAATGTGTGTGTGTGTGTGTGTGTGTACCTGTGTATGTGCGTGTGTGCGTGTGTGTACCTGGGTGTGTTTGTGCGTGTGTGTGTGTGTTTGTACCGGTGTGTGTGTGTGTGTGTGTGTGTGTGTGTGTGTAGCTGTGTGTGCGTGTGCCTGTGCTCGTGTGTGTGTGTGTGTGTGTGTGTACCTGTGTGTGTGTGCGCGTGTGCGTGTGCGTGTGCCTGTGCTCGTGTGTGTGTGTGTGTATGTGTGTGTGTGTGTGTGTGTGTGTGTGTGTGTGTGTGTGTGTGTGTGTGTACCTGTGTTTGTGTGTGTACCTGTGTGTGTGTGTGTGTGTGTGTGTGTGTGTGTGTGTGTGTGTGAAAAAGGAATTGAAAACAATCACACCTTTTAGTTGGTGTTCTGATCTCTCTAACTCACGCTGGTGACTCCCTCCCTGTTGAAGGACTAAAATATGATGAGAACGACATTGATTTGGGGTTCCCTTATATTGGGAGCCTTTCCTCAGCCACAGTGTGTTATAAAGTACCATCTCACAACTCAATGAAACTTTCCCTCCTGTGCAGACATTTAGAAACAAAACATTGGAAAATAAACCACGGGCGATTTTTGATGGAGAATTAACACGACATTCGAGTAGTAATACACGTATAAAAGCAACAGACAACATTATTAAGAAGGGGCTAGAAGCGTCTTATATGGTGAGTTTTCCGAGTGGCTAGGACTGGCAAGCTCCATACTATTGTGGAGGACGTCATTCTTCCTGCTGCCGTGGATATGGCTGGGGACAATGCTGGGGGGGGAAAAAGGCCCCCAAAAAATCAATGCAGACAACAACGCTGTTTCATGACGCATCAGTAACATGGCAGGAGATGTTTTGAAACAATTACCTCTTGGCATACAAACCAGTGAATTCTATGCGTTGCATCTGGATGAGTCAACAGACGTGGCGGGCCTGGCACAGATCCTGGTATATGTACGTTACGTTTATGCCAGTGAGATACACTTGTTCATTTATGAACCAAGTTTCACATGAGTAGGTATTTGCTCTATGTTGAAAAACAACACCGACAGGCTTCTTTTTTTCTCCGTTCACCCAGTGGGTCAGACGCCGGGCACCAACCACACCAGGAATTTTCTTCAGGTCTTCAAGCTGAACATCCGTCGTCACCCCCTGAGGTGACTCCTTTGACTGGTGTCTCTACTCCGAAGTTCAAAACACAACATTTCTGTTGTCCGGATTCTTGTTGGAGGTTCACTGCAATCTTCCTCTGTTTTTTCAGAAATACAACGAATCAAAATAAAGACCACTTCTGCTCTCTCTGACAGACCCAGCGCAAACTTTAACATTTTCGACATCTCAAACAGGTTTCCCACATCCTAACAATCATTCAAACAGTTGTCTTCCAATTTTAGACGATTTTGTTTTTCTTCCAGTTTTTGCTACTGCTGTTGTGTCCATTCAGAACTTTCGTCTTCACCAACTTTGCATCGACGCTTTCGAATTCAGCATCAGCATTTTTACATTAACAAGGCGACACCATAAAGTTACTAAATACTGAGACGCAACATTTTTGAGACTTCCTGAACGCTTGTGAAGCAGATTAACCTCTCTGGGCCAGTGGGACGTTTGCTGGGATTTGTAGTCTTGCATGATGTCTACTTTGATGACAATTAGCATTTTCGAATCTGAGTGTAAATAGAGCCGAATATATTAACAAAAGTCAGCCTGGCGTGACTTTATCGAAGCGTCATGCCAGGGTAAGCCTACACAGCCCTTATTTTAAGTGTTTCCTTATGGGAAAAATGAATGGTGGAAAAAAATGATTGGAACCATTTCCCTATTTGACCGCTAGGTTTTATGGTTATTATGACACCTCCACTGTGGGGCTCTATGGCCTATACATAGCATGAGCAATGCTGGGTTTAAATATATTATTTGTAGAAAAAAAGATGTAAAGAAGAACTACATTACCTATAACCCACTGGTTTATAGTTTAATGACAAGGCTGTACGTTTCCAGAGTAACAGAAGTAGCAGTAAAGTGAGTTTAGCCACATCTGCAACACGCTAGCGTCAGCCTCCATAGGGTATCCAGCATTCCAACACGGAAGAACTCGTGTTCGATCAGGAAGTAATTATGATAGGTTATACAGATCAGGAAGTAATTATGATAGGTTCTACAGATCAGGAAGTAATTATGATAGGTTATACAGATCAGGAAGTAATTATGATAGGTTCTACAGATCAGGAAGTAATTATGTTATGTTATACAGATCAGGAAGTAATTATGTTATGTTATACAGATCAGGAAGTAATTATGTTTCATTCACTGGGTGTGTTTGCATATAATGTTATTCTGCACGCAGCCCTATTTCTCTTGTTCTAGAGTGGTGTATCTGGAACAGTTATAGTCATGAACTAACTGTAACAAAACCAAATCAAATGTATTTATATAGCCCTTCTTACATCAGCTGATATCTCAAAGTGCTGTACAGAAACCCAGCCTAAAACCCCCAAACAGCAAGCAATGCAGGTGTAGAAACACGGTGGCTAGGAAAAACTCCCTAGAAAGACCAAAACCTAGGAGGAAACCCTAGAGAGTGCAACAGTGTATCAATGAGCGAGAATGTCACAAGTGATCTTTAGACCTATTTAATCAACAGTATTATGGATCAAAATTTTAATGAACGATTTCATAAAATAATGAATTACTAAACTGGTGCAGCTGCCAGCTGGTGAGAGTAGAGAGGGGCTGAGTGTGTGTGAGACACAAATATGGTGGATATTTATCGACGTGAACGACTCAAGACAGTTATCATAAACACGTTTTTTTTTTTCAAAGTTCCTGTCTGTGTAGGTGAGCGTTCCCTCTCTAACGAACTCACGGTTCCACCAAAAATGGATGGTTTCTTCTGTCCAGTCGAAGCTGACTCTCGCCAGACCTTATAATGCATGGCTAGGTATTTTACGTACAAGCTAACCACATCATATGTTATAGCAATATGCCAGTCGATGACACAGTCGACGATATGGCATGCTAACTTTGGTTGATGGTAGGGGCACTTGACCAATATCTGGCATTCTCACGTGAGAGAAGGAAAATCTGGCTCTAGTAGGTAGATTAGTTATAATGCTGTCCCAACCTCACCAGGTAGGTTAGTTCTGAAGCTGTCCCAACCTCACCAGGTAGGTTAGTTCTGAAGTTGTCCCAACCTCACCAGGTAGGTTAGTTCTGAAGCTGTCCCAACATCACCAGGTAGATTAGTTCTGAAGCTGTCCCAACCCTCACCAGGTAGGTTAGTTCTGAAGCTGTCCCAACCTCACCAGGTAGGTTGGTTCTAATGCTGTCCCAACCTCACCAGGTAGATTAGTTCTGAAGCTGTCCCAACTTCACCAGGTAGGTCAGTTCTAATGCTGTCCCAACCTCACCAGGTAGATTAGTTCTGAAGCTGTCCCATTCTCACCAGGTAGGTTAGTTCTGAAGCTGTCCCATTCTCACCAGGTATGTTAGTTCTGAAGCTGTCCCAACCTCACCAGGTAGGTTAGTTCTGAAGCTGTCCCAACCTCACCAGGTAGGTTGGTTCTGAAGCTGTCCCAACCTTACCAGGTAGATTAGTTCTAATGCTGTCCCAACCCCACCTGGTAGGTTAGTTCTGAAGCTGTCCCAACCTCACCAGGTAGGTTAGTTCTGAAGCTGTCCCAACCTCACCAGGTAGGTCAGTCTAATGCTGTCCCAACCTCACCAGGTATGTTCGTTCTGAAGCTGTCCCAACCTCACCAGGTAGGTTAGTTCTGAAACTGCCCCAACCTCACCAGGTAGGTTAGTTCTGAAGCTGTCCCAACCTCAACAGGTAGGTTAATTCTGAAGCTGTCCCAACCTCACCAGGTAGGTTAGTTCTGAAGCTGTCCCAACCTCACCAGGAAAATGTGTTATAATGCTGTCCCAACCTCACCAGGTAGGTTAGTTCTGAAGCTGTCCCAACCTCACCAGGTAGGTTAATTCTGAAGCTGTCCCAACCTCACCAGGTAGGTTAGTTCTAAAGCTGTCCCAACCTCACCAGGTAGGTTAGTTCTAAAGCTGTCCCAACCTCACCTGGTAGGTTAGTTCTGAAGCTGTCCCATCCTCACCAGGTAGGTTAGTTCTGAAGCTGTCTCAACCTCACCAGGTAGGTTAGTTCTAACGCTGTCCCAACCTCACCAGGTAGGTTAGTTCTGAGGCTGTCCCAACCTCAACAGGTAGATTAGTTATGAAGCTGTCCCAACCTCACCAGGTAGGTCAGTTCTGAAGCTGTCCCAACCTCACCAGGTAGATTAGTTCTGAAGCTGTCCCAACCTCACCAGGTAGGGACTTTATGAAGCTGTCTCAACCTCACCAGGTAGGTTAGTTCTAATGTTGTCCCAACCTCACCAGGTAGGTTAGTTCTGATGCTGTTCCAACCCCACCAGGTAGGTTAGTTCTGAAGCTGTCCCATTCTCACCAGGTAGGTTAGTTCTGAAGCTGTCCCAACCCTCACCAGGTAGATTAGTTCTAAAGCTGTCCCAACCTCACCAGGTAGGTTAGTTCTGAAGCTGTCCCAACCTCACCAGGTAGGTTAATTCTGAAGCTGTCCCAACCTCACCAGGTAGGTTAGTTCTGAAGCTGTCCCAACCTCACCAGGAAAATTTGTTATAATGCTGTCCCAACCTCACCAGGTAGATTAGTTCTGAAGCTGTCCCAACCTCACCAGGTAGGTTAGTTCTGAGGCTGTCCCAACCTCAACAGGTAGATTAGTTATGAAGCTGTCCCAACCTCACCAGGTAGGTCAGTTCTGAAGCTGTCCCAACCTCACCAGGTAGATTAGTTCTGAAGCTGTCCCAACCTCACCAGGTAGGGTAGTTATGAAGCTGTCTCAACCTCACCAGGTAGGTTAGTTCTAATGTTGTCCCAACCTCACCAGGTAGGTTAGTTCTGATGCTGTTCCAACCCCACCAGGTAGGTTAGTTCTGAAGCTGTCCCATTCTCACCAGGTAGGTTAGTTCTGAAGCTGTCCCAACCCTCACCAGGTAGATTAGTTCTAAAGCTGTCCCAACCTCACCAGGTAGGTTAGATCTAAAGCTGTCCCAACCCTCACCAGGTAGGTTAGTTCTGAAGCTGTCCCAACCTCGCCAGGTAGGTTAGTTCTGAAGCTGTCCCAACCTCACCAGGTAGGTCAGTCTAATGCTGTCCCAACCTCACCAGGTTGGTCAGTCTAATGCTGTCCCCCACCAGGTAGGTTAGTTCTGAAGCTGTCCCAACCTTACCAGGTAGGTTAGTTCTGAAGCTGTCCCAACCTCACCAGGTAGGTTAGTTCTGAAGCTGTCCCAACCTCACCAGGTAGGTTAGTTCTGAAGCTGTCCCAACCTCACCAGGTAGGTTGGTTCTGAAGCTGTCCCAACCTCACCAGGTAGATTAGTTCTGAAGCTGTCCCAAACTCACCAGGTAGGTCAGTTCTGAAGCTGTCCCAACCTCACCAGGTAGGTTAGTTCTGAAGCTGTCCCAACCTCACCAGGTAGGTTAGTTCTGAAGCTGTCCCAACCTCACCAGGTAGGTTAGTTCTGAAGCTGTCCCAACCTCACCAGGTAGATTAGTTCTAAAGCTGTCCCAACATCACCAGGTAGGTTAGTTCTAATGCTGTCCCTCACCAGGTAGGTTAGATCTAAAGCTGTCCCAACCTCACCTGGTAGGTCAGTCTAATGCTGTCCCAACCTCACCAGGTATGTTCGTTCTGAAGCTGTCCCAACCTCACCAGGTAGGTTAGTTCTGAAACTGCCCCAACCTCACCAGGTAGGTTAGTTCTGAAGCTGTCCCAACATCAACAGGTATGTTAATTCTGAAGCTGTCCCAACCTCACCAGGTAGGTTAGTTCTGAAACTGCCCCAACCTCACCAGGTAGGTTAGTTCTGAAGCTGTCCCAACCTCAACAGGTAGGTTAATTCTGAAGCTGTCCCAACCTCACCAGGTAGGTTAGTTCTGAAGCTGTCCCAACCTCACCAGGAAAATTTGTTATAATGCTGTCCCAACCCCACCAGGTAGATTAGTTCTGAAGCTGTCCCAACCTCACCAGGTAGGTTAGTTCTAAAGCTGTCCCAACCTCACCAGGTAGGTTAGTTCTAAAGCTGTCCCAACCTCACCTGGTAGGTTAGTTCTGAAGCTGTCCCATCCTCACCAGGTAGGTTAGTTCTGAAGCTGTCCCAACCTCACCAGGTAGGTTAGTTCTAATGCTGTCCCAACCTCACCAGGTAGGTTAGTTCTGAGGCTGTCCCAACCTCAACAGGTAGATTAGTTATGAAGCTGTCCCAACCCCACCAGGTAGGTCAGTTCTGAAGCTGTCCCAACCTCACCAGGTAGATTAGTTCTGAAGCTGTCTCAACCTCACCAGGTAGGTTAGTTCTAATGTTGTCCCAACCTCACCAGGTAGGTTAGTTCTGATGCTGTTCCAACCCCACCAGGTAGGTTAGTTCTGAAGCTGTCCCATTCTCACCAGGTAGGTTAGTTCTGAAGCTGTCCCAACCCTCACCAGGTAGATTAGTTCTAAAGCTGTCCCAACCTCTCCAGGTAGGTTAGATCTAAAGCTGTCCCAACCTCACCAGGTAGGTTAGTTCTGAAGCTGTCCCAACCTCGCCAGGTAGGTTAGTTCTGAAGCTGTCCCAACCTCACCAGGTAGGTCAGTCTAATGCTGTCCCAACCTCACCAGGTAGGTCAGTCTAATGCTGTCCCCCACCAGGTAGGTTAGTTCTGAAGCTGTCCCAACCTTACCAGGTAGGTTAGTTCTGAAGCTGTCCCAACCTCACCAGGTAGGTTAGTTCTGAAGCTGTCCCAACCTCACCAGGTAGGTTAGTTCTGAAGCTGTCCCAACCTCACCAGGTAGGTTGGTTCTGAAGCTGTCCCAACCTCACCAGGTAGATTAGTTCTGAAGCTGTCCCAAACTCACCAGGTAGGTCAGTTCTGAAGCTGTCCCAACCTCACCAGGTAGGTTAGTTCTGAAGCTGTCCCAACCTCACCAGGTAGGTTAGTTCTGAAGCTGTCCCAACCTCACCAGGTAGGTTAGTTCTGAAGCTGTCCCAACCTCACCAGGTAGATTAGTTCTAAAGCTGTCCCAACCTCACCAGGTAGGTTAGTTCTAATGCTGTCCCTCACCAGGTAGGTTAGATCTAAAGCTGTCCCAACCTCACCTGGTAGGTCAGTCTAATGCTGTCCCAACCTCACCTGGTAGGTGAGGTAGGGAAGGTGTTCTTAATGCGTTGTACACTCAGTGTATATTGTATGTCCAGTTATCAGTGAAGCAGCTCCATGTTGGTAGGTGCTAGACAGACAGACACTGATCCACATTCACGTCTTCAGTAATAAGTATAATGAGGTTTGCTGCTGTTGGATCTGTTCCAGGAAGGCCTGCTGTGTCTCTCTACGCGTCAACCCCTTACAATCCCTCCTTATGCTCAGATAAATGACAGAAGAACATTCTGTAAACAACCTTTTAAAAGTCATTTATATTAATTGCTTGTGATGCGAGCGGATTGGCTGCTTTAGTACTGGAAGAAGAAGAAGAGGCTTTTTTGTGAAAAGTATAAAGAAGCTTTTACCTGCTGTAGCGGGTATTAACGAGCAGGTTATTTAATTCCACATGGTTGATCCACCTGGTGTGGTACAACAGCTGCTGAGAACGTCTGTTTGGAGGGGGGTGCTACACGTTGGAAGGAGCTCACTCCTCTCTCTCTCTCTCACTGTCCATTTCTCTCTTTCTCTCTCTCTCTGTCCATTTCTCTCTCCCTCTCTCTCTCTCTCTCTCTCTCTCTCTCTCTCTCTCTCTCCCTCTCTCTCTCTCTCTCTGTCCATTTCTCTCCCCTCTCTGCCCTCTCTCTCGGTCCATTTCTCTCCCCTCTCTGCCCTCTCTCTCTGTCCTTTTCTCTCCCCTCTCTGCCCTCTCTCTCTCGCTGTCCATTTCTCTCCTCTCGCTCTCTCTCTCTCTCGCTGTCCATTTCTCTCCCCTCTCTCTCTCTCTCTCTCTGTCCATTTCTCTCCCCTCTCTGCCCTCTCTCTCTCTCTGTCCATTTCTCTCCCCTCTCTGCCCTCTCGCTGTCCATTTCTCTCCCCTCTCTCTCTCTCTCTCTCTGTCCATTTCTCTCCCCTCTCTGCCCTCTCTCTCTCTCTGTCCATTTCTCTCCCCTCTCTGCCCTCTCTCTCTGTCCATTTCTCTCCCCTCTCTGCCCTCTCTCTCTGTCCATTTCTCTCCCCTCTCTGCCCTCTCTCTCTCGCTGTCCATTTCTCTCCCCTCTCTCTCTCTCGCTGTCCATTTCTCTCCTCTCTCTCTCTCTCTCTCTGTCCATTTCTCTCCCCTCTCTGCCCTCTCTCTCTCTCTGTCAATTTCTCTCCCCTCTCTGCCCTCTCTCTCTCACTGTCCATTTCTCTCCTCTCGCTCTCTCTCTCTCTCGCTGTCCATTTCTCTCCTCTCTCTCTCTCTCGCTGTCCATTTCTCTCCTCTCTCTCTCTCTCTCTCTCGCTGTCCATTTCTCTCCTATCTCTCTCTCTCTCTCTCGCTGTCCATTTGTCTCCTCTCTCTCTCGCTGTCCATTTCTCTCCTCTCTCTCTCTCTGTCCATTTCTCTCCTCTCTCTCTCTCTCTCGCTGTCCATTTCTCTCTCTCTCTTTCTCTCGCTGTCCATTTCTCTCTCTCTCTCTCTCTCTCTCTCTCTCTCTCTCTCTCTCTCTCTCTCTCTCGCTGTCCATTTCTCTCTCTCTCTCTCTGTCAATTTCTCTCTCTCTCTTTCGCTGTCCATTTCTCTCTCTCTCGCTGTCCATTTCTCTCCCCTCTCTGCCCTCTCTCTCTCTCGCTGTCCATTTCTCTCCCCTCTCTGCCCTCTCTCTCGCTGTCCATTTCTCTCTCTCGCTCTCGCTGTCATTTCTCTTTATCTCTCTCTCTCGCTGTCCATTTCTCTCCTCTCTCTCTCTCTCTCTCTCTCTCTCTTGCTGTCCATTTCTCTCTCTCTCTCTCTCTCTCTCTCTCTCTCGCTCTCTCTCTCTCTCTACCTCTCTCACCTTCTCTCTCTCTTTCTCTCTCTCTCTCTTTCTCCCTTTCTCTTCTCTCTCTCTCTCTCTGTTGCTGTCCATTTCTCTCTCTCTCTGTCTCCCCCCCTCTCAGTTCTATCGCAGGTTCAGGCATTTCCAGGATGTGAGAGACCCCAGCACCTTGTTTGTCTCTGGGGTACAAACTGACTCACTTCTCAGAGGTACAAAGCCTTTATTCTCACAGTGAAGAACTGTGCTCAGAACAAGGTTGAATCCAGTAGGTCCTCATGAATCAACTGGCTGCAGAACTGTAGGGTACCACAGTATGAGTCATAATACCCATAAAACCTAGTGGTCAAACAAGGAAATGGTTCCAATCATTTTCCCACCATTAATTTAAAAAGGGCTGTGTTTTGTGCAGCGTGACGTTTTGACAACCGTGTAAATCCCTCTAGGACAAGCTGACTTTTATTAAAATATTCACCTGGATTAACCCCCCCCCCTAAAAATTAAATGCTAATTAGCTGTTGCTATCATAAAGAACTACAAATACAACTACAAATAGTTGGTAAAGATCTCTAACAGGGCTGTATTGTGGTGACTTGGTAAAGGGTTCATTAGGGCTGTGTTGTGATGAGTTGGTAAAGGGTTCATCAGGGCTGTGTTGTGGTGAGATGGTAAAGGGTTCATCAGGGCTGTGTTGTGGTGAGTTGGTAAAGGGTTCATCAGGGCTGTGTTGTGGTGAGATGGTAAAGGGTTCATCAGGGCTGTGTTGTGGTGAGTTGGTAAAGGCTTCATCAGGGCTGTATTGTGGTAAGTTGGTAAAGGGTGCATCAGGCTGTGTTGTGGTGAGATGGTAAAGGGTTCATCGGGGCTGTGTTGTGGTGAGATAGTAAAGGGTTAATCAGGGCTGTGTTGTGGTGAGTTGGTAAAGGGTTCATCAGGGCTGTATTGTGGTGAGTTGGTAAAGGGTTCATCAGGGCTGTATTGTGGTGAGTTGGTAAAGGGTTCATCAGGGCTGTATTGTGGTGAGTTGGTAAAGGGTTCATCAGGGCTGTATTGTGGTAAGTTGGTAAAGGGTGCATCAGGCTGTGTTATGGTGAGATGGTAAAGGGTTAATCAGGGCTGTGTTGTGATGAGTTGGTAAAGGGTTCATCAGGGCTGTGTTGTGATGAGTTGGTAAAGGGTTCATCAGGGCTGTGTTGTGGTAAGTTGGTAAAGGGTTCATCAGGGCTGTGTTGTGATGAGTTGGTAAAGGGTTCATCAGGGCTGTGTTGTGATGAGTTGGTAAAGGGTTCATCAGGGCTGTGTTGTGATGAGTTGGTAAAGGGTTCATCAGGGCTGTATTGTGGTAAGTTGGTAAAGGGTTCATCAGGGC